>NW_017728912.1:3389244-3404205 GCF_001723895.1 Crocodylus porosus | reverse complement strand
TCTCTGCTACTTCCTGCCTCTTTACCTCTTTTATAGATGTTGGTTGGACTGCCTCTGTGACACTAACTATGATATAAGCTAAGCATACAGGGATAGGATAGTTTCTTTTACATAATAGTTACTAAGTAGATTTTCTACATAAGTTTTGTTTCTGCAGGAATGACACTTACAGATAAGAAATGAAACTTACAGAATACGCATGTGTAGCTTAAAACAAGCGTGGAAAAGTACAAAGCTTTCATTTTGATTAGAAGCCAAGACTTCAAGGTTACATAAATGTGAGAGTGCCACGCGGCAGTTATACAGAAATAAAATAAGATATTTACATTATGGAACCAGTTTTGATTGTTGAGTAACTTATGATTGGCCTCTTCACCAATCCTGGAAACCTGGATTGGATTGGATCTGACAGAATATGGGCATGTAGCATTGGAAACCTATTATGTTTCTTGTCAGCTTCCTGGTCAGCTACTGCAAAGCTTTCATACTTGGGTGAAGATGATTTAGGCTTTTGTAGGGAAATGCATCAAGGTAAAGAAAGATTTTGGGCATTATTTTTCCCCAGAGGCTTATCCTCATTGGAAACGTTGCAGTGATGGGTATAGTGGAGAGTTGCTAGGTCTTGGAGGGTTGACAGATCTAAAATATATGTGAAGAAAAATTAGCACAGTGTGTATGTGATAACAAGGTTATTCAAGGATGATGGGGTACATAACTTCACCACAAGAATAGATATATATTTTGGCTACTGTTCTGCAGGAAAATATTAACTTTCTGGGAATACAATTTAAGGTAGGTAGGGAGGCAGCAAAGCTGCTACATGTACTTTCTTGTGAGAGCAGTCAATTAGATCCATACAATGCTCCACTGTTTACTGATAATTGGAGCTGAAATTTTACGATGACTAAGGAAGCTGGCAAGGAGGCAATATCTCTCTTCCCGGTCTCTTAACCTTCATACAAGTGGAGAAAAGTAGGTTTCCAGCAATGGGCAGGAGGTCATATATGTAGGGGTAGAGGGTAATGGTAGCCTTCTGCAAGGATAAAGGAACAGTAAGAGCCAGTAAACAGCTTAGGGGACTGTGACTAAAAGGAGGATTTTCAGTTTCTGTATTCTGGAGGCTTTTTACTATAAGGTTCCTGAGTTATCCACAATGTAAGGAATGCATAGGGATTCCCCCCCCCCCCAAAGTTAGCAAAAGTGATAATATTGTAGTTGCTGGAATATGCCAATACACAAAAACCATAATGCCTAAAAAACACTAATGCTTTCACCTCCTGCCTTTTAACTGTATGGGCTGTGTCCTGATGAGACCTCAAACCGCCAGTGTTATCAAGCAGGTCTTGATTTGGGTTTCTGTGTGAGAAGTTCCTGATAGCAAATTTATTCAGGAGATATTTGTAGGAAGAGGTGACAAGGCTGAGAATCATCCATGAATACAAGAACTTACAGGTGTAAGAGGAGACCTCTAAGATTGTGGAACAGAATTAGACAGAAAGGGCTTAGCAGGCAAGGAAAAACTGGATGCTGTGGAGGATGAAAGCTAGCAGCTAGTCACCTCTGGCAGCAGACAGTGCTGCGCATTTGAACCCCCAACCATCAAGATGGAAAACTCTCTCTCTGTCTCTCTCTGTCTCTCTCCTGTACTGTCATGGTTATATTTATAATATATATATATTAACCATGACAGTACAGGACAAAGAGCTTTCTCCATCCATCTACTAACTGGACTTGTTATCTTGGAAGATCTATTTCTTACTAAGATCCCAAATCTGAGACATTATGGAAGGGTTGCCATAACTCATCTGGTCTTCTGAGTATCTCATGCTATATTTCTCCATGTATGCAGTAATGATACTACCAGGGTTACTGTGAAAAAAATAAAATTACTGCAGAACACTGGAGCGAAGGATATAGATGCTAAGGTTTGTCTTTTAATCAATCCTTCCCAAATGGTAAATGCCTTGGGAGAAGTCTGTTTTGGTAGTGTTGGAGTGATGTTGTAGTTATGATGGTCCAATAATTATGTAAGAAACAAGGATTTTGATGGGTTTTTGGTTGGGATAAAGTTCAATAAGCTTTCTAATGCAAGGCAGAAAACTGTACATTTGGGTAATAAACATGTAGCTGTGCAATACTGTCACTCATAAGGCTTTTGATGCTTTAGCTATGGGGTTCTTTCAGGAAGAAGGACTGTTGAGCAAAATGGGGTGCACCTAATGAAGAGAGGAAGGAGCATCTCTGCAAAAAGGTTTACTAAAATCTAGTGAGTGCATTAAACAAGGCTCAATGAGGGATCAGCAAATAGTTTAGCTGTTCATTTGCCTGTGATTCCTAGGCTCCTAATTTAGGTGGTTGGTCAGGGCAGCCTAAAATAGATTCCCTTCAGCTAACTGGTTATTGGTAGATTATAAACTCAAGAACTGGAATAATGCCTTTCTGAAAAGTGGGCAACAGCCCACCTAAACCTGGGAGAGGGAACAGATATATATGGAAGCCTGAGCTTTGTTGTTTCTTTATGTATTAGTATATGGCCCTTTGAATAGCCGCAGATCTCAGGAAGTACTTGAATAATATATACTCAAAAGGACATGGGGAAATATCACAAAAGGGGAATGCCAGACGAAACTGAGGCAACAGTGAACTTATCTTTTTTAACTGCTGCCAGGAATAGATACCTTGAAGAATACCAGGAGTTTTTTGATCAAACTTTTTCACAAAATTAAAGTCACATAGCCAGAAGAATTTAATTCCTGTCTCTCTTCCTGTTCTTCAGAAATTACACATGCTATTTCATATAATATGGTAACTAAGATAGTACATACATGTATGCAGTCTTTTGTAGTGTATCATTTTAAGGTCTGATGAAAAAAAATGGACTGCCAACAAATGAAATATTTCCCCCAGAAAATTCAAAACTGTATGTGATGAACTACATGGCACATGCCTGCCTACTCTCCACCTTTGTATATAAGCACTCATCTATTCTATTTTATGATCTCATTACAAATTCAAATTAATCCTGTTTCATAGATGTCCAAGATATACCACACTCCATTTATTTGTTTTACTACTGACCATGATTAATGACCACCTTCAGTGTCACTTTTAATGATCATGATAAATTGCAGTCCATCATAGTAATTTAATATGCTTATCATGCAAGATTGAACTGAGGAAAAAATATAAATTATGGCATAATTAGGAAACACAATTTAACTGAACCACAAGCAACAAGCAGCCATTAGGAGAATCCTGGTTCCATGTTACCATGGCTAGGGAATCTTTTCCATTCTTGTGTGATAAGGAGGTTACACTAATGAGTATGGAGCTTTAGATGGTGTGGAAAAGAATTCTTGCAGGGACAGTTTTTTCACCATGAATTCTTTTGAACTCAGTACTATGCTGTAAAAAACTGACAAATGATGAATTTCAGCCTGGGGAGGGGTGGATGGGAAAGGCTTCCTTTCAACTTCCCTATTCTTAGACCATCTAGGATTCAAAAAGCCCTCCACATGACATCAAGTGAGCTAGGAGGTGCTCTGGATTCTATTGAGTGCCTCTTGCTATCTGAGAATAAAATTATGAATCATATGCTCTTCTGTATGCTTTCCTTCTCCCTGGACTGCCACTTAATTTTACCTTTCCATGTAAAATTTTCATGAGAGTGGAAGCTTATTCTCCTTGGTACCATATGAGTAAACCCTGTGTTAGAAGCAATCCTTAAACTGTTCCTTTAGGGTAGTTTACTAGCTTATTAACATTTTTTAAGCATCACTCAATAGCCATATTTGTGGTTGGGACTTAGTTCTTTATACATGTCTAATGATACTATTTTTGTTGTTGTTGTCACTTATAATCGTTTTAAAAATACTTTTTACTAATTTTGACAAATCCTTTGTGCTAGAGTAACTTGGCATAATTTTATTTTGCAACAAAGTTAGTGTCTATTTAAAGAACTCAACCCTGCCACAGCAGTGTTTCTCCAGAAGTGTGAGCAACTTTCAGCAGCATGGAGTGCAGGAACTGAATAAAGGAAAGATGGGTGCCATGAGGAAATTGGGGTTGGAAGCAGTACTACCCCAATGCTCTTAGCTCTGCCTCACCTTGCTTCAAATGAAAGATTTTCCCCACCACTGTTTCTCCTCATAGACTTATCTTCTGCTCTTGCTACTTCCACCCTAGCAACACTGGTAAAAAGCTATGATGCACCTACTTGATAGCTCTTTTGGAAAGAATTTCGCTAAGAAGTTTATGAGACAGCTGTAATATTGAAAAGCTGCCCCTCTATTTAAGGATTATGCTAAAGGAACAGGGACTATTAGGAACTAATATTTCTAAACTATAGCTACCTTTAAACGGCAGGCGAGATATGACTGGGTTTGGATGGAAATGGTAAGATAGGCCAAGATTCTCCGTTTTTTCGTTACTCACCAAAGAAGACTGGGTTTTAAGCTCTTTCAATTTCTTATGGATCGCAATATAGCACAAATGCCAGTTTACTTAAATGGACTCTTACGAAACCATCCTTCCTGGAAAAAAAAAAAAAGCTGGCTCTGTTTGACCAAGAGTCTTTGAGAAGGCAACAGAAATCACAGAATGTTCTACCTGTGAATGTGGAGCACTGCATCACAACTTGAGTTGTGACATCAATGCACAATTTAACACTGGATATATCTAAGACATTTTGTTGCAAGCTTACAATTTGGGCTTTGGCAAAGAAAGCCGTAACATCATATTTTCTATTCGGATGTATAGAGCATAATACATATCCCAGATATCTATTCTTTTTCAAAAGCACTAGCTTATAAGGTCACTCTAAAATATGCCATTTTAATGCCATCAATGTTATTTTAATGTTTTGTAATCATAATGTTTAATTTGTACTGCTCTTAGAACTTTAATTACAAAGCTAAATTGTACTAATATCCAGTAGGTACTTCCTAATTGAAGACACATCATATGTCTGATGTGGCAGTACTAATTGGTGTAATTAAATTCTAATATGCATCAGTAGCCTATAAAAAAAAAAAGAGCTAAAAGCAGAGGAAATAGGAAGTCAGTTTGTGAAACTTCACAGACCTAAAGTAATCCTATAAATCTTATAACAAAAAAGTGAAAACACGAACTACACATCTTATCTGTTATTTACAGAGCTTGCACTCAAAATGTGCAATATTAATTATTAGAACAGAACTTAGATTGGCTAAATTTCCCACATGCTTATATTTACTAACGTCTTGGTTTGGGCAAATTTAATCTCCAGCCAACTGCCACTTCATTTAATCTCTTTCCCTTATTTTTAATTACATTTATTTTTTGTCCTTAATCTTAAGTGAATATTAAGGATTAAAGGGTATGCAAGAGACACCATAACTTCACATCCTCTTTTGTTGAGGACATTGGCTAGGAAGGGAGGAATCTTAACACATACATCCAATCCCCAAAAGTCTTCCCAGTCCCTATAATCAGTCCAATGGAAGTAAGTCTGCATTAAACTTATAAAATAGGTCTACTCTATGCCTTATTTATAGCTTTAAACTAATTTGGGATCTCCTTTCATTGTGGTTAGTGTTTAAATTTATTTTTTTATGTTGCTAGTATGGTATATATGAGTGAGATGTTACCCTATAAAAGATATGACCCTTTATGTTTAAGGCATATGACCCAGGATGATTTTAGTGTAAAAATCTACAAAATTATGCTGACAGCACCTAAAGATCTATACAAAGAAATATTATTGACTTTACTACTACTAAACAGTGTCCATTATTTAATCTTTTTCTTTAGTTATATGAACCTTTTGTTCCCTCTCATCACATTCTATCTGGTTTACTTAAGTTTGATCATATTTATTTTATATGAATCAATCTTGAAAATCATCTGAGAACTTTTTGTGTGACATTACCCAGATGCAGCATACGAATTAATGTAACATAATTTGTTATTTTAGTTAAATCCAACCTTGGTAGACTGCTATCATAGCTGAGGAAAAGGCAGGAAGACCTTTTGCTCTCAAAAGGGCTTTATTGCAACTACTAACACACACACAAAGATACCTGACAACTTCCTGTTGATGTCATCTTATCAGACCTCCGGAAGGGAGTTTTATCTTTAGTACTACAGGTAGGACAGTTGATAAGAAGGCAGAACAAATATAATGGAGTCATGGTAAAAGCTCATTATTTATTTGTGAAAATTCTTGTATAAACTTGCTTTCAAAAGTTTCTTGTTTGAGTCTCCATCCACTGTATGTTTAGATTCTCTAGCCAAATAAAATAACGATCCCCAGTGAGATAGCAAAACATTCAGATTTCTTTTACTTATCTCTTTTGTAGATTTCATTTTTCCCCTCAAGTGAACTTTGAAAACAAAGTGGTATGTCAGCAACCATTGCTCATATTTAAGGTGAAAATATTTATGCATATATTATTCTTTGTTTTTCTGTGTAACAATGGTAATCCAGCATTTTAAAATATATGTGATTTCTTTTTAAGTTGATTGTTTTACTCCCATAAAAATACTGGCATTCCTATAGCTTTTTTCAGCTGCTCTAATTTTATCTATAAGTCTACGAGGTTTCTCAGAAAAAATAACCTTAACTTGTACATTTTGTGTGTTTAAAAAAAAGTTTTAGAATATCTAGAAAATTAGAAATACATCCAAGTATGTCTGGAGAATTTTTATTTATTTATTTTCCTTAAGTGCTACATGACTCCTCCACAAGGGATAATCATTAAAAGAAAACTTGACTGTTTCACTGTTGGTTTGTAGGGCATTAAAATGTCCCAGATTAGTTTTTTTTATGCAGTTATCTGGAGGAACCTGGGATTTCAGCTTCAAACAAGAAACAAAAATGGATTAGCTTTCAGAATTTTAAATGAAACAACATGCACAAAGAAGGGCCAATCGATGAACTGTTTAATCAGCTGGAGAAGAATTGATGAATACCAAGGCTTCTCCCACTAACTTTCATCATTAGGAGGTTCTCCCTCTCCCCATATTTTTACCATAAATATATCTTGCTATATCTTCCATGAAACCAACTTCTATCAGAGTACAGGAACCCTCTTATTGCAGCATGAAGAATGCTTAGATTTAAAACAAAAGGAAAATAAAAAAACACTTTTTCTAAGGTATTTTACTCAGCAACTTGCTCTCCACTTGCTTCCCATCTCACCCTCACAACTTACTTTTGTAAATTGTGAATAAAGTGTGAATTGTAAACTCCCTTGCCTCCTTTAATACTACTGATCTTTTAAAAATACTAATCCTTTTACTTATTGTCATTTCTTTACTTTAATTTCCTTTCCGTTCCTTTCCATTCGTATAATAGGACTTATAAGTTGGGATTTTCAATTATTACAAGTTTGAAACATTATGCGTGAAATCAGAACTGATATTTAACCATTTCTAATACCATATTTTCTCACATATAATCTGTGTCCTTCCCCTCCCCCCTCCCCCCAAACCAGATGGAGAAAACTGGGGTGGGTTTTTTTTCAAGGAAAAAGCTCCAAATAAGTCTGGAAATCAGGTGCTGAGGGTAGGGGGAAGGGGATCAGAGCATTTAAGCATTAATTTTCCGTGGCTTCCAGCACTATGGTATTAATGCTGCCACTTCCCCTTTTATTTCCTCACCCCTCACCACCAAATATCCATACCCTTAGGAGCCTCAACAACATACCAGACCAGATGCACATGGGTCTGGCCTGTATCTGAATGCCATACACTGGCTCTAGAGCCACATGCCAAATTGGACCTGATGTGCTGAGTCTGGGATCGTGCACTGGCTTCAGTGCTGTGTGCTAGGTCAGATGCAGCAAAAGGACCCAGATCCAGCTCTCAGGCTTGAACCCATTATGAGGCTCCAGCCCCACTGCACAGCCAGCACGGCCTCAGCTGGATCAGGACTGGCCTCACCTCAGTGTTGCTGTGGCTGGATCGGGCTGGCCAGCAGGTTTGGGACTGGTGCACAGTTCCCAGTTTCCTGCCTTGGATCCCAGGCCCTAGCTCAAGTACATGGCCCCAGGTCCCAAGCCCCCAGGCCCAGGAAGCAGTTCCCACCCTCCAGCCCTGGCATATAGATTCAAGCCCAAGAAACCCCATACTCCAAGATAAAATATTGTTTTTCCTTCTGGGGCATACTATATGTGAGAAGAGATGGTTCCACTGTTCAAAACCATAGACAGCAGCATAATGGAAAATATATTATAATAATGACACATTTATTAATTGAGATGCTGGAAAGTGGAAAATCTCCTGAAAATTATGGAATTTACAATGTTATCTTGCAAATGATTCTCCAACACCCCTAAAAATCTGTCATGCTTCTCATAACAGTATTTACTTTTGACACAAAAATCATTTTTGCCTCTATACCAGAATTGCTTTTGCAGAATTGTTATTGATATTTTAATGAAAATGCAGATTGAAATTCCAATTGAGATTCTAGCTGCAAATTAAATACAGATTGAAAAACATTAAAAGTATATTTCTCATGATTAATAAGCTACGGACCCAACTGTATTATATATTTTCATTTTATAGTTATGCTAGCTAATGGCATCAAAACATAAAATTAAGATTCTATGCTTTATGAGAGCATTTTGCAAAGGTAGTTTATATTTGAAATGTTGTTGTCTAAATGTGTTTGAAACATAATATTAGAATATATTAGCCCATTACATTAAAATATATTGTTTGGGATACGATATTAAAATATTAGAATTTTAGAATATTATATATGCTTAGTAGGCTTCAAGGCTACGTAATAGACATAAAATGGCAATTAAGCTATAGTAACATCTTTTTAAGTCTATGCTCAGTTTCTACTATAATAGAAGGATTTTAATGTTAGCATTATTTTCTTTTTCTCATCCTCTTTGGCTTTTTCTCCTTTTGCTATGAGCTGATATCAGAGAAATAAGGCTGCTCATAAAAGTCTATAAGAAAGGCATTCTGACATATCTCATTTCAGTTTGGTAAATAACATCCATCACAGGTGATATAAACCTGTTGACACGGAAACACAGAGAAAAAGTGAAAAAGCTGTTTTATATAAATCATACTTAAAATGTAAATTCATTTGTAAATATTAATATATATTAAAATGCAATGTTTATAATTAAATTTCTGCTCCTATATATTACTTAGGGTCAGTGCTTTTTGCAAGTAATTGGGCTATCATTGGCCTAAAATTTGAAACTTGTATCTAACTTAAGTGCCAGTTGTTGCAGCCAGCACAATCTCTAGTCCATAAGTTGCAATACAAAAGGTATGAGTTCTGTGCCAGTGTGGAATAACATAGGGTTACATTAATTTCTAAGTTTCTCACGTGAATATTTGCCTACTTATCATTCCTAATATGATTCAATCACATGAAGTTATACATGCATAATCAAATAGTTGGTTATTCATCTGCTTTGTTTTTAATCAATCACATTCTGATCTTATCCTGTTTTGTACCAAGATGCATGTTCCTTCATTTAAAAATAATCATATTATTTTTTATAATAATAAAAAAAAATACTATCTTGTCCTCTACCAAGCACAAGGCCTTTGGTTAACTTAGTTACATTAAGTGAATACTCTCAAGTAGTCTACTAAGTTCCAAGTGTTCTAACTTTTTTACAAGTTAACCCTTACCAGTCATCCTAACACAGTCTGAGGTTCTGGCTCAGCCAACATCAATAACTGACTTTAAGAATCTAAAGCATCATTTGGTATTCCCCGGTTTGACAACTAGACTCCTTCTTAAGTGATAAAACTATGCTTGGCACCACACAATGAGTGAAAAAAGATATAATTCATACTCTGAGGAGTTGTTCACTTGAGAAGCAAAATATCCCAGGAGATCCATATGATGATGTTTACTTAGATTTTTTAAAAGAAATATTATCTTTACACTGACTTGGTTAAGAGTTAAGATCCTCAGAGAAAAAGTAAAACCAGGGGGTGCTACTTATTTGTTTTTAATTATTCCTGCCATTTAGAAATTACCAAAGTAATAGAATAAGTACAGTAGTAAAAAGGTGCAGAGAACAATGGAGTTAATATATGTTGTCCAGTTCAGCTAAAGTAACACTTTTATTCTCAAGAACATCCTTATTTAGGCTTAAGCAAGGCTTGGTAAAGGCATATGTATAAAAACTGAATACATGTAAACTAAGAATCCAGTCCTTCTGGTGGCGAGAACCCTCCAATCTTATTCAAATCAGTGGGACAGGGATAGAGAGCACCTCAGAGAATCATAGCTGTAGAAAGGTAAAGTAATATTTGAGCAGCGTAAGTGCTAAATTTATATTGCAAAGTTCTAAACGTGCTTATTTGAACATGACATTCATAGCAATTTTATACACAAGACTGAGAGAGATCTCAGATGCTTATGAAGCATGAAACAATGGCTTTTATTTTCAAAAGTATGAGGTGATTGCATCACTCTAATATTCATGAACAAAATGTATTTGGATATTTTAAAGGAGTAAAAAATAAATACTTTATTCATCTTTTCATCATTTGACATTATAATCTCATTATGTGGAAGCCAATTTCTTTTATGGCTTTTTTTTAATTTAAAAAAAATCTTTTCATCACAGCAAGAGTTTTGAGGCCTCCACAAGTGGCTATGCTGCTGTTAAATTTAATGGGCTCCAGCTGTGTCTGTGTATTGTCAGTATTCTGGGAAAAGTCCTGAAAGAATGAAGAGGAAAACAGGATAATTTTTTATGGATTATTTTGCTAATTGAGCTGATGCATCATTCAAGGAATATGCATAAAAAAACACCCTATCCATGGACACAAATGCATGCAGCCAACTTTTATTAAACTGTGACACCATAGTGGTACAATTAAAGAACTATAACATGATGCACATTGCCTCTGAAGACCTTTACACATTTTCTAGCCTTTCAAAAATGTGTCTAACTCATTAGTCATCTTTATCTCACTGTATTTAATAGATGCTGTCAATACTGTGTAGAAATGCAAGGTAGGATTTTCTTCATTTGCTTGTTTTGCCTTTGAAACTCAGTGTTCTTACCATAGGTTTACAACCATAAATTTATGATCATGTCAACTTAAAACAGAACCCCTCTAAACAATACCCCAACCTAGTTTTGTTTGCTAAATGTCTGATCAAATAAAAAGATATCCAGTCTGAGGCTCTTTTGGGCCTCAGGAGGGCAGGAGTTCCAGAGCTGAGGAGCAACTACAGAGAATGACATCCCCATACATTTTGCCAAGCAGACTTGGCATACTGATGGTACTTGGAGGAGAGAGCTCTTGGCTGACCCTAGGGATCACAACAGGACATAAGGGCGAAGGCATTCCCTTAGATACATTGGGCCTAGATCATTTAGTCCTTGTATGTCAAAACCAGCACCTTGGATTTAATGTAGGACATTGTTGGGGGACAGTGCAGGCTCTGGAACACAGGTTCTGAAATGTCTTCAAGGTCAGCCTATGTAAAGCATATTACAGTAGCCTAGTCTTGAGGTGATGATACACAAATGATATATTAAGTGTCCTAAAAAATGTAACTGTAGCAATCTTGATCACATAACAACACTCTGCTCGGTATACAAATTTGACAGTTTCATTGCAGAGGTACGTTCCCTTCCCTCAAGAGCACCAGACTGGTTAACTAACCTTAAACTGGACTTATAATTGTTGCTCCAAGTCAGCCATATGAAAGAAGAAGTCTTGAGGTTATGAAGACATAGATGTTAGTGGCCAGATCTGAAGCTGAAAGAAAGGGCCACAACCTTCTCACCTGGGGAGTTGGTGAAAGGCATTCCTAGCCACCACTGTCACATGAAGGTCCAGGTTCTGGAGAAGACTTAGGAGCACCATAAGGCTGGGAACCTGGGTAACAGGAGGAGGCTGAACCCCATCAATGATGGGGCTCACCAATTCTCCATAATTAAACGATTGTCCCAGCACCATCACATCTGTCAGGTCTGGATTCAGTTTCAGTTGGTTCACTAGCATTTCCAAATGCAGCCCAACACTCAGAAAGGAAACTGGGGGGCCCGAGTCAAAAGAGAAGGAAAGGCAGAGTTGGGTGTCATCAGCACTCTGATGGCACCTCACTCCAAATCTCTACATAGTTTTGAACACTGGCCTCATACACATAGGAGGGGACCCAATAGGAAAGGTCCTGAGGGGATCATGAGCACTTGTCCATAACTATTAACTGGGACCTTCCTGCTAGGAATGAGTAGAACCAATTTTATACCATGTGAGTTTACAGCATGATAGCATGTAGACTGATTTTTCTTGATTAATTCACTTGATAGATGAAAATTGAGTAAGAAGCGAAGGAGCTGACCTTCATTAACTAGGGATGGCTCACTTTAAAATCTACGGGAATTTGCTTGAATAAAAAATTAGGCAATGGGAGTATTTGGATTTGATGAGTGAATTGCATGAATTGGATTAATCTGGATTAATTTTAGCACAACTGGCAATGTACAACTAACTGTCCTTAAAAGTAATAAAATTCTGTCTAGTTTTGCAGTTCTTCAGATTAAAATAATGCATTCAAGCAAAGTCTTGAAGGCATAATAGAAAAGAAATATATATTATAATCATTCTATAGAGTGCAACGAGTTTCCATGCTTGAAAGTTCTCTCTCCTGAAAAAAAATTACAAAGTTGTTTTTCTCCAATTAATTCTGAGATAACATCAGCACTTTCCATATAAGAATTGTTTTAGGAATTATTTTTCAATAGACACTCAGTCTGACTTGTAAATATATATGCCTGGATGTTCACACAGTCTTTTAACACTATGTTGACACCTGAGGCAAATGCAAAATGGCATGTGTATCTAGGGCTAACTCCACCAAGGAATTAGGCATTTCAATATCTAGTTTTCCAACTCATAACTGAGCACATCTACACAAGATGCTATGTCATCATTATGGTGATGTAGCACCAATGGGCATGAACCATGATGCTGCACTACTACACAGTAGCTCATTGCTACTGTGCAGTAGGATTGGAAAAGACCCATGCATCCTCAGAACTGTACAGTAATGGTGATAGTAACAACTGCCCACTGTTAAGCACTGTCCACTGATAAGTGTTCTTTTCCTTGGAAAAGTTTACAGCCCTTACTTAGGTATCTAGCTACCTTAACAATGTATTGTAGAAGATGGGTAGCTAAGCATGGGATTATATAGCCCAGTGGTCAGAGAATTCATGTTCTATGATCTGGTTCAAGTCTCTCCTATAATGAATATTTAATTACTTGTAGGTGAGAAGGTTGCCTGAATTGAGACTTCTATGAAGGTTCAATAATCTGATGAGTCTCTGTGCAGCTTGGCAGTCTGCATTTGGTTGGTTCTACATGTGACCATAGAAAGAATAGGACAGAAAGATAATAAAGTCTGTGGACTTTACTAGAAGAATCTTAGGCACCAACAGAATTATGCAGGAATAGGGTTTTTATTTAATTTTTTTGAGGATCTGATGCCTAAATGTTGCGTGTAGAATGTCATCCAAGTACCCATGTCCTTTGATAGTACTACATCCCTTCAGGTGTGTGGCAGGACACTGTTTGTGTCTGCCACTTTAAGACCTGGGGCCAAGCAGCCAGCAGGTGTTTAATTGCAGCAGCCATTTTAGAACTCTGGCTGCCCATATAAACAGGGAATTTTGCTGCTGGCCAGAAGCACAGCAACATAACCTGGCTGTGAGTCTTCATGGAACACTCTGGAGGTAAGGAAGGAGCTGTAGGGGATGGTCAGGAGGCTCCTGGTCCTGGGTATAACCTAAAATTGTACCCTGCTGGGAGTGGGAGGCCTGGTGGGGCTCTCAGTGGTGTGGGAAATTGGAAATTTCCAGACTGGAAATTCCAGACTGGTTACCACCCCAGGGAAAGGTAGGTTGGGTGCCTTAAACCCAGGTCCCACAACTGGGTGGGTTGCCCCTTGTGGGGTCCAGAAGGTGGATGCCAGTGAGAGAATGGGGCCATAGAATCAGAAACCTGTCTTGACATCCTCTGACTGGTCAATGCTGGGGCCAGGACCAGAAGGGTCAAAGGGCCAGGGGCTCACCGTGAGGGATGCCCAGAGCTGAGTGGCCTGGAAGTGGGGCCAGGACTGGATTCTGACTGGCCTGGAAGTGGGGCCAGGACCAGTGTAGACAAAGGTCCCAGGGGGACCACACCCATAAGGGGAATAGCTTGGGGAGCTATGCAGCCTAGAATGAAGGCAGAATAGGCTGCCTGAATGGAGGGATCCAGGTGGGTTTCAATTAGTAGGATTCTGGAGCTCAGAGTGGGACCAGTGATGTTGACAACAGAGGATGCTATCTGCGATGCATGGGCTGTGGTGTAGGGGAGGTACGGAGCCACAGATAGCACCCCCTGGCATTGGAGTAAGAAATGGGCAGTCTACCGCTTAATTAACAACTATTAGTTAACAACAAGGCATGGTGGGTGGGAAGGGGGGCGGTTGGCCCAGAACAGGTGGGCAGACCACAGGGAAATCAACCCCAAGAAGGCCCCCTATTACAAGGTGTAAAAATTCTGGGCATATAATGCAAGACTGTTAAAGAATACAAAACTACAGAAATATGGTAATTAAAGTTCTTAACTTTTTTATAGGGATATCTTTTATTAGACCAACTGAGTACTATTCAGTTGGTCTAATAAAAGATATCATATCTTCGCAAAGAACCTTGCCTGCCTATGTCCATAGACCAACACAGCTACAGCCAAAAACCCTTTACCTTTTATAAGTCATTGATGATGATATCTAGGCATAGCTCAATACAATTTCAAGTTCCCTTTATGCTATTTAATAAATTCAAAACCTTCTTAATTGAAAGAATATATTAACCCTCCATTTTTTTTTCTTTACATCACTGTATTACAAAGTTATTTAAGGCATGAAAATATACCTAAATACACACACACACACACACACACACACACACACACACACACACACAC
>NW_017728912.1:3369547-3389144 GCF_001723895.1 Crocodylus porosus | reverse complement strand
TGAAAAATCTTTACCTAAATACACACACACACACACACACACACACACACACACACACACACACACACACACACACACACACTTTGCAATTACATTCAGATCAGACAAATGAATTTATCTTGTAGTTCATGTAGTTATTGTGTGCCCCTTGAGCTATCTTTCAGTAAACTTAGGATTATCTCCATGGCAATGTACAGTTGTCTCCTAGCAAAACTGGTATTGACAAGATGCTAAATTTGGCATCATGTGCTTAGGCTTGGGCGGGGGTAATATTATTATACTGTGAGTATAAGCATTAGACTTATTTATACTTAAGTATCTAAGACATACCTACATTTTCTTAGAAGGATTTTTTTTCCATATTTTACAATAAAGGGGTCCATGACATGTGGCATTTTATGTTACATTCCCACAAATATAAACGGTATTCTGCCTCAGCTTTTGTGAAGTAAGCAAAACTTTGTTTTATATAAGAAAGTATATCACAGAAGTAGAATGTAGTCATAGGATAATGGAATTTGTCAGCTTTCACCTTGGCATTTCTGATAATTAAATGTCAACCATGGCAATACATTTATTTTCAAAATAGAAGACACTGATCCTGTGACTTCTGTGATTTGTTTTACCAATTGATTGTATCCTTTCCTCTTTCTGCTGCAAGTTGGTGCAAGAGTGGCAGTTGTTCATTATAGGATTACTTCAGAGGATATACTTCTGATGTATTTTGGCTGATGAGAGAATAAAAATAAAATCTTACAAGGAAGCATAAGATTAAGTTAAAACATCATGCCTCTTAAAATAGCACCAGCAATGCAACCAATCTGATTGGCTGTCACAAGTTACATATGATTCAGTATTAGTGTAGAACTTTGGACCCTGCTATGTATTCAAATGAGAGCTGAATAGATAGCAGCTGTAGAGTTGTTACACATTTTCAAGCACTAACTTCATACCTTGGCTCCTTTTATAGCTGGATAGTAATTTTTATGGTTTGACTATTCTTTTACTTTGGTTGGTCTAAATTTATTGCATGTTTAACCAGTGATAATTAATTTGTACTTGTAGCCCAACTTACTTTGCACATGTGGCTGATCTAAATTTGTTGTGTGAGATTAACAGTCAATTGCATAATGCATGTAATGTATAGCAGAGGCCTTCATGGCAAATGCGTATGGACTAGGTCTCTAGCCAAATTTAAACAAAATTTGCATATTATAATTCTAAATAGCAACCTCAAATGACCTTTTTAAGCCATCACAATACTCTTTAATCACCTAACCCCATTTGGCTCTTCCTTTTTTTGACTGTAAACATCTCTGCGGTTCCTATTCTATATGTCAAAGTCCTGTTGGCTCTGTATTTAGGACCCAGATACCTTGTTTGGAGGAGAAGGGGGACCCACCCTACCCTCAGACTGACCACGACCTTTCCATTCAATAACAGGCAAATGTATTGATACATAGTAATAACAGAAAAGAATACAAACAATAAAACAATTCTATGTATCTACCAAATCCTAGGACTGTCATCCTAGAGCATGTCAGCAGCTTGGAGGTGGGATGCCAAGTGTCCCCTCCCCCAGTGGATTGGATG
Source organism: Crocodylus porosus (assembly GCF_001723895.1). Lineage (NCBI taxonomy): Eukaryota > Metazoa > Chordata > Crocodylia > Crocodylidae > Crocodylus > Crocodylus porosus. The sequence goes on along the minus strand of NW_017728912.1, from coordinate 3,387,551 downwards.
AGATAGGCTGGGGGTGTGACCTCAGGGACCCTTCCCGGGGGACAGGGACAGAGACCCCTCTCGAGGAGAAGGAGGGACCCGGGTGGGACCCTTTGTTAGTCACAAATCTCTGCTTTTGTATTCTCCTTCCCTCCTGATGACTCTTGATGACTCCTGATCTGTGGCTGTCACTAGCTGGTTTCTCTGTGTGGTTGTTATAAGTCCATGTTACTCATCACATGCACACATAATAATTTGGTCTTTCCAGGCCTTCTCCTAATTTGGTCTGTTCCCCCAAAACTGGAACTCGGGGCCCCCCTGCTCTGGGGCTTTATTAGCTGGTATTGCTTTTATCTCATGTTATGGAAAAAGTCTAGTACATGCCCCCTTTTTCCAGGCTGTGTGTATATCCATTGGCCTTGTTCTTTAAACAGCGTGTCTGCTTCCAGGGCTGTATGAAACTGTGTGTGTGGCCCAGGCTTTTTAGAAATCAATTAAGCCCTGCTGCCCACCCTGAACCATTCTATAAATTTACCAATAAGCCAATTCCCAAAAAGCAAACCTTGAAATACCATTTTCAAAGCCAGCAACTCCCAAGTCAGCTCCACAGTCCAAAATGTTTTTGTGCATCCAAAATGTCTACATTATGTTTAAATTTGGATAGAGGATTAATCCATTGGGTAGGCACTGATAATATTGACTTTAGCAACCATTGTGCAGCAAACACAGTCACTCTCAAAAACATAACTAAAGATACCCATCTTTTGCCAAATTTACAAGTGAAGAGACCACTCACCCAGGAAGCAGAAGACCTTTTGTCTAATCTACTCTCAGTTTTTGGTTATTCAGGTCCCCATCTTCAACCCTTCCCCACAACACAACCTTAAACACCAATCTATAGAATAGCTGGTGGGAACACCATCTACACTTCTTGTTGAAGAAGCCAGGCTAATCTTAGTCGTGAATACAAGAGTAATGGTGCGAAAGATAGAAAGCAAGCAAGCAAGCAAGAGGCAACCGGACTTTGTAGCCTAGTGGTTAGACCACTTGGTTGTAAGGAGGGTACTCCTTCGCTCCCAGATTTATTTTGGATTTTTTTAAATCCAAAGATTTTCTAATGTAAAATGGATAAACAGTCCTGGGAAGAGGGACCAGAACCCAGAAAAGAGGCCTTATAATTAGGTTGCAGCATCAAGGTCTCTCTTACTTGTTCTTCTTGTAGTGTTTAAATCCCTTGGATGCTACAGTGTACCTCTCCCTCAGAATGCTTTATAGACATGTGGCAATAACACTCTCAAGAAAGTCATCATGGATATTTTTATCATAAAACTCAACAATCTAGCTTTCAGTTAAATGTGTGTGACATGCAATGGGAGTATTGTCCTTGTGAGGTTCTGTAGCCTCAAAAGTAATACTGGATACAATGAAAACTCATAAGTCATCAGATTCAGTCACCTGATACTGTAGGCAAAACATATGAACTCATTCATAAATGTATTAAGATCCATATTAATACTTGCTAATTGTTCCCTTCCATCTCCATGTTGTAAATTTATTTCAGTATTAGAAGCACTTCATTAAATATGAGAAGCCTGCCAAATGAACAAAATTCCTACTGTAAAATTAATTCATTTTACATGGAAATCTGAAAAATCTAGTGCATTAACCCAAGTAACATAAATTTCCTTTTGCTATTTTGTTTTGTATGTAATGAGATGACTTTGAGTTTGCTTTTTAAAAAGAAGTGATTATAAATACAACATTTCTACCTTCAGACATCTTCGCAAATATATTCATTATTTCCTGTATGTTTTTTGTATTTAAATGAAGCCTTCTGGTTATTTTTAATGCTTAATCCATCATATTGTGACCTTCTCCATAGAAAAGGTAAATGTAAATCATTCAGCTAGTAAGGGAAAGAAAAGAAAACTGTTTTGTTTTCACAGAAATGCTGAAGATTAAAATAGAACACCAAGTAATGACGGTGAATTAGAGCTGTTTGTTTTAATAGTAATTGCTAATTTTAGATGCATATCATAGTATCATTGTACTTAGGGTCAGAAGAGACCTAAACAGATCATCAGGTCCAACACCCTGCCTGGAGTTTAGACATAGGTATACATTATTGTATTCAGAGGGTTGTTTTGGATAGTTTTTTTTTTTTTTTTTTAAACTGGACCTTGAGTAGGGAGGGGATACAAAACCTGTAGCGATTTGTGAATTTTTATCCTGTGTTTTAAACATAGTTTTTGTGAGTGAAGTAGCAGTGGGCAACTTTTGATCCTCTGGATCATGGTGTCTGCATAAGAGGCCTAGTTCGTTGTGTGATCAATCCACTTGTATGGAGTCTTGAGATTATCACACCGAGATCTTCAACCCATATGCCTAGGCAAGGGTTTGGCATAGAGGACTGGATGCTGCCCAAGACTTACCATCCCCCCTTTTAACCACTGAAACAAAACCCAAAAACTAGACTGAGTCCAGATGTTCAGTGCATAGATGATTGTAGCTTCTGCAAGAGAGCAACAAATAAGAACTGTTGCTGACTGCTTACCAACTCAGTGAGGGCCGATTTCTGTCACAGTGATGTCCCTTAGCTTTTCTCCAACCGAGAAGAAACTACAAGGTAGTGAGGGCAAGGATTCTGCAGGACCGGTAAGTACCTTACTGTGGAAGTTGCAACACTGTGGTATTTTATAGGAGTATCCTCACTGCACTGCCATCAGGCCCTCCAGTCTGATGCAATTTACAGTCATAGCCAGGACCTGTGAGTGATGTAAAAAATACCTAATTAGCTAATAAGAGTATGACTTCAATAGAGCTTTTTGAGTCTAGCAAGAGCAATCTTACAAATGGGAGTAGGGGATATAATCTTCCATGCTCCCTGTCCTATCCATTTACCTTCATTTTATAGGTTCTTCATCTTCGCCTTGTCTCTTACTTTTTCCACTCTTTTATCTTCATGTTGTATGCCAAAGGAAGGATGGGTATCACAAAAATTCAGGCTCTACATCTGACATAGCTACTACTGCTTCCATTGCACTGTGTGACTTGGGTTCTATGACCAGCCCTCTTTAAAGATGTGTTGGAGAATAAAGGATGTTTGTTAAGTGTAATAGGTGTAACAGGTATAGTGGTCTCTGTCTCATCCCCAATCTTATCTGATTGTTGGACTTCTGGTGATGGCAGTGGCTGACTGATTACCATACTGGGATAATAGAAAGTGTTTTTTTTCTTATAGGGAAAGTCAGCAAACTGTTATGTGAGTTGTTTTTTTTTTCTGGTTTTTTTTTACCCAACATCCAGGTTGGGGCAGGGGGGAAGGGGAGGAATAAATGACGGTTTCGAAGCTTTGGCATGTACACATCCTGGTGATAGGAGTTAGAAGTTCTTGTAAACCTGTGCCTGCCTTCTTTCCTTCCACTTTGGACTCACTAGACCAGGCTGACTTGGAGCTGCATGGAGCGATCCTGAGCGTAAGACTCCCTGGCTTCCTGTCTCTTTTCTGACTCCCACCTGTCTGAGGTCTCTAGCCTCTGTTTATCTGGCTTTCTGATTTTTTTTCTTGCATTTTTGTAGCTTTTTCTTTCCCTTTTCTCTCCTCTTTGTCCCATCCCCCCTATACTTCCCATGTCTTTGTCTTTACAGCCTTCTTTCTTATTGTCTCTTTTCCTTTCTTTCTCTCTTTCTTTTGTGTTTGCTTGTAGTGGGGAGGTATCTTTTCCATTAGCTTGCCTTCCAAGGGGTGCTCTTAATTATCCCTTCTTCCCCCACCCCTGTTGTTTTGTTTTTTTTTTTTGCTGTTTCAATCCCATCCCCTTTCCCTCTGCCTTTTTTTACTCCACGCCTTTCCCCCTCCCATCTAGAGTTTTGCGGCTGCATTCCCAGACACTTATCTTTTAGTTAGTATAAACTTTTTTTTTGTTTTCCTTTTGCTTATAGTTGGAAATTACCCCTGTTCTAACAGGAATGGCTGCTCCTATACCCAGCAGCTGGCTTGAGGATGCCTCCCAGAACCTCTCCATTACCCATTGTTTGAGGGTTCACACCCCTCCCTACATCGGGGTTGAGGTTTGCGTAGATGCCCTTGCTAACCTCGTGGAACAGTGTAACATATGTTACGCAGGTCATGTCAACATGGTCCCAATAATTTATCTGAGCGATTCCACCCTAGTTAACAGGGTGTGCGCAGAGGGCCTGGACATTGCAGGAGCACATTATTTTGTCATGCCCCTAGACACCCCAGCAGTGAGGTAATGTGCCCCCACATGTGACCAATCGGGAGCTGGCCAAGGAACTCAAGCCCTATGGGGTTCTTACAAGTCCCTTTCACCGATTGACCATAGGGAGCAAAAATCCCAAACTGAGGCATGTCCTGTCTTTTGGAAGGCAGGTTTTCATGCTTTTCAGGAAAAGCCCATGGTCTCTGCCTCAGTCCTTGAGCCTTATGTTCAACGGGCGGAGGTTTGTGATCTATTTTTCTTTTGGGGAGACCACGTGTTTTCCGTGTGGGAGCTCTTCCCACCGAGCAGCTCAGTGCCCATGGGGGAGTTCGGCCAAAACATCGGTGACTACAGTGGCGCCGACAGATGGCGCATCCACTTTTCCCGACCTCCTTCTACCCCTGTTCCATCTGAGGGGGCTGGAGTCTCTGGTGTGAGAATGCCGCCCAGTGGAGGGGCTGGGACTAGGCCACAACCCTCCCCCCCACCAGTACAGAGACGCCACCAGGTGGAGAGGCTAATGCCTCCACCCCGCCACCTTGACAGCCTGTCCCTTCTTCCCGGGGGATGTTGAGGAGACCTTCTTTCATGCCTTCCTTGACTGTCCCCACTTGCAGCTGCTCTTTGTCACCCTCAAGCCACTGCTTCAGGCGCTTGGCAGGAGCTTTTCCGAGACCAGCTATGTGTGCCTCTACCCATAACAGGCAGCTGAGAAGGGCCCCATCTGCCTGGCCAACTTCTTACTGGGTCAGGCCAAGTTGGCCGTCCTCAAGAGCTGCCAAAACTGGCTTGCCAGGACTGGCTTAGATGATGCCCTGTGGCTTTTCCACCTCCTGGTGCACGCGCCTCTCGCTGGAGTTTGAGCATGCTGTGCTCTGGTGGGCGGTGCCTGCCTTTGAGACACCCTGGGCCCTTGAAGCAGCATTGTGCCATGTGGAGGACGGCTGTCTCAAATACCCGCTCTGATGTCATGACCAGTCTGGGCAACAGGGCTGGCTCAGTGTCAGACTATGACTTCCAGCTCATGCCGTGTTCTGGGCCCTCACCAAGCTGCCTTTTTGCTTTCCTTTTTGTGTGGGAAGTTGAAGGTTTTGTTACATGTATGACTGGATGGAGCAGGGTATGAATTGTTTATTTATAGTTAGGACCGTGCAGCCGGCACTCTGACCACATAACTAGCATGTAAGACATGACGTGGCATGTAGCGAGGGTGTCTGTCACAGTGTGATGTGTTGAATGCACTGACATGGTGTTCTTGGTTTGATAGTAATTTGTTTTTTTGCTTTGTAAGTGGCCACCCTTTCTGTATCCCTGAACGTCTGAATAAAGTAGTTAAAAAGTCAAAGTCCTTCCTTCCTTCCTTCCACTTTGGACGCCTCAGCAGACTGGGCTAACTTATAGCAGCATGGGGCGATCCCAAGTGTAAGACCACCCCCCAGCTACCTATCTCTTTTCCTTCCTGACTCCCACCTGTCTAAAGGTCTTTTGCTTTTGTCTACTCCCTGATTTTTTTTTTCTTGAATTTTTGCAGTGTTTTTTCTTGTTTTGCTCTGTTCTTTGTCCCCTCCCCCCTCTACTTCCAGTTTCTCCATCAGTGAATTGCATTTGTCTACTTCCCAGCCCCTCTCTTACTGTTTCTCTTGCTTGCTTGCTTGCTTGCTTGCTTGCTTGTTTGCCATGGGGAGTTATCTTATTTCTCTTTTACCTTTTGAGGGGTGATCTTATTCCCCCCCCCCTTTTCTCTTATTCTTTTTCATTCTTTTTTTTCCCTCAACCCCCACACACTTCCCTCCCCACCTCTTTTTCATTCCTCCTTTTTCCCCTCCAGGCATTCACCCCCTTCCCTTTTTGCTTTTCATGGCCGCATTCTCAGACATGTATCTCTATAACATACATATACAATTTTTTTTTGTTCCTTTAGTTAGTTTTAGCTTTTGGGATTAACCCTGTCCTAGCAGGAATGGCCACTCCTACACTCAGCAGCTGGTATGGGGATGCCTCTCAAGACCTCCCCCTTACCTATGGCTTGAGGGTCCATACCCCTCCCCATGTTGGGTTCAAGCTCCGTGCACGTGCCCTAGCTGCTCTCCTGAGACGGCGTAAAATATTTTACATGGAAAATGTGTAATAACTCTATCTGGTTTTTATCCACTCTATTTTGCACCTGTAGTCTGTATCCTTGCACCTGGGAGACCTCAGATGCTGTTATCTCCCAAGTATGGGGTAGACCATGGACTCTAGATGGGAAACTGCAGCTATTGTGATGGGTGCCCAACAGCTGCTGGGACTGAGAGTTGTGTCAGGACTCAGCTGACAGGATGCTTAGCCCCAGATGTACCCTACATGTAGGATGGGCATGCATACATGGACCCCTCAATCGCAGCTCCTGCCATGCAATGTGTAGCATGGCAGAAGGCACAGTTGTGTGGATTGCATGTTAGATCCTGATGTGCCTTTACCTGCATGTGTAGAGGGGCCCTTGTAATTTATGAGTAATTCCAATTAAAATCACTGGAACTGCATTTGTATAAAATAAAATAAAAAATATAATTGGTTGCATTGTGTTTTTGTGTGCTTTTTGAAGATGGTTTCCCAAAATATAGCCTCTAGATTAATACGCTGCAAAAGGAGTTCTCTTTGCCTAAAATAGTAATGGGATTTAGAAATGGGGTGCCTCCACTTTCAAGAGATACTAATGTCACCTATCAAATGTAATGTTTCGAACTCCCATTGCATTGAAGTTGGGGCTGTGTTGCCTCTTGTGACATGTGAGATCAAATAAACAATCTCAGAGAAGTAAGTGGAGTATTGCCATCAAAATTTTAAAGGCATTTTCCCCCTCAAGAATATACAGAAGGGAATGGTTGCAATGATATCTAGAGCTCTCTTTTTCTACCCTTGAAAGATCCTGCCATCGTTTCTAAAGTATCTGCTGTGATGTCCATTCTCTTTTTGAAAGGAAAAGATATGATCCTTAACAAAGCTCATGTCTATGTGTGAATTATATACCATGAAGAATTTTACAGCAAGTTCCTGCCAACCCCTTTCCCTTGATGTTGAGGCTTGTGACCTCTACCACTAGCAAGTGGAGATGTAAAGCTCCTCATTTATTTAAATGTGAAGTATAGTTATGTGAAGGTAAAAACATCAGTACTCATTTATTTTCAAATATTTGTGGCTATTATAATTAGGTGTTTTCATTTTATACAATTTCTTTTTCTACATCACCTTAAAATTTCAATTTCCATAACAGCAAAATGCCACTTTAAATAGATCGTACCTTTTGTTTTTCATTCTCTGGGGACACATCACCTTTCCTTTTCTCTGAAAATCCTCTCAAGTGGAAATCAGTTGACACTGTGGTTTATACCACACACAGGGGTTCACAGTAGGAGTCAATTGCCTCTATACCACCTCTGTGAAATAACAGAGGTCCCTGGAAATTGAAATGCATTAGTATACCTAGAAGGAAAAAAGTGTACTTTTAACAAGGACTTTCATGAGACTTCACAGGACAGACAGAAGAAGTTAAGAATGTAGATGGAGATAAGGAGTTGAAAAAAAAAATGACTCCAGTCACAAAATTTAGATGCAGGTCCCTGAAGTCTGTAATTCTATCAAGTTGTACATGTTGACTGTTCCCTTACCTTATATCACAGCTAGGCTACAATTTAAAAACTCCTTCCCAAAACACCTTTAAATTAATCATATTTCTTTTCAGTGAATGAAAAGCTCCACATCTGTTATGCCTTCCAATCACAATCATGAAGTACTCTATGACAGTTTGTTATTTATTGTGGGTATCTGAGCAATCAATACATTGGGAATGGGAAGAATGGAAGAGGAAAGAAAATGTTTGCAAGACATAAGAAAATGGAATACTGTAATCAGGCCCTCAAAGTTCAAAAGACTGTATAAGATTAAAAACAAACAAAAAAAAATGTAATAAGACAGTTGGAACCTGAAGCTGTATTTATATGAAAAAAACAGGATTGTATCCAATTCTGCTTACTTTACTTATGATCAGTACAGTTATGCTAGTGTAAGTCTGTAGTACCACATTGGCATGGTCTTTTTTGATGTTACTAATATTCTCCTATGATTGAGATGTATTCATACTTTTACTATGCATGAGGTTGTTTGTTGCAATAAACATAATTCATGTGATAATTAAAATAATCCAATTTGTAATTATATTTGTTTTTATGAACAAGGGAATACACCTACAAAGTACAGGACTATGTCATACAGGAATACCTGAACTAAGTCTACATGCACTAGTTCTAGAAGTAGGTGCAGTGTAGTTGCCTCAGTTGGATACAAAGCCTTTAGTCACAAATCCTGCTTTTCAGCAGAGGTAATTAGCTAAAGTGCAGTACCACACTGAAAAGGCTATGCTGCTTCCTGTTACAGAGCTAGCATGAGCACAGCTAACTCAAGTATATCTACATGGCATTGTGATATTTTAAAATGCATTTATCTATATTTTAATGTTTTTTAAGACAAAGATACATTTCATCTTCTACAAGGAGCCTGAAGCAGTATTCATGTTTCAAATACCCTAAAGCAGAAAAGTTTATTGCATAACAGTATATTAAGGCAAACACTTCCACCATTTTCAGTTCCTGTCTCAGGAGCTTTGAGAATTCATAATATAAATGTAATTAACATAGATAAAGCTACAAATTTAGAAATATGTTTCATGGACTGGTCACAGGACAGCTGTATCAATTGTGTGTGGAACATTATCTGTAGTTTAACACAATGAAGAGTTTTATGTAGGCAGTTGGACTTTTCCTCTACAAAAGGGATGTCAAACAAATGGCCTGCAGACCAGATAGGAGTCATGCTATCCAGCCTGCTGGACAAATTGTTTGACTACCACAGAATCTGGGGCTCTTGGGCTCTGGTGGACATGATGATCAGTGGGAGGAGTGCAAGCAAGGGCTGAAGCAGCCCCAGTTGCCCTCCAGCTGCTTCAGCCATCTACATTGCTTTGGTTTCATAGATTTCATCTGTGGCCATTGTCCTCCCAAATCCTGGGTGACTTAATTGTGAGCTATGAGCTTTGCAAAAAAGAGAGGATGATTCTAGTGAATTGTTTGATTGTGTAGGGCAGGGATGTAAAACTTATCTTGTGGCCCAGGCCCTATCCAGATTGTGGGGTTTCTTGCAAGCCAGATCCAGCCCAAGGCACAAGGAAGGTGTAGTGGTGGTGGAAACTGACCCCAACCTGGGGCATGTGGCAGCAACTACAGCTCCAACCCGGGGATTACAGCAATGGTTCTGTACCCTCACCACCTGCCAATCAGAGCTGGAGCTACTGCTTCTGCATGCCCAAGTGCATGTAGCAAGGTGAAGTGGCTGGGGAAATTCAGGCTGACCTTGACAGGCTCAAGAAGTGGGCAGATGAGAACCTGATGGCTGTGCTATGCTGGCTTGCACTATGGATGAAAGGGACTTGGGGATCATGATTGACCACAAGATGAACATGAGCCATGAATGTGATGCTGTGGCTAGTAAAGCAAGCAAAATGCTGGCTTGCATCCATAGATGCTTCTCAAGCAAATCCCAGGATATCATTTTCCCATTGTACTTGGCCTTGGTGAGACTGCAGCTGGAGTACTGTGTCCAATTTTGGGCTGCACAATTCAAAAAGAATGTGGAGAAGCTTGAGAGAGTCTAGAGGAGAGTCACACATATGATCAGAAGTCAGGAAAACAGACCTTGGGATGAAAGGCTGAGAGCTATGGGACTCTTCAGCCTGGAAAAGTGAAAGCTCAGGGGTGATCTGGTGGCTGCCTAAAAGTTAATAAGGGGTGCTCACCATGATCCCACTTCTTCTGGGACTGTGAGACATTGAAAGACGCCTTACGGGAGATGGAGACATGGCTAAAGACTATGTGGGTAGAGGGGCAGGGGCCTCCAGTTCAGGAAAAGCCACCCAAATACCAAGGCCTGGAGAGACAAGGCAGGCCTAGTGCAGATAGAGAGCATTTTGACCGAGGGATCCTCAGTGGTAGACCTTGTGGCCATGAAGGAAGAGAGCGAGACCAGGGGCTTGATTCCCCAAGATAGCCTGCAGAAGGTAAAGCACCCAGAACGGAGGAAACAGGGACTATAGGGGGCTCAAAGCCTAGTTTGAGGCAGGCCAGAGAGAGACTCCAGAGGAGGGAAATTACTTGAGCCCCTGAAGGAGATGTGGGCTGAAGGGCTAGTGATGAGAGAGAGGAGATGACCACCTAAGGAGGCCTTCGGGGAAACAGAGCCAGGTCCCAAGTTTTATAATAAAGGGGGGGGCCCTAAATTTTACACCGAGGCAAACCCTGTCCCAGATGCAAGCTGCACACTCAAACAAGGGTGCAGAGGGTTACGCTGAGCTAAAAATACCCAAACAAGGGGGTGAGCAAAGGTCTGGAAAGAGACCCCAGGTATATGTTAATAACCTCCCAGGACAAGTTAAGTGGTGGACCCTAAAGAAGCTGGTTGCAGCAAGGATTGGGGTGTGGCATATATAAAAGTGTACATGGGAGCTGGAGGCACAACTACCAGCCGAGGAAAAATAGAATTTTGGTCAGAAGAATATGCTCAAAAGGCACTGGGAATGCAACGGGAGGTCTGGGGTAGGCTCATGGATTCGCAAGAAGCCATAGGGGAACAGGAAACCCCATGACTGGTTCTGAGGGAAGGGGTAGAAGTAAGATGAGTTGAGGGGGAGCAGACACCCCAATGGATAGAGAGGAGGCCCCTGGAAAAAAGGGGGATGTGCTGGTTCTCCTGCTGCAGAGCTTGGGGTGAAAAAGGGAGAGAGAGCATAATGTAGGAGGACCCCATTGGCCCTAAAGGCCAGAGGCCTGACTGACAGAAATGCACCTGACCAAGGTTGGTCAATGTGGGGGGACTACCCCTGGCAGGGTAACTCCCATCAAATCCCACACGGTGCAACCTTGAGGAAAAGGTAAGCAGGGGGCACCTGAAAACCTCTGCCTCCATGTTTTAGAGTTGGGTGGCCAGAACAAGGGTATCAGGAGCCTAAGATGAAGAGCACAGGGTGGCACCGAGTGAAGATGCCCCTCTTTCCCAGTGAGTTTGCATCTTAAGGGGGGAGATGTGTCGCAGGGCACAAAAGTGCCCTGCTCCTAGAGGGGTGGAGGCTGCCTGGGAAGAGGCCCAGAGAGAGAGAGACAGAAGCCCAGGTGCAGGTTACTAGGGCAACAAGCCAGAGGGTAAATTATCCTGCACCTGAACAAAGCTGACTAGAAGGGGCAAGGCTCTGGGCCCATATAAAGCCCAGGACTGGGCCCAGGGAGGGCAGTTCCCTGCCAGCAGCCAAGGGAGGAAGAGCTTTCCCAGATCAAGCAAAGCCTGTCTGCTGGAGCAGCTTCTGATACTGTTAAGGGATGGAGCATTCCCTGGTAGGGTTTGTCTGAGGTTATAGCTGAGTAGCTTGAATATATGTTTACAGCCCAGGGACTTGTATTTTGTTTATTGTTGTATAAGACTGGTGGTTTGGGTGAGGCTATTATGGGATGCAGCTGTCCTCATAGGGGACCCACGGCAGTGTGGGGACCCCAGCACCAGAGGGGGTACAGCAGTTGGGGTGCACCAAGCCCAGCGCCCGAGGGAGCGCAGCACTTTGCGGAGCCACTGAGAGCCCCAGTGCCCATGAGGTGCCAAGTGAGACAGTGCTGCAGAGTGCCCAGGGAGAATAAGGGGGGCCAAATTATAAAAAGGCCCAGACCAAACAACGTCAGTACCATCAGCAAGGCTTGGGGCATAGTAAAGGGGTGGTTGGAGCCATGCATACAGCCCATAAGGCTAGGGTGCCCTGAAACACCCACTGTAAAATGGGACCCACAAGGGGTCTGGGAGCCCACAGGGTCAGAGAGTACAGCAAACCGTCCAAGACCACGTAAAGGCAGCCTCCCTACTATATATTTTCCATCAAAGATGTGGTGGGCAAGAATCGAAGGGTGCCCATTGGGCCAACTTGGCATGGTAAAGGGCCTTGGGAGATCACGGCCGTCCGTAAGGACCCTGTCCCGTGACAGTAGCCACTGACTGAGGGTGTAAATTGGGCCTGGTCAGTCCAGCCAAACTCCTGCATGCCACCTAGCCACATGGTTCCACACTGTCAGTAACCTCATGCCCCAGCCAGCCCCTCCACCACTCGGTGCTGCCACCCTGAGCCCAGGGCTGACCCCCCCATGTCCCCTGCTAGCCCAGGTCTGCTCCTCCCTGGCTCAAATTGCCATTCTCCTGAGTCCACATAAAGATGCTGCACCTGGGAGCAGTTTACTTCAGCTCAAACTGCTCCATAGTTTATTGCTTTACATTAAGAGCACATGTTGATGTACCTAGCATCTTAGTATACAGGAGCCACTTCAGTTAAGTAGTATGGAGTCAGGCACTGTGATTCAACACAGACAGTTGTGTCTAGACAATGAAACTTATCTTTCATTGGCTAGTCACAGAGATTGTGTATGAGAATGTAAAAGTGTGAGTCCATGTTAGTAAAACCACTGAATTGGTTAGGCATGATTGTATATTGGCAGATTATCAGCTGACAGAGATTGGCAAGATAAAACTCAGTAACATTACTAAGGGTTTAGCTCATGGTGGTGGAGTTTTGGGGATATTCTAAAAAAAAATCTAGACATAGTCTCATTGGCACTGTCCAGCCCCCGCACTAGCCTTTGGTTGATGTACCCATCATTGTAAAATATTGAATCGTATACATTCACCAGTTAAAAACTGCTGTTGGGGGCTCAAGTGAAAAAAAAAGTACATTTATTTAATCTTGTCAGCATTCATTTATAATCCAACATTTAAAAGAGACAAGATTTAAACCATTTTTCCCAACTGCACAAAGCACCAGATAAAAGAATCTTTTCAGTAATAGTATTTCATTTTGAGTTTCACCAGTCCATTTAGTTTTGATATTACAAGAAGACTATTAGTTTTATATTCTCATGCTGAATGTTGATGGATTCTGACAGCTGTCACTGGGAAGCTGAGAGAGATGAGGCTTTCAAGCTGAATAAAAATTATATTGAATAAAGGTGAAATTTATTTCACTCACATAAATCCTAAGAATCAGGCTATATGTGGGTAAAGTGTGGGTGGGTTGAAGAATTGAAATTCACTCTTTCAGGTCCTTATTCAGTGCAGGTTGTGGAGCTAAAGTGTAACATGCAGCAGGTTTTGCTGGAGGAATAGACACAGACACTTGTTATGTCTACCGTTTTCTGAAGCCTGTAGATACACTGGGTTCATCACTTCTTATACTGGTCCAGGTGGTGACGCTATCTGAAAGATGCTTTTCAAGGTGTTCAGAAAGTTTAGAAGTAGCCAGCTTCAAAAGACCCAATTACTGATTTCTGCAGAGGGCCATTCTTGGGCTTTGAAATAGCCCTCTTTATTAGAAGTGAATTTGGCCCTCAACAAATACTTAAATACTGAAGAAGTTCTCTCTTACCCACAGAATATCCAGTTCTCCTGAATCGTTGGAGATGGTGCTTTGTCAGAGAATTACCTTTACATGGTAAAAAAGAAAAGGAATTTGCAAATCCTCATACTTGTCCTGATTTGTTCATAAATTAATATCACAAGGACATTCTCAGTTTAGGAACCAGAATTGTTAGAATGACTGTGCTGCTTTGTACCCAAACTACCCAAGAGAGAATATCTTATCTGAAACAGTGGAACAATTATGTTATTGATTAATCCATTGTAAAACACTCATTCTCTTTATTTTTTTATCAGACCTGACATATAAAAGTCATTTTCTTGTGATTGTAATTCATACAAATAGTTTTGTCAGAGCCTGGTTATAAAAATGGATTCTGCCAAGGCTTGTAGGCCCCAAATGAGAAGTGACAGCTGCATTGTTGTTCACAGGCCTGAATGTTCATATTTCGTTTCCTCTGACGATATATTTTTGTGAAGAGCTAGAAAATTGGAGTTAACAGGAAGTATCTTGATCTCTGGACATTTCAAAGAAGTAAGTGCCTATTGCATCGACCACATGGAACTTGGCGAGAAGAAAACAGGTTGAAAGAGGAAGAGTTTGGAGGAGCACTAGGAATTCAATTTGTGTGTACATGGGTAGAATGCTAATTACACTTGCAGCATTCTTGTAAGTGGCTCTTCTAACATATTTTAGATCCCTCTGCTTTTTCCAGAAAGTGATTAATCTATTTTAGATGCCTAAGCTCAGGAGATGGTTCATGGCTGAGTATCCAGAGCAGGTTCCATTTGATTTACAATTAGGCAGGGTATAGTAAGATTCCAACTTGCCCTCTGGTATTTCCCACTGGATAGGTGAGATGACTTTCTGTGCAGTTTTCACAGATCCATCAATCTGTGAATTCTTTTCTTATAGCATGCTTGTAGACTGCAGTGCAATGTGATAATAACCAAGATGCATTTAAACTAGCCGGGTTATCAGAAACATTTTTGATGTGACAGCACAGAGGTCTATTTGGGCCATTTTGCTTACTTCCATAGTTGTAAGTCTTCCAATGTGTGAATGAGCTTTTTAAAAGTTATCTTGGTCACCTCTGTGTTGTACTTCACTTTGCAATGTAAACACTTCCAGAAATATAACTCTGTCCACATGCAAGTTTTGGGGTAGCTGTGTGCCTAACTTCAGATAATGACTTCCATTTTATGGAAAGGCATGAAAACATTAGGTATTATTATACCAAGCAAAGTTATATATTATGTTGTTTATACATGGGGATTTTGCTTGGTTTTCAAATCTCTACCTGTGGTCAGCAACAGTGCATCAGTATATTCCAGAATGAAATTCTGCTTTTAAAATAGAGATATTGTGGTACTCTTAAAAAAAGGGAAACAAGTTGCCCTGTTTATAAAGGACATTTTGATTAACTTTAAAATATATACATCCCATTAGTCTTGATTGTTCTATGTGTGAATATGTGGTCAATAGGGATCTTGTATAATTTACCTCCCTTATATTCTGTTTGGTTGATGCATTTAGAGCAACAGTTCAGTTCCTGGAGGGTTACTTTGAAAAGGCTGTCATTATTTAGAAAGGATCATTTAATTAAGCTACCATAGTTTCTCCAAGTAAAATTAATCAGTGTAGGTATATTGCTTTTATGAGGCACAATTAGTAGGCAAATAGGTTACTGCCCAATAGAGTTGTAATAATCCAAGTGTACATGGCCTCATAGAATTTAGGCATGAGGTTTGTTTACTCTTAATTATACCCCATGCCATTTACTTCAGATAGGTTATAGCCTATGCTGCAACTAATTAATTTATGTTGTTAGAAAAATACTTCATTTTAATACCAATGTGCAACACTGTCTAGATGGAACTGTCTGTCCTATGACTGGAGGGAATAATTATGGCAGAAAATATATCAATTAAAATGAGCTTTGTTCAACTATGTATATACTACAAACATGGTTAACCAAACCTCCATAGACCTGATCCTTATTGTTGGCCTTGGGGTTCTTACTTAATAAGAACTTAATAGAATATCTTCAGTGACTCAGACAGTAAATAGCAAATGAACCTACAGGAAAACAATATTGATTCTCTCTTTCAAGATCTGGACCTAGATATTGGGGGAGGAGGTTGCTGTTGTTTCTTATGAAATATAATAACATCCATCTACTTTGTCACAATGGTATGGAAAATGATACAAGAACAAGAAAACAATAGAAAAGAATTATTGTCCAGTGGTTAGTTTGCTACCATATATTTGAGGCCATTTTTTACTCCAAATGTTTCTGGTATGATCCTGAGCAATGACACATAGGCTCAGCATTGTAATAGTCTGTTGCCTAGTCAAAACTACAGTCCTGGATGACCTACCTAAGCAAAATAATGCATGGGGAGAGGGAGATGTGGGGAACAGGACTTTTAAGAGGTTGTATTATAAACCAGTTGGACTGAATTGTTGTGTTATGCACTTGGTCTGTGTAACATAAAATACTTAGTTATTCATTGATTGTGAGGCTGGAAGGGACCTCGGAAGATCATCTGGTCCCTCCCCTTGCACCAAGCAGGAAAGATAACTGGGGGTCAGGTGACCCCAGCAAGGTGCCTGTCCAGTCTCTGCTTGAAGATTTCCAGGGTAGGTGATTGCACCACCTCTGGAGAAAGCTTATTTCACAGTCTGGACACCCTGACTCTGAAAAAGTTTTTCATAATATTGAGCCTGAATTGGTCTTCCAGGAGTTTGTGAGCATTACTCCTAGTTTTCCCCTTGGGTGCCCTGATGCACTCACCACATTGCTCACTGGGCCCTTGATTTACTCCCCTAGTGTAGCAGCAAGCTGCTACCAAGAACCCACTCAGCCTTCTTTTCCTCAGGCTGAAGGGTCCCAGATTGCTCAGCCTTTCCTTGTATGGCTTGCCTTTTAAGACTCTGATCAAATGAGTGGCTCTTCTTTGGACTCTCTCAAGCTTGTCCATGTCCTAGTTAGTATTTAGGCACAGAATGTGGCAGAACTTATGTCAGAGTCCTTGGCTCTGAGTAACTGCTAAAGTAAGTTATGGTACCAGGAGTAAAATGAACTAAGAAAATAACCTGAGTGGAAGCATGGATTAGTTTAAAATAACTGCCAGAGCAAAAACTCTGTGGAAATATAGAGGATAACTGGAAAGGATTCAGATACTGTTTCATTCAATATTTGCAAGGAATGGGTCTCAGGAAAGGGGGGTGGGCAGAAGGTATCTTAATTTCTGACAGCTGCCTCCAGGCTTTAGTTGGTTTGTTTTTCATAATTTTCAGCTGACTCAGGCAGAGGTGGCAAACTGTGAAACCATATTATAGAAATTAGAGGAGTTCTGCACTTGAAAAATGATGCATTAAGAAAGACGTTTTCAAACAAAGCATACACAGAGAAGGCACAGACAGAGGAGAGTCTGTAATGGAGCTAAAGCTGAAGTGCAAAAATGTAAATTGTGAGAGAGGGAAAGGGGAATTGCATCCATGACAGAAAACCAGACTGGATTTAGCAGCAAAACATTTGCAGAAAACCAAGAGGCTGAGAACTTACCATTGACAAACAATTAGAATTTGTCACACTGTGTCATGGGCAGCCAGGTCTGGGAACATTGAGGGATCAAGGTGCTGACTAGGGTCAGGAGGAGTGAGCAGGATCCAGGTACGACTCAGGTTTGGAAGCCAGGAAGTCGGTTTGAGAATGGGTGCTATTAGCAACAAGCTGAGTCAGGAAGCTGTGGGATGAGGCAGAGACAAGAGCTGGACAGAAAGCCAGGTTGAGAAGCCAGGAGATCAAGCAGAGAATGGGGCTAGATCACAAACCAGAGGGAACAGCAAAGCTGTCTAAGATCAGGTTGAACTGTGCTGCCCAGATGCTTTTTGTTCCTACTCAGGAACTTATATGGGAAGTGGAGAGTCAGCTAACTGTCAGGCAGGGTGGGGGCCAGGTAGGGAAACTTCTTGCTGATGCAAGCTCCATATGCCCTGGTGAGGCTCCCACTGCCCACACAGCAGCATCAGGGATGGTGGCATAGATTTGTCCCCTCAGTGCTGCCGGTTGGGCAGGGGGTGTCTGCTAAGGTGGCATGAGCTTGCAGTGGCAAGGAGCTTCCCTACTCAACCCTGCTCTGCCCTGTCACACTGGGTCCCTCCCCCTGGGCTATGGAGGCCCCAGGGGAAGGACAACAAGGTGGGGAGCCTGAGCCCACAGTGGGAAGCCTGTCCCCATCCTCGACCCCACCCTGTGCACAGATTTGGGGGTAACATGCCCCTGTGCCCTTCTGGCAGAAAGCCAGCCCCCCTCACCTATGGCCCC
>NW_017728912.1:3357527-3369447 GCF_001723895.1 Crocodylus porosus | reverse complement strand
GTCTGCTAAGGTGGCATGAGCTTGCAGTGGCAAGTTTGCCATCACACTTTGCCCCATCTGCCCTGTCACACTGGGTCCCTCCCCCTGGGCTGTAGAGGTCCTGCAGGGAGGACAACAGGGTGGGGAGCCCAAGCCCACTGATGTCAGTCAGTCCCCATCCTCGACCCCACCCTGTGCACAGATTTGGGGGTAACATGCCCCTGTGCCCTTCTGGCAGAAAGCCAGCCCCCCTCACCTATGGCCCCATCCCACTCCTGACTGGGGCTTTGCAGCTCTGCATTCCAGCCCCAGGCCCCAAGCCCCACACACTTCCTGGCTGGACAGCAGTCCCAGCCCCAGCCCTGCCCAACTCCCTCCCTCCCTATGATGGTCTCAATCCCCTCTACCTCCCCCCTGACTTATCTGTGGGAGCTGCTCTCCAGGTTTCCTTGTGGTCATGTGCAGGGTGCCCCTGCCAGATTGTCTTCCTCCCACTCCCTCCAGCTCCTTGCAGGCTGGAACTCTGCCAGCCTGCAGAGAACTCTTTGCAAAACTGGAAAGCCTGTGTGTTTCTCTATTAAAATGAAAAACAAAACAATCACATTTTTTAATCAGTTCAAAGGGAAAACCTGGTTTTTTTCAGGTGGGGAGGGTTTGTGGGAAATGGAGCACTAGGGTCCCTGCTTATATTTCCCAGACTTCTCACCAGTACCCTTACCACTCTAGGATCCATGCCTTGGTCCAACTACTGGTCCACTTGACAAAATGGAATTAAAATACCTAATTTACCTAAATACTTTGTCTTGAGTCATGTGCAAATAGCTGCACAAGAAACCTATAGGACCAGAAGATAATCTCAGGTCTCCCAAATCCTAGCTTAGCACCCTAAAAATTGAGCCCTCATCTTTCTTCTGGATTTTACTTTATTTCTTTCACAGGAACATGGCAGTAAGTACCAGATCTGCAAGGTCCACTCTTGCTACCTGGAATATGAGTAACTTACATAGAATAGAAATCCAGGTGAATTGTACCTCATATTATCCTCCACTGCTATTTAGTGTGAGTAGCAATCCTACTTGAAGGTAGGTATGAAAAATGAAATTACAGATCAAAAGAGCCTATACAGCACTATGTGAAAAGTACTCTATGCACCTCAATACTTAGAAACAAGGTGCTGAATCAATGACATGGTTTCAGACTTCATTCTGAATTTATTCATGTCTGTAAGTTAATACCAGACCAAGGACGTTATGCATACATTTATACAAATAACATTTAATGTTTGGTTCAGTATACCATATCTCCATCTATTCTCATGATAGTGTGAAGCTCCTTGATTTTTTTTTTCTTCACATAATGGCATGTATGCTAGATTAAAAAATGATGATATAATAATCAGCCTCACTTACAATTCCATGACTCAGCAGAAAAACGGTTCAGACATATGGATTTATGCCTTTTATTGTGTGAACCTCAATAAAAGCAAATATGGTTTTGACAAATAAAAACAGAATTCAGATTTTAAACAATTTAAGGCTAATGACTAACTTCAGGATGTTTCAGTGATGTACACTAAGTATTTATTTTCTCTCCAATTTAAACGATTTATCATCTGACAGACTTTTCTCAATTTTATAGTACTAATGATAAATCTTCATGTTTCAGATTTTATTAGTGCTGGCACATGCCAAATGTCAGTAATTACAGCTAGGGATAAAAAGTAAAAGAGCTGATTTGTTCATGAATGGTTCTTAGGAATTCATTGCGTGCTTCTATTTTATGAAACTGTGGAATGTTTTGATACGAAGGATAGGCAAACTTTAATTATGTATTAATCCCCCAAGAAACATAAATAGTTTTATCTTCTTTATGGTTCCTTGTTTTTGGCATTATTTCATCTGTGAACTTCTAAATGTGTATCTTTACTCAAAATATTTTGGGTAAAGAATTCATTCTTATATTTGTGATACAAGTTAGCAAATTTTCCAATGCTGTTTCATAAAAATGCAATTAGTTAGTACTGCTTCAAATGTTGCATTTTTGGCAAGTGATTTATCATAGAATAATTGTATACTTAGGGAGAAATGACATATTACATGCAGGGAAAAGAAATGTTGTACTTAAAGCAAATAAACAAATAGTTCATTTATTAGCATGTCATTGATTTCTGGTTGCAATCAACAATACTCACTATCTGTCTAAGGAAAAAATGCATGAGGAATTAGATTTTTCCCTCTCTATCCTACTAAAAGGAAGAGCTTCTGTTGATTGCACACCATTACGTTATTTAGAAGCTTTACAAAATTAATTTTATAACATCTTACATTTAGACAATGCTTTACATCTCAAAAGGTGTGTCTACACATGCCCCTATGGGCACATCCAGAGAAGCACACATGTGCCTCTTGCAGTGTTTCAAAGCCCTTTGAGATGCTGCAAGACGCATGTGCAGGAACAAAAAATCCTTCCTCGTGCTGCAAAACTAGACCCCTGGATATCCAGGGATCAAAAAATACTTCAGGCAAAAAAAGCAAGGCAGGGCACAGGCAACTGGAGGCCAGCCAGGGCACCTCTGTGGCTGGCCCTCACCTCAGGGCTGAAGCATGCTCCCTGCACATGTAGGAGAGGCAGCATGCCAGCTGCAGGGAGCTAGACCCAGGCTCCATGCTGGTAAGTGGTGGGGGGGGCTGGATGAGGGAGGAGGGGACCATGGGAGCACCTCCACCAGCTCCATCCCCTGCCTACCCCCCGCCACCTCAATCACTACCCAACCTGGCCCAATCCACCAACTGCATTGTTGCCCTGCCTGGCCCCATCCCCCACTGGGTCCTGCAGCTCCTCCACCCTTGCCCCACCCAGGCCCAGCCTCCACATGCCCCCTGAGCCCCCCTGAGCATCCTGACAATTTAATTTAAAAAAGCCCCACACTCACTGGCAGTAGCAGCTGCCATCAGGGTCACTGGGGCCTCCTGGCAGAGCCCTCCCCCTCTCCCGTACACCATGGGGCAGTGGGGACCAGCCCTGGTTGCCTGGCACCCCCACTGCCACTGCTCCATTGCACAGCTGTAGCTCGGCAGGGTGCCATGTGCCTCTACACGCTGTCAGGCAGCTGGGGACATTCAGGTTGAGGAGTGCCAGGTCCCAGGTGACAACCACAGCAGCCCAGCCACCCAACAGTGCATGGAGCCATGCAGCACCCTGCCAACCCAGGTTGCATCTGCATGATGGGGCAGTTGCAGTGTGGGCGCCAAGCAGCCAGGCCAGTCCCTGCTATCCCCTGCTGCCCTGTGCTGTGCAGGGGTGCTCTTCCAGGAGGCCCCAGTGATCGTGATGACCATTGCTACTGCTGGTGTGTGGTGGGGGAGACTTTCTTTTTTCCTTTTTTAGAGTGCCAGGAGGCTGGGGCCAGGCAGGACAGCCGTTGGGGGTCTGAGTGTGCGAGCAGGGGATGAGGCCAGGTGGGACAGAAATCTGGGGAGCTCGGGGAGCAAGCTGGGGTGGGGCACATAGGCCCTGCAGGGGGAGTGGTAGCCCGTGCAGGGGCCATGTGGCCACTGTTGTGGGGACTGTAGCCCACTGGGGGAGGCAGTCCGTGAGCTGTGTGATGGAAGGCTGAATCATGCGGGGGGCAGAGGACCCACCCATCTTAAGCAGCCCCTCCCTACAGTTCCCCCCATGATCCACCCACACCTACCCACACATCCATTCCTCTACATCCCTCCACAGCTACCCACATCCCTCCACCCCTCTTCCCACTGCCCTTCTGCAAACCCCACATTCCCCCAGCACACACCCTACATGCCCAGCTGCCAGACAGAATGAGACTTGCTGGCAGGATCTGTGTCTCCAGGGGCAGCTGTCCCCACATCCTGGTTAGTGAAGGAGTCTGGGGGAGCTTTAACTGTTCTATGATAAGAAAACTGAAGGCAAACAGAAATATATATAGGTATTTAGAATTCATTTTATTATGATGATAGAGATACTAGTAGACTTCCAAATTGCTTTAACTCTGTAGATATATCAATAAAACATTGCCCAACTGATTGCGCTTGCTCACTCTCTCTCTCTCTCTCTCATATATATATATATATATATAATGGTCTTTTTTCTTAATTGTGGAGGGACATGAATTTTGGAGTATTTTACAAAGTGATTCTGGGATTTTTTTATCATGGATTTTTCAGTTTTCAAATAGGAAACACCAAAAGTCCTGCTAGGGAGGCAAATGGCAGGAGCCAGGCAGAGGAGCCTGCTCAGAGCTGGAACCTTGGATCCAGCTGGAGGTGGCTGACCTCATGGCCAGTTGGGGCCAGGAGGACATGCTCTGACAGTTCAAAGTAGGCCATCACACTGGGAGCATCTTCCAGTGATAGCTGCCTAGATAGCTTGGCAGGGGCATACATAGCAGTAGTGCTGCACAAAGGCCAACTCTGTAGCCACAGCTCACTGGTAGCTAGGCCACAGGGACAGATGCCTCTATTGACTGTGCAGTCCCCATCCAGGTCTAGCAGGTGCGTAGGTCACAGCCAGGCAGCAGCCCCCACTGCCAGACTGCTGTAGTGGGTGCAGGGAACTCTCAGGGCTGTTTCAGCAGTCCAGCTGGCACAAGGGGTAGTGTTCCTAGGTACCAATTAGCTGGGCTCCAGAAGCTCCTGAGAGTGAGTAGCTCTGTGCTATTTGCCAGGCCAGCTTCTTGTACTGATGGGGCCAGGACAGGCAGCTTTTTGTACTGCTGGGGACCACACTGGTGCTGGCCCTGGACTCTAACTTCACCTGGCAGCAGATCCAGGAGAAGCCCAGCAGGGTTATTTTGCCCCAGGTGGCACAACTTGCACCACACCAAAGTGCATGTCTGGGTATGTGCATTGAGGCAAAAAGCCCCAGCTCAAATTTGCACCTCTTCTATTTGATCTGCTGCAGGCACATGTGCCAGCATGTGTGGATATACCCCATGGTGCCATTGTTACTCTGCCATCATTTAGTGCTTCCTTTTGGAAGTACTAAATGACAGCTCAGTAACAGCCCATACTGAGCCATGCACACGACACATGTTTATTTTTCACTGACACATTGCTGTAGAGCCACACTATACTGAGGGAGCACATCACTACAGCACTGTAGCTGCAGCATTATGGTTTTTGCCCGCAGACTCTTCATCACTATAGTGCATTGCTACAGGGACATACTGTCACGTGGAGACTCACCCAAAGAATTGCAAAGGATTTTTCTGATGTCAGTTGTCACTATTCAAGTAATCAAAATCATCCTTTACAGTGAAATTTAAAATGGTGTAGCATTACTAACAAAATGACTTATTCAGGTTAAAATTAAATATGTGGCAGTTGTTACTGCATCATCTATCAGCTTATATTATTACGTCTTCAAGATAATTTTTTTTCTTTTATTTTGCTCCGAAAATGCTGATATTGAGAATGTGCCAAGAAAGACTTATTATTTTTGTTATTTTTTGATTGTTTACATGTTTAACATAATGTGATCATCTGTTAAAAGTGATTGTGCAAAGGTCAAATAATTAAGATTAATTTAGCTAGCAAATCTTCGATATATTTTGTATTCCCATGAAGCAAACATACCGTTGGGATGATTACCAGGAAAAACAGTACCCAAAGTCAAATTGTGTAGTCCTCAGTCTTTAGTTGAGTAAAATTCCCATTGAAATCTGTTTTGTTTCCATACAATGGGAGAAAATACATGCACTTTCAGTATAATGTAATTCATTTTTGATTTAAGGAAGATACAAACAAAGAACAAAAGTGAAGACTCCATAACATAAGGGTTTCTGTGACCATCTCCTCTGTGATGGGTTCAGAAGTATTCTACCAAATGGCTGTTTGTCTTTCCAGACAATGATTTAAAAGGAGAAACTCACAACAGGAAACTGACAAAAGGAGAAAACAAAGACTAGCAAATACATATCTGAACACAGTACAACGTCGGTGGCAAAATTCAGGTTTGTGCCTTAGTGATTCAAGCTCCGATGGACATGTTATAAATTGAAGGATTTAGGAATTAAAAAGGTTATAACAATGTGTTCAATTCTGTAGCAGAACTCCCAAATAGTGATATGAGGACTCAAGTTAGAAAGTGAGTCGCACACTCACTTTCTGGGAAAAAGTCTTATTTCATTTAAGAACTTCTATTGAAAGATTCTGCATTTCTGAGCCAAGAAGACTTGCAGCAGTTGCACTCCTCTACAGTGCAGATCACTAAAGCCAAGGTGTAGCATGTGGTACAGTGCATTCTCTGTCAAAAGGATGCAGCCATGGGACCCAGAATATCAGGACCTTCAGGAAACATAGCAAAATATTTGTCTTTGAGAGTCTCTCCCCTTGAAGTGACATTCATAGTTGGGAACCCTCTTTTGTTTTCTAACTGATTCCAAAATTCACCTAAAAAAAAAGGAGCAAGTAAAAAATAAAATTTAAAGCAGTTATTGACCCAGAAAAGGCAATAGTGCTGGGAACTCCTTGAAATCCATTAAGGATTTTTCATTTCTTATTGCTTTTATGTGGAATGCATTTTGCATGTAATAGTTTTCCTTGTATACTAAGTAACTGACTAGCAGCACATAGTGGTTAAAGACAGAAAATACACACAGGACACATCTTCACATGATGCTACATCACCGTGGCAATGTGCTATGGTGATGTAGCATTGGCAGGCAAAACGTGTGATGCTACAGTTATATCATAGCACTGTGTTCCCTTGGTATAGCTTGTCACTACAGTGATGTAATGGCTAAATGTAACCATGCACCATGTGGACAGTACAGTATAGGCTGTTACTGTGCTGTCAATTAGTAGTTCCAAAAGGAAGTACTGAAAGATGTTGCAGTAATACCAGTGCCGTAGAGGCACATGTTGACATGTCCACAAACTGGTATAAGTGATAGAAAACTGGTTCAAATCTGTAACACAACAGAATTTCAGTGTACATAAACCACTTTCAAAATTGCTGAAACCAGTTTAAGATAAACCTGGATAGATATAGTTTCAGATTTAACTGACTTAAGTTAAATCAGTTTATTAAACTTCTGTCCCAAATATGCACATGGCCACCAGGCAGCCTGGAGAGCATCTCCCATAGGTAAATTGGAGAGAGAGTGGGGATTGAGGCCCCCAGAGGGAGGGAGGGAGGGAAGTGGGCAGGGCTGGGGATGCTGCCTAGCCTGGCAGTGCTGCCTAGCCTGGCCTTGGAGCCCCAGACTGGAATGAGCAGCTAGAGCACCCTAGTGGGGTGTGAGACAGGGCCACAGACAGCTTGTCCAGGGGGTGGGGCATAGTGCTGGCTCCTTGCCCTGGGGCTCTGGCACTTCTGCAGGGGGCAGGGGATTGTGGACCCAGGTCCCTGGCCCTGTAGCCCTGCCAGCTGGGGGCCCCCTCTGGCAGGGATGAGGGGATAGGGAACACCAACATGGCTGGGAGGTGGGGTTGTGGGGGGAGTGAGGGGCACCAGCAGGGCCAGGGGGCTGTGCCTAGGGAGTGAGGGGTGTGGACTTGTGTTCTGTCAGCTAAGAGGGCAGGGGGAGCTTAGATTTTCCATGATAAAAAACCCAAAAACAAATACCAAAATGTACAGGTATTTAGAATTTATCGTATTATAGTGACTGGGGCATTAGTAGGCTTTCAAATTACTTTAACATTGTAAATATATCAAGAAAACATTGTGTTCAATTGATATATATCTATCTATAGATATAGATATATATCAAGTGGTATTTCATTTTAATTGTGGATTTTGGGGTTTATAGCAGAATTTGTCCAGTTTTTGTATCAGAGAAAACTAGGATGCCTGCTTATTAGTTCAGTTTATGTAGCTTATATTAACCTACACAAATTGAATCAATTCAGCCTTGGGCTTTTTCATTATACCTAGCCTGTGAACATAGCCTACTCATTGTTCTGTTCCTTGTGTATCACTGTCGATTTTACTTTTTGTTTTCCTCAGTAAGCAGCAGAACCTGGTTTACTACATGTCTCTCACATAATGCACACACTAATTTCCAGCATCTGTTTTTTGGGGAAAAGGTAGATGTTTTATGTGACAAAGTATGGAAATCCTTGATATTAATGGTAAATAATTCTCTCTGAGATGCACCAATACATACATGCATGGATTTGAAGGCTTCTACATTATTCATTTTTTACAATCAACTAGAGTCCAAAGCAAAAAATCACAATCACATGATCAGAACATATTTCTTCCCATAGGATAATGTTTAGTTACCCATCCCCTCAGAAATTTGACTTGAATAATCCCCAAACAATGTATGCAGGCATGCCATGTATATCCATAGATGCATAGATTTTACAGCCAGAAAGGATAATTGTGATTTACTCTGATCTCCTGTGTAACAAAGACCACTGGACTTGACTGAATTCCTTCCTGCTTGAATAAGAGCATATCTTTAAGGGGAAACAACAAAGAAACCCTTCTAAATTTAATGTGAATAGATCTAATAACATACAATCCCACTGTTGCTCTAAGTAAATTGTTACCATAGTCAACTATCTTGACATTAAAGAGTTGCTTCTAATTTATTGTTTGAATTTGTCTTACTTTAACTTCCATCAGCAGATCTAGATTCAAGAGTCCTCTTTTATGCTTTGCTTTCCTTCATGCAGATGCTTAGGAATTGAAAGCAAATCATCCCTTAACCTTCTCTTTGTTAAGTTAAAGGGAATAAGTATCATGAATCTTTCAATATGAGGCATGTTTTCCAATTCTTTAAAAATTGTTATGACTCTCTTATTCTCTATTCATTTGGTGATGCATGGGGGGTGCATGTGGGAGTACAAGCACCCCCTGAGTTTGGCAGTGCACCTCTTGCAAAAAGGCACCACTGACAGTGCTGGCGGTGCCTGTGGGTGGTTGCCACTGGGCACCCCCATGCACCGTGGTCTCCTCTGGCTGCTGGCCACTGCCAATGCTGCCAGCGGCAGCTGCAGGTGGTCGCTGGCCACCCGCCCTCCCCAATAGCACTACCTATGGGAGCTCACTGTTTGCCGCTGCCAAGCTCCTGCCACAGACGGTGCCACCACTGCCTGTGGGAGCTTGCCATGCCCCGCCCCCCCAGCCTCTGGGGGCACGTGGTGTTTATGCTCTACTGAAATACTAACATGAGAACTAACCACAATATTCTAGCAGTGGTGGTAGTGACTGCAGGCATAAGTGAATGAGAAGAACAACCAACTTTGGTAATGGAGCTGTAGGCAGCCTCTGCAGACCTTTTGTATAGCTCTAACCAACTGGCTAGCTGCTTCCTAACTGAGAGACCATCTCCCAGTTCCCATCTCCCTCAGTTTCCTGTTAGGAAGCATTTCTAATTTATAGCTTCTATCACTACAGTGGTTACATAATTGCCAAAGCAGATATAACACAGCTTCTAATCTTATTTGATATTTTGATGTTTGAACTTAGACATTTTGGCCACTATATTGCACTATGAAATTTATTGTTCCCATAAGCCCCTGGGCAGTAGGGACAATGGCAACAGCAGGTTGGGGGAGGAAAGAATTGGAAAGGATGGGAAGGGAGCAAAGAGGAGGGAATGTTGCTCTGAGCATGGAGGGAAAGGGAGGGAGAAATTTTTACTTGATTTAGGGACTTAAACTCCTTGGTTGCTGCTTTTGCTATGTGATCAAAAAAGTACATGGGCCATACCACTACACCCTCTCTGAATCTGCCTCATCACAATTTTAAGCTGTTTTCAAAGTCACTGTTTCCCAGGATAGAGTCACTCATCTTTTACTTACTTAGGGTCTAAATTCTTTTGTCCCACATGACTGGCTTTTACATTTGGCTATATGAAAGTTATTATGTTTAGATGCCTCCTAAATTATCTGTATTGCTCTGTATTAATGACCTGTCATATTAATTGTTTAGCATGTCCTCAATCTTAGTCTTATATCTAACTTAATTACTAATCATTTTATGATTTTTTTTTTACAGGCCATTGATAAAAAATATTAAATAGTGTTGACCATGAACTCATGGTTTTTGAGTACCATCCCTTGAAACATACCACATCATTTATTATTTTAATTACATTTTGAGACTCATCAGCTAGCCAGTTTTAATCAATTTAATGTGTGCCATAATACTTTTGTATTTTTCTAGTTTCTTAATGAAATGTGGTCTATTATCAATATCTTAAAAATTAAATTATACTGCCACTAATAAATTTATCAACAAGGCTCATTTAAATAAAATAACCAAAAAAACCCCAACAACAAAGCCCTTCTCATTGTCTTCAACATGCCTGACTATATATGGCTGCTCTTTTTGTTCTTCTCTTGTTTTTCTTCTTATCAATTTTCTACAATTCCTAGTTTATGATTAATAGTCATGTCAAGCGTCCCCTTTCTTCCGTGTGTGTGAAATTAACTGCTTTCATTTCCCTGCTTACATAGAATTTTTTTTTAAAATGTTGTACCCCTTTCAATAGGCAATAGAAAATTGCAATAGGCATTAGAAAATATTTTTAGAAATAAACAGTCTTTAATTTCCTTTCCTCACATATTCACACCCTTTAGCTTTCTGCTGTACCAACCGTGCCCCTCCCCATCTTTGAAAGACTCATACCATACTGTTTGTGACTAATAACAAGCCATTCTAGTACAACACATGACTTCAAATTTGCTGAGGTGCAAATGAGTATTGGCTACCTATATTGGAGAAGAAGTGTTGATTCTTTGACCTTTCTCTTCTTCCCATTTTTGTGCACGTATTTAAAAAGCCAGGTTAAGAAAAATTTTAGCAAAGATAAATAAGCTTATTGGCATTTAGTTTTCTATACAGAAATATTCATCAGGAAACATCTAGAGAGCTAGGTTTATTCTGGTAGGCAAATAACACATGAAACTCCCTACTCCTCTGGTCTCAATATTCCTACCTCCTTGTCAGGGTTGGATTTTTGCTGCCCATGGAGATATTCAAGATATAGATTTCCTGTTCATGTCAAGCTTGGTTGCTAGATATAATCCTTTAATCTTTCAGGAGTAAACCATAAGAAGTACTTCCTTATCTCTAGTTATTGTGATAAAAAATAAGGTAACAGAAGTACTCTCTCACTTGGGTCAGGCTTCAAAAGACTTAAGACTTGAGGGATGCATTCAAACAAGTCCTCACATGCTTCTTGCAGCATCTCAAACTCCTTTCAGATGCTGCAAGAGGCACATGCAGGAACAAGAAAATTTTCCCTGCACTGAATGTTTGCAGCATGAGAGCAAAATTAGATCCCTGGATATCTAGAGGTCAAAAAAACCCACAGAAAAAAAAGCGGGTTGGGTCCTCCCTAGAGACACTCTGGGTGCCAGAGCATCTCTTTGGTTAGCCCTTGCCCTGGCAGTCAGTATGCCAGGAACAGCGAGCTGGACCCAGGCCACACTGCCAGTAAGTAAGGGGTCATGGGGCTGGAGGAGGGGAGAGACCATGGGGGGACCCCCACTGACTCCACCCCCTGCCTGCCCCCTGATCCCCCCAATCTCTTCCCTGCCACCCCAGCCCAGCATTGGGGAACCCCCCAACCCACCCCACCCAGCACTTACTGGCAGTTCTAGCTGTCATCGAGGTCACTGGGGTCCTGCTTGCACAGTGCAGGGTAGGGTGACAGCCCCAGTGGCCCCAGCCTGGGCCCTGCTGCCTGGAGTGGCTCTACTAGGAGGCCCCGGAGCCCCCACAACCCCTTCTTAGTGAGTAGAGGCTTATTTTTTTAAGTGTCAGAGGCTGGGGTTGGGGGATGGGGCCAGACAGGGAGCCATTAGGGGTCTGAGGGTGCAGGGGGGCTGGGTGTGGCAGTCACTGGGGGGGCTTCAGGAGTCAGTAAGGGATGGGACCAAGTGGGGCAGCAATCCAGGGAGCTGGGGGACCTAGCGGAGGTGAGGCAGGGCATGTGGCTCCTGTTGGGGGGGCTGTACTA
>NW_017728912.1:3355870-3357427 GCF_001723895.1 Crocodylus porosus | reverse complement strand
CTAGCGGAGGTGAGGCAGGGCATGTGGCTCCTGTTGGGGGGGCTGTACTACCTGGGGGGGCATAGCCTCTGTGGGGGGCTGTAACCCCTAAGGGGGGGGGCTATAGCCCTGTGGGGGCAGCAAAATATATATTCATGTATTCATGAATTCATGGCACATTATTTAGAGTTCAATTTAGTATTATGATAGCATCACTGGTAGATTTCCAAATTACATTAACACTGTAGATATATCAATAAAACATTGCCCAACTGATTGCTGTCTCTCTGTCTCACTCTCTCTTTATAGTAGTCTTTTGTTTTAATTGTAGAGGAACATGGATTTGGGGGTATTTTACAGAGTGACTTGGGGATCTTTTTTATCAGGGATTTTTCAGTTTTCCAACAGGGAACACCAGAATTCCTGCTAGGGAGGCCAGTGGCAGGACCCTGTCTGCTCAGAGGTGGCACCTTGGACCCGGCTGGCTGTGGCTGACTTCCTGGCCAGTTGGGGCCAGGAGGACATGCTTTGACAGTTTAGAGCAGGCCACCATACCCAGAACATCTTCCAGGTGATAGCTGCCCAGATGGCCGGGCAGGGGCCACACATGGCAGTAGTGCTGCACAAAGGCCAACTCTACAGCCCACTGGGAGCTGGCCCAGAAAGGCAGATGCCTCATCCAATTCTGGCAGGTGCACAGCAGGTCACAGCCAGGCAGCAGCCCCCATTGCCAGACTGCTGCAGTGGGTAAAAGGTGTCAGGGCTGCTTTAGCAGTCCAGCTGACACAAGGGGTAGTGTTCATAGGTACCAATTGGCTGGGCCCCAGAAGTTCCTGAGAGTGAATAGCTCTGAGCTACTTGCCAGGGGAGCTTTTTATACCGAAGGGACCAGGGCAGGGCAGCTTTTTATACTGCTGGGGCAGCACAAATGCTGGCCCCAGGCTCTAGCTCCCTCTGGCTGCAGATCCAGGAGGAGCCAGGCATGGTTATTTTGCCCCAAGGGGCACAATTTGCTCCACAAGAAAGTGCATGTCTGAGCATGTGCGCTGAAGCAAAAATCCCTGGCTCAAATTTGTACTGCTTCTATTTAAGCTGCTGCAAACACACATGTTTGCATGTGTTGCCGAGGGTTGCCAATCCATCATTTTCCACTCACTGAACATACACTAGCATTAGTGAAAGTTCAGTTTGTTATTTGTTGACAGTATAGGAACATATATTCCACCTAACCTGCAGGAATAGAGTGCTTTATCTACAGGTTTTCAAATATATCTGTTGGAATTTGGCTTGCAAGGCAAGATACAGAATAGTCTACATTGAACTATAAATCCTTGGGACAATATTGGAATGAATAGAAAAGTTATTCATTTATATATAAACCATCTTACAGATATTTTTACTGATCAGTAGTTTGTTAACCACCATTATATGGAAATATTTAATTGCTAAGTCATAGGCTAAGTCAAATCAGCAACCTTTTCTTCTATCATAATTTCATATTTTAACCCAGACCATAGAGAAAATGAGGTTTTTAGTGTTTTGGGGGTTTGTTTGAGGGCTGTTGGTTTTGGGGGGGGG
>NW_017728912.1:3332954-3355770 GCF_001723895.1 Crocodylus porosus | reverse complement strand
ATCCATCATTTTCCACTCACTGAACATACACTAGCATTAGTGAAAGTTCAGTTTGTTATTTGTTGACAGTATAGGAACATATATTCCACCTAACCTGCAGGAATAGAGTGCTTTATCTACAGGTTTTCAAATATATCTGTTGGAATTTGGCTTGCAAGGCAAGATACAGAATAGTCTACATTGAACTATAAATCCTTGGGACAATATTGGAATGAATAGAAAAGTTATTCATTTATATATAAACCATCTTACAGATATTTTTACTGATCAGTAGTTTGTTAACCACCATTATATGGAAATATTTAATTGCTAAGTCATAGGCTAAGTCAAATCAGCAACCTTTTCTTCTATCATAATTTCATATTTTAACCCAGACCATAGAGAAAATGAGGTTTTTAGTGTTTTGGGGGTTTGTTTGAGGGCTGTTGGTTTTGGGGGGGGGTTTTGGTTTCATTCAATTTCCTGTGACTGTTTTGTTACAAAAGCTCAGATGTTTTCTTGCTCATTTACTCTTACAAAAATAACATAACATAAAAAATCTATTACTTAAAAAGCCTACAATAGTTATTTTTTAGGAGGAATGGTGTTAAGAGTCAATAGCATAAAAAATTATGCTGGGCATTGCCCAGATATACACAAAGAAAAAGAACTAGAGTCATATGGAGAGCTGGCTTTCCTTACTGTTATTTCCCTTGCTGCCTTATGAAATCTATAGCTCAGGGTATGCTTATGTCTTGTTAAGAACCCTATAGTCCTGCTTGTAAACACCAAACCTAGGTGAAGCTACTCTAGAAGCAGTGTCAGCTTCTACTCTCAAGCATGCTGGAGACTAAGGTCTCAAGAGAAACTGGGGGGTGGGGAGGGGGGGGTATGTTGCCAGAGTAGCTTCACTGCGACATTTTCGCTCTTGGTACATGAAGGCAAGAACAGGTTGTGCTTGAAAGTATCCCTGCCAAGATGTACAGATATACCATAAGGCTATAGGTGATAGGTACTTAAGAGTAATTCCAGCACCAAATCTATAATTTTTGGTATAACTAGGAAATTTCTTTTAGAAAGACATTCAGCCTTGATTTAAGGACTTCAGGAGACAGATAATCTACTACATCACTTGGTAGATTGTTATATTGGTTCATTTTCTTCACTATTAAACAATCACATTTTATTTGTAGTCTAATTTATCTAGTTCCAAGTTTGCATCATAGCATCTTGGTGTACCTTTGTTTGCTAGGTTAAAGAGTCCTCTAATATTAGAAATCTTCCCAGCATTAGAAATTGTATGGACTATAGTCAGGTCACATCTTAACCCTTTCCTTTTATAAAGTATAAAATCTCTTACATAAAGTATGCTTGTCAGACTTGAAATTGTTCTTGTGGAAATGCAATTCTATCTCATCCCTCCTACATAATATTCCCTTGTTCAAACAGCTAGAGTTTGCATTTGGTCTCTTAGCCACAACATCATAGTGGGTTTCTGTTTGTTAGGAACTGTAACACTCAAGTTGATTTCCATTCTACTTCTGTAACTTTCATGGGTCTTTTGTGTTGCCTAAAATTTGTGTTTGTGTTTGAAACTTTGCTGGATATGATATACAGTTTTCAGCATCCTACAGAACTGAGCCCACCATATCACCTACTGTGTAGCCAGAGCTTTGTGTAAGGAAAAAGAACACTGTTTTTGTGAGGGTTATAGAAATAACTAGCCAATTGCCATTCAAGAATGATGGGGTGGGGATGTGGGAGGATGGAGCACTGCCACCTCTCTGGAGCAGGGTGGGGAGGGGAACCTTGCCCAGCCATCCCCTCTGTCCCCCTCCACCAGCACCCCACTCTGCCATCGCCTCCAGTGCTACTGGCCTTGCCCCCACACTCCGTCCCCTCTGTCCCTGCTGTCATGGCAGTGCTCTGCACTCTGGTTGTTTCACTAACCAATTAGAGTACTCCAAGAGCGTTATGGATAGACAGACAGATGGACTAAGCCCTTCATTACATATGAATTGAACAAAAAATCTTTTCTCCATTTTCCCCTTCATATTTTCTTTTTCCAGTTAGATCCTGGTTGAGAAATAATAGAAGAGCACAGTGTCCACAGGTTCTTTAGAGAATAAAATGGATCATATGATTATTTTGCTCAGGCCAAAAAATGATAGCTTTTCACTTAACTATAAAAAAAAACTAAGTTAAAGTGCTTGTTATATGTTGAATTAACTAATAAAAAATAAATGGGCAACACTAATGACCTTACAATATTGTTTAAATTATTTAAGTTTTTTATTTTATTTTATTAAAGTGCAAAATTAATTAGGTTCAAAGACAGTTCAAAGGAAGAATGTGTTTAGAATTGATGTAACTGATCCCTAGTTGTATAGAAGGGAAGCTCTCAGCTCATATCATGGAGTAGACTTCACCTTGGCTGTTGCTGAAAAATAAGGATACAATGAATTCCTGAACAAGCATCAGGAAGGGACAAATGTGATTTTATAAAAAGAAAGTACCCACCTAGAAAGCACCTCCCAAGGTATGTGTAGACTGGGAGTGCAGTAAGAGATGGATATCTGCCATTTTGTGTAGCTTGACCTATTTCTTTAGATAGCAAAATGTCTCAAAACTCTTGCAGAAGAAGCTCTTAAGTATCCCATTCTCCTTATACAGGCTATGCATTCTCTGGTTCTGGAAAAACTGCCAAGTGTATCTGTATTTATAGTCAAAACAGTAAAGGGCTTTTATTATAATTCCTTAGCTTGGGTTGATTATTGTGAGAAATTAGCTTGGCTGTTCTGATTTCCCCCCACTCATTTTCACTGTTGGCTGTGTAATCATTTTTAGTAGAATTATCCTGTATTTTCTATTTAACAGCTAGAAAAAGAAACATATTAAATATACATATTTCAAATATAAAGTAGTCACATATAATCTTTACTTATAAAAGTGAATCAGAGAAAAAATATAGTTATGAAAACATAATTCTATAATTCAGAATTTACTTATAGAAATAATAGTAGTATTTTTCCATAGACACTACTGTAATGTTGCAGATTGTGTGGGAATAAAACAAACACAAAATTATAAAATAAATTTAAAACATTCTTATTTTTAAAGGTTCCTAGACCTTTAAATCATTGTGAAATAGTAATTTGAACAAATCTATCTTAATATTTCAATAACTTAAAAGATTTCTAGTAGTTTCAAGAGTTTGAAAGGAAGCTAGAGTCTATGTTAGTCATAACATAATTGCATGTATTGCCAAATATATTTTCAAAAGCTGCAACCTGTTCAAACAACTTGCTCTTCACTCTTCTTCACAACCTTTTTTCTTTTACTAGAACTACACAAGCTATAAGACAAATATTTAAAGAGGTACAAGAGAATAAGACAAAGTATAACAACATATACATTCATTTAGATTCTTATATTATATCTGGGATTCATCAAGTACCTGCTCAAGAGCCTGGTGATGCTTTTTATCATCTTCAACTTCACCTGTTAGCTACTGTACTTAGAACAGGAATCCAATTAAATTAAGTATTAAAGAAAGTAACAATGAAAAGGAAAAGGTCTATGAGAGAGTTTGGGTCCCTCCCTTCTTTAGGAAAATCTAACTACATTATTTAACTGATTTTTATATCACCAGTATCAACAACTCTATTCACATAATCAGTTTTTGTTGATTTACATATAACTAAGGGTTCATTGCCCTGCAAAGCAGAAGTCCTTTGCTATTTACTTCAATGAGGTTGGATCATCATGCTCTAAATTATTTCTTTGCACTGATCTCAGTACCCACAGGGGAATAAAAAAGGACCACCTTTACTAGAATCTTTTTTAGTGAGTGAAGAAAACAGAAAATAAAAGAAAGGGTGGCAAAGTTTATAAACCCTAACATGATGATTATTAGGAATGGTGAGAAAATTAATCTTTGAGTAAGGTGGCAAATGTTCCTTCTAGCAACCTAGATTCCCCAAAAAAAGTGCAGGGTGAAGAAATGCATAGATTTTAGGGTTAGTAAAAACTGGTGAAAAGATAATCTGACCTTCTGAATAGCCACTAGACCATGGGTGAATCTAGGATTTTAAAAAGGGAGGTGCTGATGGTGTGGTGCATCATTGTATATATCACAACACATTTCTCTTCACTTAATAAAGCTTCTAGTTTATCTTTAATATGGAAAAATAACTGTTATTCAGTTTAAGATCAAAGCAGAAGCAAACATAGCTTTATAGGACTATACACTGATTTAGCTAGATTATATATAAAACCCACAACAAACTGGCAAAAATAGTCAAAAGACATTTTTTTTTAGTTCTGTAGTCATTATAGTTAAATGTACGTCTCATTCAGATTTGTATGTAGGTTGCAGCAGAGTAGGGAAAGAACAGGCAGCAGTGGCAGATAGGGCAGGAAGCAAAAAGCAAAACATAAATTCATGAAGGAAACACAGAGCAGAAAGAAGAATAGTAGCTTGGTGAGGGAGCACAAGGCAGGGAGCAGAAAAAAGAGCAGTAGATCAGCTAATGGAAAGGGATTGGAGTGGCATTTGGGGAAGATGCAAGTATAATTTGTAGCACTCCTAACAAAAAAGTTGTCTCTCACTGAAGTAGATTATAATGTCCCCTGAAGACAATTGACTCCCTCACTATAGCCTGAATAGAAATGCCACTGTCACTCCAAGGCAGTTGGTTTTAAAATTTGAGAGGAGCAGACATCAAAGGAAGGATACAACTGTACTTCAACACCCTTCTGGGTCCACCTCTGCAGTAGCCTACAGATCTTTACACAGTAATTCCTTCACCATTCCCACTAACTAGCTAAAGATATCTTTCTGAAAAAAATATCAGATACACATTGATTCTATGTGATAGGATCCAATAAACTAACCTAGATATAAATGTAGAAAGCGCATTCCCCCTTTTGATGGTTTTCCAAGTGTTGAGCCAGGATGGAACTGCTGAGGAGTTAGGAAAGGTTTTTACTAATCAGTAGGAAGATAGGAAGATCTTGAAGATCATACAGGCACACAGTTTGCAGCATTTAGTGCACTTCAAATGAAGGGGTAGATTTTATAAAACATTTTAAGTTGTTTTGCTTTGTGGTTTCATAATAAAAAAAGACTAAACTGGCATTTACAATACTGGACAATTTTTAGAAGCGTTTGTCAGCTAGTACAGAAATGGCCAATTTTGACTGCCTGATGGCAGGCCAACCAAGCTCTCACAAAGTGACTATAAGGTCAAGTGTGCACTTACAGAGAAATCTGTGAGCTGTAAAAAAAAAGGGAAAAAAAGGGAACAGTGTGTCCAAAAAAAGAGAGAAAAATATAAAGGGCATAAGCCAGCCATCAAAGTTGCCCTACAGTCTGCAACTGTCAAAAATAGTTCCTTTGCAAGAAACATTTTCTGGAATTGTCAGTGTCCTCAAAGTATGGGCCAAGTACATCTCAGAAAAAAGTAGCAGCTGGAGCCCTAGAAAACATCTGTTCTAAGTAAAAATTATAGGAAACAAAATACAAATTTGCCAATGGAACATCTGAAAAGTAGGACTGTAGAGTCATTGATGCAGAATTGAGTATAAGTACCAAAACAAAGTCGGTCCAGCTTGAAGAGAGAGAGAAATATATTTAGTTAACAGACTTTTTCGAGGAAATATTAACTAAGGTCTATGATAGATTAAATGTATAAGTCCCCTTGGCAGTGAAAGCAAATAACATACAGAGGTTGCAATATGTTTGGTAGTGAGCATGTTGGGCCAGCTACTTTGTTTTTTAAGAATATCACATCAATAAGAATTCTTCCCTAAGTCATTCCTGCACAAGAAAAACTTGTTTTGGGCCTGTCCCTGAAGGATGAAGGGGAGTTCTCATGTGGCCTAAGAGCCATCATAGTGCTTATATTCCTTGGCACTGCCAAATGGAATATGGGAAGGGAAAATGGAGTGTTAGCGATAGCTAGAAAATGGTATTTAGAGGTTTGCTTTTTGGGAATTGGCTTGTAGGTAAAGTAGATATGCATTAGAACAATGGGCCAGGGCAATGACTAAATGATTTTTAAAAGCCTGTTTGTCACCATTGTGTTTGACACAGGCAAGCAGACACACAGCCTGGGAAATGGAAGACGTGTACCACACTGTTCCATAACTTGAGATAAGAGACTGCCATGTTTCCCTAGTCACGGTGCCCAACTGCAGGGCCCCTGAGATTTCTGGCTTTGGTAGACGGACCAAATTAGGAGAAACCATAAAGAACCAAATTAGGATGTATGCATGTAATGGGTTTGTGAAACAAAGGAATATGTTGACAGGACAGAATGTGAGCAGTATGATGACCACAGAGAGACCAATCAACAATGCCCAATGATGAAGGGTCATCACAGAGGGGAAAGAAGATTAAAAGGAAGGATTTCAGAGCACCAAAGATGAGCAGGGCAGAGTGAGTCACCCAAAGCTCAGTCTGATCTTCTGAGGACAGTCTCAGAATTTACCAACTAGGATTGGCAGATGGGATCATAGTGGTAATCTGGGGGAGACAAAAAAGAAGCTACAGGATTAGTGTGGCTGCTGGGGGACACTATGTCTTCAGGGCAGGTTTTGTCACACTCATGCATTGCAAGTTGTATTCTAGAGGGTAATATCTGATCCTTTTTAAAGAAAGTAGGAAAAATACTATGTATTTCTTCTATTCTCCCTTTTATTTATTTTTTTTAATTTCATTTCATTTCAGATGAATTTCACAGAAGGAAATCTTTAATATCTAAAGAACTGTTTTGCCACTGCTAGAAGGTTGCTGAAACAATCTTTCTAGTGTTCTTAACAGACAAGAAGTTAATACATATCTGCTGTGACCCCACTGACTTCAATTTGGTTCAGCTTCTAATGTCTTCATCCCATTGTATCACCCAAGGACCATATTTATCTCAAATGAAAGTGTAGGCAATTCCATTGAAAGCAGCCAAATTCTGTTCACTTGCAGAAAGGCTAAAGTTAGTGTTCAAAGTGCTGTAGGTAATTTGTACTAAATCATAATGTGTTTCTAACCAAACTGATTTAAATTCATGGAAAGATTCCCATTGATTTCAGTATGCTTTGGATCTGGCCCTTTATCAGTAATTGACAGTAATGTTAATCACTTCTTCAAACTTTACTTGTAATTTCTTGTAGTAATTATCAAAAGCCATTCACTTACCATGCAGGAGCCTCACATTAAAACAGGATGGAGCAGTCATGCAGGATATAGTAACATGACATACTATATTCTGCATTCAGTAATCATTTATTCATTATGTTATAAGTATTTACAGAATCTGTGTTTGATTTATATAAATCTTGAAATGTACACTCCTTTATGAGATTTTCTGGTCATAAATTCTGTATTCCACTCATTTTGTTTTTGTTTCTAATTTACTGTGTTCCCCAAAGGGTCTCTCTTAACTAGTTTGCTTGTTGTAAATTCAGCAGTGATATTCTTTGAATAAGCAGAAGCACAGAGCATAATTTCTTGGTAGTACTGTTTTTAAAATGGATCTGAATAAGGCCCCAAAGCTATTCTGATGATGAATTAATTACAGAATTCTAGGAAAAAAGAAACCTGTGTTGACATGTTACAAGTTCTGGCATGTAACATTGTATAAGGGTGCCTACTTAATGAATTTGTTTTGATTATTTTAAGCTAAAGGAAGAAGTGTTGTTTTTTTCACTAACAGGCCAAGTTAATTTCAAATTAATTTCAATTTAAAATAAATCAACAATTGTTTATTTGTCCATTTAGGCTATGTACAGATGTTGAAAAAGCCTGAGGTGAAATAGCTCTAAGTTATGCAGTTTTCTGTAATTGGTATAGTTAGATCAGTAGTAAACACAACACATATTCACCCTTTGGGGGTGCAAATCTCAGACCAGGTTTAAATCAGTGCTATTTTTAAACCAGTCTGTGCACAAACTTCTGTTATGGGTGTAGATTAGTTTCCAATCACTTAGACTCGTAAAAGTGTAATGTCTATCCCTGGTCTTAATGATCTATTTTTGGCAAACCTGAAACATGCCAAATGAAAGCACTGACTTGAATGAAATAAGTATATCTTAAGACTCTGTGTGGACATGAAAATATTTGCATTCTAGTTTTTACTGTTCTCTTCAATTTGACATTTCCATTATTTTATAGATCTTTTGCTTTCAATAATAGGTTTGTATCATTGGAAATAAATATTAAGTATTATATTTGATTTTTAAAGTTATTCCATTAATAGTCAGTTCTCCACCTAATTTATGGTTATGCATTTTGAGAATTAGTGATAGCAAAATGTATACTTACCTTTTGATTCAAGAGAAGAACAGGTGATATATTTCCCTAAATATAGGCAGAAATCTTTCTTTCCATGAAACTTACGTAGCCTCCATCATCATGGTATCTGAACATCTTTTTCGCTCACAACATTCTTATAAGGTAGGAAAGTATTATTCTCACCTTGCAAATGATAATGTATAACACAGAGGGCCAGATCCTTAAATCAACCAAGTCGCATTGGAACGAAGGAGGGCTAGGTGTCTAAATACCTTGGAGTATCTGGGCTGGAAAGCAACAGGCCGGTTTTCAAATATATTTAGGAATCAAAATATGCATAGGAGCACTGGGAGTTAAGTGCTTATGTACTTCTGAAAACTGCCTAATGCTGTTAAAAAATCTGGCCCTGGGAAGAGATCCTTAAAGATATTTAGGCATCTAACTCCTATTAATCTCAATAGAAGCACTTAAAACACTTGATGGGATGTTAGAGCCACAGGTCCAAACCCATACTGCAATATGAAGCTGTCTTTCACAGTGAAGGCAAGAGCTGTAACGGCTACTATGCTCATCAGGGTGTGCACACACCTACCTTCTGTAGCAGGGAAAAATGCCTGTTTTCAGAATTCTGTGCTAGTTTTCAGCTGTGTGGTGAATTGGGCAATGTCTTTTTGCATGCATCAGTGGATATGGAAAGGCATATGCCTACTGATTTAGGTAGCAGCTGCAGTGCGAATGGAAAGGTATACATCTGCTGATTTGGATATCAGCTGAAGAGCAGCTTTTAGGTTGTCTTTGGTGTCTAAATCTCTGGCTATTCAGATATTTTTGTCCTGAGCTGTGCTTCTTTTTTCTGCATTACACTTCTGGCCATTATATCTATAGCTTACTCACTGGATCTTCCAATATACTGTCTTAGATATGGTACTTACCTTTCCTCATGCATTTTAGAGAGATCATGGATCCAGGCTGATCATTTCCTGAACCAGCAGGGACATAGAAGCCAGCAGGGGGGTATGTTTTACTTTTGAGATGCCAGACCCCAGTATTGAAATGCTTTTGGAGTTCTGGGCCTCGGTGTCTTACCCAAAGTCATGTGATTGCTTTTTGGCCTAGGAAGAAGCCATAGATCTGCAGGCTGAGATATAGGGAACACCATTTTCTGCATGAAATCCTTGTCTATTGAAGTTAATAGCAGTCAAGAGAGCAGAGTCTTCTGAGGCAGCCAGTGTAACAATCAGAAGAGCTTCAGTCATCTGATTCTGCATTCCAGAAGGTTTCAAGTTATTTTGGTATTTCAAGGCTTCTGCATCTTATGAGGTGCCAAGAAGTATGGGTGATAACGAATGATAAATAGATTATCCAAACTTTTTTTATTACTCTCATAAAATCTGAATGAGTTTGGGACAAAGGTTTTAATTAATTCTTATTTTATCTTGTCTGCTATGGCTGACTCTGGTGTGACTTAACTTTGGAAAAGACCTTGATTCTGACACTATTGCTTTGAGATCCTAACACTTCCTTTCAGGACACAGCCAAAATATGCCATACATTGGGTAGCTGCACAGAATAGCTAGGTTAAAAGGCCCAATTCAGCTGGCTAAAGAATAACTAATACATTGCTATGTGGCTTCTGGCAAAACACCAAAGCTGTAATGGCCCATGCTACTCAAATTCATTCCCTGTGGGGAATGGGTTAAAAAGGATTTGTGTTTGTACTCTTAGTTTAGAAGAGTATTAACATGTTAATTCTAAATTTTCCTGGTGGACCTCTTTAAGTATAGACAGTATTTTAATGGAGATTGTATTGCCATTTACTACTTTGTAAATAAGGAGAAAATACAGTATTCACAAAGAGGAAAAATACTGAGCCTAAATAAGCACTCAGAAGAGAATAAAATTTAGCTCATGTCATAGCAAATAGCAGCAGTGTTTTTGTACCTTTTATACTTATTGTTTTAGTTTTATTCTATATATTAAGGATTAACTCTTGCATTATTGGCTAATACTTATTTTAAGTGGCATAAGTATAGCAGAGCCATCTCTTTTCTTATTACATGCTTATGTATCTTCTTGTTATTTTCTATGTGGTTTCTCACTTGCTTCCCAATATCTCAGATAAATATATTTCTCTGCCATTTTTCAATGAGAGACACTTCTGCAAGGATTTTTGTTTTTTCGTGATAGAGAGGAATGGATGGTTAAGACTCTTGGACACAGTTTTCCAGTTTTCATATCAGTTAACGCATGCTCAGATTTTAAATTT
The DNA here is from genome assembly GCF_001723895.1 of Crocodylus porosus. Lineage (NCBI taxonomy): Eukaryota > Metazoa > Chordata > Crocodylia > Crocodylidae > Crocodylus > Crocodylus porosus. The sequence goes on along the minus strand of NW_017728912.1, from coordinate 3,345,235 downwards.
GTGAAATTATTCAGCAAACATTTTCTCTTTCAGGTCTTGGTTTTTTGTCATGTTCTCCTACTGGTCTTACACATGCTGATCTGACATTGTAATAAAACATTAATAGTCTCAGAGAGAATGGATACATTTGGGGTTAAGTGACTGGACTGGGATCCTGGGGCTATAGATTTAATTCCTGTCTCTGGTATACACTTTCAGCAGAACTTTTCACTAAGCCCTGTCAGGTGTAAACATATCCTGTTTAGTCAAATGCCACAATTTGCTTTCCATATTGCCTTCCCTGACCCCAAGTCCATACCTTGGTTAGGGTTTCAGACAGCTGAGTTAAAGATCTTATTTTCTGAGTATAAATTCTGGATCTTAGCAATGCCACATACCTTTGTAATCTTTATCCCACCTTCCTACCTTGCATAGGGGAATATTATCCTAACATAGTTAGTTTCTGGTCAAAAGGGGAATGTGGACGCCGGGCTTCGAATATCTGTTCATGAGTGACTTTCGCCCTGGTGGTAAGCGTAGGGCATCCTACGGGCTTGTGTCGATGACCTAGCAGGTGTCTCCTCCTCAAATCGCCTCCCCCCTTATCTCCTGCAATGACTTGTTGTTCTTCAGTGGACAGGATTGGTCATTGGGTTTGCTCGGTGGCCCGTGGTTTGCCCGGTGGTCATTCACGGGGCTCCGCCACCCCTACGCCCCGGCCTCACACTGTCTCGGGTCCATCGTCCTTCCATTGGCTTTGGCCCTTCTGGTGGAATTGCTTCCCATGGCTTGACGTCCATATGCTGGCCGCCAGAGATCGGGTTCACCCATATGGGTCCGCCTATCTGTCTCCTCAACTCCACCCCTTCCTTCGGGGAAACACAAAAACTCCGAGGCTCTCCCTCGGCCCCGTTCCACGGGGTACTTCCTATGTACGCTACTCCTCTCCTTCGCCTGGGGCAACCAAACAGAAAATCATCAACATAACTCTAAAGTAATGGGCCACCTCCTGATGTGGGTTCCCTTATCCCCCCTGCTCTGGCTAGGGTCATTCTTCTTACTGTCTGTTGCTCCCTTGCCGATCCAGCCAGGACTGGCAGTGATGCCCGTCTCGGTCGCGATGCCCCTCAGGGCCTTCCTCAGATTCCTCTCCTTCAGTGTGTCACGCCCCTTGCCCTGGTCATTCCGCCACTCCCACCTGGGATCCTCCCTGCTCCTCTGGATCAGTCTTTGAGTTTGGAGGGCCTGCTGCTTCCCCGCCTTTCTGTCAGTGCCCCTGATGGGCCACGCTTCCCCATGTCTGGGTCTGTCCCCGGCTTGTCTGGCTCTGCGGGTCCTGTAGGGGAGGTTCTCCTCTGGTCTGGAGGTGGCTGCAGCCCCCTTTCTTCCCTGCTCTCTCAGCCTTCTGCAGCATCGTCTGCCATTTTTATCACCACCGGTCGGCACTCAGGACTGACGTCACTGGCTGGCCCTAGTTGAATAAAGAGGCGGCTGATGAGCCACATGGACTCTTCTTTCCGCCCCTGCTGTGCTGTGTCTTTTGTTGCCGGTAAGTACCCCTCATTATTTCTTCCCTCTCCATTCCTGGGACAGGGAACAAGAGAATATACCCAATAGCTTGACAGTTAGTGCATGCCTTAGAGATGTCTGAGATCCAGTTTAAAATCACTACTTAAAATTCCACTGACATCCACCTCCCAGGTTAGTGTCCTAGTGTCTAGACTCTCAGCTACTTAGATCAGTTTCTCTCTGTCTTGTGTGTGTGTGTGTGTGTTTTGTGCAAACAATTTTTCTAAAGATCTTGTTTTCAGTCTATACCAGAGTGATACCAGCCATTATTCTGATGTCAGAATGATATTAAACAAACCTCAGTATTTTTCAGAAACTGCAACTCTGTTTCTCCAACCAGTCCACCAATACCTATGATTTTGAAAAGGGAGATGAGAGCAGAGTAATGGGGCAGAACGCTACTGCAGGAGGAAGTCCCTCATCAAAGGGTTAGGTTAACACTTTTCCATCTCTGCAGCCACTGCGAAGTTCACAATCCCTTAATTTGACAGTATCTGTAGAGCCAGGGAAAGATTAATTTAGCCCTTAGTGGTACCTCCTCCTGCAGCAGTATCCTGCCCCCTCTTCTTTCCGCTTTGTTTCTGAAAAGAGGAATGGAAGATGGGGTGTGACCTAATCCTTCCTGGATCCACCTGAACCAGTCTTAATAATTATCTTTATTATACAGATGTAAATGTAGGAACAGAACTCTCTTTCTTAGGGTTCCCCACCCTGTCTTGTGAAGGCAGGATCTGACTGCTTAATTCCTGTATCTCAGTCAAGCATGATAACCTCAAGACCTTTTTTTTTGGTACTGCTTACTCTATCACAAGGTTCTAAATGCCTCCTGTTTAGTTGGTCAGATTGAATTCAAATAATTTTGTACCCCATAGGAACTTTTCATCACTCTGGAAGAACAAAACATGATTTTTTTCCATGAGTCTTAATGTTATGTCATTTAGTACCAGATATATTTAGAGTAATTCCATAATTACTAGTTAATAAGAAAAGATGTATGATTTTAACAAGATTTGTCAATCTGAAGAAATATTTCAACACTGACTTTATATTTATTAAACCAACAGTTTTTTCCTTATGTTTTATTCATAAGACCCCCTTTTGCTTTTTTAGTTTAAATAAAGAACTATGATTATCTGCAAAACTGATTGCTCAAAGTAATTAATCATTTTCCGTATGAAATTTCCTGGGTAAATTAAGGAGCTTATAATTGAAGGGTTTTCTCTTGTGTAAATGGAACACACTGAATGAGTAGGTTGAGAAATAAATGCATTTCAGACCTCTAGAGCAGTTTCCTTGCTTGTCTGTTTTTATCTTTTTTAAGATCCAAAAGTGTACCTCCCTAGTAGAAACAGGGGTCACAGATGAAACATCATTTTTAAATGAAACAAATCTGTTGAAATAGATTAGAATAAAATAAATAATAAATCAGAGAATCAAGAGAAACCATCCACCTAATAGCATTGTATGTGTTTAAAAGCTGCTATTAAACACATCCCAGTAAAATGACCTTCTTTCAGAAAAGGAGAGAAAGAAAGAAAGAAAGAAGAAAAAGAAGTTACAAGGAATGTTTGGGTTAGATCCAAAAAGAGATAATGTTGAATTAAATTTCTTGAACTTCTTAAATTTTAAGCACCTATCTTAGGCACTCCCCATAGAATCCAGAACCTGTGAATAAGGGGCCAACTTTCTTGTACAATTTAAGGGGAGAGTTGGGCCAGGTGCACAAAAATGCAGCAATGGAATCCGCCCCCCCCCCCAAAAAAAAACCACCTCTCATTCTTCCCAACAAGTGCAAATTGGGAACCCTAAAACCTGTATGCTGAACTAATCAATAGGATTATGCTGTGAAGTGTGAAGCCACACCCTTCTCTAGGATTTAACTATCAGTTTGCCAACTGGATATTACATTGTGTTGTTGTTGTAGTGCCTAGATGTCCCATCTTGAAGCAGGAGCCCATTCTGACAGAGAAAAATAGAACAAAAAGATAGTAGTCCCAGATAGTTTCTACTTCTGTTAATCCAACAGGTTTAAAAAAAATAAAACCCATCTGAGCTCTGAGAGGTAAAATTCACATATACTGGACAACATGGTGCAAGGGTTAGTTAGGAATTTACAGAAAGTTGTTATATAGAAATAAGAAAGAACAAAATAAATGGATGTGCTATGTCGGGGCCAGGGGCATTAGTAGTACCTAGCTACTTCTAATTAAAAGCAGTAGCTTGCATTCAAGGTGTTTTCATTTATTTGTTTGTTTGTTAGTCAAAAACATGAAATATAAGGTTCAATCCCTAATTGTGATGATAGCAGGGTTTTTGATAATTTCCTAAGTGATCACTTGCTCACTGTTGTGATATCCCGGTAAACATCTGTAGAATAGAAGAGACTCTGATGTGCTCCAGGCTTATTGTTTGAATAATTTGAGCTCTCATGTAGAGTGGGTCTTTGCTGTTCTGATGACCAGTTTTACTTTTATATCCACTCTAATTTTTTTTCAAGATTTCCACTATAGGACAACTGTTTCCCAACCATACTTATTTTTGAACCTATGAATTCCTAAGATTTTCTCTTTTAGTAAGAATTGATTCTTTTGCTAACTTCTCCAGAGGGGAGATGTTGATATTTTAAAACATTTCTTACCAGACTATCAAGCCTCTCTGAGGAAAACTTTCACTTTCTGCTGCCTTATTGACTCGACCTTGTTTGAGAAAGACAGTGCTGTTGGGAAACAGAAGCTCAAGTGAGTTTGTCAGCTCATTTAAAGGGCAGATAGTGGCAGTGAAGAGCTTAGTGACTAAACATCACACTACCAAGAAAATTACTAGTTTTTTTAGGTACTAAAGCAATTATCAAGGAAGAATTAAAAAAAAAATCAACATGAATTACGTAAAATTGTGTATTTAACAACATATGTTGGTGGATTGAATTCCTTAAACTTTTACTACTTGCTATATACATATATATACATACACTCCAATGTATAAAATATATACAAATGTACATATACACATACCTACATATACGATATCTAAATATATAAAATATAGTGCATTAGTACAGTTACTCATTCTGTAGTTCCTATATTTGGTCAGCCAAACTGTTTGAGAAGCAGGCTAAAATTATAACTTTAATATCCAAACTTCCTAATACCTTTCTTTTGCATGCCAAAGGGCTGATAAATGTGTTTGGTTTGGGGTGGGGGAGCGTGGCAGGGCACTGGTTGTGCCTGCCACTTTAAGGGCCTGGAGCTGACAGTTGCCAGGTGCCTGTTGAGGGCAGCCATTTTGAATCTGGGGCTGCCTATATAAACAGGGCGGTTCTGCTGCTGGAGGCCAGGCAGCAACATTGTCTGGCCGGAGGGCTGCTGGTATCATCTGGAGGTAAGGGAGGAGCTGTAGGGGATGGTAAGGAGGCTCCTGGTCCTGGGCATGACCTAAAACTGCACCCTGCTGGGAGTGGGTGGCCTGGTGGGGCCCCCAGTGGCACGGGAGCCCCCAGGAAATACCAAGCCAGTTACCACCCCGGTGAAAAGCAGGTCAGGACGCCTTAACCCCTAGCCCCCTCAAGCAGATGGGTTACCCCTTGTTTGGAGAGTCTGGAAGGTGGACCCCAGAGGAAGAGTGTGAGGCTATGGACGCCCAAACCTGTCTGACATTTCCCCTGACTAGTCAATGCTGGGGCCAGGACTGGAAAGGTCAAAGGGCCAAGGGGCCTATGGGGCGGAATGCCCAAGAGCTGAGGGCCTGGGGTTCTGACTGGCTTGGAGGTGGGCTAGGGCTAGTAGCCCAAGGTTCCGGGGGAACCACACCCATGAGGGGGAAGCAGCTCAGGGAGCCATGTTGCCGAGAATGAAGGTGGATTAGGCCGCTGGAATGGAGGGTTCATAGAGGGGTTCAATAGTAAGTCTGGGGCTCAGCATGGGGCTGGTGATGATGAGAACATCTAGATGCCATCTGCAAGGCTTGGGCTGCAGTGTAGGGAAGGAATGGAGCTGCAGATAGCGCCCCCTGGCATCAGGGCAGGAAATGGGCAGCCTCCTGCTTAATTACATCATTTAACTAATTAACAACAAGGCATGGCAGGCGAGAAGGTGGGTGGTTAGCCCAGAAACAGGTGGGTGGGCCACAGGGAAATCAGCCCCAAGCAGGCCCGCTGTCACAGGGGGTTTGGGTTTTTTTTAGGGGAGGGGTTGTTTTTGTTTCTTGCCAAAGGAATAGTACAAATCTTACCATTTCTTTTTGAGTGTTTTTTAAAAGAATGGGCCTTACTAATCTGTCATGGATTTTTTAAAATCATTTCTGGGGTGTATAGTTAAACCAAAATGAAATATTAGACAAATTGAAGTTTACGCCCCTATTTTCTCTTCTGCTAAAATCCATGGCAATGATGATGGTGAAAAAGATTGTGAAAAGATTTAGAAAAACTAGAAGTTTCTATAATAACCACTTAATTTAAAGACACTTTGAAGTTGAACACAACTTGAGGCTACATCTGGACACTGAATTCCATACACTTTATGTGGTAACTGCATGATTTGCTTTTCATGTGCAGTTTGCTAACACAGAATTTTCTTAGTTTCTAAAATCTTTCAAGGACCGCCTTATTCATCAGTAAAATATGTTTTATATATTTAAGACTTATAGACTCAGTTCATGATAGAAACAAGTGACCATGAAGTAAAGAAAAGCTGGGTTTGCAGCAAATCAGAATAAATTCTGCTCATGTAACTGGAGCTATACTGAGCCATCTAGCTATTCGTTAGGCTCAGTTAACTTATGTTCCTATATTAAATGATCCCCAGGCCATTTACACATTAACAGTTTACCTTGATGTGTATGAGGGTGGGAATGGACAACACTGTATTTGGCCAAATCCAAGATGACTTCTAATTTTTGGGGAGTCATCTTAAATTTGATTATATGCATGGAAAATTTTATGTTTGTTATAATTTTGCATGCATAGAATCTAATTAGTGGAATGACATCTTAAATTTGCCCCCTGCTCACTTTTCTGGTAGGGAAAGCAATGGTGGAAGGAGAAGGGCCAGATCCCTACCAAATTCCCCCGCTGTCACTTGACCATCCATGCCTATGCCTTCTCTGCTGTCTGCTCCATCCTCTTTCCCCTTCACCCCCACCTGTGCCTGTACCTGCCCCACCACTCCTTATCCATCCCATCTCCCCCCAGCCTTTACTTTTTTCTCTAGGACAGTCAACAGCAGCGCAGCCCCAGCCTGGCTGCAGCTCAGTCTGGCCCCTGACTCCTCCACCCCCTGCTCCTTCCTTTAGCATTCTTCCCAGCCCTTTTTTCCCCCTCAGTCCTTTGTCCCCACCCCCCTTGCTTTATGTTGTGGCTCTGCTTTGGCTCTGGGGTAGTCAGCATCAGCAGGTCCCCAGCCCAGCTCGGCCAGGGAGAAGCAGCAGTAGCTCCAAGCTGGGCAGAGTGGGCAGGGTCAGGAGTGACCAGGAATAATGGTCACAAGCTGGCAGAGGGTAGATTTAAGCTAGATATCAGGAGGCGCTACTTCACGGTCAAAGTGGCTAGGATCTGGAACCCACTTCCAAGAGAAGTGGTGCTGGCTCCTACCCTGGGGGTGTTTAAGAGGAGGCTAGATGTGCACCTCGCTGGGGTCGTTTGACCCCAGTACTCTGTCCTGCCATGGCAGGGAGTCGGACTAGATGATCTGCTCAGGTCCCTTCTGACCCTAGAAACTATGAAACTATGAAGGGTCAGGGCTGAAGGGACTTGAGCCAGAATAGGAGTTAATTGGTGGAAGAGAGAATGGGGTGGAGAACAGGCTGTAGATTTCCTTCCTCCCACTCCCACTCTCCCTGTGCTGCCCCTACTCCCAGTCTCCCTATGGTCCTTCCATCTGCATGCTCCCTCCTCTGCCAAATCAGCTCTTCTAGCGTGGGGCAGGTGGCAGCTATGGCTTCACCCTGGGGCTAAAGCTGCAGGTGAAATGCCACCTGACATGGCCCAGTACTCAAATCCAAGACAGAGTCTTTTTCTCCCCTCATGCTGATTAAGGGAAAATAAAAAAACCCACTTTGTCTTGAATTTAAATAAATATGATGTATCAGCTACTCAATAATAAATTGAAGCTAACCCATGATAGTTTAACCTTTTTCATTGAAAGTTAAGTTTCTGGCAACAGCAAGGTGTTGCAGCAATTTTTGTAAAGTACCTGATATGCTGTAAACCCCGGCTTTGTTTACCTCATGGTCAGTTGTTTATCATTAACTCAGTGTATAAGGCCCAACTATATAAAGCCTAGGTTTTACTACTGAATATGTCTGCCTTTGAAAATATAGTATACATAATTTTAGGAGAATTTATTAGGATATCTTAAATTACCAGTAACAGAACAGCCCTTGAAAATGAAGGTATGTTTAATACAGGGTAATACAGTGAATTGAAGCCTGTTTGTTAATGAAAAGTTAAGAATTTTCATCAACTCTTTTTTTTAACAGAAATATCCAATTTTTTTTTGAAAAAATAATCTCAAATACGGTATTTTCTTGCATACAACATGCTTTTTCCCCCCAAAAAACAAACTGCTGGAATTTGTATTATATAGGAGGAAATATAATAACAGCAGTTTCTATCTCTAATTGAGAAAAAGCTAAGTCTGTATGTGATCCACAGGGAGCAAATAATGAACAGACTTGGCTTCCTAGCTGTGGCTGTTCAGTTACTTACTACAAGGTCTAAAAGATATTTTTTCTTCCTTTAAAAAAATAGTTGTGCAGACATGCTGTATGTGAGAAAATATGGTATTCTTTTCTTCTTTCTTATAAAAAAGAAAGGGGGTAGAAATGTTCTCGCTTCAGTTTCTCAACTAAATCTATGTATTTATTTTTGTTTCCTCTAAATTTTGAACAGCCCTTTCCACCCATTTTCTGCATTTACAGGCATCACTATGACAGTTTCACTATGTCTATAAAATACCTAATATTGGTGAAGAAAGGCTTTAATGTGAGCACATACTGGGCACATCTATACATTCATTAATACACAATAGTTACTGTGCATTTAGTTTAGTACTTGCTTAATGAAGTACTAAATAATTGTGCAGTAACTATAATTACTGCACAGTAGTGCCGGTGCACGATTTTTTAGTGATGCTTAATGCAGAATAGCCTAATGCTACTGTGCAATACTGTATTAGCATGGATTTTGCCTGGCATGTTACTGCACAGTGTTATTTGGCTACTGCGCATTAAGCACCTTGTATAGACATGCCCGCTGGGTGCATCTACATATGCAATTAATGTGCCTGAATACATTCTGGTCTATTTTGTGCCACAGTAAGGTGGTCCTGGGTGCAGCAACTTCACATATGGACCACAGCAGTTAGACCCAGGATGAAACAGCTCTGGGCTGGCAGTGAAATTGAGTGGGGAGGGGAGGAAATCAGCCTCAGGCTCTGGGTACATGGGCATGGGTACAGCAGAGGAACTGGTTGGGGCTTGAGGGTGCTTTAGTGTGAGACTGAGTGGCAGGCAGCTCCCACACTTTTTCATCCTCATGATCCAGCTAGCCCTAGTTACTGTCTACATGAGTGTTTTGGTGGAATTGATTATTCCACTATAAGACAATACTGTCAGGGGTCGAGTTAATTAAGCTACAGCACCCTAATACTGGTGTTTATGTAGATAGTGATGCTTTACTCTGGAGCTAATTAGTCAGCTCTGCAGCAAAGCACACACCTAGATGCACCCAGTGGAGCTCTGTCTTTGCCTAGAAATTAAGGATGGAGTTTTCAAAGAATCACTGAAAGCCCTTGCCCAATTTCCAGTGACAGCATTTAGATTCTTTTCCAAAGCTAAACCCAAGTTAGGAACCTGTAGGAATAGATGAGAGAATATTTGGCAGAATTATATCTGAAGATTGGGAGAAATGGGGAAAACAAAACTTTCCTAGGTGTGTCTACATGAGATGCTTTACTGCACATTAGACTAATCTACTGCACAGTAAAGTGTCACCGTCTGCACCTGCACACATTTACTGCACAGTAAATTAGTCTACTGCCATTATCCATTACATGTAAATACAGGTAGTAAACTAACTGTGCAGTAGCACATGTATTGACACTGACTGGAAGCAAATTTGCTTCTGGTCAGCTCCAACATTAGGGGACCACAGGGGATGGGGAACTCCCCTGGTCCTGGTGCTACAGGACCTGAGAGCCAAGCAGTGCCAGGACTTAGGAGCTCTCTGCTTTCCCACCCAGCCTGAGTCTAGCTGGGAACTGTCCACTTCTGGGGGGAGGTCCCAGCTATCTCCAGGATGCATGGGCATTTCCCATATATAAGTGGCTGCAACCTGCCCCAGAAGCAGGACAGGGCAAGGAAGGCCTCTTGCAGCCCGTAGTTGGCTGGGATCTGCCCCAGAAGTGGAACAACTCTGAGCCAGCCCCTGGCTTTGTAGGGAAGCCCTCCTGGGCACAGAGCTTGTCTCCAGCCCTGCTGGGCACAGAGCTTGAGGCCAGGAGAGCTCTGCAGCAGCAGCCTGATCTCCTGTGCATCAGGACCCCTACCAATGTGAATGTGGCCATACTCTCCTGGCCCTATGAACATCAGAAGTAGCCCGTGCTCTCTGCCACCCCCCTGACTTGCACTGAAAGGGAGACTGGAGCTTTCCCTGGTTGCTGCACATGGCCAGAACAGTGTTGGAGCAGCCGTGTACTGAGCTGCTCCCATTGTAGGCATATTTTCTTTCAACAGAGAGCATGTCCATACATGCTCCCTGGAAAGACTTACTGCACAGTATTTTATATCACAGTGAGCCTTTATAGTATTAATTGCATGTGTGGACATACTCACTGTGTTCATTATTCTGAATTGTGCAATGACAAGTTGCCAAGTCTCGTAAAAATTAGTATAACTACCAGACTACTGTTATGAGTTCTAGAATATACAATGAGTGCACATTGTTTTTCAGTGTCTTTGTTAATGTTTATGATTTGCTTAAAACTTTGTTTAATTACATACTGGGCATGTCTACATGAGACACTGCCTGTCCTTGGGCTCTGCTTCTTAGGTGCCCCCGCCCCAAGGCCACCCATGCTGGGAAGGAATGCACACAACCACAGCACTTCATTTGTAAATAGTTTGCATGGGGAAGGGGGTGTTTTATTGTTTGTGGCTAGGGAGGAAGGGGAGGAGAGTCTGTTTGTTGGGAAGGGGAGGTCTGTTTGGGGAGGGAGGGGAATTATATTTGAAAATGTTGTATGAAGCTATGGCTGTAGATAGGGCTAGAGGACTAGTGCATTATATTCATTATGTCATCCCACCAGTCTGACTTCTGTGAAGCTTTGACAATTTTCATCATCTGGAAATCTGGTCCAGAATTTCCAAGATGGCTTTATAATATTACAGACTCAACATTCTTATTCTTCAGTCTTGCACAAAGCTGTACTTCAATGGAGTTATGAAAATTAACACTAATGTGTCCCTTTTATTCTTGCAAAACCCATCTGGAATCATCTATTCACCAGATACACTCCTGAGGGAAATGACTAGAAGGACAAAAACATACTTTAGTTATAATGGATGGTACTGTCATATCAGAAGCCACAGAAAAACACCGTACAGATTTACTATACTGCGTTTCGAGAAGGAATAAAGTTTAATAAATGGCAAAAAAAAGTGTTGGATTAAGAAAACTGACCTTGAATGGGAATTATATGGTCATTTTGATAGCAAGATTAAATTAAAAATGTCATCCGCACCCAACTTTAAAGTTATCAAGTGAATAACTGAATAAATCAATAGCTCATGGGTCTCACTAGAACATTACAAGATCATGCTAAGAGGTCAGAATTGTATTTTTTGTGTGGATTATCAAATATAATAATTACGATCCATCCAATGACTGGTATACTCTTATTTAATGTTTAATCTATGATGGCATTTAGAGGTCCCAAGCAGATTGTAAAGGATATGATGGTTCTGGCTTCCAAGTTCATATATGAATTTGTGGCTTATTAATGATAAGGCTTAACATCATTAGAATTATTATATTATCTATATAGGTGTTTAAATTCTACAGAATTTAAAAGAATCACTTTTTACATAGACAAAGCTCAATTCAGCAGAAATGGCATGTGGACAGTCCACAGGTTCGATCAGACCCTACACCACCCCTTCATGACAGGATCTGGTTCCATAGTGGCCCTGTCCAGTTGGTATCTGGCTTCAGAGGTCCTGAACTGTTCCTGTCTTGCTAGGATCCAGCTCTGGGGGCCCTGAACTGTGCCCTCCTAGCCCCAGTATGCTGGGATTGGCCACCCCCCACTCCACCCTGCATGCATGGGGGAGCCCTGCAGATAGGATGATGGGATGTCAGGGCCCTGATCTGGCCTATGGGCTGGTGGTTGAGCATGCCTGAATTGGAATACTTTTGTCTGTTACTTGACTGTGCATCGTTATTCTTCTGAGTAAGAACCACAAGTAATATACCTCTCCAACAGCAGTACCTCTTCATGAGATATAAAATTCACTATGAAGGCAGAACAGCAAAGAACTGATGGTTTCTGTCATTAATTTGAAATATTCTTGCACAGGGGCTGTCTCTGAGAATGTAATAGATTCATAGATTCATAGATGCTAGGGTCGGAAGGGACCTCAATAGATCATCAAGTCCGACCCCCTGCATAAGCAGGAAAGAGTGCTGGGCCTACATTACCCCAGCTAGATACACATCTAGCCTTCGCTTGAAGACCCCCAGG
>NW_017728912.1:3318119-3332943 GCF_001723895.1 Crocodylus porosus | reverse complement strand
TCCTGCAGAGTCGCCAAGGCCTCGTACCTGTTCTCCAGTCGGACTGGAGAAGCTGGTACCTGCTCGCTGCGAGCTGCTCTGGTCCGAGTAATGTGTTAGTCCTGTCTGCTTAACCCCATGCCATTGGGATTCTAGATAGGGGGTCAAGAAAGGATTCCAGGAGACATGCTGAAGTTCTGTTAGATTCCTACCTACACTGCTGTACCAGGATGGTGCAGAATGGCAGAGACATAATGTGTTCTCTGAAAAACTCCTGGTTTTCTGCACTAAGTGGAACATAGCAGCAAAGCAGAATCTATTTCAGCAATAGACTTGCATACAGAATATATTCATTGCTGATTCTTCCCTTCAAAGATATGGTCACAATTCTATTATTTGAATAGCTACACCAATATCTTTTAATGTTTTTCTTAACTGTATATTTGAAGAGAATGTTACCTTGGAATCAGAACTGCTGCTAGTCAACACACAATACGCTTGGGCAGTAGTAATTTCAAAATACATTATCTCTTATAATTTCAAATGACTACTGAATAGTTTTCCTTTCACTCTATTGTTCTAACATGAACAGAAACAAAACATGTTCCATATCAGAGAATTGTGTTTCTGATGGAAAATCATGTTGTTGCTGATAATTTAGGAAATTTCTTCTTTGCTCTGGAAATATGAATATTATACAACTAGTTTATCTGTTTGTTCTAATGACTTAATTCCTTATTCTTTAAAACTAAGGAAACTGTTCTCTGTATTAAAATATGTAAGTAAAGGAGAAACTATAACCAGAAGTTTTGCTTTATATTTGTGGATTTATTGGTATGAACTTTTGGATATAATGAATTAACATCTTGTCCGAAGAGGGAACAGAGCATAGTAATTAACATACAGATGTTATGGTTCAGTGGGGAAATGTTCATATTGATTGCTAGTATTACCTTAATTATTTAAGTAATGTGTTTAGTAGTAGTACCAGTAGCAGTATCAGCAGCAGTTATAATAGTGCTTCTCTTCCTCTAGAAACACATAGAAGGTTTATTTAAGTTTGGTGTCCGCTATAATAAGCAATGTAGAAAGAAATCAAGTGAAAGTACCTGCTCTTAAATGTGGCGTACATTGGCCTGACAAGTATTAAACAGGGAAAAGAGAATGTATATAGCTATCTAATATATTAATATTAGATCATTTCTAATCTAATATAATCTAATTCCCTATTGGATCACAAAAAGATCCAATATTTTATTTCATGCTGTAAGATGCAGAGTTCCTTCTGTTTCCACTTACCTCATTTCATGTTGTTGGTTATTGGAGGTGACAATTTTCAACTTGTTTTTAGAATGGTTTGTGTATTAGGTTGTCATGGAATGTCATTGGTTTGCACAGATGCATCTGTTCCTGGTAACAATTGTGTGCATTCACATTGTAAGGGCACAATATAGTTGTTGATTTTTCAGATAACTCTTTATTTGATTTACCTTAGACACTTTTTTTTAGCAGTAAGGTTAGCTTGCTAAGAAAATGATAACTTTTTGGAGGACAGTGCTTGTGTCTCCTGGCTAAAAAGTTAAGAGCTGGAAATATTTCCAGTTCTCATGATCAGGCTTTTGAGTCAAAGTTGTTAGACTCAAACATTCCTTAGGTCTCACAATAATCTTTTGAGATTTTGTATCCTCACCAAATTGTTTTGTAGCTCACGTGGGGCTCTGTGTTTTGGAGTGGAAGAGGAAACTGGTTAGTTAGGCCTCGACTTTAAATTGCCTGGGTTAACTCGGGATCACCTTAGAATGCTATGGATATGAACATCAAAAGGAAGGAAGAGTCACAGGTTAGGTGCCGTCACCTTCATATTTTTATTGATGTCAGGATATGTGGCTTTTATTCATTCATTCATTAAAATTTAAAACTCCACACCAAAGATTGCCCACCAGGAGCTCTGGGCAACAATGAGAATAATTATATGGGAATTAAAAAGAACTATACAGTCAAAATAGTATCATCATTACTGTTGCTTTGGGAGCTACTTTGCTTGACTTGTAAAGTTTTTTTAACAAAGATGCATCTTCTTGGCAACGAGCCTTAGTACCTGTCATTGTCCTTATTCACCCCTCCACTGTTCACAATAACTTGTTATTGTGAACAAAGGGATCACTTTTAAAGCACAGAAGCTCTTGTCACTGTCCTCTGTTTCATTGTGGATGCTATCCAGGATATAATTGTTATAAAGAGGATAATTATACAATCTATATTCTTTCTGAATCCAAATTAGTGGGTGCTCTGAGGTAAAACTTGATGAATTTCCAGCCGCCAGACTGAAGTCACAAACAAGATAGGCAAGGAATGCCTGAGGTTATCTTCAAATGAAGTTATACTACAATTGTGTCCAATATTCTTTATTACGAGGTGAAGATGCTGAGAGCAAATACAAAGTGATATTTTCTTCCCATCCTCTGTGGCCTTTGTTCAAACTCTATTTGTAATTTTATTTATACCTACTTTTGTTCTACCAAAGTTGCTTTTGAAAATGGTAATTTAAATCGGATAAAAACCTGTCTTCCCCTACAGCTCTAATGCATGCTATTTTAAAAACAAAGGGTTCAACTAACATTTTATTGTGCCTTAGAATATGAGCCAATCTAAGGCAACACAAGAAGAATCATAGTTAAAAACCTATTCCTCTGGGTCCCTGTGTTGCCGTACGCAGAGTATTGCCTTTACCCAATCAGCTTTGCTTTGTCTTATGTGTTTGTTGGACCTATAGCCCCTGCTTCTTCCCCTCTCTATACATCTGCATTTCACTCTTGCCTCTGAGGGTATAATATATTCAGATCTATACAATACATACATTAGCAAGGGCAATTAAACACAGAAACACCTCTGTGAACTTGTTAATACCTGTCAAAAAGGAGTAACATTGCTCCTGCATGTGATCCCAATAGTGAACAGTCTTTCTCATGCTTATGTGAGAAATGGGAATCCACCTTATGTTTACCAGGCATTTAGTATTTACACAAATGGTGTAAAATGATTCAGACAAAATGATGATAACACAAAGTATGTCTACACTGAAAATGCACTGCGGTGTAGAAATTCCCCAATTAGCTCAAAATGTGTTAGCTCTTTTACTAGGAGTAGGATAGCTGTGTTAATGTGAGCTGTGATTGGACTAATTAATCCTGCTGAGTCCTGGTCTCAAATGTTTGTATCTTTTCAGCTATTCATAAGCAAGCAGGACAGCAGCAGAGAAATTCTCTCTTTAAATTTTCTTTTAAAATAAATGTCATATATTCACTGATGGCCAAATTCTCATGGAGTGTGTCTACTCATGAATGAGTGCATGTTACATGTGTGCCCAGGAGCACAGGATGTTGAGCTGGGTCAGAGCAGCCCCACTGGCAGGAGTCCTGGGGGCATCACCCTGCCAGCCTGTGGCTGCTTCCTCCAGATCAGTGTGCTACAGAGGGCCTGGCTGGAGCACAAGGGGGTTTCACCATGGGGCTAGCTGGCCGGCAGCCCCTGCACTGAAGCAACTTCATGTACCAGGTAGATAGGGCAGTGTCTGTATATGTGCTGTATTTTTTTAACTCTGCAATAGAATAGTACTATCATGCTGTGGAACCTATTAGTTTAGTCTAATACGGGCACATCTGTAGGTTGTGATGTTTACTGTGCAGATAATTAGTCTACCACACAGTAAACATCTTGTGTAGACATGTCCACTGAGTAGTAAGTCCCTCTGCAAGAAGCCTAACTAAAATCAGTAAGGTTGCTCATGGTGCTTGGTCTTTCTCAGTGTCAGCAAGAGTGACAAAATATGGCCTTATCACTTGGGGAATAGCGGGATATGTGGATAAGCATAAATAATCCTGGATCTCATGCATTTTGAAGTTAGTGGGTGCATCTAAGTATGTGCTTTACTGCAGAGTTGACTAATTAGCTCTACAGTAAAGCATCACAGTCTACACATGCAGCAGTATTAAGGTACAGTATATTAATTAACTCTGCCATAGGATAGTACTGTCAGGAACAGTACTATAATTTATTCTACCAAAATCCTAGAGGACTTGAAAATTTTGATATTTCAGTTGGGTTTTTTGGATTTAAAATCAAATAATGTTATCATTTATTTTATATTTTCTTTAAATATTTTTTAAAAATAGAATAAAGAAAATATTTTGTCACTAGTTCCCTTTATTTTTTAAAATACATTAAGACAGTTATTGCCCAGTTAAGTCTGCATTTCAATGGCACCATTAGATGGAAGAATAAGAGGGGAGAAAAAACAAACACCAAATAGGACTGATAAAAACTAAAACATCTGCATCATAACCTAAATATTGTATGGTTCCTCCTTGAAACCATTATCTGGCAGATGTTCTTTTGGTGTTTCCTCAGAGTTAGCACATTTGGAATTCTTAGAAATTTGACCTTCATTCTGAATCTTGTTTTGTAATGCTAATTTGGGACTACTTCCAAAAGCTCAATATCCTTAATTTAAATTTAAGGTCATTTTGTTTTAGTATATATAAATACAGATACCTACAACTGCATGATACTATACTGTTGGAAATTGGGTAACGATTTAGAGTAAACTCTCACATATGCCCAAGTTTGTGTTAAAATTGTCTGGAACAGAGGCGATTTCCTATTTTTCCTTTTACATAACTACTTGCTGTTCAAAACAGCTTTTGCTAGAATAACAGTAGAATCTTTTTTGTATAGGTGTGTGGCAAAACACTGTCGGTGCCTGCCACTTTAAGGGCCCAGCCAAGCAGCTGGCAGGTGCTTGATTGCAGTGGCCATTTTAGATCCCTGGCTGCCTATATAAACAGAATAGTTCACTCCTAGCAGGCTAGGCAGCAACATTTCCTGGCTGCAAGGCTGCTTGAAACATCCTGGAGGTAAGGGCAGGAGCTGTAGGGGATGGTTTGGAGGGTCTTGGTCCTGGGCATGACCTAAAACTGCACCCTGTCAGGAGTGGGTAGCCTGATGGGGCTCTCAGTGGTGCAGGAGCCCCCAGGAAATGCCAGGCCAGTTACCACCCCAGTGAAAGGTAGGTTGGGGCACCTTAATAACCCTAGCTCCCACAACCAGGTGGGTTACCTGCTAGTAGGGTTAAGAAGGCAGACCCAGGAGTGAGGGTGGGGTGATAGACTCAGAAGCCTGACTTGGGATCCCCCAACTTGTCAATGCTGGGGCCAGGACTGGAAGGTTCAAAGGGAGAGGGGCCCACCACAAGGGATGCCCAGAGCTGAGGGCCTGGGGTTCAGACTGGCCTGGAGGTGAGGCCAGGGCCAGTGTTGCCAAGGGTCCTGGGGGGACCACACCCAGAAGGAGGAACAGCTCAGGGAACAAGGTAGCCCAGAATGAAAGCAGAGTAGGCCACCTGAGTGGAGGGGTCTGGACTGGAGGATTCCGGGGCCTGGTGTGGGTCTGGTGATGTGAAGACCTGTAGATGCCATCTGCAAGGCTAGGGCTGCAGTGTAGGGGAGCAACGGGGCCACAGATAGTGCCCCCTGGCATCATGGCAAGAAATGAGCAGCCTCCCACCTAATTAACATCTTAGTTAATTATCATCAAGGCATGGCAGGTGAGAAGATGGGCCCTGAAGAGGCCCCCTGTTACAAGGTGTTACCTGAGAAATTCACATTTTATCCACCTACTGGCAATGGAAGATCTTGTCTTGGAAACCATTATTTCTTCCTGTTTTAAAGGGGAATTTTGTCCACTCAAAATGAGAAAGAAGGGAAATTTTACCTTGACTTAAGTCCTGTGCGATCCCATGAACCTTTTACAACATAATTTGATCCAAAGAACCAGGGCAAATGCAAAAGAAGAGGGAAAATGGTTAATCATGATTTGTGAAATAATGTATTGGTGCAGGTATGTCAAAGGTGCAGCTAGATGTGGCTGGATCCAGATCATGGAGTGCTTTGATCTAGCCTGCAGTGCTACTTATAGGTCTTGGACCAGCCCTGTGTGCCACATGCTGTGCTGCAGGGTCCCTGGTCCTGAGTGCCTCTGTTCCTGGTCCTGAGTGCTACATGTGGCATGCAGGGCCCATCTAGCATGTGCTGCATGAAGTGTGTGGAGCTGGTCCATGGCATATGCTGCATACAGTGCCCTCATTGGACAGGCCATATATGTTGCATGGACTCCATCCCTTGGGCTGGCATAAAGTGCAGCACGGAGCAGACACTGGGCTGGCTCTGCACACTACATGCAATGGGAAGGTTCAGTCTAAGGTGTGTTGCATGTAGTATGTGAGATTGATTTGGGAGTGTGCTTCATGCAGTGAGTGCAATAAATCATGACAATAAATCAGTTATAATGGTCTAAATATGGAAGCTGTATTAAACTTTAATGTGAGATTGCCAGTGTATGTATGCACTCAAAGACAAATGGAATAAAGGAACAGACAAACCAATAAAAATGTATAAAAAATATATCAATTTGGGAAGCTCTTTAGACCAAGGGAAAAACCCATTCAATTTCCTGCAGAAAAAAGAAATGGAGGGCAAGGGCTTATATAATGAGCAATGTCAGTTTCCCTTGCTGTTGATGACACAAAGAATCACAAACGTGTTGAAAATGAAATTCTCAGTGACATGCACACACACCATCATATAATAGAAATATAAACTGACAAGAAATAGCTAGGAGAATCAGTAATAGGTAGTTGAGGCAATAATCTATGTATTAAAATTCAATTTAGGAAAGGTCTCAAGAAACCTGCAGAGTCATCAAATGTAGCTCTGAAGAACACAACTACCTTCGGACATTATTTTGAAAAGGCCTGACCACTTATTTTGCATTCAGTTTTTTACAGGTGTAATTTACATAATTTAATCATGAAATCTATGCAATTTTTTTCATTTTTGGCATTTTAAGACATGTGGATATGTCTTAAACTTGGCCATATATTTTGCTTAGATCCTAGAGTGATAGGCAGCAGTAAAAGTCCATAAAATTGACAGAACAAGGAGCAATGGTCTCAAATTACAGCAAGGGAAGTTTAGGTTAGATACGAGGAAGAATTTTCTCACTAGGAGGATAGTAAAACACTGGAGCAGGTTACCCAGAGAAGTGGTAGAAGCTCCATCCTTGGATGTTTCAAAATGATGACCTAGTTGGGGATGGTCCTGCTTTGAGCAGGGGGTTGGACTAGATGACCCCCTGCGGTCCCTTCCAACCCTCACATTCTATAATTCTGTGATTATATAAGAAGATGGATATGCTGCCATGTGATAGTTTTGCAAACTGTTTCAGTGCCAAAGGGGAAAAAGTAATGTAACTTTTGTGCTACATAAAAAATATGACAATGACTTGCTTATAATTGTCCACCACTTTTTATTTATTTTTCTACCAACTTAATGCAAGCTGAAACTTTGCGCACTGAGTAGGGAACTCAGTTAGTGCTACAGCCCTCCAGACTCTATACTATTAATTTCTATTCATGTCCACAGAAGATAATCATTCCAGGTGCCACAATCAGACCATTATACTCATTCTTTCACAAGAAGCATGTGTAACTTGTCATTGCCTTTCATGGAGGCAAAAAGGCAGGGTATCAGAGTGAACAATTTTACCAAGGAGTTAAGAGTGGCAGGGCTTTATGGGGTGTCAGCTGTTTGCATGTACACCAAAGAGGAAGCTTATTTGCGATAGTTTAAGATGAAAGTGCGGAGTTATTCTGTGTTAAATTTCACTAATATGAAAAAAGAATCTGCACAAGGGAATATTTCTATATTGCTAGAATGTTGCTATAAAGCAATACTACATTTAAAAAAATTGTCCATTTTTGCTCCACAGTAAATTGTCCTTATGGCCCTGTCCAGATAGGCATGCAGTGCAGTATGGTGCAGTATGTGGTGCTGCAGACATACCTCACATCCAGTTGTTCACCATGGTGGAAGGGAACAGCACAGAGGGGTTTTTTACCTTTGGAAATCCACAGGTCAAAAAAACCCCCAGAGAAAAAAAAAGCAGAGCGGGGCATGCACGGGCAGCACATGCTACTCAAAAATGGAGCCGAGTCAATGGTAGCCACACTGTGGCTGCCAGCCAGGCTCCACACAGCAGAATCATCTCTGCTGCAGCCCTGGGGAGCACCCCCAACCCCAGGTAAGGCTGTTGAGGTTAGCCTGGTGCTGGTCCCAGCCGCCTCCACCACCCCTAGGTTAAATTGCCATGTGCCAGAGCATGCATGGTACAGGCATCCCCCAAGGACAACTAGTGGCTTTCCATGGTGTGCTGCTGCTAGTTGTCTCCAGGGAACCAGATGTCCACACTATGTGTGGATGTGGCATGTGTGTCTAAGATCATCTCTTTGCAATACTATAATAGGAGTTCATTGTATAATTCAATAAGTGAGTTGATGTAGGAAGGGGGAAGTGAGGAAGCACTGAATCTGAGTTGTTTCCCCCAGAAATAGGGAGAGCAGTGAGCTATGGAAGAACCGCCCCCCCCCCCCCGCTCTTTTTCCATCAGTAATCCTGGGAGGCTATTTAAGGCTAAAGAACTCAGTTGCTAGACAAGCTGGAAAACAGCAGTACAATTGTCCTACATCAGAACCTCTAATTCCCCAATTTCATACACAAAACACTAGCTTCCTCTTTTTCCTTTATTGATGTAATGTACTCTATTGCACTTGCTGGTTGTATATCTTTGCAACCTGTTCTGAAACCATGTGCAACCCCAGCTTGAACAGATCCATTGTTTGTACTATGTCACCAGATGTAGATCTTTCAAGAAAAGCCGGTGTTTCTATGTCTCAGTTGATCCCATCTACCTTAAAAGTCCATAAGGATTATTAGCAGGACACAAATTAGCAGTTCCCTCTGGTCTTGTATCTTTTGTGTGGAGCTCACATTTTAGATGAATGTGACTCACATTTCTATAGCAGGTGTTTATTTGAAACTTCAGTAGTGAAATGCATTCACTGGCTGAGGTTACAAGGATTTTTTTTCTTCGTTGTTTACCATCAAAGAAATCAGTAAGAAGTATAAATGGGAAGTGAATTAGGCTTATGGTGTAGGAAACACTACATAGATTTTCAACAGCAAATAGAAATGAAATGGCTAAAAGATATTCTGGTTACTTCTGAGACACAAGAAACATTTAAAGCACTCATTGTAAAAGAACACATACTTGCTAGAAACTAAAAATATTGTTCTAATCCTAGTATTTTACTTTGCAAGGGAGCTGTTGTCAGGGGAAATTTACTAGAAATAAATAGTTGGCTATAACCAGGCAGCTCTGAGCAGATTGTATGTATCCTGTTCAGATTAATTGGATATGAACTGTATGACATAGTCACAGAACAGGATTTTAAGGTGCTGACGTTCTAGAAGAATAACATCTGGGATCTATTTCTATATGACCTCTTTTTATGAAGGAATCCAATTCAAAGGCCTTTGACAGCAATTAATAAAATACTTCTGCTGATTTAATGGGCCTTGAATCAGGCCCTTAGTCAGCTACAATTCAAAATTATGTTTCACTGTTTAAAATGTGCTTGGATCTTCTGCTTTTATAGAAAGAGTTCATATGCCGTGAGCAAAATGTTTCTACATTCCTTTTGATTTACTCTAATTTCACTATTCCCAAGTATTGAAAGATCTGTTTAGTCTTTTCCCCTCAATGCACTTGATCCACATTGCTGTTTTTCTTGTACGTAAGCTTAATTCAAAAGTTATACTTACATTATTTTTCAAGTTCAGTTTTCTAATTTATCTAAAGAATTATTTCTCTTTGATATTCTCTAGAAACCCATGATTCCAACTTTGCTATTACATGCTATTATCCTAAGAATTTTGTTCTTGCATTGTAATTGATAAAATTTACATTTAAAAATACATATTGGTATACAAAAAGTAGAAATGTCTCTTATTCATTCCTATGATCCTTTAAAAAATATTCATATTAATCTTTTCATATCTACAATATAGTCCATGATATTGTGCCTTTGTGTCACTAAGGCTACAAACAGATGTTGTATTGATGTTGGGAGAAGTTGTGCCTATGTTTTCTGGAACAGAAAAGTCCTGGGATTGTCACGTACACACATCATCCTTCCAATCAGTGTCTAGTGACTGGCTGAATGTACTGCAACTTTTCTGCCATTGATTCAAAGATGAGATGGGACAACCGTTCCAGACACACTTTGTGATTTCCCATAACAAAGGGTTAGTACTGTTTATCCCATGAACCTTTTTTTAGGGTTTCCCCTAGGACAATGGACATGGATGTGCACTTTGTCTCTGAATAAAATACTGTCTCCTGAGACAAATACACTATCGGTTTCTAACCTAAGACAAAAGACAACATAATACTTCTGCATAGCTGTCTTCCCTGTACAATTAAACTGTGCTGATTCACACACATAAGAAGCGGCTGATTATGTGAGTTTTCTCCCAGTTGAGAGCCAGGTACAGTCTCAGAATACATATGCACAAGTTTCTATATCTCAGCTGTGGCACATGTGATGGTTGACTCATTTGATATTTTCTTTAATTTTTCCTTATTTAAAAATATCTATCTCTTGTTTTTCTCTTCCTCAGAACAAACAAGAAAAGTATAAATTCAGATGCTGGCATGTGCCATTTGAGTTTTAGCTGCAAGAAAGCATAATATACGTAGTTTGTTTTTGGTGTAAGCTACAGAAACATTTAATTGTAACATAACACCCCAAAATGTTGGCCAGAAGCAGTGCTTTTTTCTTTTCCTGAAGGCTGTGACACAGATGTCTGTTATTATTAACATCTAGCTGTAACCCTTACATCTGTTAATCTTCTTCGGTTTGACATAGCAGGTTATTTGTAACTGAAGGCTAGATAAGTCAAATATTTTCTTCTTTTATAATAACCTTCCACAAATACAGGGTAGGGTTGTTGTTATTTCTTTTTGAAAATGTGAGAGTTTGTGCAGTGTATCTTTAAGTGACCTTTCATTTAGAGAAACTGTCTTGTATTTTCTATGGCATTTTGCACTTACATGCTCCTAAGAGAATTTCTCAAAATGAGGCAGCGAGTTTAAAGTCTCCAAACACATCTTTTAAAATTCTTTAGTGACATTAAAAGAAACACATATGAGGCAATCTAGAAGGAGAAAAAGTTTTGAGTGACAAACTATGCAATTTGTATTCCTTACAGACAGATATTTGCCCCTAGGTAAACTGGATGGATTTCTTTCTCTCTTGAACCCTCTGCACGTTGGGGTAAGAGGAAAGATTCAGTAGGGAATTACCTAAAAAATAAAATAAAATAAAATAAAAAAATTTTAAAAAAGGCCAATAAGTGGTGATAGAATACTGAAATGCTTTGAATTATATAAATAAATATGTAAATATAACAAACCATATTTATAGATAGCTTATTGGGTAAAATCATATCATGGTAGGTTTATGATAAGGTAAGAGCACTTTAAATGATGGATGTGATTTTTTTTTCTCATCTAGTCACAAATAAATTTCTAATCAAAGTCTAGAGCCCATTTAATGAAAATAGGGTGTTCTTTCTCTTCTGCTTTAAAGTTTGAGGTGTAATATAATTATAAAATGTATTTTAATATTGAACCTACATATTGTATATTTTCCCTATCTTTTTACAAACTGAGCACAAGTCATTGTATTCATACTTAAAATTTTAACTGATCAAACAATGTGAATATAAATATAAGCATTTCCTTCCCCTTTTACCCCTGGCTGTTTATGACTTGCAAATTGTGTTACATCACATTTAAATGTTAAGAGGGAAATAAATAGACAAACAGTAGTTAAGAGTCCCTTTTTAATGACTTTGTGAACCTTCCTCCAAGTGCTGTGGGAAGAAAGAATATATAACATTTTCAAAAGAACGCATGTGTCATAGAAGCATAAATACCATTATCACAAGCGCTAGAGGACTTTGGAAATTAAGGCTATGTCTCTATAGGAAAGTAGATATAATTCTGAGACATACCAGTCCTGTCCTCAGACATGTTCCACTGGGAGTTTACTGGTGCTTCTACGGTGTCTAATTAGTACAACTTTGCTACTTCTCATTTGAGAGTAAGTGTATGCAGAGATGGTATGGTATGATAAGTCTATCTTGTGCCATATAGCTATAACCTGTGCCATACAAGTATAACGCATGCCATATTATCTCTGGACAGACAAAACATTCAGACTATGTAAGCATCATTATAATGATATTTAAATAGTAGGTAGATAATATGAAGCCTCAAATGGAGGTAAAACTCTACTTGTATGAATTCTTAGAATCAGACAGAAATAGGGCTGGAAGGGACCTCCAGAGATCATCTACTCCAATACCATGCCTGAGGCAGGATCATCCCTATCCAAACCAACCAAAGAAACCATAATCTAGACTCTACATAAGACTACTATCAACCCTGACACAACGCAGACCTAGCATCCTAACTTGCCACTGGTAAAGCAGGGGAACCATAGCCGCCAACCTTTTGCTTCTATGAAATGTTATCAATATATGCTGAAGAGGTCCCAGGTAGAGAGGCTTTCCCCCACTACAGAGGAAGGCAAAAACCCTCTCAGTCCATACCAAACTGACCAATCTCTGCAGCAAGAGAAAAAAGGTGCTTTACCATTTATTTATGGCAGCCCTTCAGATATCTGAAGACTATCATGTCCTCTCTTACGTACCTTTTCTGTAAGCTGAACAGACTTAGCTTCTTCAGCTTCTCATATAACTTTCCCTCCAAGTTCTTGATTATCTTTGTTGCTCACCTGTGGACCTACTGTAACTTATCCATAGCCTTTAAAAAATATGGAGCCCAGAACTGCATGCAGTACTTCAGATGAGGCCTAAGCAATGCCGAGTAGAGAAACACTATTGCCTCCTCTGTTTTTCACCCAATGCTTCTATGGATGCATCCCAAAACCACATTTACCCTTTGTGCAGCTGTATCACACTACAAACTCATATTGATTCTATGATTTACCAAGACTCCTAAGTCTTTCCCATAATGCTGCCATCCAGTCAGGTGTCACCCATTTTATATTTGTGTTTTTGATTATTCTTCCTGAGATGTAGCACCTTGCATTTGTCTGAATTTAACTTCATCCTGTTAACTGTAGACCAGCTTTCCAACCTGTTGAGATGATGGTTCTGAATTGTGCTTGTATCTTCCAACATGTTCACAATCTTTCTCAGTGTGTGCTGAGAAACTTGCTCAAGAAGTTTCTATGCTAGCATCCAAATAATAAACACATTGAACAGCATCAAGCCCAGGACTGTGTGACTCCACTCAAAACCTTCTGCCATTATGACCTGAATTCATTTATAATTACTACAAGCTGGACAGATAACTGGTTCATTAGCCACAAGCAAAGGGTAGCTTAGTTTAGTGCACATTTCTGCAGTTTGTTTGAAAAGATGGTGTAGAACCTTGTGATTGAAAAGGTGGTGTAGAACCTTGTGAAAAGGCTTGCTGAAATCCAGATACACTGTATCTATAGCAGTCCTTTCATCCTGTAATTATTTGAGTTCTCCTCTTTTGCCTTTTTTAAAAGAGGGGCCCTTTTCAAATCCTCTTTTACTTAGCCCATCAAGGGCTCTAAGATCTCCTCTGCCAATTTTTTCAGTACCCTGGGAAGAATTCATCTGGCCCTGCTGAGTTGAATTTATTCAGACCCAACAAAAGCTCCCTGATGGTCTCTTTTATCTCCTCCTTCAGCTTTCCCCCTTCCTTATCCAGATAATCCTTATTAGCAGCCTAGCTGCAGCCTAATTTCCTTGGGAAGACTAAGGCAAAGTAGCTCATTTTGCATTTGAAGCATCTTAGAAGCTCTTTAGGCAGCCACATTGGTCTCTTGCCATTCTTCTTGTACTTCCATTGTATCAGGACAGTTTCTTGTTGGGCTTCCAATACTGTGCCTCCTGGGGACTTTTATCCTTCAGCCTGTCCTCCTTCCATTATATCATGCCTATTAATTCCTTGAGTCAGATGAAATCTGCCTTTTTGAAATCTGGTGTCCTAATTTTGCTAACCACATGCTTTCTCTGTCTTAGCACCTAGAATTCTATCACATCATGATCACTTCCTCCAAAGTTACCCATCACCTTCACATCCTCCACCAATTCATAGAATCATAGAAAATTAAGGTTAGAAGGGATCTCAGGAGTTCATCTAGTTCAACATCCCACTCAAAGCAGGACCAGACCCAACTATATCATCTGAGCCAAGGAGTCAGTAGGCTTGGATGGTCAGGACAAGATCAAAGAAAGATGATCCCCTAGTTGTATCTTCTACTTTCTGAAACAGAAGTTCCACGCAAGTTAGGAACTGGCTAGATATTGGATGTTTGGTTGTATTGTTCTTCCAGCAGACGTCCAGAAAAATGAAGTCCCTCATCAGTACCATTTCATAGTTGTATTCTGCTCCAATGCCTTTGTCCTCCTGCAAGTGTGTTTGTGACATACATGGCAACACCACCATGTCCTTTCAAAACAGAGTGTAACCTTCCATGTTGACGTTCCATCCATAAGGGCTGTTCTACCAGGTCTCGGTGATGCCAGTCAAATCATAGTTGTTTTCACATGCTGTAGCTTTCAATTCATCTAGTTTATTCCCCATGCTTCTCACATTTGTATACATGCATCAGACATATTTTGCATTTTGACCTCCCCCCCTTCTCCTTTGTTACCAAAGAAGCCAAAGCCTTCATGTCAACACCACCATCTCAGCCACACATTCACTTCCAGGCTATACTGGTCTCTGCCTAGACCCTTGGCATCCCTGGGAAGAACTGCCAAGATCCTCATAGTCACCTCTGATCTGCCCATTGTCATTTCCGGCAGTATCATTAGTGCCT
>NW_017728912.1:3309810-3317744 GCF_001723895.1 Crocodylus porosus | reverse complement strand
ACTTCTCTTCATTATTCTTTGCCCTCTCCAATACCAGCTTTCCATAACTCTTGTCCAAATAATTTTCCTAGTCCCTGATGCAATCTTTGAATCTTCTCCATGGCAGACACCAGCTTACACTTGGGGAAGATGAAGTAAGCTCGGCAGTGCTACGCTGGCTAGCACTATGGATGAAAGGGACTTGGGGGTTATGATTGACCACAAAATGAATATGAGCCTGCAGCATGATACTATTGCTAAGTAAAGCAAGCAAAACACTTGCTTGCATGCACAGATGCTTCTCAAGTAAATCCCAGGACATCATTCTCCTGTTGTACTCGGCTTCGGTGAGGCCACAGCTGGAGTACTGCATCCAGTTTTGGGCTCCACAATTCAAAAAAGGATGTGGAAAAGCTTGAGAGGGTGCAGAGAAGAGTCACACATATGATCAGAGGTCAGGAAAACAGACCTTATGAAGAAAGGCTAAGAGCCATGGGACTCTTCAGCCTGGAAAAGTGCAGGATCAGGGGCGATCTGGTGGCCACCTATAAGTTCATCAGGGGTGCTTACCAGGATCTGGGGGAATGTTTGTTCAACAGAGCACCCCAAGGGATGACCAGGTCAAAAGGTCACAAACTCTTCCATGACCATTTCAGGCTGGACATAAGGAACTTCTTTACTGTCCGAGCCCCCAAGGTTTGGAATAGACTGCCGCCAGAGGTGGTTCAATCACCTACGCTGAACACCGCCAAAAGACACTTGGATGTTTATCTTGCTGGGATCCTATGATCCATGCTGACTTCCTGCTCCTGGGGAAGGGGCCTGGACTCGATGATCTTCCAAGGTCCCTTCCAGCCCAAAAGTCTATGAAATCTGTGAAGTGTTCCTGACCATTTGAGATGAACATGAACATGGCACATCCCATTACAGGTCATAATAGCTGACCCAGTTTCCATTTGTGCCTCCTTTGCTCCCTAGAGAACACCTATGCTGTATAGAGAGAAAAAAATAAAGATGGGTAGGGGAACAGAGATAAAAAGATACACCATAAGAACCTGAATGCCAGACACCCTGGGCCCTTGCACACACTCACATACATACGCATGGCTCCATGCTCCACGGCTCCCTCCTTGGGTAAGCTCCTTAAGCAAACTCTTTGATGCCTCTCTTCACTGCTAAAATAGTTTGCTGTGGAATACCTTTTCAGCCCTACCCAGAGCAAATCCTGTCACTCAGTCACTCTAGAGGGGGGGAAGAAATGAAAAGAAAAAAAAAAGAGAAAGGGGAAGAAAAAAGGAGAGGGGGAAAAATAGAAAGAAAAGGAAACCACAGGAAGAAAAGGAAACATAAAAATACACACACACACACACACACACACAGACACACACACACACACCAGGCACAAGGCAAGGCAAACACTTTAGCACCGACCAATTGCCCCGAGTCAGTAGCACAGAGAAGAGCCTCTTCAAAGTAGTCCCAACCTGAGCTGCTTATTCCATAGCAACTGTTCTCTGAATAGTCTTTGCTTATGGCTTACTCAGACTCTATTCCCCTACCACCTACTGGAGACGTATAGTATAGTAACAGCCTCTAATGCCTACCAGCTAGGGCAGGGTGAGTGTACACCAGCCCACAAGCTGACTTCGAGTGGTGTCAGGCTGCCTCCCTCCTCCCTAGGAGTCTTTTCCATAACTGGGGCACCTGGCCGTAGAGTGTCAGGCAGGTGCCAGAGCATGCCCTGTAGTGTCTTTGGGCGAGGGGGTGAGCAAGGTGAATGGAATGTGCTTCCCCCAGGTTTTGCCATGGGAAGTGCACCCCTTTGCCAAAAAGTGTACTGAGGACAGAGGGGAAATGAATGAGGCACCAAGATTCTTTTCCGGCTGGGTTGCTGCATCAGCCTGCAGCAAGCCTGTCCTTCAGCTACAGCAGCCAAGCTCACATTGCTACAGCAGGAGCTGCAGCAGCTGCCATCCAAGTGCAGGGAGCAGGGGAAGGTAGGATTCCATTCCCACTCTCTTCACTTTCCCTCCTGCTCTCCAGTAGTCAACCCTAATTCCCCCCCAGCCCCGCAACCTCCCTCTCTCAACAACACCCTGGGCTTTGAAATATGTTGCTATGCCTCTGATGCATGCAGCTACCCCAATTCACCTGTCCCTGCTTGAGCTGTGTGTGTGTGTGGGGGGGTGTAGTATACACACATATATGTGCATATTACAGAGAAATCATGTTATTTATTTTGGCTCTGATTCCATTGATCTGTTATGGGGGGGGGTGTACACAGACACACACCTTGTGATATGTGTATTAAGTTCTAAACTGGGATTTTTGTTCAATCAAAGTTCTTCCTATATTATTTCTTTTGGCTCTGATTCCTGTGATCACCCTCCGGGATAGCATTCAGTGCATATATACTAAATACATATACTTTGTCATATACTATGTATATATTTATACATATATGTGAATTTCACAAAGTATGTATATTCAATATATATGCACTGAATGCTATCTAGGAGGGTGATCACAGGAATCAGAGCCAAAAGAAATAATATGGGAAGAGCTTTGATTGAACAAAATGCCAGTTTAGAACTTAATCCTGTGATGTTGAGTACTACCTGCAAAGTGTTGCTGCTCTTAACTTTTATTGAAGGGATTCTTTTCTTCAAACATAAAATTCATCTAAAATGAATACCTGCCAAAAGTATCACCCATTTTAAATAGTAAAAAAATCCATCATTCTCCCCCCCAAAAATATTAGTGCAATATTATTATTTGAGATTCTTAATTGTATTTAAACGTTGTATGAAGGTTTTACTTTCACAATGCTAGAAATAAGAAGAATTAAAATAGAAAACAATACATTTCACTCTATATATAAGCTGCTTCTCAAGACAAGAGCTGCCATTTTTGGAATTACAGCCAGGCATGACATTAATATGCCAAAGAGCCTTTTGTCACAAGTAACAGTGAACCAGATTGAGAAAGATGTTGTAATGCCCAGAGGTTCTAGCTACAGAGAGAATAAGAACTAAGAAAAGATGGAAAGAGACAGAGAGGTCATTTTCACCTTCCAGGTCCTATGTGACTATATATGTCCTGGTCCAGTTCATGATTTCACATATGACAGTTATTTCAATCTGGCCTCTTACTTTATGGTACAGTTACTGATTTTATTAGCAGACTCAGTCATTGGGTCCCCATGCCATGTGTACGTGGGTAGAATTTAGACAGTGTTTCTGACTCTGGGATATACCCAAGCTCTGACCTGATGCCTCTTTCACACATGGGATGCTTCCAGACAACTGCACTAAAACCCATGAATCGGTGTCTAAGACCAGGTCTGGCAAACCCTAGCACACATTCCAGATCATGGCATGTGAGGCCATTTTGCTTGGCATGCCACAACTGCCCCAGGCTCTGGGCAGCGGCTGCCAGCTATGGAGTCTGGGCCTGCTTGTAGCAAGCAGCTGGGAGGCTGAAAACCCAGCTGCAAGCAGTCTGGGTTCCATGGCAAGCATCAGCTTCCCAGAGCCCAGGCTGGCTGTGGCAAGAAGCTGGGAGGCTGCAAATAGTTGCATCAGGCTCTGTGGTGGCAGTAGCTGCACACATGGTGCAGGGTGCATGGTGGGAAAGAGTCTAGGGTTGCACTAGCCCTGGCCCCTTTGCCAGCTATGCGCCCCAAGACTCGCTGGCATTCGTGTCTGGGACTGCGTCCAGGCAAACATGGACATACTGGTTCCCTGGAGACAAGCAACTGCAGCGTACCTTGCATGACAGCTACTTGTCCCCAGGGAACACCTGTGCTATGCACACTCTGGCGCACAGCAAGTTACCATGTGAGTGATAGGGGAGGCTGGAGCTAGCACTTTTCTGGCCCTAGCAGCCTTAACAAGGGTCCTGGTGGCATCCTGGAGCTGCAGCAGTGGCAATCCTGCCAGGCAGAGACTGGCTGGCAGCCCCAACATGGCTCCAGGAGACCTAGCTCCAGGGGTCAAAAAACTGATGGGGAAAAAAACAGAGTTTTGCATGCACGGCCAATGCACCCTTGCAGCATGAAGAACACCTGACTATGCAGTATGTAGCGCTGCAGATGTGTCTGCAGTGCCACAAACCACATGGGCGTGCTCATCTGGATGTGCCCTGGCATGCCAAGTTGAAGCATGGGTAGAGGTTGAGGTGTTTTGGCACTCCAGCCAAAAATGTTGCTGACCACTAGTCTAAGACCTGCTAAACTGCCACCCTATACTTATACTGGCAGTTCCTCACAGTTGAGTTGATCCAAAGATGGCTGACAAGGCCAATCCAGGATTGACAGACTTTGTTGCAACTCAAGCGCATGTTTCTGTGTGAGGTGGGTGGCACTGGATAGGTAATTCAGTCCACAACATGCTGCTTCTGCTGCTCCTGCTTTTCCATCTCCTGTTGTTATCGTGAGTGTCCCGGGACGCAAAGATACTTACCAGCAACTCCTGAGCTGGGGAAGGGAGACTACGAGGTGAAATCCACGTGGCTCGTCAGCTGCTTGTTTATACAGCTGCGGCCAGCTGGTGACGCAAGCACGGAGTGCCGGCTGGATCGAATAAAAATGGCGGCACATGCCGCGGGAGGCAGAGAGAAGGGGGAGACGCTGCTCCCAATGCCCTCGCCACTCGGACCAGCAAGAACAGCGGAGCACGAGGGGAGAAGCACCCCAGACGGGGAAAAGAAGAGGCAGGGACGCCGCAGGATCATCACCGCAGAGGCAACTGGCAGGGAGACCCAGGATCACCCCTGTAGTACTACAGAGGGTATCCCTGACAATGGCAGACAGAGGCAGACAGCCTATGGGGAAGCCCCAGAGAGAAGGGCCTCTGGAGGACACGCCACCGCTGGACCGGGAGGTGCCAGGGAATGGGGCTAGAACTGAACGCCTAGGCATGAAGCAGATAGGGCTTCTGTAAGGTGTGGGAGGGCAATTAAAGGGGCGGTATGCCCAGTTTGTGTTGAGTCTTTTTCATGTTTTGTGCTTATCTATTCTCTGGGTTCTAGGGGAGACCAGGGGGCATTAGACCGGTAGTAGGTATAGTCTCGGTCGCAGAAGGGAAGCTGGCCCCTATTTCAGTAATAATCCTAGAGCAAGACAACTAATGGCTTGACAGCACCGTAAGGAGGTGTGAGACCAGGGGGCAGGAGTGGCGGAGCCCCGAGTGTGACCGCCAGGGAACCCTGGGCCACGGGCATGCACAACAATTGACCCCTAACACTGATAACATCAAGTCGTGGCAGGCAGGAATGGAGTCAAGGAGTCAGGCAGAGAACATTCACTCGGGCTGTGGCAGGAGCGCCGACAAGGGATAACACCAACCCTATGGGGAAGAGCGGCCCGAGAACAGCTAGTCGCATCCTGGCAGCAACAGTGAGGTTTCGGAGTACTGAGATCCTTGCAGCAGACTCTTGGTGGTGGTCTGTGGGTTTTTGTATATAGTGATTTGTAGGGTGTAGATGGTGCTGGCTAGAAAGTTGATGAAATTATAGGAATATTCCAGAGGAAGTTTGATTGAGGACTGATATTTTTAAACGTGTGGTAGAAGTCCAACCAAAATATAGATAATCAAAGTATTGACAGGTATTCATGAACATTTGGACAACTGTCAGTTTCTAGCATATATTTCTCACATTACAACATCTTTCTCAATCGGCTTCACTGTTTCTTTTGACAAAAGACTCTCTGGCATCTTAGTGTCATGCCTGGCTGCAATTCCAAAAATGGCAGCTCTTGTCTTGAGAAGCAGTTTATTCATAGAGTGAAATGTATTGTTTTCCATTTTAATTATTCTTATTTCTAGCATTGTAAAAGTAAAGCCTTCATACCATGTTTAATTAAAATTAAGAATCTTAAATAATAATTCTGGATAATGTCCATAAATTGTGAAACTTCAGCAGCTTTATGTAGAAATTGTGATTTGATTAATTAATTAAAAATGCTAGGAAACTCTGTTATTTATCTTATATATTTGCCATGAATAATTCAATGAGTTCTATTGACCAATGTGCAACCAAGTTATGTGAACCAATCAAATATACTTCAATTATGTGTTTCTTGGAACATTTTTCCCCTGTGGTATAGACTAGTGTTTGTTTTATTGTCTCTCACTCTTTCCTTTTTTATTTTAAGAAAAAGTCAAGTCAAAGCCTTGTTTAACCTACAAGTTATGTTTCTTTCTTTCATTGGTGGTATATATTCAGCATAGCTATATCAGCCATACGGATACTATTAGGGGAGTGTCATGATGCCAAAATAACAATTCCTGCCTTAAGGGTCTCTTCTTGTTTTGTAAATCCTTTATACCTCAGTACTAAGTGTACGCTATAAACATACAGCATGACATGTTTTATGATTTACAATCAGATTTAGCAGAAGCCCTAGCAATAAGGTTACTATATCATACTTGTCATTTTTAACCACTGTGAAAATTTACAGTTCATCACAGCGACCATTTATCCCTTTGACTATGAAGCACATTTTCAGCTACTTTTCAAGAAAGTATATACAGAATACATCGGGAAAATTGCTAATGGAATGAGGATCAGGCAATTATAGGAAAAGACTAAGGTTGTTATTACAGTCTATAAGAAATTTTGAAATTGTCTAAACCCAGATGATCTGGAGCAGCTGGTTATATGTGGCTGGCAATAATAAAAGTTATAAATATTATGAGTTCATGGGCAAAGCAGGCTTCAGAAAATGAGAAGTTAAATTAAATGACAATTGTTTAGACCATATCTACCAAGTTTAAGTACGGTAAGCCTGGATCAGCAGTATTTGTAGCTAGTCGATGTTCATATTGTTTGACATTTTGTTAGAAAATGTCTTCTCGGATTCTTATATTGCTTAAATAATCATTTAATGACAGGATATTGAAGTATAGTGTACAAGAACAAGACAAACACTTCAAATCCTTTCAATAAGTAAGCGAATTTTAGATTTCTCCTAGAGCTGAAAAAGTCATTGTTAAATGACAAAATGAGTCATTTATTTCATAGATATTACAGTAAAATGGAAAATCTAGGGCATATGCAGAGAAATGCCTTTTAAGCATATTACTGAAAAATACTGTTCTAAAAGGGAAAAAGGGGAAAATCAATGTGGCTAAATGAAACAAAACAGGAGCATTTAAACAGAAATTTTCTCAGGGCATATTTTGATGAGTATTTGTGAGGCATTAGTTACACAGCACCATTGCAATTAGCATATTCAGGAGGAAAAAAAAATCAGTACTGGTGGTTGTCATCATTATCTAAATTCTGCATTGGTATTTGCTGAGGATGTTTTGCCAAAAGCATGTGTGTTGTTCTTCTGTATTCACATGTAAATGTTGTGCCAGGTGCCAAAGGCAACAAAAGGGGTTGAATTCACCCTATCTAGGGACCATTTTTCTCTGATAATATATAACAGCAGAGACCACATTCACATGTAGGTCCACAATCCTAATCCTGCCTCTACTAATTCTGGTACTGAAAAATTAAAATAAAATGTCCTCTACCACCTGTTCATATGGTTGATGCCCACTATCAAATGTCCTGAGTCCTTTGGAAATGGAACACAAATATATGCTTGGGCAAAGAACACCACCAATTACAAAACATATAAAAAGTCTCACAAAGTAATGAGCCACCCAAATTAGCAATTTTTAAAACCCCGCTGTTCCAAGAAGTAATTTTCCAGTTTATGAAAATCCAGAGGTCTTAGTCCCACTTAAAACATTGCTTATCTAGAATACCCCTTGTGGATCCAGTTACATTCATTGGCAGTCCCAGGGCATGTTGTTTTCCACCAATCTGCTTCTGCTTAGATTCAAGTCCTACTGACAAGCAGGGATCCTGGTTTTCTCTGTTTAAAAAATCCAAAATTCTATGATTAAAAAACCCCAAATCCATTCCATGTCTTTCCATGATTAAAATGAAATGTCACT
>NW_017728912.1:3275762-3309554 GCF_001723895.1 Crocodylus porosus | reverse complement strand
AATAATTCTAAATACCTATATATTTTGGAGTTTGATTTTTGTTTTTTCTTATCATGGAAAATCATAGCTCCCTCTGCCCACTTGGCTCACCAGAACATGGGACAAGCTGCAGCTGTCCCCCCCGCTGCTTTGTGGTGCTGAGCAGCCCTGATATGCCCCTTGCTCCCAAGCCACAGCCCCTCCTCCTCACCCAGCCCTGCTGGTGCCCCTCACATCCAACCCCCATCCTCACTGGTGTCTTTTACGCCTGACCCACAGTCCCCTGTCTTCCCCCATCACCACCAATGCCTCTCACTTCTGACTCACAGCCTCTCCCGCCCACAAGCCCTGCTGGTCTCCCTGACCCTCAGGGTGCCCCTCACTCCCGTCCTGTTCCCCCTCCACCCCAGACCACAGCTCCTCAGTGTGTGGGGAAGGGTGTGTGTGGCGGGCATGGGGTGGTTGTGTAGGGAAGGGAGGGTTTGTGTAGGCATAGGCAGCAGCATTGGTGATGCATTGGGGGGGGCATAGGGAAGCATGTGTCCCCTGCCTTGATTTGTATGTTCACAGTGGGCCATAGGGTGCCAGCCTGGCCAGATTGGCACTAGAGAGGAACTGCTTCCATGGCCTGGAAGGCAGGACCTGGTGTGGGAGGGAGTACCACGCCACCATGGCTGCCAAAGTGAGGCACCACCTGCTCACCCAGCAGCAGCGGGAGTAGAACTTCACACCACCATGGCTGCCAAGGTGAGGTGCTATGGTGGCAACAGCTCCAAATTCTGCGCTCCCCCCCCCCGCTGCTGCCAGGTGGGCATGGGTCACTTCACTTTGGTAGCTATTGCAGCTCAGCACTCCTGGTAGTAACACCAAGTCTCCCTGCCCTGCTCCAACCCCTGTGACAGGTCACACCTGCCTTGGCTCTGGCTCTAAGTCTAGCCCTGGGTACTGCATACTGCCCCCAGCTGGGCAGCACCCCCAGCCTCAACTACCAAACACCAACGATGCCTCACTCTCTCTCTCACTGTGAAGGCCCAGTAAAGCCACTGCCACCTCCTCAGTTTCCCCACCCAAGCATTGCTAATGCTCCCCCTATCACTCATAGACCTACCTGCAGGGAGCTGTGGGAGCTGCTGTCCAGCACGCCACCTGGCTGTGCTGCTGGCCATGTGCATATGTGCATGCCACATGCCTGTGGTGTCTCCTGTCCCTGACTGCCCTCCTCCCACCCTGCAGCTCCAAGCAGCCAGGCAGAACTCTGCCAGCGTGCAAGGGGAAACCCATAGTTTCTTATATTTTCTCCTTTAAAGAGGAAAATCCCTTATTTTCTCCTTTAAAGGAAAAAAAATCCACATTTTTATGCAAGAAATGGAATACCCAGATCTCTGAAGATAAGATGCAAGTCCTGCAGATATAAATCCATAGTCAGCTACCTGGTTCAGTTTTGTGATATCAGTTTTGTAAATTCCTCCTGGCATGTGTTTCCTTTAATTCTACATATGTAGAGTGAGTATTACAAGGAAACTGCAGCATTAAACGTAGTTGCAGCATTATACCATAACAAAAAATGTAATTACCCTTGATCAAATTTATAGCTATATGGCTTCCACGCATTCTTTACAATCATAAGAATCTGCTAACTATGACTGCTGACTGCTATTTCCATGGGTGTCTGATGACAACAAATTACAGCTTGTGTGCCTTGCAGCAGGGTTAATGCTGCTGTCAGGTTTTGTTTGAGCAAAAGTTCAGTTGCTCTTAATGGTAGGTTTTTCAATGAATAAGAATTGAGTATTGAACAACAATTACAGAATGATGTGTATGATTCTAGAATCTTGACAAACCTATAGTTTCTAAAATAAAAATAAATATAGATGGGTGAAAATAAAATTTGCCCAAACACCTAGGTTTCTCATCACTTTTCAAAAATATGTGCCATATTATGTCTGGTTTCTTAGGTATCACTTGTGGTTTCATAATTCATATACTTTACATCAAGAGGCTTTTGTATTCTGAAACATATCAGCATGTTCCCTCAGTCCATGCAGTTTGACTTGATGAAATAAAGACTATCAACTTGTGTCTCCTAGTGCATAAGATTGATCAAAGTAAACCATTAATCAAATAGATATGAAAATTAGAAATAATAATATGAGGTGTTAGATAACACAGCCTGCATGCAATAGCAACTTGATCTCTCAGGAAATTAAAATAATTTAACAAAAAGGCCATATTTAACGGACTGCATGATGGAATTAAAAATGAAAATCTAGCCTATTAATCATGCAAGAAATTGCAATTAAATTATATTTGTTAATTTCATACTGAAGAGTTTTTAAATTAAATCATTAACTATTTCTTTGACTCTTTTACTTCTCTGCAGCAGTAAAGCAGATACAAGCAAAAATAGGCTTTTAGGAATGAGATGCCACTTTCAGCAGGGACCTTGAATTCTATATCAGTGCCTCTAACAAGTCTTTTCCTACTAACTGCCTCACAGACCTAGATCTATTTTCATCTGTACAGTATACTTATTTTATTAAAATATTTTATTACTGTATATCATTGGAGGTTTCCAAGAAGAGTTTGAATAGGTCTTTGGGACAATTTAGAAATATCTCAGTCTGAATATTTCAGGGTTTGGACTAGATCATGTCGGGTCACCTAGTCCAACCCATGATTCAGAAATTTAATGTTTCTATATAAATTTTAGTTTTCAGTTGAGCTAATAATTCACTGAAATGTGTTGTTATGTTGAAAGTGTTTTAATTAACTATGAATATCTGAAACCTGGGAGGTTTGTATATTATATGACAAAGATAATTAAATGCTTTGGCATCTAGAATGATGGAAGAGGTTTGCAGTTTTGACGTCTAGAAATATTTAAGGTTTGGGGACTAAGAAAGAGACCAATCCTATCTTGTCATCTCCCCACCCACTTTTGAAATGTAAAACTGAAATTGAAATTTCAAATTTTGAGAAAAATAATTGAACTCCACGAACAACCCTTGGTAAGAGAGATCTTTCTCATTACAACTTAGCCCATGCCTTGAATCACAGCAAAAAGTAAAGAATAAACCCACTTTCCTGACGTTTGTGCTAAA
Source organism: Crocodylus porosus (assembly GCF_001723895.1). Classification (NCBI taxonomy): domain Eukaryota; kingdom Metazoa; phylum Chordata; order Crocodylia; family Crocodylidae; genus Crocodylus; species Crocodylus porosus. The sequence continues at coordinate 3,306,474 of NW_017728912.1, read as the reverse complement.
ATTATCAGGAGTGACACTTACAGTCTTGTTATGTTAACTTTAGGTGGTTCCTAGAGCTCTTAACACTTGAAACTAGTTTTAGGCACACTCTAGGTAGCTTAAAGTTATGCCACTCTAGGGCAGGTTTAGCTCTGATCTGTGTTACCTAGCTCGTGTTCCATTAATGTGTCGCTAATCCTCACAGATAAGCCACCTAAATTGCAGTCTTCCAGCATCCCAGTGTCCCCGTCCCCACCCTCCTGTTCTGTGTGGATAAACTTTTCACCCCCCAAACTTTATGGCCTAGTGGCCAGTTCTGCACCAAGCCAACTCCCCCTCCCATCTCCAAGGGTGTGACTTTCCCATTCTCAGGGGTACAGACCCATGCAAACAGACTACAGAATACATGCCAGCTAGCTGCATCTCAGGGCACAGATGGGTCCAGCAGTGGGATCTAGTTGAGTGAGGGGAGGGAACCAGGTAGGGGTAGGGGGACAGAATGGTTCAATATGAGCTGGGGTTTCCTTCAAAGGGCTGGGGGAAGAGCTTCCCCAAAAGTACCTTTCTTTACCACTTCTGTCTTGTATTCCTCCTGATTGTAGTACTGTAAGCACAAAGTCTCTCACCCAGTCACCCCCCTTACTAGAAAGGGGCGCGAAAAAACAACATACCATCTGATGTCAACAATGACAGGGGGAGAGAAGGAGTGAAACCTTTAAAAACCGTGCCCAGCCCGAACCCAGCAGAAGCCATTTTAGGACTCAATCAATCAGTCCTGCCTGTCATGGTCCGGCCAACCGTGACAATCGCTTCTCCGCCATCGAAAACTCCTGGCGTAACCCCTCCCCCTGCGCATCGACCAAATTTATGATCCATCAACGAAGAGAGAATTAGCAGTCTGCTTGTAACTTAGATAGCTGAAACAGAAAGTGTTTAATCAAGCTGCTGTGCCTATGCGTCTTCATCATCAGCGTGTAAGTAAACAAAAATAAAAGCTTCTTTTCTACAACTCATAAATTTTGTACCCTAGCCTGCGGTCAACAGACTCCATGACCTGCAGCTAAAGTAAATCTTACTCCCTCTCTTAAAGGCAAAACGAACCTCAGCACAGTGCCTCAGGTTTTAACCCTGCAGTGCATGACAACTTCTACCTCCCAGCCATCCCAGGAAGCATAAGCAGCACCCACCTCCCCACACCCCAATTCCAAATCCCAATGTATTAAAATATTAGACCTTCTTGAATTTATTTCCTCTTTATTTATATTAATTTTTAAACTTACTTTTGTTTTATCCTTCAGTGGCTGACTTCCTTCATTTTTCCACCCTTCCTCCATTTCTTTCTAACTCCCATTTCATTACCCATCCCCATACCATTAATTCACTGCCTTCTAGCTTCACGATCTCCTCCCCCATATCGTTCACACCACCCCACATTAACATTAACATTCTTGCACTCATCAATAATCAAATAGCCTAAATCTGGTTCTAGATATGCTCAAAATAGTTAGTTTCAATGAACACTTTGATAAACCCAACAAGGGTATAAAAAAATCTAGTAAAAATGGTAAGTATTTTTCTTTAAATAAAAATATTCTATTAGAGAAAAAAAAAGAAAAACTGAATTCTTTCCAAAACTTTTCCAGCTTTTTCCATTTCCACTTTTCTCCATGTTTTTTTTTTTTTTTTTTTTCCATTTTGCAATTAGAGAAGAGAAGGGAAGGGAAGGGAAAGAGGAAGTACTTAAAATGCAAAATATTTCAGTTTTGTTTTCTGTTGGCAGGGGTAACTGCCAATGTTTTGACGAAATATGTTTTCCTTGACAGTTATGAAGGATAGCAAATCAACTTTTGTGTCAAATTTGTGACAAATATTTGAAATAATATTGGTTTCATGTAACTAGTTTTCATGCTAAGCATTAACCACTGAACAATTGATGCACCAAGATCTTCAAAGCTTGTGCACACAAATAGTTCTCTCCCATTCCATTTCCCCTTTATTAAGATGTAGATGTGACTTCAAAATAGATTGAATTTGTGAATGAAAAATAGAAATATAATTTAAATTTATCTTATTATCCTATTTTTGACTGTGTCATGTCTCATATCCAAGACTTCATGTTGCGGGGGGAAGGTGGGCAGAGATTGGTACACGTAGATGAAGATACATTGTTAATTCAAGGCACGTTCTCTAGCACTTTAGTTGTTTAGTTTTTTACTAATGGTGGAAATAAATTATTAAGAAAGATAGAATTAATACTTAAAGTTCTACTAGTGTCCAGAGGGGCAATCCTGAAAAGAAGAAATAGAATAGTTATATAAAAAACCCTTTTTTGGTTTTTGGTTTTGAGGGGTTTTGTTTTGTTTTGCCAATTTCCCAGTTCACTGAAGAATGGGACATACTAATAGGTTCGAAGATATACAGACAGAGGTAGAGAGACTATCATTTTCTGAAATAAGTGGAAACACTTAAACTTATGCTTTGGACTAGAAGAATATTAATATTGAGTATATTGTGCAGTTAGATATATTATTACAAATACTAACAAAGCTAAATGAATTATATTGCATTGGCAAACATGTTAGAAAAATGTTTTTCTTATGTGTTTTGGAATACCAAGGGAAAAAAATTAACAATGTCAACACAACTAAAGAAGAAGTTGTTGTTGCAAGAAATGTGCCAGAGTGGGGAGCACCCACTGGGGTGGTGTCAGAGTAGTGGCACCCTAAGAGACATCCCCTGTAGCAGTTGGGAACAGAACACTAGCCTACAGTGAGGGCACAAGACTGAGGACAGGGCCTGCAATGATGCAGGTGGCAGAGCTGTGGACACAGAGGCAACCTCAGTTTATAAGCTTGTATTGGCTATGGATTGGCTGGTGTGCTGGGGCAGACATCATAGGCGAGCACCCCAGGCCAGCAAGGGAGAGGCTTCAGGAGAGTGGAAGGTAGGGTGCAGAGCAGTGAAGCCCTCACAGAGGCAATGTGAGCAGGTAGAGAAGCAGGTTCACCGGACTGGAGGCTCAGAGGAATCTTCAGCACCAGGGGTTCAAACTCTGGATAGGAGCGACTGAGGCTCCGGAAAGAGAAGCCTACAGTGATTGCTACTTTGCCAAAGGGAGTTGTGCGAGTGCAGCGGGGCAGGCAAGCCCCAAGACCCGCGGGGTGGAGGGCTCCGCAGCTACCACATGCTCACAGTCCCTGGGGGTGGGGCAGACAAGCCCCGAGACCCGCGGGGCGGAAGACTCCGCTGCGACAGCCCGCCCGCGGCCCCTGGGGGCGGGGCACATACTCACCTGTTGCAGGTGTGAGGCGAAACTGGCTGGCTTAAAAGCCAGGCTGGAACGGAAGAGCGGGAAACCAGAAGTGCCAGTGTGGGAACAGATTGCCGGTGGAAGCCCAGCACAACAGAGGCACACTGACATGCGACCAGCACGTACATTCTGGAGCAAGGGTAAGGTCCCGGAGGGGCGAGACAATGGGGGCAATAGGCCCTGAAGTTTGCCGCGGGAGTCATGGCGGCCGGAGGCGCTTCACCACGGCTGGGTCTGCATGGCGGGCAGCTCGGCTCATAGGGCTGCTAATCTCAGCCACAGTGCGCCCCAGCAAGTGACTGGATTACCCCCAGGAAGGGGAGGACTCTGAGGGGAGAGACAGACTTCTGCGGGAAGGGAATGGAAAGGAGTTCCCCAGTAAAGGACTTTTGAGCTTTACTAAAGCCAACCAATCATAGGAACCCGGGGCCGAACGCCCGGGAGTGGAATTGTTTGTTTGATTCATAATTGTTGATTTCGGGACTCGTATATTTGAGGTGTTGGCCTTCACTCTCCCTAAGGCGGGAAGAGACTAGAAGGCCAACTGTGATTTGACACGGAGGCCCGGGTGAGGGTGTAGGGGAGGAAGGAGCCCTCAAGGATCCCACACTTGAAATAACTGGAAGTCTTATGTTTGGACCTACGTGTGTCAGAAGAAAAACACTGAACATTGGAACCATCGAAGTCGTGGCAGGCAGGTTTTGACGTACGCAGCTCCAGAGACACTGCACTTCCGGCCGGAGGTTATTGACTGAAGGTTATTGACCGGACGGGTACAGACTGTTGGATACCTGGACTCGTTCACAGGAGTGCAGAGGCAATGGACATGAGTTTTCCAGGAGTGCTTGGGGTTGAGAGCACACTAGTTGTTTGCCATTAGGAAAAATTGATCTTTTGAGTTTTGAATTCACTTTAGTTGGAAGTAGACTGGATTCATCCACCAGTTAGAAAGCCTAAAGACTCAGGACTGGGGTGAGACTGAGTTAATGATCTCAAATCAATTAATTGGTTAAGACTCACATGAATTACTTACACTGAGTAGACTTGATGTACTTTATTTCTGTGACAGGAGGCTAATGAATTGATGCTGCCAGATGGTGCAGAAGGATCCTGAAATCAATTAAATGGGTCCTATATAAAGTGTTTATTTATTGAATGCCTGTGTTTATCTTGTTTTATAGGAAATTCATGAGTCATGGTCACCAGGAGTTGCAGTGGATCTACCTCTAAACTAGCATAGGGACCATATAAATCTTTTGTTGATTTGAGGGGGCTTAGTTGAAGTCTTCAGTCAACAGGCCTTGCCAACCTTTGCTGAACATGGTGAGCTGAGTTGTTCATGGACTACATTGCTAGCCTGGGACTCTCCTATGTGAAGGACTGTAGTCTGAACCCTAGTGAGATCTGACTGGCATGTGGATGGGGTGCAAAGGGAGGAGAAGCCCCAACAAACATTGATATAAATGGCTTGTGGGAGTAGCCACAGATAAACAAGGACCCTCCCTCAATCTTATAAGACCAAGGTGTGGAAGGCATGGGAGGTGAGCTGGGGAGTGTGGCCTGTGAGTGGGATGTATTTAGAGTCAAACTGTCCAGCCCCAAGAGCTGGCACCCTAGAGGCTGGAGTGAACAGACCTTGTGACAAAGTCCACTTGGGCACCGTTGCTCACAACATATTACATACATAGTTCTAGGGGTCAGGCTTGGAACCCCTCCAAGTTGTTTATTCTGCCTAATTGCTGGGGGGAGGGGGGAGGAGAGAGCACAGAGAAAGTTGGTGGGAATTATTTTTTGGTACGAATCGGGCAAGGTGCATAAACATTGCCTAAATGTGACTGGATGGCCATACTATGGATCAGACTATTTTTTGCCATGGTTCATTTCAAACCAGGTCTTTCTAACCTTTCTAATCTTTTTTTGAGGTTGTTTGTAAATGGCTGAGGTGGAGTGTAGCAGCATGGCCCATTGGCCTATGCAAAAAATATAAAAAGAGAACTGGGCTAACAAACTACCTTCTGGGGAGCCCAGGAAGGTTAGAGATTGGCCACTTATGTTGTTAGGCATCTCAGTAATGAATCTGGGGTTTGTGAAGCATAGGCTTTCAAAATGGAACCAATGGTAAAGGAGTACTGTTTCTATTTCGGGGAAGGGATAGTCCTAGGTTAGAATTAGATTTAATGGTTAGTTTCTAACTATGTGCAGAATCTCACAACAGATTACTAATTTGACTCTGTTTCAATGTGACTGAATCTCACAGTTGCACTTCATATACCGGATTTTCTCACATACAACATAGATTTCATAGATATTAGGGCTGGAAGGGATCTCATGAGATCATTGGGTCCAGCCCCCGCCCAAGGGGAAATCAGCTGAAAGTCAGCTAGGGTCAAACCATCCCAGTAAGATAAGCATCCAAGTGTTTCTTAAAGGTATCCACAGTAGGTGCTTGCAGCACTTCTGGTGGGAGTCTATTCCAGACTCCAGAGACTCAGATGCCAGCTCAGGGCTACTCCACCCCACTAAACATGCTGTGGAGGGGCTGGCTGGGGCACCAGGTGCTCCAGTGTTGGACTAGCCAGCAGGCAATGCCTGCACTGTTGCTTCCTCATGCCCCAGCCAGCCCTGCATGCATCTGCATTTTTGTGCATGTTACTACTCTGGCCTAGGATTCCACTTGTCTCAGACAGTATTATCTTACAGTGGATTTAATTAATTTACTGCACCTTAATCAGGGCAAATGAGTAGATGGTGATGTTTGCTGCACAGCTAATTCGTCCACTCTGCAGTAAAGCACACATGTAGATACACCCCCTGTGGATTACATTCAGACTTGACATTTGCTTTTGCTTGGTACGTGGCAGAATGGTTCTTACCATATTTCCCACATACATGTGCACCCCACTTTCCATCAGCTGGTTTTTGGGAAAAAAAGATGTGTCCTGTAAAAGGTAGGCGCAAGGTAGCTATTAGCTGAATGTAATTTTTGCAGTGTCCGATACTTCATGTAAAATATTACTTTCCACATTTTGTTCATTTACATTATTATAATTTGTTGTGTGTTACAACTGCATTTACATTGTGAAATTCAACTCTAGATTGTAAAGGAAACAAACATAAACTGTGACAAATATTTTTAAAATATACATAACTATAGTACATTACCTTATCTTCCAAAGATTTTTCTTTTGGAGAGAGTATTTTAGTAATATGCTTATTATATCAGCACTTGAAAGTTAAGCATATGCTTAAAACATTCTCCCAAATCTTGCATTTCAACTTTGTTTAAGTGGCATTCCCAATATTTTCTGTATCAACACTGTTTATACATTTTTATTATAATATAAACATGTTTTGTATTCTGTTTATTATCCCAGTAGATTTATCCTGTTCATTTTGTATAATTTTTTTCTAATCTGATAATCAAAAATATTAAATACATGAGTTCTTATGTTACAAGTATTTATTTCCAAGTGATAGAAAATAAGGATATAAAGTTAATTTTCATTATGAGTTATACATGCCCCAGAAGAAGTTGCTACTGATTTTATATACTTTTTTTCATTTTTCACACTGAGAAATGAGATTGTATCACATTAGGTTGATTAGAAATAAACTGATAATATGAAATCTTTATTTACCGATTTTTTTTCACTCTTTGAAAAGCTTAAGATCTCTTCTGAAGGCAAGTATAGTCAGGATTCCAATCAGTGTCAGCATAAATGAAATAGGAATGTGTTGTGAATTATATAAAGCAATTCAGAGAAGGGTTGATTACTTTTGTTTTACAAAATTTGGACAAAATTTTGCACTCAGTTATGCTTACATAGACCTGTAGTAACTTTTTTGACTTCAAAAAACCTATTCTAGACTTATATCAAGTAAGTGAAATAATTCCAAATGCTTTTATACATTCTATTTTTTTATTTTTTTAGTTATGTTTATTTGCTAGTTATGATGTTTAATGAGTTTTCAAATTCTGAAGCTGCAATTCTGAAGCATATTTAAACACTGATAACTAGTAGACACAACTAGTGCTAAGTTGTAGTGTTGCAGTGATATAGTAGCCATGATTATCCAGGATCAGTGATGGCCAGCCTTTTGGAAGGTGTGCCACAAATGAACACTGAACCCAGTGATAGGACTTGGCCCTAGGACTGGCGGTGATACCCATGGTGGCTGTGCTGCTCCTGCCCCACTCCGTTCTTTGGGTACCTTCCCTTTCCTCTCACCTGCTGCGCTTTGATGGAACTGTTTGATTATAAAAAGGAATGCTGCTTCAGGGTCCCAGACCAAGGTCTCATCTATTCTTTGGCCAGCAGGTCCCTCCCAGACTCAACTGGTCACAGTCCTGCTCCTCAAGCACTGAGTGCCTGCCTCCCCTACCCCCTGGCTCCATCGTGCCCTAGGGCACCAGTTGCCTTAAGTGCTATTTGTGATCTCCTTCTGCCCCTACAGCCATATGCATGACTTGCACATGTCACTTCGTTGCCAGTTACTCCCTTGTAGAGGCTTCAGCCTTCTTAGCCTTAGCCTATAGGTTAGTCTGGCTGTAGACTGGTAGCCCAGACTCATGGGCTCTGGCCTGGCCTTTCAGCCTCCGGCCACCTACATTCCCCACTTGGGCTAGGGCTCTGGCCCTCAGGCTCTGGTTGCCTTTGCTACCCCCTCTACTCTCTGGGTCCAGCCCTCTTAGCTCTGGACACCTGCATTACCCCTTCTGGGCTCCAGCTACAGTTCTCTCAGTCTCCAGCCATTTATGCCTTGTGCCCCTGCCCCTAGAAGAGCTCAAAACCCCACATGTCTCTCAAACACCCCTGTGACTTCTTTTCCACCCCTTACAACCACACCAGGCTTTCCAGTCCTTGAACAGAACAAAAATGCAAGGCGACTGGCTTTATAACAAAAACTTTCCCCACACTGGGTGAATAACTTTCCCACAGGCTTTAAGTTCCCTTTAGCTCTCTACTTGTATCTCTAGGGGACATTCTGGGTGCCAGTTAGTCCCTCTCTGTAGCCATCCTGTTCAAGAGCTCCTCTCCTTGCTGCCTGCAGCATCAGACTGGTTGACTGTTCTCAGGCATTGGCCTTACATGCCTGTAAAGCCCCATCCCTTCCTGTCAGACGGCTCTCCAGCCACCCACAGGGGTTTCTAATTAGGCCTGGCCCTCACCATGTGCCACTCCAATCCCTCTTCTTTATCCAACCTGCTGCTTAGTTTTCCACTCCCTGCCTCATGATTCCTGACCTAGTTCCTGTTCTACTTTCTACTTTCTGTGATCAGAAAGTATTTTTGTGACGGATGTATTTTATTGAAACAACTATATGTTTGGGAGAGATTACGATAAGCTTCAGACCTGAAGAAGAGTGCCTTGTATTCAAAAGATGGTCTGAATCTCTTCAAACTGTGCAGCTGGTCCAGTACAATATACCATCTACAAAAGTCCTTGCATCAATACTAAATGTTATATTTTATAGCACTATAGTTTTATCGTATCAGAAAACATTTCTCAGTGCTTGAGTGGAGACCTCACTCCATTTCTGCTGTGCAGAGAGCTAGTTTCAGGTCTCAAAGGGCCTCTTTCCCTCCCCTCCTTCCATTCCCACCCCCAAGGACTGCCAGTGGCAAAATAAGCCCTGCCTACACACTCATCACTTTGGACACACCAGAGACTGACAGTAGAGACAGAGTAGGAAGCTCAAACATCCCAGAGCAGCTCTACATAGCTGTGTTTCCCGAACATTGCTCCATAGCTATGCACTTTACCTAAGTGCTGGTGAGAGTGAATGGGTTAGAGGCTTATTTTGTTGGTGGAACCCTGAGGTATGGAGTGGGGTCATAAAGATGTGCTCAAGTGAACCACTAAGGAGCGTAATTTCATTTTTCATTCAGCATTTTTATATTTGGACTTCTTTAATTATATTATGTCACAGGTTCTCCCCACCTTGGCAGTGGGGGGGGGCGTGCTTGCTTGAGATTCCCAACTTTTAATTGGTCTCTGAAGCCAGCCCAGGTTTAACTTCTGACTCCTTCCAACTGCGAGAGCCTGTCTTTTTTTTTTCTGTCCTTGACCCTCCCTAGTTTTCCGTGACCTGCCACAAAGATCTTCCATTCTGTTAAGTTCTTGAGGAGAAGATGAACATCCCAAAGTTCCAAAAAGCGAAACAGATGGCTCCTTTTCAATAAAAGACATTTACTGGGACAAAGACCACCCAGCTAGAAGTTCTTTGCTGTTAAGCTGTTCCTCTGTTCCTGATGCAGTCTTTACAGCTCTGAGTATGCTAAAGTTAGTTCAGGTGTTCTCTCCAAACACAGTACAATCTCAGGGCCCCCAAAATTGCTAACTTGGTCACTCTGTTCAGATTGTCCTAGCTCCCAGCTGACACCCTCCTTTCTTGCCCGTTCTCTCCATTGTCATATTTATCTCCCTCAGCTTCCCCATAGCTGGTTTGGTGTTGCTTTCAATTTCACCTTGTTGAAGTATCAACAAAGCTACAAGATGTCCATATTGTCTTGTTCTGCATGTAGCCACCTTTGGGACCTAGTAGAGCCTTTAGTAAATCCATGTAAAAAATAGCTAGGGAAACTTTTTAAAGGTTAGCTATTGTAAAGAAGTCCTGATGCAAAGGTTAGCCAAGCATACAACATTATTACAACATGAACAAATTTTAAACAGAAATATTACAATAAAACCCACTGTCCAGCCATATCATTTGCCATATGTGATGAGTTTGTGGCTGGTTTCTTCAGACTTGTTTTAAGTCATAATCATCTAGAGGAAAACAATGATACTCTCAAGGATCAAATACTTTCCATTATTCTGGGAAGGTCTCAAAAGCTATCATTCTCAATGGTAATATATCTTTCTTTGCATGTCCGCTGTCTTCTTTGTATGGGGCTTATAGATTATGGTGCCTTAACCAAGTTGGTTAGATATGAAACTGAAGAAGTTCTGACTGGCTTTCTCAATGTTAAATCTAGAACAGTAGGTGTAAGTTGATTAGCTATACTACCATTGTAGCTAATGAACAATCTAGAATTCTACAGAACTTCTGCGTGTTGGAATGTTAAAATTTATGTTTGAATCCAGTCTAAAGTTGCATTTTTTTCTAAAAGTCTGAGCAAAAAAAATAATCATTGTTTTCCAGAAGGTAACTAAAACAAAATATACTTTTTCCCTTTTAAAAATATATAACTTTTTTTTAAATAGCCCTCAAGCTAAAACTGCACCCTATACAGACTGGAACACCTACCTTATTCCCTTCCATATTTATTACAACATTGTGAGTTAGAGCCATGACAAAAGTACACTATATCAAGTCCATTCAACACAGAGCATAGGCCAGAGACCTACAAGTAACCAGGATATTGGACCAACCTACTATGCTGTTTATTTACTGTAATGGAGAGAAAAGAGCCACCAGACATTCTTCAAAATGTCAGTGATTTCAAAATTTGCTAAGGGCTTCCTTATAGGCACTGGCTCATGTGTGGAGCTGTTTGGAGCTGTATCATTCCATTGGGTACTCAGAAAGGAATTTAGCTTGAGGGAGACAAAGTGTCTCCTTATGTACCCAGGCAGGGGACTTTAACAACTCCTACTCTCTGCCAGGTTGTATAAAATGTCCAACCTGCACGCCCAACCATATCTCCTGTCTTATGTTAGGGGAAAATTATGCGTTTCCTTGTCACCCCTCCTCACACATTAACTCCTTTGCAACTCAAATAACACAAAGAAGAAACAAAAACTAGTTTCTAACAGTTGTTCTTCAGTGTGCCACAGTGGTGCAAGTGAAGAAGAGAGTATTTTTGTGCCCTTTCTTCTTCTTGTAGATCTCACATGAAATTGGGCACAAACTGACTTCCCATTTTGGTTCTGTTGGTACAAAAGAATACCTGTGAAATGGGTAGTGGGTGGTTGAGTGAGTGAACAGATAAAATGGAGATACTCATTATGAATGCCAAAAGAATTTGGCCTAAACTGAGATCTGGATCCACAGGATCCCCACATTTTTCACCTCACATCCTTTAACAGGTGGTCTGAATGAAGCCAGCATCCTTTGGAATGAGTAGAATGTGATTGTATAATTTATTGGATATCCATGTGATTTAAAATAAAATAAAAATTGCACTTGCAACCTTCACTTTGGCATTTCCTGGCATTAAGTACTGTATAACATAGTGTGTTAGGTTTTCATGTGATGTAGTTGTCACCTTTAGCACCTAATACCAGTTCAACGGTAATCCGTTATTTTAAAAGCAGTTTGTATGTTTATCAATAGTAATAATACCATCAGGACTGTTAATGTGGGTGCAGGAAGCAAATAAAAAAGAAAGATGAATGGTAAAAAGCTAAATGCTGCTGTCTTTAAATCAGTTTCCTCAATAGAAAAGGCTGAGGAGAAGACACTGTAACCTGTTCCTATACTTTTTCTGCTGGCAAAAATTAGGTACTCTTGAAGAAAGCCTAAATTGTTATTTATTTTTTTTAAGAGGGGAGAGAAGAAAAAAATAGTTGATAAGGGACTAAAGCAAAAAAGCAGGAACAGCCTCTTTAGGGATACCTTCAGGGATATTATGAAATCGGGGTGACAAACTTTTCTGGCCCACAGTGCTGGATGAGTGGTACCAGGCGATTCCATAGGTTGGATTGGAGCCATGGACCTCCTTGCTCTGCCCCCCCCATGCCAGATCCAGTGCACATGGCACTCTCCCTGTCTTCCCACCTCACTCCCCCCCAATCTTGGCAGCACGCAGGGAGTATAACCCACTGTCACAGGTCAGGGACCTATGCTGCACATTGAATCTGTTCCTGCTGTTCCAACATCCATGGCATAGATCCTGGACCAGCTGGGATGGGTGCCTTGTGCAGCATGGGTCCCAGAGCAGGTACCTCACATACTGCAGATCTTGGAGCAGGCACTGCATGCAATGCACATCCCATAAGCTGTGTGCAGACAAGTTCAGCACTGTGTGGGTCAGCTGACCCTATGGGAAACACCACAGGCCAGGAAAATGGGGCTCTGTGGGCCAGATGTGGACTGCAAGCTGTATCCTTGACATACCTGCCTTAAATTTGTATCTGGCTAAACAATATTTAAACAGTAATTTTGAAAAGTAATAAAATACTTGGAGAACTACAATGGGAAAGCATCTAACCACATCATTTCAATAGTGGAAAACTGTATCTCAATAACCTTTTAGAATTCCTTGAATATTAATAAAGTAATAAATAAAGGTGAATTAGTTGAAATAACTTTTTTAAATTTTCAAAGTGCTTTTGACAAGGTCCATCAAAAGGTGAGGTGAAGTTTTGACTCCTGTGGAACACAGCTTGGCTAAGAAAAAAAACAAAGTAAATGGTAGCCTCATGTCATAGCAAAAGAGTAACAGGAGGGTGCCTGAAAATGTGATGCTTGATCCACTGCTGTTTCTTAATAATTTGGAAGGGGAAACAAACATTAAGTTGTCTATATTTGGACATGTGACAAAATTATCCAGGTTAAATCAATTCCAAGGAACCTGTGAGAAAGTATAGAAGGGCCTAATCAAGCTAGACGCAATGCCAAAATGATGGAAAATTCAGATAACTGCTGAAACATATGAAGTTTTACATATTGGAAAGATGAAAAATTAGAGTACTCAGATACCTTACAGAATTCTAATTTAGCTGTACTAGCATTTTACATGGATCTAGATTTCATTGGTCAATCAATGTCACATTTGAGTGAAAACTTCAGCTCAATGTTCAGCTATTGTTAAAAAACAAAGAAATGGTTAAAATGGTAGAGTAAGCAAAAAATAATACAGAGAATTTCATATTGCTATCTTACATATTGATGGTTTGGCCTTGTCTGAAATACAATGCACAGCAGTAGTCACTGCATATCAGTAAAACAATATTTCAGTATTTTAGAGGGAAGGATCAAAAAAGATGAAAAAATTTAGGGTCATGGAAAAAAAATCATATGAAGAGGTCTGGAAAACACTGATTGTTATCTTAGAAGAGAGGTGATTAAAAGGGTATGATGAAACCAAATACAATAATTAAGGACTTAGAAAAAAATGATTGTGACAAGTTGGTGACTTCCCAACCACTAAAGAGATTCAATTTTTCATATAATGCCTAAACGTTGAATACAATGAACCTAAATGTCATCAAGGCCAAGAATTTAGGAAATCCAGAAAAGACTGGATGTTTATATGGGTAATAAAAATATCCAGAGTTACATTATTTATAATATAAGCATAAAATAAATATGTGATATTATATATGCTGAAGTAGACTTATGCTAATCCAGCCTGCAAAGCCATGTTGTCCAGTCTGCAGAGCTCATACAAAGTCTGGGAATTTGGGGGTGGGGTCTGCCACTTCTTTTGGATCAAGCCAATAAGGAGGAATGAGTTTGCTACTGCTCAACTAAAGCAACTAGAAGGAGGAGAGATTGGAATGAGAGATTGGAAAGAGAATCCTACACCTGCTTAGTAAGTCATCTCCTTCACATTTCTTTGAAGCATCAGGTTTTGTCTACTGTGAGAGAAAAGACCCAAGGTTTGGCTCTTGAATGGCAGATCATATGATGTCTCATATACTACTGCATACCCTGTTTCACATGTCATTGTATCTTCAGAATTAAAGATCTAAAAGTTAAATCTTTGCAGTTTTTAAGCAAATATAAAGAAAATTTACATTGCATATAAAAGTACAAGTAGTAAGTAGACAAAAAAGCCTCCTTCACTACTTTTATCTCATCAAATTCAGATTACCAGAGAGGGGGAAAAAAAGCTTATTTTAATTAAGAGTGAAACCCAGTTACTAAGCATAAGCTTAATGTGCCTAAGAAGCAAGGAATTTTTTTTCCTTGAGTGAGTGACTGGTATTTATTTATGTTTCCTTTTAAGCTTTAATCATTGTAAAAAGAATTATGAGTGATAAAATAGCTAAAACATTCATTTTCATAAGGGCTCCTGAATAAAGTATATGAAGTATTTTATATCAGAAAATGTTTTCAGAATTACTGTAAGAACATCTCAAGCATATTGTCTATAAAACTATGAATTTTAATGTCACAGTAGTGATACTATTAGACAAATTTAACCTGCATATAAGTGGAAACAACTTCTACTGATGCCAGCACTTAAGTTATGCCTGAACTTGGACCTATATTGTTAAATGTGATCTCTTTTCAAATTATTTTTTCCTAAGACCTTCACTAATTGCAGTGGCAAGATATCACAAACCTCAAATCATAGGTTATAGTCTTGTGTGGCAGTGTACCTATGTGTGCTTGCCACTTTAAGGGCTGGAACAGGCAACTGACAGGTGCCTGATTAAGGTGGCCATTTTCAAACAAAGGTCAGCTAGGCAGAGACAGCAGTTAGCTACTTGCAGCCAAGGGACCAGCACCATTTGGCTCCCTTGTGGCGTGGAACATGCTGGAGGTAAGGGCAGGAGCTAAGGGGATGGTTTGGAGGCTCCTGGTCCTGGGCATGACCTAAAACTGCACCCAGCCAAGATACGGAGGCCTGGTGGGACTGCCAGTGGTGTGGCAGCCCCATGTAAATACCAAGATTGCTCACCTCCATGGTGAAAGCCAGGTCAGGGTGCCTTAATAACTCCAGCCCCCACAACACTGTGGGTAAGGGGGCCAGCATGGCTCTAGCCACCTGAGCCTAGGGGATGTAAGACCCCAGATGGGGCCAAGAACAGCTGCAGCCACATGAGCCCACAGGGGTACAGGGCCCCAGAGGCCCCAGGGAAGGGATAGATGTGTAGCCCCAGAGAGGGGGTTGTAGTGAGGGCCCTGATAAGGGTTGAGTAGGGCTGAGGGTTAGCCTGAAGCACAGCCCAAAGGTGTGTGCTGTGTAGGGCTGTAGGACAGCCTGAAGGGCAGCACATGGGCCAGCCCCCTGAAGAACAAGTTGTTGGGTGTGAGAAGCCCTGTGAGAATCTAGTGAAGAGTTAGCCCTCTGTGGGGTGAATTGGCTGGCCACTACCTACCTGAAGGTTATGGGACAGACCCAGCAGACTGCATGTCACCACCTGAGGCATGATTCAGATACGCCTGATGTCCTATGGAATCACTCAGAGGAGCAGGACAAAGTGAAGGGGGCATGGTATCATGCAGCAGGCAAGAGACCCTGTGAGACGCGGTGGAATGCAAGAGGCCCGGTAAGAGGAGGGCGGTATGCATGTGTGTGTGAATGAGGCCTTTCAACAAACTAAGTTGGCCAGATTTAGGCTGGGAGCACAGTATCATACTGGATGCCATCTGCGAGGCATGGGCTGCAGCATAGGAAAGGTTTGGAGCTGCGGGTAGTGCACCCTGGCATTGGGGCATGTAATGGGAAGCCTCCTGCATTTCACCGCCAGTTAAAGGAACAGCAAAGTCATGGCAGGTGAGACTGGGTGGACTGCCCCATAGACAGGTGGGCAGGCCAATGTGAGACTCGACTCCGAGCTTGCCCCCTGTCATATCTTGTAAGATCTCTTAAAATAAGCTTGGTTGAACTTAGTCGATATAACTCGGTAAGACACCTCTAGGGGGGAAAAATGAGTGCAACAGCATGTTAATAGGATTGTATATTGGTGTTTTATGATCACACAATTCCTTTCCTTTAATGGTACGTTCATTCAATACATATAGTATTTTATGTATTCATATATTTTGAATGTTCCTAAATGGAGGAATTAATCAATTCAGTATTATAATGCACCCATTAGAAGGGCTGTTTGATAAAGGGCCTTGTTACCTGTTATACTGTGAGCTGCTCATATATTGATCATTGTTAGTACTAGCTTGAGTTTGGCGTAGTCGCACATTCAGGTCAGCAAGGGCCTGGAGGACTGAAAGGTAAGAATCCCTCCCTCCCCTCCCATTTTTAGCTACCCCCTGCTCCTGGCTCTCCTGGTTCCTCCCAACCCTGGGGCTCCCCTCAGCCCCCTCCCTTCCCAATTACTTATAGCTTCCCACACTGTCTATCCTGCCCAGCCTGACCCAGAGCACAATGGCAGCTGTGGCAGCTAGGCGGGGACAAGTGATATGATCAGACAGTGAAGGCAGCCATAGGTAAGCAAGGGTTGGAGGCGGTAGGGTGGCCATTGATGCATCTGCAAAATACAGGACATCGCTTTGGTAGTGGGGTGCATGGGCTCCAACCCCCTCTGCCAATCAGCAGTGAGGGGCAAGACCACCAGAACCCTTGGCCAATCATCAGAAAGGTCACCTCCCTCTCTCCCTCCATCCTTGGCTGGCTCAGGACACAGCTCCTCCTGGCTGCAAGTCATTTTAGTTCTAGGCACAGTCAACAAAATTGTAAGGACAAATGATTAACATGTATGTAGTGAACAGAAAAACAGGACTTTATGAAATCCGTTCCTCATTTAGAAATGGACAGGGAACAAAGGGTTTAAAAACAGGATTGTCTGGTCTAAAACTAGATCAGTGTCCACCCTAAGAGAGCCAAGAGGTGGGGAGGGCAATTAATGGGGATACGGGGTGCTGTCAAGAGCAAAGGAGGGCTGTGGTCTGGATCTGGGCCAATGGGGAAGAGGGGAGGGACAGGAGTGGTGTTTACACTAACATGTAGGCTAGATTGGCTAGACACTAATGTAACATAAGCTGGATAACATGGATCAGAGCTAAATATAGGCTGGAGTGGCCAAATATTAGGTCACCTAATGTGCCTCTACACGAGCATGGAGGCTACTTCAATGTGCTGTAATTATAGTACATCAGAGCAGTCTCAATTAATCAAGTCTGCTGGAGTGTGGTAATTACCATCTCCAGAAGCTTCCCGTGTCTCATGTATCAGCGTCCCTGCACTTCAAAATGGTGATAGGGGCACTTTAACTAAAGCTCATTGAATGATCTTTAGTTCAAGTGCCACCCACCACCATTTTGAAGTGTGGAAATGCTTATATGAGATACTATGATGCTTTAATTAGAGTGGATCTTGGAGCCCCTCACCCTCGAAGCACATGTAAAGATGCCCCTAAATAACTGGTTTCAGAGGGGTTAAGAGCACCAGACCACTAAATTAGGTGTAACAAGACCCTAAGATTGATAAAGGACAACACCCAACATTGTTAGGAGGAAATTGAAAAGGACATCATGCATAGATGCTCTATGGCAAGTGGGGAGGGGGTGCTTTAATTAGAGCAACTCCAAGAGACACTCTAATTAAGGCACCTGCAGCATCTCTTGTATTCAATGTCCTGAACTTCAAAATGGCACCCGGAGCATTTTAACTGAAGCTCATTTGACAAGCTTTAGTTAAAGAACCCCTGCTGCCATTTTGAAGCGTGGGTGCACTGAATACACACGATGCAGAGGCTGATGGAGCATGCTAATTAATCAAATCTGATCCGACTCACTGTAATTACAGTGTATTGGGGCAGCATCCCCACACTTCTACAGGCAGCCCTAGAGCCTTTTTCCCTGCTTTTAAACTTTTCTTCATTCATCATGAATCTAAGAAGGAGGAGTCTGGGTAAAGAAGGAATATTTGGGATTTGATGATAGGTTTTTCTGCCTCTTCCCACTTCTCACTGACTAATCTGAAAAGCAGCAGAGGAGCCAGTTAGTTTGATGGTAACTTGTAATAATTTTCTGGGTCTGTAACTTTCATCTGGTCACTTTGCCACTCTTGCTGCACCCCCTTTGCTGCTATATTGGTGAGGTAATGAATGAACTGGATGGTCATAATCTCACTCATTTACCTGGAAGGATCATCAGAAAGGGTTTCTGTGAGATACCTTTCTTACAGCATCCCATAAGCCTGACAATAAATAAGCTGCCAACAATCAAACACTTCACATTTTAGTAAGCAGAGTTTATATTTTTATTGTAACTTACAGATCCAGTGTGACCAACTTCCCAAGATAAACATAGGTAACAAACTTTAGTTATTAGTGATGGACCTTATTTGTTAATAGGGTCAAAGGATTTTAAGGTCACATCCACACATTTGTATGAATGGCAAAATGTGTGTCAGCACGAACAAAATCACAGCAGTTTGGCTTTTGAACTAAAACACACCAAAGGTATTTTAGTTCAAAAGCTCACCAGTATCATTTTCTCAGTGCTGACATGCATTTCCCTGTCTATACAAATTTATGTGATGCAGTGCCAAGCACGTCATATCACGTGTGGAATAGACTAAATTAATTGAGTCTGCTCCGATGGGAGATCTGCTGTTCTCTCAGGAGAAACCATGAGTATACAGAAGTTTAGCATTTTTTCCCAAAGTAAAAATGGCCACTCTATGAAAAAAATAACATAGGAACAACCATGGTTAAATCACTCCCAAGAGGGTTTCTCCTGGGAGAGCAAATGTCTGTACATGATGGGCACATCTACATGTTCTAATACACTGCACATTAAGATCCTGCACATTAAGTTTAGTACTTGTATTATCAATACACAGTAACTGCACAGTAGCGCCGGTGCATGCCTTTTTAATTACACTGCTGCACAGTAGCTTAATATTGCGCAGTCGTGTATTGACACTGTTTGTGCTGTGACGTGCTACTGCTCAGTATTATTAGGCTACTATGCACCTAGTATCTCATGCAGGTATGCTCGCTGACAATGTAACCAACAAAGTGTAGTACTGGGCATATGTCAATATGCACACTAAATAATCTTGGGAGAGGTAGTAGCACGTGTGGAGTGAGCATGTTATGCTTCCCTGTGGTAGCCTCTATGATGCTCCTTTGGTGGCATAGAACACGCCCTAAATATATACAGATCAACATAGCCTCCATATTTACAGTATAACTTCATAAATCTGGATATCAAAACTCTGGAACTATCAAAAATCCGGCACTTCCCCCCGCCGCCCCGCCATGCTGGGACCGGCTGCCACTCCCCTGCCCTCCCAGACACAGAGGGGGAAGCTTGCATGAGGCAGCTGCTGCTGCTATTCACCACCCTGCGCTGTTGCTTCGTGTGCGGCTGCTGCTCTGGGACCACCTGCCCTAACGCACCCTGTTCTGCAACCAGTCACCACGCCAGTTTAAAAAAATCTGGTATTTTCAAATTTCTGGCAAGTGCTTGGTCCCGAGCATGCTGGATTTATGATATTATACTGTATCTCTTTATTTTTATCCTTTTCCCTTCTCATGGTTGAAGAAGGGAAGTAATTTAGAAAGGGACTGATTTCTAGGAGTTGAATAAAAGGGCCAAACCTGAATGATCTATGCCCCAAGCTATTTAGCATCTATCACACCAGACACAAGTAAATACACCTGTTTATTCTTATCCTACTGCCAATGGATTAACACATGTAATTATGTTTTATTTTTACAAATATCTGGCTAGTATTTTGTAGCAAGTTCATTTGGACATGTTACAGAGGAAGCAGTTACTGTTTTAACAGCCTGATCCCAAGCTGATTGACTTAAAGAGATTTGGATCAGGTCCTGAACTGGGAAGGATTAGTACGACTTCAAGCCACTACCTAAAATTTGGTTGATGCATGTTATGGTGAACACATACATCCACCCACCCACACGCACTCACTATTAACACTAACAGCTTAAGTGAACTAATCATGTAATCGCATGTAATATTACAGAGAGCCTGTGGGATATAGTAATAGCCGTATAATGAGAGGGGATTATCTCTAGGTAATTCTAAGTCTCTTGGGTTTCTAAGGTTCTTCTACTTCAGAATAAATTTTGCAAGCGGGACAAATGATTATGACCACTTTTTCCATGGAGAATGATATAATTTAATTTGAGCATTTTCTCCAAAAATCAATGAAGATAGCTGCATCTATTAAAAGGTGACAGTGCGTTTGTAAATTTTGGTAGGAACTTTGGGAAATGCACCCATTTTACCTCCTTGGTCTTGTTTACCTTATTCTGCTGCTGTGTATTCTATTTTCATTCATTAAAAGGTAAGTGTTATTTTTTTGCCTTTTCTCATACACAGCCACATCTATGTCTCTTGCACAGGGAAAGCAAACAGAAAAAATGGAAAAATCCTCATTTTGTTTAGGTATTTTTTTTTCTCTGGATCCTTTCCTTTAATTTCAAAACATCCTTTGTTCTTTTTTCAGGTGTTATGGAGGTTCTTATATTTTGGTTATTTCTGTGAATGTAGTTGTATTATAAACTTTTAACTCTGCCATTTTGCCATCATAGTTCTATTTCATCTAGCTCTTTGGAAGTATTTCCTAAATTATGTAAATTCTTGCTATGATATTCTACATTCTTTGATTATTCTGTGATCATAAGTGGTATGAATGGTTTTGGTTTTCAACCCATCTGTTTTGGGAAGTTAGAACATGGACATAATTATTTCTTTTTCCCAGGGTCTTTTGGCCAGTTTTAATTTTGTTTTCTTATATAAACTTGTGTTCCTCATTGATTTATTTTTAAAAAAGGAGTTCTTTATCAGCATTTCCAAGACAGAAAATCTAGATGATTGATTTTCCTGTGTTAGAATTATGCCAGTTTTACAGAGAGTGATACTAAGAATTAACTTTCTATTTCTCTGGTTTCTCTTGATTTGTTTTCTTATTTATTTTTCTTATTTTAGTTTTATTATTATAATTCTGGCAATTTTTCGCCTGTATTTTTATCCTTTTCTATTTACCTGTACAGATTTGTTCAGCATTGGCTACCCTTTGCATAGCTAAATCTTGGACTAGTTATACTGTAGTTCATGGGGGAACCTTCCACTTGAGTTTATGTTCCTCAGGCTCTCTACATGAAGTGGCATATGAGTTCTTGGCCATATGTTACAGATAGGCATGCTGGTGGAGGTGCCAGTAGTTTATTTGTATTTATCACTGGATTTTGCTGTTTGATTTTGCTGTTACTGGTTTCTAGCCAAGGGTGATACACTGGTGTTTTCAGTTAAGAATGGGTCACTTCTATCCAAATAAATTGAAAGTACTATTTGTGGAGACATTGGGTGGGGAGGGATACAGAGTAAAAGCAAAGTTATTGAATGTTTTGATTATGTTTTATGCTACTACAGACCATCTCCAGGTTTGGAGAATGAGTGAAATTAAACATTCTGCTATAGTTGAAGCAAACAGATATTTTCTTACTCTTCTGTTTTCCACAATAGGAGGACAGCGTACAGCAGGTAACTTTGAAAGGGTTCATTATATGAGATAGAAAGGCTACCTTTCTTTCCCTTATTATGCTATCTAATAAATATATGCCAAGGAATAAAATCAAGGTTGTAATTTAAATCTTTTTTAATTCTGACTTTCCCATTCTTAGCCTGCTGAGTATCTCAACCTTAAATAATATAGATGAATCCAAACTGAAAAATCATGCCTACAACATTGCACATATGCATTTGCAAAGCCAGAGACTATGCACAAAGGAAGTAGCTGCACATTTATTTTTCTCACTTAACTGAGCAAGGATAGGTTTTGTGGGCAGAAGTGTGTATATGTATATAATCTTGTTGTTACTTTCCAGTAAAGCATCTTGATGAATAATACTTTTAATGAAATAAAATATTTAGAGGGAGAAGAAGACTGTGCTAGAGAGAGATTTATGAAGTTATAAACTCATTGAAATGTCTTCTGAATCAAGTGATAAGAAAGGTAGACATTCATTTTTCTTTTATAGCTAGAAGCATAAAGAAAGAACTAAACAAGTAACTAAACTCTCTTAAAAGAAAATGCCTGAGGATTCAAACAACTGATCAAACTAATTGTTACCTTTCAGATTATACAATATTCTACAGATATATTAGAATTACCAATTTTGCTTTTAAACATAAAGGTTCTCAAGACTCACCTGCTTGCCATTAACTGTATATTTGATAAGAAAATACAATTGTGGCCCTTCTTTATTTTCTGAAAACTAAAGGGAAAATGTTATCATCTTAAGCAGTTTTAGGCTATTAAGACATGAGACAAAGTCAATTGAAAGATTCTTATTTATATCAGTAGGCTTTAGCTTAGATCATACTGTATGTTTCAGTTTTTAAGATTGGTTAGGTCACCTTCTGCTATGCAGAAACACAAAATGGCAGTGGGAAAAAAGTGAAATGAAAAGATAGCCCCGTGCTTCAGTTGGTTAGGAACACAATTAATTTTGATTTGTTATTTCAGTATACAGCAACCCACTGTGGATAAGCTCTTCCTGGTTTCACGAGAAGGAACAGAGTTAAAACAAAAAAGGTCTGAGAACAGACTTTCATTTGTTTTAATCTATGACTAGGAAGAACACCATTCACTGCTTCCCTATTATTTTTCTAGGTTAAGATGTTTAAGCCTTTGATAAATCCCCAAGATTAATAAGTGCAAGAATGAATATAAAATATTTCATTGCAGTTTCTGAACCAAGTCTTTTGGCAACTCTTTGTGAATGTTAAATACCCTTTGTTGCTGCAAAGCAGGTGCTATTTTGTATCTTAACAAGAGGGGTGACAAACATGCACCCTCTAACAGTCTGTCACATACTATATTATCTAAATGTATAGTTGGTAATTCTGATCAATATATTAATAATTCTCAAAGGATGACAGTACATAGTGCTCTGACAGATCAGTTTGAGAAGCTATACAGTTTCCTTTGTTTGTTTTAGTTCAACCTACCATTTATATTAAAGGTTTTAACTTGGAAGCTAGTTGTATAATAGTAGAATAAACAAACAAAAATATTTAAAAATGATATAACATAGTAGATCTCAAAACTTTATTTCCATGTTTCAAAGAGAAAAACAAGATATAAAGACACTTGCTAACTTTATGGCAGGCCAGTGGCAGAGCAGAGAAGGGAGATCAGTTCTCATGAGTCTAAGTTCCACAACAAGAAAAGCTGCGGAAACAGTGCTTTCCAATGAAGTATGCAATCCAAATTTTATATGCAGAGGACTGACTTTGAATATATTGAACTTGATCCTGCAGGAAAGAAGACAAGTGGAGTTTTCCCATGCGTTTCAAGGTAATTAAGATCATACCTCTTGCCTCCTTTTAAATATTTTTACATTATTGGAGGTATGTATTAGGAAATATTATTGGTGAAAAAATTCAATGTAAAATCCTTTGAAATATTTGTTTTATTTACAGTGATGAAGATCATAGTATGTTATTTGGATCTGGGATGTTTATCACAATACCCATGTGTTTATTTGATCAAGGGGACAGTCAGACCCAACTTTTTGAGGATTTTTTTTTGTAAAAAGAACAAATATGCTTATTTGCTTTGCTTTATCAGCTGTTCTTGATATAGCTTTAAAATATGATGTACCTGATCTATTTTGTAATAGATTGTTTTTGATTAATAGGACAAGCCAGATTCTAATAGATCATTTTCACTGAACACAATAGATGTAATAGACTAATTTGTTCAAATGAACTGACTGATCAAAACGTAACTAAAATAATATAGAACAACAAGTAAACATGTAACCATGAAATAAATAAATAAACAGTTTACCTAATTATTCCTTTTTTCTCTCCTATGTATGTATTTGACAGTCAGATCTTGGTTGGTACCTCTAAACACTGGTGTCGATTGTGTGTATGTAAAACAACAGCATTGAACCATGCTAGCTGCCGTGTGGATATTTTGCTCTGTTTACTGAACGAACTAAGTCAAACAAACTGGAAAAATGCAGTGTATGAAACATCATATTAGGTCTGTCCAACTTCTCAGCTGACAGTGTCTGCATGCCCCTGGGCTGCATCAGTGAGGGCAGCAAAAGTGGGGCCATGAGCAGGGGCCCATTTTTTGTGTAGATGACTCCCCAGTCATCGTGTGTTCTACAGACTACTCCCTAATGCACCATGAGCCTGCATCCCCAACACACTGTTGCACCGTGTGCTCATGTGGGCACTTTCACTGTTGCACTGTGTGTCCAAGCAGCCCTGGACTTGCACACAACTCCCTGTACTTCACAGCACTGCACTGCACTGCCTTCTGGGAGATGGTCAGGCAGCCAAAGCCAAAGAAGCGAGGGGGAAGCCCAGGAACTCTGGCTGTTATGGCAATTGAAGCAATGTTGGGAGCAGCAGCCACTCACCTAGGAGCCACAACTTAAGCCCTTACAGGCCACATGTGTCTTGAATGATGCCAGTTTTTCTTTTATTTCTCTGTGGTTAGAATAATACATATAAAGCTATCCAAACATAGTGAAGAAATCAATTGGTGACTTAGATGCTGTATATTAATATACATCATGTTAGGTGTTTGCTGACCATACCTGTTGCTATCTTGGATTTGAAACACAATCCTCTTAACAGGGTTTAAAACATTATTTCCATTTAATTCAGGCATTTCCTTAATTATTAGACTAGATCTTGTTTAGCTCTAGTATAGTGCGCATGTCTTTGTATTGCATTGTTTATACTTTATTTTGATTAGTAGTTGTAACCTTCACTTTTAAATTGTAGGACAGTTTCTGCCAAAGTGTCTGTCCTTAAATTTAAAATCTTTCTATTTTTATCGTACCTCATTTACCTGCTGTCTAATGTTAAATCAAGTAAGTGAGACTGGTAATGCTTTTGTGATAAGAAATCATGGCTAGCATACTTAAACATCTTATTTTCTGAACAGAGATGTGATATTTTATTGAGTTTAGCTTATTCTTCAAACCCTACTGAAATTAAATACTGGAGACATTCCTCTTTTCCTACATTGTCTTTTTCCTACAACCAACCTTTAGGAGGATTGTATTTTATAGTTGGATTTAAAAAAATACTAAGCACTGAGTGCTGATAACAATAGTCACAACTGGCAATAGGGTCACCGATAGTGGTAAATAGTAACAAGATATTAAGTGTTTGTTCTACTGTCTAAATCAAAAGAGGGAAATAAGAGACAAAATGGCACCATACCTAAGTCCAAAATTGTGACCCCATACCCGGAGACCAAAAAACAGCACAAACAAAGACAGTAAGATCTGAAACCAGGTTGCACACTGAGTAGTGGTTTTGGATCTCATTGCTACTGCACACCAGCATCGTGGAAAAAATGTGCAGTGACAGGGCCACTGTGTAACACCAGTTACTGTGCAGTCATTTAGGACTTGTGTATGCTAAAGTAGCATTTAGTACTGCTTACACAAGTCCTAAATGTACTGCTTATGAATGTCTGCCGCATGTATAGACATGACCACTGTGATGTTTTGGATGTTTTGAAGCTTTTCGTAGCAGGAAGGATCAGGACCAAGTGATGGTACAGAATAAAATGTTTGTATATCAGATGTATTTTTGTTTTGGATCTTGGAACAGACAAACATGGTAGGTGGAGGAAATTTGGTTGTGGCATTTTGTTAACAATTTTAACAGTAGTCTGTTCCCTCAAACCCTTCTACTTTTATGGATCTTTGGATATTTCCAAAATGAGCTATCAACTTTGAGCTGGAATGCATGAAAACAATTATAAATAGCTGATGTGTAGGGAGGACAGAGAGTTTTCAAGTTAAATTTCTGAATTGCTTTTGTCTTCGTAAAAATGGCAAAGGACAAAAATCCTTGTCAATGTTAAAAAAAATCAAGGAGGGGAAAACAATTCATTTGAGCTCTTGGGATTTAAAATGTGCAGATAACCAATTCTGTCCATTTTTTAGAGGAGGAATTGTAAGTAGACTCAAATCTGTATGGTAAATTTCATCCAGAAAAAAACTTAGATGAATAAGTCATAAGCCCCCGAAAATGAGATTTCTAATAGAAATACCAAATCAAGTTTTAGTATAGTGTCATGAATGTGACATTATAATAAAGTACACTGATGTATCTGTATTTGCCTTTTGCAAACATAATGAAACTGGCGCAGGCATAGACAGAGTGCTGGGGGTGTTCCATTTATATCTGCTGTGTTTTAAAATAAAATATACCAATATCCAAACATACAATGCTAGGTTAGGTATCTGTATTTTCACTAGGTGGGGGAAACTAAGGGCCTCTAACAAATTCCTTTGCTGTTGAGGAAAGTAACAATCCTGCAATTGGATTGTAGCTGAAAAATGAGCTGCATCAGCATAGAGCCCCACTGAGGTTAATAGTGCTCTGTGGAGACAAAAGGTTACTTTGACATGTCATTGGAAGGAGGATTGTGGCTTAGTGATTCTTAGGCACATAAACAAAAAATCTGCAGCAGACCTGCCCAAGTTTATCAAATTAGCTTTATTAAACAATGCAAGTTTTGGGGACTTTGGACTGCTATCTCTGGGCACTGACTGATGTGGGAATGAAAAAATGTGCTTTTCTGAAAGCAACAGCACATCACTTTGACCCAGCTCTTCAGC
Organism: Crocodylus porosus; assembly: GCF_001723895.1. NCBI lineage: Eukaryota > Metazoa > Chordata > Crocodylia > Crocodylidae > Crocodylus > Crocodylus porosus. Next base: position 3,279,957 of record NW_017728912.1, on the reverse strand, counting down.
ATCTTATAAATTGGATGCTTTAGCAGTGCTTTTTGGCACTTTTATCTAATAGCTGATTCAGTCAGCTATTAGATAAAAGCACCAAAAAAGTCCCACAAAAGCACCTGATCTATACAATTGTTGGAAAAGCCGGGTGCAACTCATGTACTACCTCTTCTGGCCATGTGCTGGGTTCAGTGCAGGAATGTGCTGAGTTTAAATTAAAACAGTGTCCTCCCTGCAGTCCCCTCCCTCCCTCCCATCCGCAAGTAGCCTGTTATTAAAGAACTGGACTTAAGATGTTTGGTTTCAATTCATGGATAGGATACTGAGTTATAGCCCTAGACATTTTGTCTCATTCCTCAATAGAGAGTGCGTTCCTGCTCGACTGGAACAAGCAGACAGCTTGCATCTGGAGGGGATACGGGACAGTTCAATAAATCAATTTAACCTAAATCAGTTAAGTCTGATACTACATCCACCAGCTATATCTTAAAGCAGTTTTGGCTATTTTGAAAGTGGTTTGTGTGCAAGGAACTTCTGTTGTGTTACAGATTTGAACTTGGGTCTGATCACTTATACCGTTTTCTGCATAATTTCTATCCCTAGCCTTAGAATTCAAACTTCCTGACTCGGTATTACAGACATCCTTTTAATTTTTTTTTCAGAGATGGAACAAAGGTCTATGCTTTCTGCTAATCACAGCTGAAGCTAATGTTCCAGTTAAACAAAACAAAACAAAACAAAACAAAACCCCCCTGAAGAATAAGGATTCTTTGGTTTAATGGAAAGGAACAAATTGTATTTGGTGCATTGAATACAGCACAAAACCAATCTGGTTAACAAGAGATGTTTTGATAATGGGGACATTTTCTCTGCCACTGAGTTGGCTTTGTTAATAGGCTTCAACTATGTGTTATTAGTCTGAGTAATTTGTGGGTTTTTTTTCCATTTTCTTAAATCCACTTTGAGCCATTAAAGTAGCTTTCCCTGCTGAGAGATACTGTACATGTCAGAAACATTCTTTCTTTCCAGCTAGAACACTGGTAGCTTTCACTTTAACATTAGGTTTCCTATTACTTATGTGCGAGGCTCTGTATTACAAGGAAGGATGAATTTATGTTGCGTGTCTTCATGCACACTGTATACTAACTTCTGAACAATTAATGACAATGCCAACATTTGATAACCTATACAACCTCTATATCTGATAATTTAACAAAAAATGTCATTCATATTATTTTTAGAGAATGGAAAGACATCTTACATGTTTGTTTGTATCTTGGATCCATATATTGTGTGTGTATAAATGTATATAATATGTATTTATATATACATACAGAGTGGAATTGTTTAGCATAATAAAGCAGACTACTTGAAATAACTACTTGAACTAATTTATTATTAGTTTTTGGAGTACAGTTCCAAGAAATGTTGTGGAAACTAGATCACAAATCTTTTTAAATTGTGCTATTCTGCTATGTAGTTAGATTCACCTAGGGCTCCTATACACATGCAGGAAACTGGCTCTAATGCACTGGAAATCCAGCACATCAGAGTAGACTTGATTAATCTGTTTGCTGGAGCATAGATTTGGCAACAACTGCTTGTCCTAAAGCTCTTAAAATGTTCTCTGTATAACCCAGGCTGTAACTTAACAAACCTAGAGTATAAGAACATAAGAACTACCATTTATTGGGTTAGACCATAGAAATGACTTCTCTTTGACTCAGGTCTGCTGGAGCATGGAAATTAACTCACTCCAGCAGATTCTAGCATCATGTGTATCAGCATCCCTGCACTGAAAAATGGTAGCGGGGCGCTTTGAACTAAAGCTTGTTTGATGAGCCTTAGTTCAAAGTGCCCTGCCATTTTTCAGAGTGGGGGACACTGATATATGTGACTCTCTCAGGCACTTTTAATTAGCACGGCTCCCAGAGCACATGTAAAAATACCCTTAGGTTGATAGGTCATTCAACAACTGGTAGAGAACTGATTTTAAGTATCCAAACATTTTTTTTCTACCCTTAATTTTTATAAGTCCATGAAACCTATGCATACATAGGAACTGAATCTATTCCATCCATTAGAAGAGATCTGACTCATGTGACTTGGGAATTATTCTTTTGAGTGGCACACTGTCAAACTTGAGAAACAGATTCAGTTTTCATCTCATTTACACTGGCACACATTATGGATAATAACCTCCATATTAGAGGAGTTAATATAAAAATTGGTAAAAGTAGACTTTACACAATTATCTGTATTTTATTAGACACTTAAATTTTCAAATCTTCATTCCTTACCTTGTGAAAGTTAGTAAAGGACTGTACTAACATGAGATAAAAAAATAAAATGCAAAAACTTCCTTTGAGAGCAATACTAATAACATTTCATAAGCAAATATCAAAATATCATAGCTTTACCAATTGGTCTATCATTGTACAAATGACTTAGAAGAATCAAGTGGAGTGCCCCAGGGGTTGGTTTTGTTCAATGACTTAAACAATGACCTGGAATGATGGCATAGAGTGCATCCTCAGTAAGTTTGCAGATGACACCAAGCTGGTGGGGAGTAGTAGGTATGCTGGAGGTTGTTGGCACAAAACCCTCAGACTGACCACAACCTTTTGATTTGCTAATAGACAAAGTTTATTGATGCAGAGTGATAGCAGATAAGAATGATGCAAACAATTCCATATTTAACAGTCCTAGAGCTGTCATCAGAGTCAAGGTATATCTCGGAAGTTCATGAGCTTTACTCTGAGGTTTTCTTTTGAATGTCAGATATCAGCACCCTAGAGGTTGAAGACTGAGGTCCACCCCTCCCTGCAGTAGAGTGGGTAATATGGGCTGGTGGTATGCCTTCTCTCCATGGTGGCATCAGGTTGTCATCTCGGGGACCCTTTGCTGCTCTGAAATCCCTTCTTTTGTATTCTTTTCTCCTCCTGATGACTCTTTATCCATGGCTATCACTGATTGGTCCCTCTGTGGTTGTCATACTGTCCACGTTCAGTCCTGTCAGCATATCCCTTTGTTTCACAAACACATCACATGTACAGATTCTAATTTGGGTGTTAGCAGTTCTCCTAATTTGGTCTCTTCCCCAAAACTGTAAATCTCAAGGGTTCTGCAGTTGGGCACTGTGACCTAATGCCATCTTATCTCATGTTATGGAACACCATGGAACATGCATTCAATTTCCCAGCCTGAGAGTCTGCTTGCTGCTTGCCTGTATCAGACCAGCGGGCCTTGAGGAAACTTTGTCACAGACAGGCTTTTTAGAAATTAGTTAACCCTTGCTCTTGCCCTGGACCATTATTCAAATATATATCTATTTTACCTATAGGCCAATTCTGAAAAGCAAGCCTCTGAATACCATTTTCTAGCCATCAAAGAGTAGAACTAGGATTCAGAGTGATCTAGACAAATTGGAGGATTGGGCCTAAAGGAATCTCATGAGGTTCAACAAGGACAAGTGCAAAGTCCTGCACTTAGGACAGAACAATTCCATGTACCACTACAGGCTGGGGGCTGACTGGCTGGGTAGCAGCTCTGCAGAAAAGGACATGGGGGTTTCAGTGGACATTAACCTAATATAAGCTAGCAGTGTGCCCTTGTTTCCAAGAAGGCTAATGGCATACTGGGCTGAATTGGTAGCCTGTAGGTCAAAGGAAGTGATTATTCCCATCTATTCAGCACTGGTGAGGCCACATCTGGAATACTGTGTTCAGTTTTGGACCCCCACTAATGAAAGGATGTGGACAAATTGGAGAGAGGCCAGCAGAGGGCAAAAAAAATGGTGAGGGGGTGGGGCACTTGATTTATGAGGAAAGACTGAGGGAATCGGGCTTATTTAGTCTAAAGAAGAGAAGACTGAGAGGGGACTTAATAGCAGCCTTCAACTACCTGAAGAAGGGTTTGAAAGAAGATGGAGCTAGACTGTTCTCAGTGTTGGCAGATGACAGAACAAGGAGCAATGTTCTCAAGTTGTAGCAAGGGAAGTTTAGGTAAGATATTAAGAAGCATTTTCTCACTAGGAGGATAGTAAAACAATGGAACAGGTTACCCAGAGAGAGACTGGAAGCTCCATACATGGAGGTTTTCAAAACCCAGCTAGAAAAGTCTTTGGCTAAGTTGTTCTAGTTGAAGATGGTCCTGCTTTGAGCAGGGGGTTGGATTAGATTACTTCTTTGGGTCCCTTCCAAGCCTAACT
>NW_017728912.1:3241168-3275033 GCF_001723895.1 Crocodylus porosus | reverse complement strand
GCCAGCTCTGGCACTTTAAGAAAAAGAAAAGCCAAGAAAAGCCCCAGGACTCACCACTCCTGCAGTGGCCTCAGGACTCTGGGGGCTCATGCAGAGCCCCCCACATAGTATGGGGCAATGAGGGGCAGTGGGGATCACCCCCTGCTGGCAGGAGCGGTGAGTCCAGGGTTTGGATTTTTTCTTAAAGGGCCAGAACTGGCCCAGGCAGGGCACCCAGGGAGGGGCTGGGGGAATGAGGAGGAGGAGTTGGGGGGCTTGTGCAGAGTCCCCCATGCAGCATGGGGCAGTGGGGGGCAGCAAGGATCGCCCCATGCCCGGCAGCACCCGCTGAGCCAGAGCATTTTTTTTCCAAGTGTGGGGAGCTGGGGCAGCCATTACTGAGCCGGGAGTGGGGCAGGGGATGGGCCTGGCCTGGCCAATTAGGAGATTCAGTAGCAGCTGAATCTCCAAATCAGATTTGGCTGAATCGAATCAGGACAGTGATTCAAATCATCAAATCAAATCACTGTCCCTTGAATTGGCTGAATCTAAGTCTGAAGCAAAATACTAGCTGCTGAGCACAGGCCTAATGAACATGACTTACTGGGGAGCAATCAACACAGCTTTGTCAAAGACAAATAATTTCTATGGTCTGACCCAATAAATGGCAGTTCTTATGTTCTTATATACTAAGTTTGTCAAGTTACAGTCTACGTTCTATAGAAGACATTTTAATAACCTTAGGATAAGCAGTTGTTGCCAAATCCAGTGATATCTATCTAGCCTCTCAGCTTTTGGTTCATTAGTGAGCAAAATAAACCAAATAGAAGCAAAATAGGCTTAATTCACTGTTGGCTGGCTGGCTAGTCCCACTGACAAGATGGGGTAAATGCCAAGGTGCACAAATCCAAAGCTCTCCTGCTATCATACATCATTATACATGCATTCTTTTTTAAACCATCCAACCAGAAGCTAACATATGGGTGCACATAGATATAGGCAGACAACATTCTTTGGGTAAATCTGAGCTAATCTTCCTTTCTTTTGCATATCCATGCATTATCATTTTAATCCATGTTCCACTTTTCTTGACTGTCCTTGAAAATCACTCAGGAAACTACACCTTGATTGAGAGGCACTTAACAGTGACATATTCCCTTCAGTCCTTTTGGGCTATTCACCACATCCTTGTTATATTCCAAGGCTGCTGTAACAATCAGCAAACCCCTACAGAGCTTGTCTATCATCCTAATAGCCAACAGAAGTTTACTTTTCTCAAGAACTCAGTTACATGTGCCTGAGCAAGTAAAATACTTAGAAATAAAACCAGGAAATAGGCAAAATAACATTATTTTCTGCTCAGACAAACATTCAGAATGATTGGCCAAACTGAGATCCAGTCATTCCACTTGAGACCCAGTAAAGATGACTGGAAGGCATAATAACTGCCTCCAAAGGCTTCAAATGTCAAATATACATAGAGATGAATGTTTAAAATAATTCAGAAGTATTGTTACCTTTTTTGACAAGGAGTTTTGAAATATTAACTTTTAGACCTTTTTTCGTTTTCATTATATTATTACTTTCTTTGTTTGGGAGCTCTGGGAAAGACATTTTTCATAATCATAACTTAAAGACGGGCATGTTAAGTAACACATGTGAGACAGAAGCTGTCATGCTGTATTAACATTAGTATGGCAGTGTTATTCAACTAGTGATATGAAGCTTGATAATATCAACTGCTTTCATATTAGTGAATGTAATTGTGTCTAAAATGATGAGTCACTTGGGTATTTTAAACAGTGATATTACTGTAAACTAATTTTAATCCATTGCAATTTTTATGGGCTCACTTCAGACATGGAGCTTAACTCTCTTGTAGAGCTGGCCAACAGTTAGAATTTCTGTCTCTGCACAAAATTCTGAAATCCTAAGAATTTGTTTCCTTTTCAAACTAAAAAGTACCTGTATTTTTAATGTCCCATGGAAGAAAAACAAATCAGAAATGTTTTTTGAAATAAACAAAGGATTTTAATTAAAATATTTCAAAATAAAATTTCTCCCAATAATGCAACTTCTGAGACTCCCTGAGCAGGCCAGGATTTTGGGGGCACCGGAGGTCTCTGTTGCAGAGCTGGAAACTGAGCCAAAGCACCTTGGTTTCCCAGGATTCCATTCTTCAACTGAAACCAGAGCTGCTCTGGATGCGGGGAGGCAGACGGGGCAAGGCCGGGGAGCTGGCCTAACAGGACTAGGTAGCACCTTCCAGAGTTAACCTTGCCCAAATTGGTGTAATTTTGAGATGTTCAGAGGGTACTTAGCATGATTTAACAAGCTTTAGCATGCAGACACTTGTGTTTTAAGTGCCCTTAGTATGGTCTAAGTATAATACGTAACTTCACCATAAGACCATCCACAGGGCAGAATAAGAGACCATAAAAACCTGGGCTCACTTCAGAATCCAGGGACTAAGTGGCCACCCAGGAAGTGAGCAGTAAAACAACCAGAAAGATGTCCTGTAGTTCAGCGGAAATTGGTTGAAACAGCTTTCTGTGTAAGTTTCTGGTTTTGATTAATCAATATTTTGGATAAGAACCTACTGCCAGTAAATTCCCAGCTAGTTAAGTTTATTTACCTCACCATAGTATTCCATAGCTTATTGAGGGGAAAAAAATGAGGCAGAAATAAAATTATCTGTACAATATTACTACCAAGTTTACAGAAAACTTCCAAATATAATGGATGAAAGTGAATATTTTTTGAGGGGAAAAAACATAACACAGGAAGCAGACTGAAAATACCACAAACAATTTAATTTGGAACATGCGTAATACGGAAAGCCTGTATCAATACTGATAACCATAAGCTATGTCAATCCACAGTGCTTGAGTTTGTCTGATTATGGCTGGTATCAAGATGGCCTGGGTGGCGTTGGTGCACACTGCAATGGATAGAGATTCACTGGCTGCTGAGCGAGATGTCACATACATTTTTTTTTACTGCTGACATGCACACCGAGTGGCAAAACCCCCTGCTCGTTTTCAGCAGTAAAGATGACATCTCCTTCAAGAACAGCAAGCCATCAGCAGCACACCACCCCCACTTCTCTGCATCTCCACTGCTGGAGCTGGACCTGTTGCAGGGAAGGTGCAGGTGTGGGAGGAAGACAGGGTTGGAGGGCAAGAGGGTGAAGCACTCCCATTCTGGTGCCCTCCCCTCTTAGGCAACACCCAAGGTTTGTTCCATGTCTGTCCCTGCCTCATTATGCTACTACCCCATAAAATGAGTACTAAGCATATAAATAAGACTTGGGTGCCTAAACACTACTGAATACCTAATATCTCTGGATGCATCTGCACAAGACATATACTCTGCAGTAGACTAAATAACTAAGCTGCACAGTAAACATTAGCTTCACAGTTAACATCCTGACAAATACATGTGCATCTCTGTTAGGCTACAGTAAACTAATTTATGCTGCAGCAGGATCATACTTGTAAATACAAGTACAATCCTGCTGTAGAGTAAAAAATGTAGCACATGTAGATACTGCCCCGGCTGGCTGGGGCCCTAGGGTGCTTCAGTGCAGGGGGTGTCTGCCAGCTAGCCATGCACTGAATCAACCTCATGCCCCAACCCATCCCTCCACGTCACATTGAGCCTTGGGGCCCCCTGCTAACTATGGCTGCTCCTCCCCCGCTCAACACTGTGTATTCCCAAGTACATGTGCAGACGTGTGCCAGGCAACAATAAGCTCTGGAGCTTACTGCTGCACATTAAAAGGCACATGTAGACATGCCTTCTGCCTAACATTTTTATAGGTGAGAATAATATTACTTATATCACAGGGCTGCTATGAATATAAATGTGATATGAGTACATTAACATTTTTGAAGTGGAGACAGAGTGGACCAACATGCATATAGTTTTATCTGGTTACATACTGTCATATTCGGATGGAGAAAGAGCAGTCTGTGTTATCTATTGTTACCGCACAGAGTGCATCTACATGAGACACTGACTGCATAGTCATTACTATGTAGTCATTTAGTACTTGTATAAACAGTATAAACTAGTACTAAATGACTGCACAGTAATGCCAACAAATGCCTTTTTTGTGATGCTTCTGTGCAGTAGACTAATACTGTGCAGTGGTGTCACATCCTGATTTTTGCCACATGACACTACTGTGCAGTACTTTGGGGATACCGTGCAGTTAGCATCTCATGTTGACATGTCCAGACATTTTAAATCTGACATGGCAGCTAACTGCACTACATACTCAGCTCTTATACTCATTTTGTGCTCACTTCTATAGGTTGTGTGGTCTCACGCGAATTTAAGTAGTCCCTGTGTGGTGACAATATAGCATAAAATTGCACAAGAAATGGTCCTCAGTCTGCAACTGAGAGAGTAAGAGAGAAAAGCAGCAACTGAGATTTTAGTCTATGACTGCAAGTTGATTTATGATCTAGTCTCAGGAGAAGGAATGAAATAGCTTTTAGGTATACTGCAAATGCAGTTGCCCTGGTTGTAATATTACTACCCCATCATTTGAGGGATGGTGGTAAATTCCCTAATCATAGAAGCTTGGAGAAATATGGCTGGAAGGGCTCTCCATAGGTCATCTATTCCAACCCCCTGCCTGAGGCAGGATCAGCCCTATCCAAACCTAATCCTAGCAACTCTGAAAATAGCTATCAGCCAACCCTGTTACATGAACTATACTTTGAGTTATAAATCAATATTTTATACCAATGACAAGATCAGTTAAGAAACTGAATCTTAGTTCCTATCAGGTATATTATGTTTTATTCTCTCATCATAATTGGGCATTCTGATGAGCAGAGTTGCTTTGTTTGGGCCACTTTCCTCTATGCTAAATGAATTAACTTTCATATCAGGAAATAAGATTTCATTGCATGATATATTATTGTAAAATATAATCTTTAACTGTGGAGCACAAGTTATGGCTGCCCAACATAAGTCAAGATTTAGAGATCATATTTCACTTGTGACAGTTGTAGGTAAATCTCCTCAAGGAATTTTTGTGTTTAGTTCAAATGTAATTTGTATGTTTAACTCACCTAAACAGACATTTTACTCTCTTCTAATGCTAGCATTCCTAAAAAGATGAAATATGGCCCATGTTTCAAATTATCTAAAAAGACAGAAGAGGGCCAATGCTGTGTAAATATTTCAGTACATTTGTCTTTGTTCCGTGCTTTTTATTTTGTTTATAAGCAAAATAAACTCATATGGATTCTTTTACTTTGCCAAAATCTTGAGTGATGATGATTTTCTCTTCTCCCCCAAGGAAAAAGAAAAACATGGAGTATTTATCTATTATTGTTGTTTAATTGTTAATTTTCCCGTTTCACCTTAAAATACAGAACTCTTCTTTATATGGTTATTTACTTTTCTCATGTTTCTTTAATAAACTCAGAAAAAATATTACATGCATTAGAAATTTCAAGTTATGTTTGTTAAAAGATGTTTGTCAAAAGAAGTTGAACTTCCTACATATTGAAGCCCATTGAAAGTCCCACAATTGGGCAAATATTATATATCTCCATCTCAACATGATAGACTCAGGTGTTTTTTTTTTTCACTTACCTTAAGGCTTACCTTTACCTAAGTAGACTTCAGAGCTAGTGCTTTACTTAGACCTCTGGCACACTTCCTAGATATTGGATAGCTGTTACCCCTCCAAAATTATGGGATCTTATGGCAGAGACATCTCAGAACAAGTGCCTAAAACCCACCCTTTCCAAGAGTTCAAGCCTGAGAGTACATTTGATTTTATATTTTATATCTCCAGAGACATAGGATAGTTGAAACTTGACATGTGATGTGATAGCTGAAGTAACCAGACACACTGGCTTTGTAAAGGTACTAAATATCACTCGCTCTAGCTTGTGAATGGAATATAAAAATTAAGAAAAAAATCCTTCACCACTTTGGATAACTCTTTGTGTTAGGTCTTAGACTCCCACACATAGAGACTCTTTAAAATCACAGAGTCTCTCTCTTCCTCCTTCCCACTACAGCCAAGCTTCTATTTCTCATTAAAAAGGACCCCACTGCTACACTTGCTTATCCCTCTCACTTCCTCTCCCTTGCTCCTTCTGAACATGAAAACACTTTGCTCTCTTCTCTCCTTCTGAAAGTGCTAGTGGGAGACCCTTTCTTTTATATCCTCTAGTCCCCGTTGCCAGATAACCTTCTGATCAGCTTTGTCAGGTGATCAAAGTCCTTTATCAGATGAATCATTGTTTATTCCAGTCTTACATCTCAGTGTTTCTACTCACCTGTGCTCAACTGTGAAACTACGGTTTGCCCAGGGTGATATGTATCCTTTTGTCCAAGAGTCTTACATGTGAATGAACTAATCATCATAGTATAATGACACTTGTTTGTTGAAAGGTTCAATATTTTCTCTGTCATGTGTTGTGATTTTAGGTCAATATAGGAGTAACAGACAGCAGGGATGACAAACAAGCCCAGCATTCAAACTGGAATTTTAGTCAGATACAAGCACACATAGGCCCGTCCTATTCTGACTGTCAGATATCTACAGCTAAGCAGCTGCTCATTCAAAAGATATGTATCTTGTCTCAGGAAAGCAATCCTATTCCACCAGAAACAGGTCTCCCATATTTTCTATAAATAGTGCTATGTGCTTCCGTATGTTAGGACCAGTTTGTTCAAGGGCAAGATATCTTCCTGAACCAGGATATCTAGCTAATATCTAATTAATATCTAGAGGTCTAACTCTATCCTCGCTATAACATTTGGTCCAATAAATGATATCATCTTAGGAAAACTCTTTAACTAATAATAGCATTGGCATCAATATGAAGTAAAACACAGCCTGAGGAGTTGGTAGACCAGACAGCTTAGTGGTTAGGGTACTTGCCTTGGGAGTGGAAAACTTAGATATGATATGCCCAATTCAGCTGGAGGAGTGTTTGAACCATAAATCTTATTTCCTAGGAAACCACCAGGTATAGGCTAGCAAGGACTGAGGGCATTCTCCTTCCTTTTTATTGAAGGTGGCACACACAAATAGAGAAGAATGAAAGATTTGTTGGGCCTGACGGACAGTAAGGAAGAGGAAGTAGGATTCTGTGGCCCAATGAATAACATACTCTCCTGAGGTAGAGGGAGTCCTAGGTTGTGCTCCCAATGTGTTTATCCATTAAATAGTAATTGGGTAAAATGCATAAACAGCAATCAGAGCAGCAGAAGAACACTTGTGCTTTAGCTACTTGGCATGGTAGAGTCCCACAGGAGTCCATTAAAATCTTCAGTAAATGAGTGCAGCATCTCTAAAGCTGCTCTAATTTACAGGAGGGACTGGGAGTAGGATTCAAGAGGCACATAGGTGGCTTAAGTCCTACAAAACTCCTGATCTTCTAAAGCAAGCTGGTCAAGGCCTTTCTCTGTTTATGAAGCTGTGAAAAACTGCCAAAAAAGAGTCACATTTGTTTTGTCTGCTGCATTTCAAGATGCTACTTTTTTAAAGTTTACAGCTTCAAGACAATTACTCCTTTTAGATAATTCATCACAATTTAAGTTGATCATAGTTCACAATAACTGTAGGCTTCATTTCATTATTGTACCACATAATAATAATAGGGTTTATAATAATTTTCTGTCCTTTGTTCACGACTTGTAATGATATCTACCTTAACTTTCTCCTATTCTCACTCATCACTGCCTTGCTAAATTTGACATGCCTGCTCTTGCTAAAGTAATGGAATTTCCACTCTTACCAATAGGATGAACTTTAGAAAATGTTTAATCAGAGATTTTGTGCTCTGAAGGACCTTCAGAACTCAACTAATTTGGAAAGCTGATATTCTGAAGACAAAATAGCAACTTAGTTATTAAAGGCAATTATCTGTACAGGAGGGAAAAAAGCTTTAAAGTCTCTTCCTTCCAAATCTCAAGTGGTTAATGCATGACTCTGCATGAATCAGAAGGATTCATTTGATTCCCAAGCTGACCTCTTCCAGAAAATTTAATTTCTCCATCTCAAACATACTATTTTTCTCTAATACAAAAGAGCACCAACCTGAACCCTATTGTGTCCCTTTGACAATTAGTCACCCTTTTGTTACATTAATCTTTTAAAGTAAATGGAAGGATTAGTGTTTGAACACAATACAGAGTGAAGTCTGAATACAAAATAATTGTGGATGTTGTCTGTATTTTAGTTTGTATTGTATGGTGCTACTGATTAGTTTTTGACTTCATTTAATCTCATTTTCGTTTGGATCCCAAGGGTCAAGAATTAAAAGAAGTATTCTGTTTATAGACTTAATAAAGATTAGAAGTATATTGTAATTACATCTGAGAATAGCAGATAAGCTTTTAGCTTTCACAAGTCTAATTATTAAAAGGATGTCTATCACTACTTCAGAAATAATGATTCAAAAGGTAAATTTTTCCTTTAGAAAATGTGGGCCAAATTCTGTTCTGATTCACTGCAGTATAACTATTGCCTTCTATGAAGTAAGTCCAGAGTTACACAAGTGTCATCAAGATTAGAAGCTACCTCTTTCTCTTTCTTACAGTACTTTTATTGTTTTGTTTTCAATCTTGATCTTGAAGAACACAGAATAAATAATAAAATAAAGTACTTTTATATACTGTGTGTTTTGATATGGATCTTCTAAGCTTAAATTTAAATGTCATTGAACATTATTATCTCGAATTTAGTCATTAGGTGCCTAAGTGAGAAAAAAGTGATATTTTGCAAATGGCCATATGCCACTTAGCTACCTAATTTAATTGTGAGCACCTCCATTTTAACCTTAAAAAATGGCTAGTGTCAGCACCAGAGCTTAGTGCTGGTGGTCAGGTCTAGTGATTTGGCCTAGGATCTGGAACTTAGTTTGGCACCAGGAGTAAAGGCAGGGTCAGGAACCAGTGTAGCCTGAGTATAAATGCTGAAAACATTGTCAGGAACAGACCTTGATGAGAGAGCCAGAAGCCAGAATGACAAATCCAGAAGTCAAAGCAGGGTCAGTAAACCAGTTAGGAAACTATGAATCACTTCAGGGTTAGGAGCTCAGAGACAGACCAGGTTCAGGAACCAGGACTCGGGAGTTACTAACTGCATGTGAGAGTTATAGTCCAGAGCAAGCCAAAAGATAGGAGTCAGACAAATATCAGGAACAAGGAGCAAGAGCAGGGACTTGAGACAAGATAAGGCTTTTCACTGTCTACCTTGCTAATGTAAGGCTGTGTTTGAGTTAGTGCTAACTGCCTGCCATCATAGCAGCCAGTAACTGGCTGCCAAAAGGATGACTCATCTCTCACTGAAGCCATGACTTATCATACTTGGGGTGCTTGTACACGTAACAAAAATTGCCTGTTTTTGTGGTTTAACTGAATCGCAGTGTACACGTACAGGTTTTTTTTTTTGCAATTTAAATGAGCTTATATTGCAAAGTAAACCATATCCACTAGAGGTGTGTGAAATGAGCCATATTCAATTCAGAATCGGATCTGGCCTGAATCAGGGACAGTGATACAATTTGTTGATTTGGATCACTGTCCCAATTTGAGTCGGCCAAATCCAAATCTGAAGATTCGATGCTGATTCAGGGAATCAGTGATTCGGCCACAGATGTAGCTTTAAATGTTTTTTCTACATACCTTAAGGTACCAGGCGTGGCTCATGAATGCTGCGATGGTACAGCAAATGGAGTGTCCCACAGGAGTAGAAGGGGACCTTCCACGTGCCCAGCATATTTCCAGTCCACTTGCAGGTCCACTGCTGAGTGTGTGGGGGACCCCCCCCCCCAGAGCTCCCTGGCTTGGCAACTGGCTGAAAGGGGATCCCAGGTGCCCCCCCCAGACCCAGGAGGCACCAGTCACCAAGCTGGGAGGTGAGAGCGTCCCTCCACATGCTCCCCGGCAGACCCAGAACTGGACTAAAAGTACTTCTGGTCCACTTCTGGGTCTGCTGCCAAGTGTGCTGGGGACCTCCCACCCCATGCTCCCGTAAGACGCTCCATCCACTCCACCATCTCAGCATTCACGAGCCATCTGGTACCCTGAGGTACATAGAAAAAACATTTAAAGCTGTGTCTATGTCCAAAACATTGAATCTCTCCAAATCTCTCCAAATTAATTTGGAGGGTTTTGATTCAATTTGGAGAAATTAATGATTTGATTCAGATTTGGAGATTCAGCCTCCAAATCAGGCTGAATCTCTGCCAAATCGAATCAGTGACCAAAGCCGTAATATCCACAAGTTTGCAGCATAGCTATTTGTAATGTTGCAGCTTTTTAAAAGCTCACCTCCCATCATGGGAAAAGTGGGCCAAAGTCAGATGCTATGAGGAACCTGGTCCTTTTGTTTTTTCTGTGCAGCCTGCCTGCATCTCTTGCGGCCGGGGCCAAGCTGACAGCAGGCCAAGTGGCCCCTCAGCTGCACTGTCATGGCAGTGGCACCCCCCAGAGCTGCCCAAGCAGGCTGCTAGTGTGCAGGTGCTGCCTCAGCTTGGGCTCGGGGAACAGTTGGATGAGGCTGGGTGCTGCCTCTGAGTTGGGGTAGCACCTGCCCACCAGCTGCCCATTCAGGTGGCCTCAGGGGTGCTGCTGCCATGGAGAGAAGGACTGGAGCCCAGCTGCAGCTCAGGGGTCACTGGCAGCTCACCCCCCAGCTGTAGGAGAGGGAGGCTTCACAAAAAAAAAAAAAAGAAGAATTGGGTCCCTTGTCACTTCTTTTTTTCTGGTGGAGCCTGCCCATGTGAGCTGTAGGCCTGGTGGGCTGTGCAGCTGCTGGACTGCAGGGGCGGCCCAGTCCTTCTGTCCACAGTTGCAGCACCCCCAAAATCCCTCTGGGCAGCTTACTTCCTTCACTGCTTCTGCTACCATATCCAATTCTTGCCTGATCCTTCTAGGGCTGCATACACCATCCCTGCCCCCTTTTCCAGCTGCCAGCATACCCAGCCGCACACCTGCCACTTCCCCACACTGCCCCAGGGGCAAGTCAGCTTGTTCTCAGGTGGTTCCAGGTGGTAGGAAGTTGGCAGGGACAGTGAACATAGTGCTGGAAGCCTTAGAGGGCTTGAGGGAAGAGTTGGATCTGGTGAGTGATGCCTCTGAGCTGCAGTAGCACCCACACAGCTAACAGCCCACCTGGAACCCAGTTTGTTTGTTTTTTTGGAGCCTGCCTGCCTCTCCCACAGCTGAGGAGTGAGCTGCTAGTGGGATCAGAGCTGCAGGGGCCCCTGGTACTTCCCTCTGTGGCAGCAGAGGTCCCCAAGGCCCCCTGGATGCCTGGCTAGCAGGCAGGTGCTGCCCTAGCTCAGAGACAGCACCCAGCTCAATCCAACTGTTCCCCGAACCCAAGCTGGGGCAGCTCCCACCCACTAGAAGCTTGCCTGGGTGGCACCAAGGAGTGTCACCACCATGGATGGAAGGACCAGGGTCCCCCACAGATCAGAGGCTGCTTGGCCCAGTGACAGCTCATCCTCCAGCTGTGGGACATGCAGGCAGGCTCTGCCAAAAAAAAAAAAGAAAAAGGATTAGGCCCCTCACCGTAACAGTGATGGAAGCCCTTAAACTGAAATGGTGGGTTTTTAATCATCACAATTAAAAATCCACTGTTTCAATTTAGGGGAGTAAACCCCAGTCATGTGTCCAAGCAACTTAGGTGCCTAAACTTATGTCTCCAAATATACTCAAATTAGCCAGTTCAAGCACTAATGCCCACCTCTGGTCCATTACTATATAGATCAGACTAGGAGACAGCTAAGTTATTCATAAATCCCCAATATGACCACCCCAAAGATTGAGCCTTTGGATGATCAGGGTATAAAAAGGGTACTGAAGATTGACAGGGCCATTGCTGAGAAACTAAATACATTCTTTGCTTCTTTCTTCATGTTGAGATTCCCTCACCACATCCACTCCTCTCTAGGGATAAGTCTAAGAGCTAACCCAAACTGAGGTTTGAATAGATAAGGAAATTGACAGGAAATTAAAAATTAAACTGTAGGAAATCACCAGAACTTGATGGCATTCACTCTAGGGTCCTGAAGGAGCTCAGATCAGAAACTGCCAAGTTGTTAACTAGTATGCACCCTATCACTAAAAACTGTCTTTGGACCAGAGGATGAGAGGGTTGCCAATGTAACTCTAATATTTTCAAAAGATTCTAGAGGTGATGCAGGGAACTACAGGTCAGTGACCCTAACTTCTCTTCCTGGATCATTGGTAGAAAAAATTATAAAAAAAAAATTGGTCAGCACTTGGGTGAACATAGCTTGCTGGGAAGAATCAACATGGCTTTGTCAAAGGGAAATCATGCCTCACCAGCCCACTAGAGTTCTTTTAGAGTGTCAATAAGTAGGTGGATCAGGGTGATCCACTTGACATTGCATATTTGGACTTCCAAAAAGCCTTTTACAAGGTCCCCCATCAGAGGCTCTTATCTAAGTTACGTAGTTACAGAATTACAGGGAACATCCGTTTATGAATTAGAAATTGGCTTAAAGATAGAAACCAAAAAGTGGGTGAATCTACATGTGCAATTACTCTGAATGAATAAACTCCAGTGCAGTTTGCGCCAGAATCAGCTGCTCTTGGGCACAGCATTTACACATGTTCCCAGGATTGCAGGAGTTAGAGCTGGGACACAGCGGTCCTGGCAGGGGATCTGGGGAGTCAGCCGTGGCTCTGGGTGGCAGTATCAGGCAGCAGAGGGCTGGCTGGGGCACAGGTGTGCAGTCCCTACACTTAACATCCTTGTGTCCCAGCCAGTCCCAGTCACCATCTACACATATGTTTGACACCCTAAATTACTCCCCCATAGGATCCTACTTGATCCAGACAGCACTATCCTATAGCGGAATTAATTAATTTACTGCGCCTTAATATGGGAACTTGTGTAGATAGTGACACTTTATAGAGCTGTACAAAATAGCGCCATTTGTTTCAACTTCCATTTCATCATTTTGACAGGACAGTGTTTCATTTCGAAACCACTGTTTCATTTTGTTTTGGTGAAACTGTTTCACTGTTTCGATGCTGTTTCGACATTTCACCCATAGGCTACAATGGAGAAGCATGAAACTGACTATAACTTCGTAATTTCTTGCCTGATTTGGATGAAACTTAAAGGGATGGTAGCCCCTTTTGAGGCCATGAAGCCTGCCAAGTTTCAAGGACAGAGGGGGTGCAGCTTCTCAGAACACCCTGCACTTAACTCTTGAAAGCAAAACTCATATCGTGTGTGTTTGAAGGTATAGAGGGGTGAAAACTGCAGGCATGCTAGCCACTGATGAGGCCACAAAGCTTGCCAAGTTTCAAGGAGATAGGTGTGGAGGTTTTTGGGAAACTGCATCTCAGGCTGATGACAAACAAAACTTGTGACATGGGTGACAGTGTGTGTGTTAAGGCACAGCAGGGTGAAAACTATAGGAATGGTAGCTCCTGCTGAGGCTATGAAGCCTGCCAAGTTTCAAGGAGATAGGTGCAGGGGTTTCTGGGAAACTGCACCTCACGCTGCTGACAAGCAAAACTTATGATGTGTGACTGTGTGTGCTTTCCATCCCTCCCCCAGAGCACTCTGATTCGAAGGGACCTCAGGGAAGGATCACAGGCACTGGCCAGCTACATGGTCAATATGAAAGCAATCCTTCCCCCCTCTTCCCCTTCTCTGTCTTTACTTTCTGTTTCCCTGCAGGCAAGCCCAGCTTGAGCTTCAAAACTCTAAACCTTTCAAAACTTTTGAAACATTTCAACTGCCCTCATTTTGTTTTGAGGCTTTTTCAAAGCCTTTCATTTCATTTCATTTTCACTGCTTTGAGCTTGAAACAAGCCAAAACAGCATCAAAACGAAACAGCTGGCAAAATTTTGCACAGCCCACAGTAAATTTTGCTTTACTGTGGAGCTAATTACTCAGTTCCACAGTAGAGAACTTGTGCAAATGCATCCAATGAGTATAAATGGTCTATTTTTAGGATGGAAAGAAGCAAACAGCTGGGTCCCCTAGTGATCTGTGTTAGGACCAAAGCAGCTTAACATATTCATTAAATGATCTGGAAAAGGAGGTGACTTGAGAGGTGGCCAGATGTGTGGATGACAAAAAATTATGCAAAGTGGTAAAGACCACGGCAGGTCATGAGGAACTACAGAAGGATATGGCATGATTGAGTGAATGGGCAACTAAATAGCACATGCAGTTCAATGTAGAAAGTGGAAAGTGATGAAAATGGGAAAAAATAACCCAAACTATACCTACACTAAAATGGGCTCTACATTACTTATTACCATACAAGAAAGAGATTAGGGAATCTCTTGTGGACAGTTAGCTAAAACCACCCACTTAGTGCTTAGCAGCTATCAAAAGGGCAAACAAAATGTTAGGGTTTATTAAGAAGGGAATTATAAACAAAGCTGAAAGTACCATGATAAATTCATGGTGTGTCAACACCTTGAATACTGTGCCCAGTTCTGGTCCCCACACCTCAAAAAGGGTAGAGGAGAACTAGAGAAGGTCTAGAGAAGGGTGACAAGGATGATTAGTGACATGAAGAGGGTTTCATATGAAGAGAGACCGAAGAGGCTAGGCCTATTCCCTTTAGAAAAGAAGTACTTGGGTGGGGGGACAGGGAGGGGAGCAGGATAAGGGTTTTTGAATATTGCATACATTTTGTATATTGCTGGAGTATATAATCTCATGAGGACCTTTCTAAACCTACTTTCCTGTAATCTTCTCCAAATCATCCTCTACAAATCCACTGCCTAATGTATTAGTAATGCTACACAATCAATCCTGACACAATCAAAAGACATAACACCCTAACCTGCCACAGGCAAGCAGACACACCATGGCAGACAGTGTCCTGCTGCTACAAAGGTTGATAAAATATGCTCAAAAGAGACAAGCAAGAGGGCCAAGGCCCACTGAGCACCCTTCCCCTCTAAATCCATATCAATCTGATCATGGGGGAAAATTCCTTCCTGACCTCCCAACTATGGTGATCACTCTGATTTTGAAAGGAGGGGCAAGACCCTCTAACAGGAAACTCCAGGTTTAATTTCCAGCAGGAGCATTGGCATAACTGCAGCCAGCACCCAAAGTTTCTGAAGAAGGTTTAAAAAACCCCCTGACACACAGCATCTGAAAGAGGAAAAATTCCTTCCTGGTCCATGCATTGACCAGAAAAGCCCAGAAGTATGGGAAAAATGGATAGCAGAAGAGACCTAGCTACTTCTAGATTGTTTCTGACCAATGCTTATCTAACCTGCTCTAACTGCAGGTTAGATTCTGTTGATATCCAGTGTAAATATACCTTGCTGCAACATCAAATCATTGGTCTGCATTCTACTCCTCAGCAAATGAGAAAAGGAGAAAAGGTGCTTTTCCTCTTCTGTATGGCAGTCCTTCTGGACATTGTGCAGCATGGGTTCCCCTCTTTACCTGTGGCAGGTTAGGGTGTTATGGCTTCTGGTTGTGTCTGGGTTGACTGGTTTGCTAACAGGTTGTACAATGGATTTGTAGGGGATGATTTGAAAAGGAATGGTCCTGCCTCAAGCACGGCACTGGAATAGTAACTGCTGAAGATTCTTTCCTGCCCTACTTCTCCATTATTTCAAAATTCTATGAATCTCCACACCATGATATTCCATGACTGGGTGGTTCATAGTCTCCTTCCTACCACAGAAGCAGCCGTTATAGGGATTTCTGTACCAGCAGGGGAACAGCCCCTCCTAAAACTAAGCAACAGGCTCTGAGAGATTCTCTAATACTCCTACCCCTAGACACCCCCACACAGTAGCCCATAATATCCACTTCCCATGTGAGACCTATAAAATAGTCTCTTTCAATTGTCTTGCAAAGTTTCAAAACAATATTTTGAGATATATACATATATATCCCAAAACATTATGTATATGCGTGTGTATATAATATACATATCTGTTTATATTATATATACATTATGTGTATGTGTATATAAACATCTATGATATCATCTGTTTCAGCTTTATTGAAGATAGATAGATAGATAGATAGATAGATAGATGCGTGTATGTGCCTGTGCAGGCATGTGTGTGTACGCTTACACATGCGTGGACATGCACATATGCACACACACATACACAAGTTAAGAAAATTATTTTTAAAAATTAAGAGACTAAGTAGCGTGCTACACATAGTGAATCAACACAGCTTTCAAATTGTGGACAACCCACTTAAAAATCTGGGTCCTATTTATGACTCATTTCTGAGGAAGCCCTTATGTCCACTTGGTCAGGAAATGGTCTACTACTAACTCTACCCAACTGCTTTCCTGAGAAAACCCTAATCATGGTAATTAGTTTTTTTTCCTAATGAGCTTCCATTTGTGAAATTGCTTGCTTCCTCAAAACTTTTAAATACAAAAAAAGCATGAGACATCTATGAACATTTATTATAGGAAAATATCCTTGGATTCATACATATTTCTCAGTACAGCTTTGTGACTAGAATTACTAGTAATACTAAAAAAAAGATTCATTTAACTATAATAGTCAGCATTAAAAATCATTAGATAAACCTGATATAACATCTTGACTTTGTAAAACATGGTAAACAAATTCCGAATTATTCCTATTCTGTCTTGCATCATTATTTCAATACATTTGACTGGGAATCATAGCTAGCCAGTTCCTAGAGAAAAAAGTGGACATCTGCATCCAGTCTAGTCAAATAAATAAACAGCTACATCAAATGGGCTCAGAACAATAACAGATCATGACCCTAACCCCATACTGTGGTCATTAAACTTCTTACTCTTATTACTAAACTATCCATGTCTCCTTGCTGACTGACATTGCTGGACCAATGATAACTTACCTCAACTTCAAAGGATGCTCTCCGTTCACCACACAGACCATAGGCGCTGAATACACGGGGGCCCAAGAGCCCTGCCCCCCCTCAGAAAGGGAGGTGGGTAACCACTCATCCCTAATCAAGCAGGACTGGCACAGTCCCAAAGTGAGAACATCGAGTCCCAGTCCCAGATTCCCAGTATTGTGCAGGGAGCTGGGTTTTCCATTCACTGGGAAAAACAAGGGAAATTATGGGTTTCCCCTTGCAGGCTGGCAGAGTTCCAGCCTACAAGGGGCTTCACGGTGTGGGACGCAGGAGGCTTCAAATGCATGTGTGCACAAGCACACATGCATGTGGCCAAGAGTACAGCCCCAGACAGTGGTGGGGAGCAGTTTCCTGAGCTGCCTGCAGGTAAGTCTGGGGGAATGCAGATTGAAGCCCCCATGGTGAGGGAGAGAATGGGGCAGGGACTGGCCCTGGGAGCACAACCCAGCTAAGGCAGTGCATGGGGCCTGGGGCTAGGGCAGGGAGTGGGGAAGAGCACAGGTGTCACATCCAGGGAATGGTGAGGTGAGGGCAGCTCCCTGCCATTGTGGGCACTCCTTGGGTGGGGGAAATGGGGAGGGGCACATGACCCCTAGAGTTGTGTGGGAGGTGGGGGCAGACACAGGATGCTTGCTGTAGGCTTGGGGTTCCCCGTTCTGCTGCCCTTCCCCCCAGAAGTCTCATGACAGTTCTGCTGCCATGGTGAGGCACCCCTGCCCACCCAGCAGCAGCATGGGTGGCAGTGATGTGGAGCTGTGCTCCCTGCTGCTGCTGGGTGATCTGGAGGAACCTCGCCATGGTGGCATGGCTGGCACTGGGCTCCCAGGGGGAGGGTAGCAGGGAGGGGAGCCGCAAGCCTGCACTGAGTTATCTGCAATCACCCCTGCCCCCCGTGCACTCCCTTTGGCTCTGCTCTGGCCATGCTACCGGCGAGTGGGGGGTGACATCATCCTTGACCCCTCCCCCAGCAAAAATAGAAGTCAGTGCCTATGACTCAGAACAATTCCAGAAAGCAGAGATGTGATAGCCATACAATTTTATTCTTGGCCCAATGCAGAGAAATCTCATTTAAATGGAGAATATTTGAAAAATTAAACCAATCTCTGAGTTTCTGGACTGAAGTTTCTTTATCTTTTCCAGAGCAAATGCTGTGATGAGATTCCAAAGCCTAACATCTCTGCAAATTTCAACGTCATTCTGGTACAGTAGCTGCAAATCTCACGGGAAAACTTTTTATCTTAGTTTGCTCACTAGAAAGCTATGAATCTGCAGAAATAGGCAGCCAGTTACATCATGCCATGGCTCTTCAGAATGGGTGAATATAAGGAATGTTAAAACCAGGCTCCTATCTTAATGAGGTCATTTATTTTTCCAAGAGAAAATAAATTTTTTCCAGTATGGTAGAGTAACTGGAAACTGTAGTGGTCATCAGGTTCAATAAACACACGCATATATATGAATGAGAACTAAAAAACCCAAAGTTTTCTTTATGGCTCAGTAAGAAAGCTGCTGTAGCCCATTAGTCTCTCTAACCAGCTCTCAACTGGGGGATCATCTTCCAATTCCCAACTCTTCTAAATTAGGAGGTATATCTAACAACTTTTATCACAATATCTTTCTTCTCAATAATAACTTCAAAAATCAATTAACACCTATTGCAGTTCCTAACATGGCACTGTGAAGCAAATCTTTAACACTTTCCTATTCCCCAATTTCTACAGCTCTTTAGCAAGATCCTGAAATCCTCAGTCTTTCAGGAAGGTTCACTTTCTTGTTCGATGGAAGAAACATATATACTCGGTAAACTGTTTTTGGTGAGCTTTTCCTCTGTGTTTTGATAGACGTAAGTCCTTATACTGGAAACTGTTGGATTTTTTATATTTGTGCTTCTGCAAGGAGCACAAAGTTCATTAGTTACAGAATGCCGAGGCTGATTTCCTCTTTCTGCATGATGGTATTTGCATTTGTACGATGGTATTTGCACTTACATTTCATCTTAAAAGGACATGGTTGCTTTGGTTGCTTCTTGTGTTCTGAAACAATTGGTCTTTTTCTAAGAAGACTGTTTGGATTTGGTCTGTATCAGGCAAGAAGATCATTAGGAGGCATGATGTTGTTTCTGGATTCAGTAGCCGCATCTACACAAGATGCTGAGCAGTTGCTACTGTGCAGTCATTTAGTACTTGCATACCCAAGTACTAAATGACTGCAGAGTAATGTCATAACTGTGCAGTAACCGGTGTCACTGCTCAGTAGCATCCCTGCATGGCTTCCTGGTGATACTTACTGCACAGTAGCTTGTTACTACTGTTCATTACCTAGTTATGTTGATGTTTGTTGTTGGACTCACTTTTGGACTCAATTTTAAACTTCTATCTTCATACGCTGGTAAAATATTAGCCTGAGCTCCAGTGTCCAATTTAAATGGAATAATTGTTACTTTCACTTCCACTGGCAAAATCTAGTCCCTCTCATTTAATTTGCTGGTGTCTATCATATCTATATACATTTTTTTCTGGTAGCCTCTCAACTGAATGCAGTTGAGGTTGTGGTGTTTGGGAGCTGCAGTACTTGGCAAAATGGTTCATCTTGAGTTAAATCCAATCTTTCCAAATACAGCACAAGTTGTGGGGCTAGGTTGCCTTCCATATGTGCTACTCTTTTCTTCCCTTAAAAGTCTTCTTACTAATGGAAAATTTGACCCTGTGAGGTTACTTCCTACCAGTGGAAAATTCCACTCTGGGAGGTGACTTCTTCTGGCCATATTTTTCATTTCAGCTCTGCATCCCAGGCCTTCACAGTTTCTACTGCCCCGAACAATTTGACAGTTTTTTTCCCCTACGGACAAGTCTCCCTCTCACAGGAGTGTTTCTTATAATGCAGCTTCTGCAATGCCACAAATAATCTTGTCTCTAATTAGAGATTCTCTGAAGTTCCCCAACTACAGTCCTGACTCAATATCTTTAGTTCAGTAACATGCTGATCTATACTTTCTCCTGTTTTTTACACAGAATAAAATCTGTATCTTTCAAGGGTCTCATTCTTTTTCTGGCATGTGGTACTCCTCAAATTTGGAGAGTGTTTTACTTAATTTCATATTTTTAAATTTATTCTAAAGATAAAGGTGTTATACAGAGACAGGACTTGCTCCTCCACCGTATGCAAAAAGACTGAAGATTTGACTTTGATATCTTTCTCTTCTGTCTCTATGGTTGCTAGGTACCACTCAATTCTTTGTCTGAATGCCTTCTAGTTTTCCGCTATATTGCCAGACATCAGAAGGGTAGGTGGAGGTTGCAACACTTCTGTGACCAACTGTCCTTAGACTGTAACTGTGCAGGGAGATCACTTACAATGGCCATTATTCTTCAACACAGCTGCTTTGCTCCACTTACTCTCAGGTTCCAACTTCTTTCATTTGGAACACAAATTTTGTCAAGTTGTTTCCCTTTCACCACTTTTGACACCATGTAGTAGTCATTGGGTTCAATAAACAAAAGCATATGTTAATATGAATTTAAAAAACAAATTTCCTTTGTAGATCACTATGCAAGCCATCCTCTAGTCTCTAAATTATAACTTTTATCACTATAGAAATAGTAAGAGTTGCCTCAGAGAACTTCTTGCTTGTCCTGGATTCCAAACTGTACATTTAGATTACATCCTAGGTTCCTCAAATGAATCTTATAGAAATTGCAACCACTTCCTGACTATATTTATAGTCACTCTCATAAGAAATCTCTTTCTCCCTCCCAACAGATCATAGATGGCTAGTGACAAAAGGCAGAAAGGGTTGAAACATACACCTTACATTTAGAATTTAAGCTTCAATGATACTTTTGCCTGAGTAATCTTGAGAAAAGATTGAAGGATTTATTTCTTGTATTACAAATGATACTTCATTTCCTTTGGCTTATAGATGACATTTTCTGAATTTGTGCAGTATCAGTTATCTTTTCAATTAAGGATGGGGTGATCAGACAAACCTTTTCTTAGGACTTGTATTCCTAGTCCTTCATAAAAAGCAATTGGTTAAATTTACAGTTCTGCATTTCAAGAACTCAGAAGAATGCCCCCGCCAAAGTCTAGGACTTCTGATAACACCTCTGAACTCTACTGATTATATTTGTTCATTCATTTCACCATTACTAAAGATGTTGTATCAACATGATAGCTAATAGAATAGAATGGTCAATTGATAAAAATCCATTTTACACAAAATACTAAGAATTTGCATATAAATAGGATTTTATATTTATATGCCCTGTGGGTGAATTTGATCCAATATCTGTCAGAAATCAGGATTCAAAAATGTCTCATTTAGCTGACTAAAGTTTGTCTACCAAAAATGGTGAAGGTGGACATCTTTTAAATGGCAAGACATTCCTTTCTAGAAAGTGTTTACAAGACCAAGAAATCACAGTTCAATTTTACTGCACCATATAGGCTATTCTCAAGATGTTAACAGTGATGCTACTTCCTTGCTACTTTCTACTTCTAACAGTCATATTTACTCTCCCCCTTTCCCTGCCACCCTTTTTCTACAAGTGTTTGCATGTAAATTTCATGGAAACTATTTTAACCATGGAAGGAAAATAGTAACATTTTGAATGCTTGATTGCACCTCTTGTTGCTTAAGATAGAACCATTATCTCATGTCTGCCATTATGTCAGCTAGCTGTTTAAAAATGAAATAAAAAAGTAACAATTAGCCTGTATTTACATTTCTCTGGTGGCATTGTTTGCTCCCCTATAATTAAGGGATCTGCTAGCTTTTCAATTATGAAATCCTATTTTTAGGGCTTTATAAATTTAACACAGAAATGCACACAAGAGATTGAAAAAGGAAAAAAAAAATGTTGCATCCACTTCAGGTTAGCCTGTGATATTGTAAGCAACACTAAGGAGCTATGCATAATTGGTCCATGCAAGCGTGAACCTCTAGAGCCAGACTGCCTACTAGAGCACCTCCAGGTTATTGGGGTAGAAATAATTTAATTTAAGCATACTTTTGATTCAGCTTGTGCACCAGTCTCAGTAGGGCTAGCTAGCTCCACTGAATGCCATGCAGAGCACCATGGTTCCACCTACACAATACTCCCATTCCCTCATTTCTTGTAATATTATCTATGTAATACTTGCATTTCTTTGATGAACTAGATCATATCACTTGAAAGTACCTACTTTCATTCATTATAGACCCAAAGTTATATATAGTCCAAATGCATGTGGCATCCTTACAGTTTTATTGGTAAAAGTTATTTACATAACCTAGGGTTTAGAAAGAATTGTCACAGGAGATGTGTGAACAGTTGATGTTAATGTTTTGAAAAATTCCTGCAAATCTTGAAGAAAGCAAATGATATGCTAAAATGGAAGAAAAGTAGTTAAATGATATGCAGATGTGGAAGCCAGGGAGCCAGACACTGATCTCAGCAAAAATATTAAGAATCTGATGCAGGAGATAATTAGTAAACAGTTAAATATAAGGTCATAATAACTGCTAGTCAATGTAGCTCTGTAGAAAATAGACTCAGAAAAATATATCTGGAAGACATCTGAAGAGATCGTCTAGTTCTATCCCCTGTTCAGGGCATGATTATCTTTGTTTAAACCAAATATTTGTTATATACATGAGTAAAAACTTCAAAAGAGGGCTACTTCACAAATGTTTAGGTAATCTTTTCCATTGCTTATACACTCTTTGTAATACAACTAATGCAAATCATCTTTGTTGTCATTTAACCTCATTACTTCTCATCCTATTGCCACTGGATGTGGAGGAAAACTGATTGGCATCCTGTCATAGAATCATTGAAACCTAGGGTTGGAAGGGACCTCAGGAGGTCATCTAGTCCAACCTCTTGCTCAAAGCAGGACCATCCCCAACTAGATTATCCCAGCCAAGGCTTTGTCTAGCCACATCTTAAAACCCCCCAAGGATGGAGATTCCACTACCTCTCTGGGTAACCTGTTCCAGTGCTTTACTACCCTCCTAGTGGGAAAATTCTTCTTTATATCTCATCTACCCTACTTTTGCTGCAACTTGAGACCATTGCTCTTTGTTCTGTCCAGGGCAAAGCCAGTAAAGGGGAGGGGAAGAAAAGGGAGGCAGATGGGGCCATTGGTGCCACTGCCACATAGGGAAGGACTGGGGCCCCCCACAGCTCAGGACCCCAGGTATGTGCCTAGTTTGCCTATGTGTAAATCTGTCCTTGGTTCTGCCACCACCAAGAACTTTCTAGTTGCATCCTCTTTCACCCCCCCCCCCGCGTCAGGCTGCTATTAAATCCCCTCTTCTCTAAACCAGACAAGCCTGATTCCTTCGGTCTTTCCTCACAGGTCATGTCCCACAGCCCTCTCACCCTTTCCGTTGCCCTCTGCTGGACTCTCTTCAATTTGTCCATTGTAGTGGGGGGACCAAAACTGGACCCAGTACTCCAGATGTGGCCTCACCAGTGTTGAATAGAAGGGAATAATCATTTCCCTTGACCTACTGGCAAAACACCTACCAATACAGCCCAATATACTGTAAGCCTTCTTGGCAACAAGAGCATACTGCTGGCTCATATTCAGCTTATTGTCCACTGTAACCTCCAGATCCTTTCTGGAGAGCTGCTGCTCAGCTAGTCAGCCCTCATCCTGTAACAATGCGTGTGATTGCTACATTATGAATGCAGGACTTTGCACTTGTCCTTGTTGAACCTCATGAGATTTCTTTATAACGGTCATTTTTATATTGGATATTGAATCAATGCTCAGTTTTCCCTTCTCTAAAATAGGTAGTCCCAATTCTTCCAACTTTCTTAATATGTCATGTTTTCAAGGCTTTTACTATTTTGTTGCTTTTCGCTGGACAACTTCTAATGTGTACACAACTTTAGTAAGTTGTAGTTTCCAAAACCAGACAGAGTACTCCTGTTTCATCAGTAATGAGAAGAGTGGAAGAATGACTCTCCATATTCTTACATACAAAATTCCTGTTAACACATCCTAATATCCTATTACCTTTTTCCCCTCAACAAAAATATATTGTTGACTCATATTCTGCTTATGATCTACTTTATCTACCAGATCCTTTTTACAGTACTACAGCCTACTCAGTAGGCATGTCTGCATTGTATTAATGCATTGTAGTTACTGCATGTTAAGTTTATTACCTGTAATAACACAGGTACTCAATACTCAGTAACCAGCATTACTGTGCAGTAGCACCGGTGAATGCCTTTTTAGTGATGCTAATGTGCAGTAGACTAATTTTACTGGGTGTTAGCATATTAGTTTGGCTTTTGCTGTGACATGCTGATGTGTAGTAGAAATAGTTTACTTCACATTTAGCATTGCATGTAGACAGGTGCAGTGTTTCCTATTTTGGTTTTCTTCATTTGGTTCCTAAGTGTAGTACTTTTCACTTACCTCTTTAAGGAATGGCCAGTACTTTTAAATTGGCTTGCCTTAGGATTCTCCTCCTACCAGTTCTCTCAAATGTTCATTCTGCAGTTCTCCTTTATTCCTTTTCTTAAGGTCACCTTAGCAGGTGGAGGGCTCCATGTCTGCAGAAGGGAGTCTTTGACACAACTATTTCTTGTTTTCTCATGAGAATTTTGACTGCAGCCTCCTGTCACATTTCAGGTGGTAAGACTTTGAGTCTTCCACCATTGTGAAGAGGATTTGGCATGTTCATCTGTGATGGCAGGTGAAAATATAAACTCTTCACATCAGCTGATGGGAGCTTGAAGCATTTTCTGCTGCCAGAGGAGACGACCTGTATGCTCTGACAGCTCACTAAACAGATTTGATATTCAATACCATTATTTTTATTTAGATTACAAGTTTATTTTTATATAGGTAATTATGACAAACTGTACTTCTTTAAGGAATTTATGACACAACATTCACGTGAAAAAGTTACTACTACACAAAAACAATATTATATGGGTAAAGAATTGGATGATAGATGCTTTAAAATGTTGTACATCAAGACATCATATTTTAAGAGGATTTCCAGAGGCATTTTACAGGGATCTGTTCTGAGGATAGTACTGCCTCTACCAATTATTTGGGTAAAATATACAAGAACTGTGGTATAGTCTGCACTTGAGACAAAGTTGGTTGAGAGTTAAATAATAAAGATGCAACAGCTATACAGAACAACCTTTAATAGCTGATCATTATGGTCAGAATTATACTTCTCTTTGTGCCTCTAAATGGCAAAGCTATCCACCTGTTTCTTTGCGGGGGGGGAGGGGCTCTTCCTTTATGTTCTGGTTGCATAAGTATGCATGCATAGATTGCACAAGTACAGCAGGGACCCCAAAGATGATGAGGAGCATACTCTCATGTTTTAGCAACAACAGATGAATAGAGCATTCATCTAGGGTTCTACCCCCCACTCCTCATCTATAGCAGATTTGAACCTGCATCATCCTTATTTCCTAATATATCACTCTCATTATTATGCCACAGGTCACTCTGCCTCTCTGGCATTCCTTTTGGTTGAAGCTGAGCCACTCTCCCCCAAGTTTAATGATTGTTGGATATAACAGACGACAAAGCTAACCTATTTAACAACTTCTTTGCCTCCATTTTCCTGAGCAGGGACCAGATCAGCGCCCCCACCAGGCCCCCCTCAGGCCCCAGGGAAGGCATACCTAGGCCAAAGGTCAGGGAGGATCTAGTCAGTGAACTTCTGGAGAGACTGGATGTATTTAAATCAGCTGCTCCAGACAATCTCCACCCCAGAGTGCTGAGGGAATTAGCTGAGGTCATTGCAGGACCCCTGGCACGGCTGTACGAGCACTCGTGGTGCTCTGGCTTGGTGCCAGAGACTGGAAGAGGGCCAATGCGGTTCCCATCTTCAAAAAGGGGAGGAAGGAGGACCCGGGGAACTATAGGCCAGTTAGTCTTACCTTGATCCTGGGTAAGCTTTTTGAGAGATTTATTCTGGCACATGTCCACGAGGGGCCAGCAGGGGAGATTATGCTTAGGGGCAACCAATACAGGTTCATTAGAGGCAGAATCTGTCAGACCAACCTGGTGGCCTCCTACAACCAGGTCACCAAATTCTTAGATGCAGGGGTAGCAATGGACATAGTCTTTCTGGACTTTAGGAACGCCTTCAACACTGTCTCACCCTGTTTTCATTAAGAAACTGGGGGACTGTGGTATCGACACCTACACAGTCAAATGGGTCGCCAACTGTCTGGAGGGCCGCACCCAGAGAGTGGTAGTGGAAGGGTCATTTTTGACCTGGAGGGATGTGGGCAGTGGGGTTCTGCAGGGCTCGGTCCTCAAGCCCACACTGTTCAACATCTTCATCAGTGACTTGGACGAGGGAGTAAAAAGCAGCCTGTTCAAATTTGCTGATGACACTAAGATGTGGGGGGATGTGGGCACGTTAGAAGGAAGGAATAGGCTACAATTGGACCTAGGCAGGTTACAGGGGTGGGCAGATGAGAATAGGATGGGACTCAACACCGACAAGTGAAAGGGGCTGCATCTAGGGAGGAAGAACCAGTGCCATACCTACAGGCCGGGGAATTCCCTTCTTGTTAGTGCAGAGGCAGAAAAGGACCTTGGAGTCATCACTGATGCCAAGATGAATATGGGCAGGCAGTGTAGGGATGCAGTCAGGAAGGCCAACTGCACCTTGTCATGCATCCACAGATGCATCTCAAGCAGGTCCAAGGAGGTGATACTCCCCGTCTATGTGGCACTGGTCAGGCCGCAGCTGGAGTACTGCGTCCAGTTCTGGGTGCTGCACTTCAGGAGGGATGTGGACAGCATGGAGAGGGTCCAGAGGAGGGCCACTCGCATGATCAGGGGGCAGCAGGGCAGGCCCTATGAGGAGAGGTTAAGGGATCTGAACCTGTTCAGACTCCATAAAAGAAGGCTGAGGAGGGATCTAGTGGCCTGTTACAAACTAGTCAGAGGGGACCAGCAGGCATTGGGGGAGTCCCTGTTTCCCCAAGCACTGCCAGGAGTGACTAGAAATAACGGTCACAAGCTGGCAGAGGGTAAATTCAGATTAGACCTCAGGAGGTGCTACTTCACTGTCACGATGGCTAGGATCTGGAACCAACTTCCAAGCAAAGTGGTGTTGGTTCCTACCCTGGGGGTCTTTAAGACAAGGCTTGACAATCACCTTGCTGGGGTTGTTTGACCCCTGTACTCTTTCCTGCCATGGCAGGGGGTCAGACTTGATAATCTGCTCAGATCCCTTCCACCCCTACTAACTATGACATTCAGGCAGCTAGCTTAGGCTGAGCTCTGTGCTGCTATTGCTACATTCTTCTCATCACCTGAGCTAACTAGATTAAAGCTAGCATGAGTATACATCTATTCAAGCTCCAGTCAATCTTTGGATTACAGTGTAGTTATGTTGCTAACACACTAATAGAATTAAATGGCTAATAACAGCAACCAATAATAATAGTAATATAGGATGTTATAGAAGTTTTCTCTTAGCTTATATGGAAAAATAAAGTACCAGCTACTCTCTGTCTTAGTTCTAACTACAGCCAGACAGGTAAAAGTAACAATAGCAGTATGCAGTTTGTAAACATAATTCACCATAAGAAGCATCAAATTCCACTTTTTAGCATTTTCTGTACTAAGCAGTGGCAGAGAAATTGATACTTTAATTACAGCTCTCAGAAAATGTAACATAGACTTTTAAGACTGATTAAAACAGATCTAATTTTGTGGGCATACCAGGATTCCTCACCATTAGACTAAAATAGTGGTGCCCAACCTGTTTGCCTGGGAGGTCAGATGGGCAGTGCCCAGTCCATCCAAGGGCCAGATTCAGTTAGTGGCTCTGATCTGGTGTCCAGGGCAATGGGACCCCATCTGGCTGTGCAGATGGGGACAGGAGGCAGCCTAGCCCTGATTAAGCTTGGGGGGAGGGGGATGGAAGGAAAGTGGGAGTGGCCAGGGCCATTTCCAGCTGCTCAGGGAGGGGGAGGGGGAAAGGGGCCTGGCCCATCTCACTGTGCAGGGGGAGAGTGTATGGGTAACTTGGCAGCAGGGCAATGGCCACTGTTCCCCTATTGCCAAATCTTCTGACCTGTGGGGAGCCCTGCAAGCCAGATGCAATGGCTCCATGGACCGCATTTGGCCCGTGGGCCAGAGGTTAATCACCCTTCAGACTAAGACATTGCAGAAACAAAAGCAAGAGAGAAGAAAACACAGTAGACTTTAAGAACAAATTCCTATTTCACCCACAACATTTTTAAAATGTAGCTGCCAGCTACTCCCTGAGTTATGTGACCAGGGTCGGGGACTGATCCTACTTCTTCTGATTACCTGCACAGTACCCCCTACCCCACAACCTTGTAGGTATAGAACCAGATTTATGCATCTCCAGTGACAGGTTATGTTTGACTTCTCTCTCTGAGACTTGAAAATGGGTGACTTATGCACTTCTAGCAGGCAACTCAAGATGGAGCAGCTCACAGCTGGTCCTAGCAGCATACTAGCCTCATGTTTTCCTCTCTGATTCCCAGCCCTATTTTGTACTCAGTCTTCTGGCTGTCTGCTCCAGCTATCCTTATGCTCTGGTAAAATTCCCTTTAGTCCCCAGCCTTTTACCTCATCCTCAGTCCTGACAGGTAACCTGCATGACCTATATTTACCTCTGTACTCTTTCTGAAAATCACCTCAGTGGCCTGCCCTGTCCTCCCTGACCATTATCTTGCTCACCCTACAGCTGTCTGAGACTCAGGAGTACTTATATGTGGTTTGGCAGCTAAGTCCTACCAACCATAGTTTAGGCAAAACTAACTTTTTCTGCTTACTTGGGCTCTGGGGTCTTGGGGGCCCAACTCAACCACTCATAGATAAAGTGTCCTCTCTGCATGTGCATGGGCATCTTGGATCTCTCTGAAGCATGCTCAGAGGCCACAGATGTTGGTTATGCATCTAAGCTGTAGCTGGGTAATGCACTTAACCAAATAGTAGCAGCTCAATAATAACAGAAAAGAAAATTCCAAATTATTTTTAGAAAGGCAATTAGGAAATTAAGACATTGTCAGTGAAAAATGAATCTAAAAGAATTTCACCGAGAGTTATGTAGGTAAATAGGATCTATGCATCCAGTGGGTGATTTTGCCATACATGTCTAGATTCCAGTGTGTTTGAATTAAAAGGTGGAGGTTTCCATTCAGCAAAGCTCTTCTGCTTTGTTTACTCTCCAAGTTAAACAAACAGGGGACTGGTTGAATTCTCCTCTCCTTTTTATATATAAAATTTCTTAATTGCTGTCTAACGACATTTTGACATTTTCTTTTCCTTTGTTTTGTTTGTTTATTTTTTGAGAAAAAGGGCGTAGAAAGGTATACAAGGAAATAAAACAACAACAAGGAATAAATTATTTTGCTTGGCTTGGAGAGAAGTTATTTTATCTGACCTAAGATTTATGCCCCTAATAAGTCTAGTATAATTTCAAAGATTTCATAGCTATTAGGGCTGGAAGGGACCTTGGAAAATCATTGAGTCCAGTCCCTTACCCCAGGGGCAGGAAGTCAGCTAGGGTCAAAGGATCCCAGCAAGATAGGTGTCCAAATGTTTCTTAAAAGTGTCCAGAGTAGGTGCCTGCACCACCTCTGGGGGAAGTCTATTCCAGGTCTTGGGGGCTTGAAGAATAAAGAAGATTTTCCTTCTGTCCAGCCTAAAATGGTGTTGGAGGAGTTTGTGACTGCTTGACCTTGTCATCCCTTGGGGTGCTCTGGTGAACAGATGTTCCCCGAGATCCTAATTCACAGCCCTCTTGTACTTAGAGGCTCCCTGAGCCTGCACTTTTCCAGGCTGAAGAGTCCCATGGTTCTCAGCCTTTCATCATAAGGCCTGTTCTCTTGCCCTCTGATCATGCACGTGTCTCTCCTCTGCAGTCTCTCAAGCTTTTCCTTGTTAAATTATGGAACCCAGAATTGGATGCAGTACTCCAAGCTGCAGCCTCATCAAGGCTGAGTACAGTCGGAGGATGATATCCTGAGATTTGCTTGAGAAGCATCTGTGGATGTAAGCCAGATTTTTGGTTTTTTTACCAGTTGCGAAATTGCATTGGTGGCTCATGTTCATCTTGTGGTCAATCATGACCCCCCAAAGTCCCTTTCAGCCATGGTGCTAGCGAGCATAGCACTGACTAGCCTATAAGCATGATGTGGTTTTTTTTTCCCCCGAGGTGGAGTACCTTGCATTTTTCCATATTGAATATCATCATGTTTTTAGCCGCCCACTTTCTAAGCCTGTCAAGGTCAGCCTAGATCACCAGCCTATTCTCAGGTGTGGACGCTTCACCCCAAAGTTTGGTGACATCAGCAAACTTGGGCAGTCTGCTTCTGACACCAATGTCCACATTGTTAACAAAGATGTTAAAGAGTACAGGTCCAAGGATGGAGCCTTGGAGGATACCACTGGTCACAGAGTGGCATGATGATTCAGTTCCATCTATTACCACTCTCTGGCTCCTACCTCGGAGCCAGTTCCCCAGCCATGGGACTGTGATATAGCGGAGGCCACAGTTGGCCAATTTTTCCATGAGGAGACTGTGGGGCACCAGATCATTCCCACTTCTGAGAACATATCTGAGAATGTATCAAACCATGATATGTTTAAATACTATGAAGGGCATAGCCATGGCAGTACATATTTCTTACTGCATCTGAGATGTATTCACCTCGAGAGAGAGAGAGCAGTCAGGAGCCAGCATTCTCGTTTTGTAAGCCATTCTGCACTGACTCTGTGATGACAGAATAGAGAATAGAAGCTATTCTGATTAATACATCAAGTACAAGTCACAAACAGGGAGAAGAGCTGTGCCACAATTCTTTCTTCCATCTTGTCACCTGGCCCTGATTCCAGATATGACTAGCTTGGTTGAATCTGAAGTTAAGCAGGAGTTGGCTTTGTCAGGTTTACATCAAGTGGGAACTCTTTATACTGGTATAAAATCTTAACTGACCAGTTTGAGTAGAATCTTGCTCTTTTGCAGGGTCTGTGAGGCTTAAAGGCAGCAAGATGAGAGATGAGATTCTCAGCCCTGAGTGCATTTATATACTGGAAGAATGATTGCAGACAGAGGGTAGAGAACTAAAGTAATGTATATTCATTTGTAAATTAATGTGTTATATACAATTATTTTTTGTTCAACTCCATTAGGCCTTCAGGTGCTAGGCCTCTGAAGCACCCTGCATGGACTCCTTTAATTGAATGCAGAGCATGTCATACATCTTTAATCTCTGAGTCTATATTAATGGTTTTTTTTCACTGGGTATGTGCTGTGTATACTGGGAGCACTCAAGCTTTCATTAAACTAAATTCAATCCCTGAGTCTTTCTAATGAACTGTAAAAACTCACTGTAATTTACATTCAAACATTACTATGCTCTTCATTCTGTAATTATATTAGTAATGATCTATCTGAAGGCTTCTTAAGTTTTATAGGACTTTTGCATGTAATTATAAAAAATATGGAAGAGAGATAAGGGAGAGAAATTAGGGAATGGGTAAGAAAGAAGAGAAAGGATAAAAAAGAATAAAGGCCAGGAAAATGGGAGAAAGGATGAAAAGAAAATAAGAGCATAAGAAACTGCAGTAGCATGCCAATGTGACAGAATTTCAAGTCCTGTCAAAATCAGTTTCATGCACAGATAAATAATAAACATATCAGCAAAAATATGGAAGAATTTGGTTGCTTTTACTGAATTAACAATATTTTCATGTAAAAGCCCACTGCTTAAAGCATACGCACATTCAGCAATTCTTTTGAGACAGAGTGGGAGAGCGTGTGTGCAAGTATGAATATAAGCAGTGTGAAAGCCATTCTCATTTAAAATCCACAAGGAGTCAAATTCAGACCTTGGCTAAGAACTTGCTTCAATTGCAAATCTCTGGGATAGGTTTTAAATTCTAACCCTTTTTATTTTTTTTCTCTTTACTTTTGATGGCCAATTTCTTATGTTCATTTCAATATGAAATAATGTCAGAATGTGCAAAAAACAAGCATTTCAATTTTAAACATATCTCCAGAGATAGTATGGATATAAAAGTAATTTTTTATCCAGTTAGAATTTAAATTGTAACTCTTTGTGGTTTTTAAATCAGAGGTTGAAAACAAATAGTAATAGTTATTATGGGCTCTTGGCAGGTTAATGTAGTATGTCATATCATATTTGTGTCCTGTAGTACTACATACAATACACACTATATTTTGTTGTTATTTAAAATAGTTCTGGTGTTTTATGATATTTATTATATTATAAGAAATGGTAGGTAGACATTAACAAAAACCGCAATAATTTGATCTTTTTTCTCTGGACGATTGTAAGGTAATATGATAAGAATGCAAACTAAACTCCCTTTTTCTAACTTCACATTTTCCCTACAGAATGCACTCTCTCATTGTTGTTAATTTAAATGCATGCAGAGATATTGGGCTACATCTAAAATAGTTTTCCTTCTGCCCTATCCCCCCCAAAATGTCCTTATTTGATGGGGTTTGGAAACTTTTTCTTCCCTCCCAATCAAGAAAGCACATGAGGTTTTGGTACGGATGACATGAATAATGTCAAGCAAAAATGTGCTATTCTGATCAGTGAAAATCAAAGAGATTATGCTGTTTTGATGATATTTTTTAATGGATTACATGAGCCCTTCATTATTCTTGATATTATAAAGCTGCCAGTAATTTGCCCCTTCTGCATACTACCTTCTACCACTAACTAAGAAAAAAAGAAACCTCTAGGGGTTCAACATGCCATACTTTCTCCAATTATTATATTTTTCATCATCTATTTCACTTTCATTCTCTTAAAACTTGCCAATGATTGTTATTGTAGTGACAACAAAAACATGAAAAGAGGCTGAAAGGCAAGGCAGGGATTTAAGGAGAAGCTGTTACAATCAAAGGAGGAAAATAAATAAACTTAGCTACATGTTAGATGAATGAGAAATGAAACATGAGATAGAAGATGATAGATCAGTAACATCAACCAGTAAACAATATTGTGAATAATGTTTGATGGAAAAGGTAAAGACAGTTGGATAACTGAGGAATTTACAAGATGTTAGATGTAGGACAGCAAGGACTAGTAAAGGAAGGGTGATTATGGGCATATCTCATATAGGCTAGGGACAGAAATTACACATAAACCGGTATAAGTCATCAAAAACCAGTTCAAATCTGTAACACAACAGAAGTTCAGTGGACACAAACCACTTTCAGAATGGCCAAACCAATTTAAGATAAGCCTAGATGGTTATAGGATCAGACATCATTGTTTTAGGTTAAATTGGTTTGTTGAACTTCTGTCCTGGATCTCCTTCAGATTTAAGTTAGCTCACCGTCCCCCAGCACCGTAAATGCTTTTCACCTCCCTGCAAACCCCTCCTCGCAGGGTGGGCAGGCTAGCCTTGGCCCATGCTCTCTTCTCCAGCTAAACAAGGAGGCATGCTCTAGCATCTCCCAGCTTCTAGCCTGGGTCACTGCAGGTTTTGGCTGCATTTCTAGAATCAAAACTGAATGTCTGTTCAATTACTTATCAGTTTAGTCTATGTAGCTTAGCTTCAGTAGCTTCAGTCTATGTAGCTTTAGTCTATGCACTGCCACCTGTTGTCTCAGTGCACTGTTTGTGCCTGCCACTTTAAGAACCTAAGGCAGGCTGAGTAGCTGACAGGTGTGGTCAGGCCCAATTATGTGGTCATATAACCGCAACGGGCCTACCTGATTGGATGAGGGCAGGGCAGTCAGGGTATAAGCCCAGGCCCTAGGAGAAGAACAAACAGTTACAGCTAGGGAGCTGGTGCAATAACATTACCTAGCCTAAGGAGAGTAGCTCAGTGAACACCTGGAGGTTAGGTAGGAACTATGGGGATGGGGGAGGTTCCTGTTGGTCCTGGGTAAAATCTGAAACTGCACTCTGCTGGGGTTTGATGGTATGATGGGGCTGCCTATAGCAGGGCAGCTCCCAGGAAATAGTTTCATAGTTTCATAGTTT
>NW_017728912.1:3236499-3241157 GCF_001723895.1 Crocodylus porosus | reverse complement strand
CTCAGCGGTCTGGGCTTGGCTGTAGTTGTGGGTGCTGTTTGGTCTGGCAGTCTGATATATCCTCCGCCCTCATCTTCCCCTTCCCCCGACGAGCCTAGTTTAAAGCCTGCTGGAGGAGGTCTGCCAACCTAGAAGAGAACACACGCTTACCTTTAGGGGAAAGGTGGAGCCCGTCCCACCCCAGCATGTCTCTGGCACACCTGTGCGTCCCCAGTGAAAGGCAAGGATGGGGAGCCATAAAGCCTCATCCCCCCAGTGCCTTGTAGGTACCCTGGAGAGGAGAAAGGCTTAAGGAGCACACCCTGACAGAAGAGCACAGGGCCCAGGTCCACTGAGTGGAGGGACTGAGGCAGGGCCAAGGTCCACTAAGAGCAGGGGTGGGCAAAATAGCAGATCCAGCTGGCAGCCAGATTCCATTTCCTGGCTGCCCCTGCTCTTGTGGCTGGGGCCAGTCTCCATGGAGACCCCAGTTGCAGCTGTGCTGTGATATTGCAAGGCTGGGGTTGCCATGGAGACTGGCCCCAGAAGCCCTGACAGGGTGCAGGGCAGGACAGGGTAGGGGGCTGGTCTGGAGCCACTGGGATCTTGTGGTGGGGCAATCCGGTCCAGGGCCGCAATCCAGTTCCTGTGTGCCCTTGCCTGGAGTGTGCAGGCTGCAGATCATGGCTCTGCCCTGGCCCCAGACGAAGCTGCCCCTGCCATAAGATCCCAGGGGCTTCAGAGCAACCCTCTGCCCTACTCTGCCACACACCGTAACAGTGTGGCTGGGGCTGGTCTCCATGGCAAACCCAGCCTTGCACTATCACAGCACAGCTGTGGCTTTGGTCTCCATGGAGACCAGCTCCA
Source organism: Crocodylus porosus (assembly GCF_001723895.1). Taxonomy (NCBI): domain Eukaryota; kingdom Metazoa; phylum Chordata; order Crocodylia; family Crocodylidae; genus Crocodylus; species Crocodylus porosus. The sequence continues at coordinate 3,240,311 of NW_017728912.1, read as the reverse complement.
GCCATGCAGGCAGGGGCTGCTGGGAAATGTAGTCCACTTTTGACCAGATCTGGTCCATGGGCCAGACTTTGCCTGCCCCTGACTAAGAGAAACCTGAGGTCCAAGGGGTAAAAAAGCCAGAGCAGGCGTGTGTGGCCTAGATACAGGATGAAGTGAATATATGTCCCAGAGACAGGGCACAGTGGGTGTGGCCCAGTAAAGGCCAGAATGATAAAGTTCCAGTAAGGCGGTGGGGGGGGTGGAATGAGCATGTCCCTCCAGTGAGGGATCGAGGGAGTAGTCCAGTGAGAGGCCAAGGAGTCAAGGTCCACACAGAGGGACCTGAGGCCATGTTTGGGCTAGAGGCCAAGTGCAGCCCAGAAACGAGGCCAGGGGAGTTCAAGGCAATTTTGGATGCTATCTGTGAGGTACAGGGCCAGAGGTGTAGAGCCATGTAATGGGCCCAGCACACCAGGGCCAGAATTAGGGCAGCCTCCTGTGTTTTTATCCATTTACATCAAGGCATGGCAGATGAGTGAGGGAAGGCTGACCTAGAATGGGGGTGGGGCATTGATCTTTTCAGGTGACCGGGGACCCCCTGTCACACCTGCAAATATTGAATTGATTCAGCCTCAGGCTTGTTGATTGTCTGTACTTAGCCATAATGAGATGCCAATACATCATGTTAGTTCTTTTTTCTAAGATTAAATAAATGAATGAACCAGAAGCTAAGAGGCTAGAGAAGTGCCCTGGGATTTGGCAACAACTGATTGTCCTAAGGCTATTAAAATATCTTCTATAGAACCCACGCTGTAACTTGACAAACCTAGAATATAAGAACTTAAGAACTGCCATTTATTTGGTCAGACCATAGACATGATTTCTCTTTGACATAGCCATGTTGATTTCTCCCCAGTAAGTCATATTCATCCATTTGCTGAACAATTTTTTAATATTATTATTTCTACCAATTTTCCAGGAATGGAAGTTAGACTCACTGGCCTGTAGGTCCCTGTGTACCTTCAAGGGTCTTTGAAATAAGTTTTTGGTACATACTGCAATTATTAAGATGACAACTTTCTAAGCACATGGAAGAAATAAGTGCTTCTCATGAAATCACAGATTCAGGCAAGTGAGAGCGTGGACTGTTAAGCTAGTGAGTGAAAATTAAATTTGTGTAGGCAATTAATGATTCTTGAGAGTATGGTAAGTAGGATGGAGTTCATTATTTGGGTCCTTTCTTATTTAACATTTAAATTGCAATATGTAGCTAAATTTAATAAAATAATTTTAATGTATGGTATCCATATTCTGTGTGTATTTCCCCCAAAATCATATTTTATTAAAAAGGACCTACAATGCTGTCAAACATTGTTCCACACAGCTGTTTAGCATTTATAAAATAATTTTGCCTTACAAATTATTAAGAAATGATATACCTCTTACAGATTAGAACTTCAGAAGTCAATAAATTAAATTATATTACTAGACAATTGCATAAACATATTTTAAAAACATCTATTTTTCTTATACAAATAATAATGCTTTTACTATACATTTTATAAACCTATATATATTATATATGAACATATAATATATATGAATATTAAGTAAGTCCTCAGGATAAAAGTATTAATATATTTAATATTGTCATGTTAAGTTAACAGTGCAAGAGTACATATTAAATACATAAAATATTGCAGTGTATATATTTTTCTAACTAAGCTGAACTCATTTAGAACAATCTCTGCAATTTACTTTATTTCTCCAAGGCAACAGAATGCCCTACTTATAACCATATTCTGACTTCATTATATAAATGAATGACAAAATTCAGAGAAAGAAGGATAAATGACAACATCCACAGTCATTTAGGAGAAAATAAATGCTAATCACTACCAAATGCATTTTGTGCCTAACCAATCTCACCTCTGTGAGAACAAAAGAAAAATGAGACGATCTGTCTAAACAATTAATAAAATATTTAAAGGAAGGGTAGCAAGAACATTATCCTAAAATCCACATGCAAACACAAGCCTTATTTGTATATAAATACAAATCAACTTTAGAGGGACCCATCTCTCATGAGCAAATACCAATATTTATTTATGTCTTGTAGTAGTTTGTGGCTTGAATTATAGGAGAGAATAATGCAAACAGACAGCAATGTATTTTGTCTTAGGCATAGATTGGTTTGATAAGGCCTCTTTTAAAGTCCATATCTATGATAATGAGGATCTTAGAGATCTTGCTTAAGACACTAAGAAGAATAGATGTCAATATATAATTATACATGACATATAGGGCTAATCTAATTCAACATAAATTAGATCAGGCTCTTATATAACACTTTTCAACCATAGCTGACAAGTGCTTACAGCTGGACTAAGTAAAAAAGATTAAAGTTCATATTCAAAAGAAATATATGGGTGAAATCTATGCCTACACTTAGGCATTAGGAATACCCAAAACCTAAGTACCTTGCTCAGGGATTGATTCAGTTCAACTGGGGTTGACTCTTATAGTTTCTGTGCCCTCAGAATGAAGACTTAGACACCTTACAAAAAGTGATTTAGTGTTAGGCCCATAGGCATCCTCTATAGAGAAAGGGGAGAAGTAAGTATCTCAAAAGGTATTTTGGAATACCCAGAGGCACAATGTGGTATTTCACAGGAAATGGTAAAGACCTCTCAGGAATTTAGTTTCCTACCTCACTCTGCAAATTAGGAGCATTCATTCAGTTGTGATTCAGAACACTCACTCTCATTTGTAAGAACAAGTGCCTAGTGCTATTCTTAGGCACTAGGATGGTGATTCCTAAGGTGTTACAGAAACATTAAAAAGGATACATGGGGATGATTTAAAATTGAAAAACTTAAGAGAAGGGTTAGACATGCTTTATACTTGACTCAAATGAACAGTTCTTGAGGCTTGTACCTTACTTAACATAGTCCAAATTAAGCAAAAGAGGTTATATAATTGATTGAAGTAAAATTCTCCCTTGGGACAAAATAGATATTGATTTGTCAACAATGCAAAAAAACCCCACCCAACTCTGTACTTGTCCTAGCTTCTGTTCTTACCCCTTTGAGATAGCCTTACTAGAAGATCTTACTGTTAAACAGGTGACTGAACACATCAAATCTAATTTTTTTCATGATGTTGTACCTGACATAGTAATATCTGACAAATGGGTCAAATTTCAGTGGCTATGCATTAAGACTTTGCAATGAAATTTGTTGGAAATATAGTGCAGCTCTTTCCTATTATCCTGAAACCAAAGAACTAGTAGGCAGCAACATCAAAATAACAAAGTGCCAACTAAAGAAAAACTGGAATGTCAAATGCTTATCCATATATATCAAAACAGAACAGCACCAGTAAAAAAAGAGGTTGTCACCTGCTGGCAGTTTGTTCAACAAAAAATTGAAAATAGGCATGTCTGCATTGGTAGGAATTGTTATCAGAGTCGCTGGGAATTTGCAGATACATAGGCAGATAAAGTAAACAGATAAAAAACTCAGTATAATCTGGGGTTTTGGCACTCACCACCACTTCATAAAACAACACTGTGGTCATGTGTACACAAGACACTGGCTGCTCACTAGCTGAAAAATACTGTGCAGTAGCACATCACAGCATAGACAGTGCTAATATGCTACTGGGCAGTATTATTAGGTGTCACGGAGTCACATAGGTGCCCCGTGATTGTGAGGGTGATTGGCAGAGCTGTCAATCACCCAGGCAGCTCAGGTGCCTGGTTGCCAGGGCAACCAAGTGGGTCACATGGCCGGAAGGGGGCAGGGCCAGGCCTTTATATATAGCTTAGGCCG
>NW_017728912.1:3195269-3236225 GCF_001723895.1 Crocodylus porosus | reverse complement strand
GGTGTCAGCCCTAGAGAGGGCAAGGCCCCAGAGCGGGGCAGAGACAGGGCGCGAGGCGTGGTGTCAGCCCTAGGGAGGGCAAGGCCCCAGAGTGGGGCAGAGACACGGCGCGAGGCGCGCGTGTCAGCCCAGAGCGGGCAAGGCCCCAGAGCGGGCAAGGCCCCAGAGGGTGCAGTACAGGCCCCAAAAGGGGGCAAGGACCCAGAGCAAGAGAGAATAACCGGCGAGAGCGAGCCGGCCCAAGGGCGCCGAGGCTAGGGCGGTGAGAGCGAGCCGGCCCAAGGGGGAGCCGGTATTAGGTGACGCTAGGGAGCCGGACCCAGGGGGCACCAGCGAGTAGCTGGGCACCAGCAAGACAGGCCCAGGGCGCACGGATTGGGCTGGTGATAGGAGCCCGGCCCAAGGGGGCGCCAGGTGGGCGAGGGGCCCCGGGGCCTGAGAGAGAGAACAAGGGCACCCGAGGGGTGAGGGACTACACAAACGTCCCCCAGAACAGCTGCGAGGCTTGGGGCGTGCTGAGGGGGAGGTTTGGAGGCACGCATAGCCCTTAAGGTGGGACGCACATAGATACCCCAGTCTGGAATAGGGACAGGAACACCTAGACCGTCCACTAGGGAAACTGGCAGCCTCCACAATATATATATGTCATCAAAGTCGTGGCGGGCGAGATTCTGAGGGTGCTACGTCACCCTAACTTGATGGTAGGGGGCGCTAGGGAGCTCACAGCCGCCCCTAGCCGCCGCTCCCTCACATTAGGTTACTAATAAAAGACATTTGCTGGCACTACTGAGCAGTAACTCCAGTTACTGCTCCATGTATTTACTACTTGCTAATACAGGTACTAAATAAATGTGCAGTAATGACTGAGCAGTAGCATCTTGTGTAGATGTGCCCTGTGTATATCCCTGAAGGGAAATTGGTCTCAAACAGCAGTTATGTCCCTCCCCATGAAGCTGACCACCAGAATCAGGATCCTTAGTTGTCTCCCCTGCCTGAGACACCATATGTTTCAAGGATCCTCTCAAGGAGGGTGACATGCTTCTCTTCAAAGATGAGGAGCCTCTCCTGGAGGGTGCTCTCTTCCCAGTCCCTTTCCCACTCTGACTCCAGGTTCGGAGCTCACCAGGCCATGAGCCACACTCCTCTATCGCTGTGACCAGTTAGTCCAGAAGCAGGGTGTGGTCCCCACTCCCCATGGGGCTCATGACTCCCAGCATGCAGCCCAGGAATGGGCAGGTCAGTTGGCATTGGAACAAGTGGCGGCAGCACCCCCTCCCCCCCTGCCCTTTTCCCTGTAGGGGGTTTACTGAATGGGCATGACAGATGCTCACAATGGTTTCGACTCTGTCCCTCCTAGTGGACAGTGGGTGAGGCTGCTTCCAGTGTCGCAGGGTGTGAAGGCACAGTGCTTGGCTCTCCATGCAGTGGCCCCCTCTAGGGAGAAGCCAGTGAGTGGACCTAGAATTGGTGGGGTAGGTATTGGTTTGGGCTGCCTGAGCTGCCATATGAGGATGATGGTGAAGAGCATACTCGGACATGCAGCTAGTGCCTTGAGGGGTCCTCCCGCAGAGTGTACTCATCACTCCTGGGCTGTGGCAGAGGGTCCAGCAGCTTTCCCATGATGGAGTACATGTGCTGGCCCTCACCAGGGTCCCGAATGGCCAGGATGCAGTCTACCTGCCACATGAAGGGCATGGTCCTGTGGGCAGCCCTGGACTGCTGGTTGTGGTCTGTGATATGGACCCATTGGGCCCACAGGGCTTTGACATTGATGCAGCACTGAGACCCAAACTGCTGGTGGCTGTGCTCCTGCATGTGGGCTGCCATCACTTTGTATGCATGAGCATTTGACTGGGTGGCCCAGCCAAAATGCTTCTGTACCTCTGTGTTGCCCCAGACTGAAATGAAGTCAGTGGTCTCTCACTTGGACTAGTTGGGGCCCTGGGACCATGGCATTGGGGAGGCTGCCATGAGAAATGCTTCCAGGGGCCTTCAGGGCTCAGGCCGGGGTTCCAGGTGCCAGCAGGGCTTGGCATACACCCACAGTGAAGGGACACAGTGTCCAGGAGGCAGGCAGCTGGTGGCAGAGGTCCCAGGGGACAGTCAGGGTCTGTGGTGCTGCTACGAGCAGCGCTTGCTTACATGTGTGGGTCACAGTGACCAGGGGACAGGCAGTAACTGGCATAAGTCATGAGGGTCAGGCCAGGGGTCTGGAGGCCAGCCTGGGACAATCAAGGAGATATCCCTACCATGTGGCTGGAGGAACTACCAGCCATGTGGCTCTGGCCCAGGCAGAAGGCACACCTGCTGGTGTGGCTGACTGGTTTTAGATTTGCACCCAGTGTCAGCATCTACACATGCGCTACTGCAGAGTAGCTAATCTGCCATTAATTTAGTACTTTTATTTCTTGGCACTAGCAAACCACTCATTAGACTAATTTACTGGGCAGTAAGTGCCACACATATATAGCATATACTAATGCACAGCAAAGTGTCTTGTGTAGATGTACTCACAGAGTAGCTTACATGTTACTGTATTTGGGTTGGGAAGGAAGATGAGATGACCTGAAGGTTTAGGCAACAGTTAAAACCAGTTGTCATTCTATGGAGATATACATCACACTATACTGGGCATGTCTACATGTCCAATTAATGTGCATGAATAAACTGAGGAGCTTATTGCTCCAAATGTTGTAGCTCCTAGATGCATGTACATATTGAATGCCTGGGTGCAATCGACTCCAGAGCAATAAGCTCCACAGTTCATTTATGCACAGTACATTGAGCTGGAGCAGAGCAGCCCTAGCTGGCAGGGTATCTGGGGGGTCAGTCTACCATCCCAGAGCTACTTCCCCCAACTCGCTGTGCTGTGGAGGGACTGGTTGGGGCAGGAAAGTACTTCAGTGCAGGGCTAGCCAGCAGGCAACCCCCATACTGAAGCATCCTCATGTCCCAGCCAGCTGGGCAGTGTCTACACATGCACTGCTGTGGAGTGTTTTACTCCACAGCAGAGCAGGCTAGTACTTAGTCAATACAAGTACTATCCTGCTGTGGAGTAAATTGCTTTACTCCGGCCTGATAGGCATGCATGTGTAAATGTGTGATGTTTACTGTGCAATAAACGTCTTCTATAGATGTGCTCACTTGGAAACTGGATGAGGCAACCTTCTTTGAGGCTCTGTAGGTCTGAATCCTAATCCTTACTGATAAACATATAGTCTTGGTTTGTTATACAAGAGGTCTTGGTTTTATGTAACCTAACTTAGCAAAACATGATTTCAACAATTTCTCTTTCACGTAAACCTGGGTGCAGTTTTGTGGGTAAAAGGCACCTCCTTGATTTCACCAGAACCTTTGTCAAATTTCTGTTTCCTTTAAACACCATGCAGACATGTGGACTTTAGGAGATGAAGACATATTATAAACAAGAATATGAGGAAGAGCAGGTTCTGAGAGCCTATGTCTCACACACTTTTTGAAAGAAGCAGGTGGAGAATATACTGGAATCAATTCTGATCCCATCTACTTTCAATGTACAGGTCAGCAGAACTGAGAGAAACCAAAATGGGACTGTCTTTCATTTGGCAAAGGACTGTATAAATTAATTACTCCCTCAGGAACCAATTCTCCAGGGAACTGACAAAGAAATACTTCCTCCCTACACTTCTTAGGGCTGTGTGAAGCTTCAGTCCCTGATTTGATTCAGTGGAGATTCGGCCTGATTTGGTAGCTGGATCTCCAAATGCAAATCAAATTAGAGGACTCCTTAATCTCTCTGAATCAGTTTGGAACCCTCCAAATTGATTCGGAGAGATTTGGACAGGTTTGGTGAATTGGATGTAGATACAGCTTTAAATGTTTTTTTTCTACATACCTCTAGGTAGCTGGGGCTCTGAACGCTGCAGTGCTGGGGAGATGCAGCATCCCACAGAAGCATGGGGGGCTCCCCAGCACCCTCAGCAGCAGCCCCAGAAGTGGACCAGAAGCACTTCCAGTCCACTTCCTGGTCCACCAGGGAGCATGCAGGGGGGCTCTTGTACTCCCCTGTCTTGGCAACTGGTGCCTCCTGGGTCTCGGAGTAGGGGGGGCACCCAGGGTCCCCCTGTGGCTGATCGCTAAGTTGGGAGGGCATGAGGTGAGTCCAGGATTGCTGCTGAGCATGCTGGAGAGCCCTCTATGCTCCTGTGTCACCCACCCCAGCACTGCAGTGATCACAAGCTGCACCTGCTACCTCAAGGTATGCAGAAACTTTTTTTTAAAGCTGTGCCTGTGTCCGAATCACTGATTTGCCGAATCAGGATCAAATCTTCAGATTCGGATTTGACTGAATCAAATCAGGGACAGTGATCCAAATCACTGTGCCTGATTTAGGCTTAACCCGAATCCGAATTGGGCCTGTTTTACACAGCCCCAATGCTTGCATGTGAGGCAGCCCAGAAATGCGGTATCCCATATTCAGGAACTGAAAAAAGACAAACTCTAGCTTTAGTTATTTATATTCCTAAAGTACAGCACCAAAATTTCTCCTCCTACCAGCAAGAAACATCATCTGTCAAATTCCATGAAGGGAAGATTTTCTAGTTCCTACACCAAAATTTCACGGTGTCTAATCCTACTCTATTAAATTTAAAACATCAAATCTATGACTTTGCTGTTCCCCCCGGATGCCATATCAAAGATTACAATTTGTCTTATAAATGGCAAATGTCTTCAAAGCACACTTTCCAAACATGAGGATGTGGTCAGACTAATATTACAAGGGAATTTTGGTATACTTTTTTTTCTTTACTAACAACAATTTCAGGACATCTCAGGGTCTCTACTTGTTTTATTGCTTTTAAATACTCTTTATGGAGTTCTGCCTCTTTATAGGACCAATGTAAATATTTGGCTTTAACGTTGCAACTGTGAAAGTAATAGTCATATTATGGGAAACAGTAATAAATATTCAAAAGCTTTCAGTTTGGAAGGCCAGCTCACCCAAAGGTATGGCAGATATTTGATAGTTTGGAAGATATGTCCTTTTCAGAGACAGATTATCCAGAAATGATGATTCATTGTGGCAGGTTAGGAAGAGTCTAAGAGTGCTTAGGTAATTTAATATATTGAAAATATTACATATTCATAATTAGACAGTGGTCAAGATACGTTTGTTTTTATTTCATCCCAACTATTTTGGATGGCTTTTGCCAAATGCCTTTTCTACTCTTGCTTGTTTTAAATTATTGGAAGGAACACTGATAGTTTACATTTTTTCTTGAGGGTTTTCTGAAATACTATCAAGTTGTGCCTCAGTCCTGCAAGCACACGTATTTAACTCTAAACACATGAATGTTCTTAGTGAATACAACAGGATGACTTGCATACTTGAAATTTAAGCACATATTCCAATTTTTCCAGAGTCTGGTACTTGACTGCTAATCACTGTTTTTAATATCATGTCATTTCCAGAGGTATTGCTTTTGAAGGTAATACACTAGGAATGAACAGCATGATCATGAACTAACTTAGAGATGTTTTAGGTCATTGTTGTGATATTTCATTAATTAGTAATTAGTTTTGCTTCTTAGCTTTGAAGCAGTTTTGCTTTCCTTCCTATTCATCAGGAGCTGCTTGTGTGGCATGAATGTGAGCTATCAGGCAAAAATATGGCTCACTCTCTCTGAAACTGAGAAGACAAAATCATAGCATTTTATCAGCCCTTAGGCTGGTCTCTTCATGTCAAAACCTGAACTTGGGTGCGCAGTGCAGACAGAAAGACTCAGTCCCCAGCAAGCTATATTGCTGTAGAGCTTGCCATTTTGTTTTAACTACATAGCTCAGAAACACTGGAGGGACAGATGGAGCATATTTTTCATGCTTTGTTTTTTTGGTTTATAGGTCTGTGCTGGAAAAAAGCAACTTGCATTAGAAGTCAAATTATCATCCCAGCAGAGAACTCCAAATAACTTAGAGAGAACATTCATGAATGAAGCTTCTACATAAGTCTAGATCTAGCAGTCCAACTGGGACACATATTGCAAGGATCTTGATTTACAGTCTTTTGATTTTGTAGAATTTTAACAAAAGGGATTTTGACTGTATAGTAAACGAGCTACTCTTTCATATAAATTCATTTGTGTTGGGTACAGTTTCACACCCTGCACCTTAAATATCATCACGTGGATTTCTTACCATGGCTTAAAATTAATTATGCAGTCCTGCGCACGAGTAGTATAAAAATCAAAAAGACATTCTATCTTTGTATCTACAGCAGTGTCTGTATAGCAACATGGAAAGTATAAAATCAAAAAGACATTACATCCTTGCAGGTTATATCTTAAAAACATTCCTGTGTGGCTAATTTGATATGACTCAGACTCCTCATAAAAAGATTTGTCATTCTGTCAATTGCATTTCAGCTGCATTAAGTGACAAAGCTAGTAAATTGCCTGTTAATGATTGGAAAGAACATGTTGTGATTGTATGACTGAATTTTGGAAACACTGACTAAACATTTTTGCCATTTCTTGCTAGTTGCTTAAATCAAGTGATAGATGTGTCTAATTTTACAATTACTGTTTCAGGAAGATTAAAAATAAAGCAATATCACCATCAATTATAGCATACAACATTTGCAGGCCAACTTTTCAACCTGAAACTCTGCACATCTGTAACAGAATGTAGAAATAAAACAGCTTCTCATCTCAAATGAAACCTTATTTAAATAACTAAAGGTATGCAAACAATTAACCAAGCAGGTGAAAAATATGGTTCATGAGGTAATTTTAGATAGTATTATGTTTAATTTTGACTAAAATAAATTATTAGTGTTCTTGTTGAGGAAATCAGTGATGATTTCTAAAGTTTACTATCTATATTTATCTGTTTACTTTTCATTTCAATTGAAATTCAGATCTTTACACAAAATACAAGTAAGGCTTTCAACAATTGCAACAAAATCTAAACTATTTCAACAGTGTTTGATTGAAAGAGGGAAACAATTCAATGTTAAATGTTGTGGTCATTTGCCTTATTCTGTTTCATTCTGTGTGGGAGAAACAAACTGGAGAAAGACACAGAGCTAAACTCCTTGGAGACAACACAGTCCGGAGAAATACGTCCTTGTTGAATGCTAGGTAGCTGTCACAAGTTTCTCTGCAAGAAGGGCACAATGGGGTAGCACTGTGAAAACAAGACAAGAGTATGATCAGATAGATGTTAGGAGCTTCTACTCATAAATTTTCCCTTAGAAAAGGGAATAAGGTGTGGTGAAAAAAGCCCCAGAAGGAAACACTTCTGCAAGTATTTTTCCCTTCCTTAATTTTCTGTGGATAAAAAAACCCCACTGTCCCAAATGACAGACTTTGGGGATAAGTATGATATTTCTGATTATTTCTGATTATAACAGTATTCATGTTGCAATAAAGTTGCATTAGTTTTCTCCTTGCTAATTCAGGCAGGGGGGAAAGAATGCTTTAGAGTCACTGAAGTCAGAGTTTCTGGCTATCAGACTGTAGGCAGGGTATATTTGCAGCTTATATACTAACTCAATCAGAGATAATTAGCATAAGTTCTCATGAGCATGACCTCAATTCATCAGATGCTGAAGGACATGCATAGAGCAGTATAAAAATGGAGAGAATAGTTTGAATACCAAAGACAGGAAGGGAGGAGAGAGGGGGTGAGGAATAATAGTGCTGGAAGAGACAAAAAAAAAAAAAAAGAAAGAAAGAAATCTATAAAAGTAATAAAAATTTGTAACCCAGAAGATAGGATAAGAATTCATAGTTCCTATTTAGGCCATACTTAATAAAATCCAGTCTTTGAATTATTTCTCATTCCACAATTTCCTGTTCAAGTTGTGTTTTAAAATTTTTCTAAGAACACCTACCCTGTGGTCAGTGATGGAAAGTCCAGGAATGTCTAGATAGAACATCTACCGGACAGCAGATACATTCTTATACAAAAGCTGTGTTGACTTCAACAGCAGGTGAGGATTGCAGGTAACACCAAGGAGAGGTCAAGAGGGGACAGGGATAAACACAGCAAGGGAGAGGGGAAAGTGAACTAGCAGACTATCAGGTGCTTAGGAAAGAGTCTAGAATGAGAAACCAGTGTGAGGATTGCATACCTTTAAGGGTTAGGCTGTCACTCAGGTCCCCTCCAGGATATCACTATGACACATAGCTAGAGATGGGCAGAGTTGGAGAGAGAGCCAAAAAAGGAGTCTTGTGGTTGTCTGGATACTGTTGGCATGATTAAAGAAACCTCTTTGTTAAAGTGGCTCCTGACTTAGTGGAAATGAACCCACAACATGACAACCAGGAGAGGAGCTGTGGGGACTGAGGGCCTTGAAAAACTGGAAAAGGAACAGCTAAGTACCTTTTGGGGTACTCAAAGCTGTGTGGGATAGATTGGGGACAGAGAGATGGTTTAACCCCTTGGGAGATGGGCAGAAAAAACCTCTGTATGGATAGATTTTGGCCTAGTAAATGTCTTTCCTGAAGAGACTGTCTTTGCTGCTTGAAATATTGGGTTGTGCTGGGTCTCCCCAGTAGGAGGTAAGTATCTGTCTGAGGAGCAGAACTGAATTCTAGTTCTTTGAGTCATGGATGGTCTCACCAGGAAAGGAGAGAGATCAAAAGATCGGGGTTATTCTCAGAGTGGGAAGGAGCTTAGCCTCCCTGTTGCTGCTCTCAAAGCCATGCCTGGGCTGACTTCAAGGAATTCTCTAAGAGCCCAGACAAAGTCAAAGTGGTCCCAGGCAAGAATCCCCCCTAGAAGATACTCCAAGGGTATTTATAAATGTGCACCAGGAGTTGGGAGGGGGGGCACTTTAATTAGACTGACTTTGAGAGATGCTCTAATTAAATCACCCAGAGCATCATGTGTATACTGAAAAATGGGGGCAGGGGTCTTTAACTAAAGCTCATTGAACAAGCTTTAATTAAAGTGGCCCCACAACCATCTTTTAGCGTGGTGACACTGATACACATGACACTGGAGTGCACTAGAGGGTAGTATAATTACCATACTTCGACAGACTCAATTAATCAAGTCTGCTCCAGTGCTATAATTACAGCACATCAGAGCAGCCTTGCTGCATGTGTATAGGTGCCCCATAACACCCATACACTATTTGTTTGGTGGTTTTAATTGAAGTTTACTTCTGATGACTGATGTTGGCCCTCTATTTAGGGGTGAATAAAGATCTTAATGAATTCTATTAGTGGTCACCACATGCATAACTGGCTGAACTTAGGCCAAAGAGCATAATAACTGTGCCCCATGTAACTGCCACTTTATTGGAAATATAGGATGGGAGTTTGGAACAAGGAGGCCAGGACAAAGATGTGATTATAGTCTAGGTGAGGTATAATCTAAGGAAGTGTTGAAAAGTGTCTTTAAGCCAACTCTGTGCCTTTGGGTTTTGAACCATTTGGTAGCTAAAGCCATATGATTTAGGTATGCTTTGATCTATATTACCTTTGCCCCAGATGCATATAAGTAACTTAGTACCTAATGGTACAACAACATTTTGCAGCACTCTGTTCTATGGTTGAGGCTTTGACCGATCATCTTTCCAATTCACATTTAATCTGGATTTTAAAAAGTAGGGCTATACAAAGCTTCACCCTGATTCAATTGAGCGGAGATTTGGCCTGATTCAGTGATGGAATCTCTGAATCCAAATTGAATCAGAGGACCCTTTAAACTCTCCGAATTGAATTGGAACCCTCCAAATTGATTCAGAGAGATTTGGAAAGATTTGGCGATTTGGACATAGACACAGCTTTAAATGTTTTTTCTACATACCTCTAGGTAGCAGATGGCTCATGAATGCCGAGATGCTGGGGCACATGGAGTGTCCCACCAGAGCATAATGTGTTTGGCAGTAGACCCAGAAGTGGACCAGAAACACTTCTGGTCCTCTTCTGGGTCTGCTGGGGAGTGCACTGGGGAGCCCCCCGGTATCCCCCTGGCATGGTGACTGATGCGTCCTCGGTCTGGAGCGGGGCACCCAGGTACCCCCATGGCTGATCACTGAGCCATGGCAGCATGGGGAGGGGGAGCACGCGCTCCCCGGTGAACCCAGAAGTGGACTAGAAGTACTCTGGGTTCACTACTGAGCACATGGAGGGCACCCCTACACTCCTGTGGGATACTCTATCCACCCCAGCATCGCAACATTCACAAGCAGTGCTGGTACCTCAAGGTATGTAGAAAAAACTTTTAAAGCTGGGTCTATGTCTGAATTGCTAGTTCTCCGAATCAGCATTGAATCTTCAGATTCAGATTTGGCCGAATCAAATCAGGGCAGTGATCCAAATCAACGAATCAAATCACTGTCCCTAAATTGGGCCAAATCTGAATCAAATAGGGCCCGCTTCACACACCCCTACTGTACAGTCCATATTTTCAAACTAATCTGAAAATATCATTGTACATTACATGAGTTTGTGTATCATGTAGTGGCTAAATATGTATAGTGGCCTTTGTACATCCTTACATATTTTTAATTATAAGGAAAAATGAAAAGGGTGTCTAAAACTTAAAAAATGCTAGTTAAAAAAAAAAATATATATATATAACCATGAACAATGAAAGCCTTCAGTATCTACATTATTATGAAAAGCACGCTAATGAAAGATGATCTAATTTTATGTTGTTGTTTTTTAAGAACAATAAAAGTACATTTACAAGTTTGACATTAAAATGACTATCCTATCCTTGGTAATAAAAATGAACTGAAATTTCCCCACTCTAAATGTTAAATCTGAATATGTCATCCTATAAATATGTCAACAGACTAGTTCTGTTCATTTTAGAATTCCTTCTTCCCCCCTGTAATACGTAACAAGTCAACAGGGCTCAAAGAATTTAAACAACATAATAGCTAATGAAAGATTAAATCTTCAGCATTTCTTTCAATCAACCACCTGCTATATAAAAAAATAATACCATATTTACTCAAATATAACAAAAGGATTTTTCCCCAGTTAGCATGGGGAAAAAGGCTCCTTGTCTTACATTTGCATACAAGGATACCTCATTAAATCCATTGTCATTAAACTGCTGCTAAAAGCAGCATGTGATCAGTAATGGAAACCAACTATGAAGCTGATTAAATGCAGCTATCACTGAGAATGACTGACTATAAAACACGTGACCCATATTAGGCAATCATTTTGATAAGAACCCTTTTTTTTTTTTACACATTTTATTAAAAACAAATGTATCACCCTACATTTACAAAGTGTCACATAATGAGCATCTTTATTTTACCAAAACTTCACTGAAGTTCAAAAAACTCCATTGAATATTGAAAAAACAAGTATATGTTCAAAAACATACAACTACTTATAATAAAGCCTTAAACAATGTACATCAGCTTCCCACAAAAATCCCTTACACAACTTTTTGTTCATACAGAACCCCATGAAAAACTATTACCTCAGTAACCACCTGAAACTCTCTGCCCGTCCTGTCAGTCCTCTCTGCTGGTTCAGTGAAACAAGTGTGTTCAGTCCTTTTTCATCACTTTTTCTCTGCCTCTTCTTCTTCCTTGTCACAATCTATGTAGTATTTCAGTTAACACTGCCCCAACTTCAGGCACTCTCTTTCAGTGAAAGCCAGCCCTTAAAAACCCAGAGGTTTCTTACTTTTGATAAACTAGTTTTAACACATACCAATAAAGTCCTTAATAACATTTCCTCTAGTCCCTTGTTTTGAGTCCATATAGCACCATCTCCCATGCTAAGAAAAGGTTTATTTTGGTGGCACTGGGAGAGTAGCGGACCCTTTCCCACACCCGCTTTGAATATGTACACTCTCAAAACATGTCCAACCATTTGATCTTCCTCACATATCTCCCTTGGGCACTTTGAGGTCATCCAGCTCCATCTGTTTTGCAACTTTCTCACCAGCAAGATATTTCTTACAACCATCCATGCTAGGTCAGCACGTTCACCTTTTAGTTGTTTACCCACCACTGCTCCCCACACCTCCTTCACTTGTCCTTCTGTGAAGTTTCCCCCACCAGTGCCATCCTGTCTCTCTCACTGCTTTAATCAATTTAAGATCCAGCCCTACCTTCCCTTTTTTATACTCTGCATGAAACCTTCCATCCTGATGTAATGAATCAGCAGTTGCCATGTCCATGGACTGTTCAAAGAAGTCTGATATACTCCCCATTTTCTCAAAATTACAGCTGCATGAAATTGAGTGATATGTGCCACTTTCCCATCTTCCTCGATTACTGCCTTGCATACTGCACTTACATATTCCGCATAAATGAACAATCCCAAGTTTGGCAGCCCCAGTCCCCACATCTCTCTTGCTTTGTACAGTTCAGCTGTAGCCAACCTTTCCCTTTTGGCATTCCATAAGAACCTATTTCCCCATATACTTTTGCTATTTGCTGCCATGTCAGTGGGAATGTAATTCCCATATGTAGAATAATTGGCAGTAGCACAGACTTAAACACCACCAATTTTCTAGCAAAGGACAGTGTTCTTCTGGACCATACCCAGGTATTTGCCATATGCTTGTCATTACTTTTCCTATGCTTTTCCCTCGGCATCCATTAGGATCCCTGACACTCTGATTTCCCTCTTTTTTATTTGAAGGCCCAAGTTCTCCAAGTCCCTCCAGTTCCTCATTCCCATTGTGGTGGTTTTTGTTGTATTTAGTTTAGGCCCCATCACTTCTTGATACTCTGATATATAATTATTTGTTTTCCTCTATTGGATGTGGGGCAGTGTATCACTGATCACTCTGATTGCTTAAGAGATCCTTCTGCCTGGTACTGCACTTATTTGGTCTTTGTGTATTATCTTCTAGAGGTTTTTCCTCATCCTAAAAGCTTGTGTCTTGGCCATAAACTTATAGTTCATATTAAGGAGTCTAATCAGTCTCCAGTTTTTCAGGAGTTCCTTCTCCCCTTTCAGGGAAAGTAGGATCACAATGCCTCTTGTAAAATCCTTCCCTGCCTCTCCTATTTCTGCTATTTCCTGAAAACTTCCACTACATCCCTTCCTACCCATGACCAAAACTTCTTGTAAAATTCTACAGGTAGTCTGTCAACTCCTGGTGATTTCCCTCTTGTAAAGATTTTTAAGCACTTCTCCACTTCCTTTAGGCTCATCTTTTCTTCCATCTCCTTTGCTTTCTCCTCCTCTGCTTTTCCTCAATCTCTTCCCGCAGATCCGTCATTTTCTTCCTGTTCATTTCCCTCTTCTGATATAGCTCTTCATAAAATCGTTTCATTGCCTCCAACACCTCCTGCCTCCAACACCTCCTGCTTTTCTACCCAGGTGCGATGTTCTTCCTGCACTGGTTTTAACTCTCTTTTCACCATCTTCACTCCAGCCAAAAAGTATCAGAACTACATTGTTTTCTCCCACCAAGGCTTATACTAAAAACTTTTTCTCTCTCATTTTTCTTTTAAACCAGGTTTCTGTCTTTTGCCTTGTTTCTTCTAGTTCTTCTCATACCTGTCTTTCTTCTGCACCTTCCATGAGCAGCTCCTACATCTTTTTATGCAGCTCTCTCCCATCTTTAATTCTTTTCCCCGTGGTTCTTCAGCCGTCCTCTTTTTCTTGCCCCATTTCCATTTCTTCTACTTATTTTGTCTTTTCTCCCCATCCTCCCCAACCCTCCCACCTCCATGTCTGGGCACTCTTCTGCTCCACCCTCCCCTTTTTCTCCTGTATCTTTTTGAGCCACATAAATGAAAGATATCACACTTCCCTTTTTCTCCCTTCTCCCTCTGTTCCCATGGAGTCTCCTCCTCCCTTTCTATCTTTGTTTCAACCCCCTCTTCTCTCCTGCTGTCCTCTTCCAATACTTGGTGTTCCTCAAGGTGTCTGACCTTACATGTGGAAGCTTTGGGGCACCTATCATACAAGTGTCCCACCCCTTATATATAGTGTCTTTTACAAACTCCTAGTACTCTGCTGCACCATGCCCCTTCTCTTCAGAGCTCTATACGCTGAATGGGGACAGCGTGCAACCAGGTGCCCTTCCTTGCTGCATTTGCTTCACTTCTTTGGTTGCTTATGGGATATCATAAACCCCCAATGTGCCCCCTACCTGGATTATGAATGGGCAGTGCCACACCTGACCTGGGTTCCATTCCTTTGCTTGTAACACTACTTGTGCCCTCCATGACCCCACCTACATACCATATTTGTCCTGAGGTTTCTCCACTCGTTACTCTTTGAAAGTAAACTTTAATCCACTTTTCTATATCTTCTGCCTCTAGACACTTTTCTAGGTCATCTGCCTTCTATGTCTTCTGTCTCTAGTATATATTCATACTATAACCACTTGTTCCCTTGACTTTTCTCCTGCTAGAAATCTTATCCTTCTTAATTCCTCCCTCCCATACTCCTCTGCATGTTTTTTTTCCAAAAAAAAAAAATATTTATACCATTCTCCAGTACAGTACGTGATTACCACAACTTCCTGTTTGGAAAAACAATTAAGCTGGTAAGGTGCTCCAACTGCACCTCCAGTATATGAAACAGTACCTTTTCCAAAATTCACATCTGTTCAGCACTGATCCCATCTCTATCCCATCACTAATTCTGCATTTATCCACAGTCTCTTTTCCTCTCTGAAATATCCTATCATGTCTTCCATGTCTTCCTTTGAAGCCACTTTTGATAGGCTGGCATTCAGTCATGTTCTTTCTATTCTGTCTCTCACCCAATTATAACTACACCTGCTGCTCCCAGACAGTAACCTGCCGTCCTTGGTTCTTGTCCTCCTTCTGGCATCATCACTCTTGTCACCTCCTTCTTCACTGCTGCTGTCATGATTGCTGCCTTCTCTGTTGCTCCTGCTATCACCTTTCATGCTTGCTTCTCAACTTTTGATCATTTTCCATCTGTCTCCCAACCTTCTTTTCCACTCTTTATTTTTTTTTCATCTCATGGTTACTCACCACCACAGCCATTATTTCAAGTTTTAGGTCTCCCTCCACCACTCTGCACACCATGCTCTGTTGACCTCTGTCTTCAACCTTACGGTATTGATCAGGTTTCCTGTACTGATGGGAACCTACCACAAGGATGGGTTAGTACAGCATTTTTTAAAGGAAAGTGTTTCATGTTCCAAGTCAAATCAGGCAAATCAGTGAGTCATTCAAGAACCATATGTGGCCCTACTACTGGCAAACATCTTCCATCCCTGCCTGGGGCTTTCAAAGCATTTGGCAGGCATCCTACATGCAGGCCCAAGTCCAGTGGCTTGGGGTTCAGATCCCCCCAGGTTTAGCATGCTCTAGCTGTATGGCTACAGGAGCAAGCTAGAGAGGAGTCTCCTGTTTCCATAAAGTGGGTGTAAAGCCAAGATTACGGCAGTTTATCTGAATAAGATACATGTTCAGTTCCCATTCATTTAATGGTAGTGAGCACAGCCCCCCTCAGTGCTGACTTTCATTTCATGGTAAAATACTGCATTGAACACATTTCAACTTCTCTTTCACTCCCACAGCTAAGCTGAAATTTTCTTTCCCATTCCCAATGATTCCTGTTTCTTTACCAGTCTTTAATGTCTGGCAAATGTCACCAAACAAGGCTGCAAATAATTCACCTAGAATATCTGTCCATTGCATATGATTAGTGTGGCTACACCATCCATGAGGTGGAGCTGGACAAGGTTGTCCTGTGCCTCATCTGCACATAATTATTTGGAGGGTCCAGGGCTCATGACAAGAATACCTGGTTCCAGTCATGAGTGGAGGTAATTAGTACATGGATCCTTTGTGAGGGGTGTTTGGAGTGCACACACACATACTGAGCAGTGGGTTCACCATAGCTTGAAACAATGTTGACGCTGCTGGGGTCCAGCCCAATAAACAATATGGTAAATCATGAGCCTTTTGGCTTTAGATTAATATATATAGTTTGTACAACAAAAAAAGGCATACAAAATTAGTGCTTAAAAGTGAGCTTATGGAGTACCTGTGCTGAAATTTGCAATAGTTTCAAAAAAAGGGTAAATGCATCAATTTTGGATAAACTAAGTCTATGATGTTAAGCACTGGACTCTTAATTAAGCAAATGAGGGTGTTACTCCTCTGAGAACCCAGCCCAGGGAAAGGATTTTTAAGGTGGCGGGAGGCTCTAAGCATTTTGTTTGCTTGCAGCCCAGCGCTACTCCACCACAAAAACAAATGAGCAGACTCTTCAATTAAACTGGAAATCACAGGACGGTATTAATGATAACAGACAACAACAGTACTTAAATAATTACAAGATTATTTACAATGATAACTAAGGAAACAGTGAGAGAGATTAGAATAGAACAGATGCAGACCCTCAGTCTGAGAGCTGCAAACAATGTTGCAAGTTACACTAGCACATATACAGAGAGCCTGCTGTCATAGACTCTCAGGCCTTATGCTTACAATGAGAACTGTACAGATCCCCCACCTTCCCAAGAGATTTTCCCCCTCTTCAGGGTACTCTCGCTCCTTCGATCCAGGGAATGGGTGATACGTTACCATAAGAGTGTTAGCCTGCCGGCACACACACAGGAGCACAGGCACTTAGGGAATAGTGGTCACCACTTTTGGTGCCAAAATCCCTGTTACTGGGTCTCTACTGCACATGCTAATATATATATTAAGGTCAGCCCCTCCTCAGAGGTAATATATTCACTGCAGAACCTTGACTTACTGTGCAAGTGCAGGACTTGAGCTTTTAACATTACAGCATCACCTTCAGATTAGCTAGGCCAGGGAATGTTGCAGCACCGTGCACTCTGCAATGGGTACTATAGATGTGTTTATTTCAAGGTCATGATTGTCAAATGTCCCCCTCACTTCCTTGTACTTGAGGAAAGCAGGAGGCAGCAGAGGGAAGAAGTTGGGAGGGGCAGAAAACAAAGGGGCCATGCCCCCTCAGATTTATTTTTTCCTGCTGTAGCAGTGCCTGTGTGGGTGGGGAGGACAGTCAAACAAAACCTCCAATAATTCAATCTAAAGCTGGAAAATTATTTAAAAATATACATTTTTAATATTTAGAATAAAATTATTATGGGGGGGCTTATCTTATATTTGAGTAATTTGAGTAAATAATTAGAAATAGGTTGAAACTGGATATCCAGTCTAAACACATCTGCATTTGGAAGAAATATATTGGTATCCAAATTCCTAATTCTCGCCTCTTTTTCCAAATCCTCTGTGAAGTTGAGGGAGTTTGGGATTTGGATCTACTCCCATAATTGAACATGGACTCATTTGTAATAATTTGTAATTTTACCTGCTTCATTAAATGAGAAATAATGTTTACCAACTCTTTGGACCCTGAAATACATACATCATAGTTTTTTTAACCAAATGATCAAACGCTTTCTATTATTAAAACTAATACATGTCTCTTGAAAAATATGTGTAACTGAGAAGCTCACAAAAATAACAACCCAGTGCAATACTTTTGGATGGTCAAAGTTGTTTATCTGCAATTAATACAGCTCAGTTGTTTTCCAAATATTTGGGGGAGGGGGGTAGAGAAAAAGGGAGAAGGCAGGGAGGGGAATTCTGAAATGTGAATTTCTGATTTTCCTTACTCTCTGGGCTATCTTTGACATAAATATGATGACAGACAGAAGCAGCAGTCACTGAATATTTAAGAAGCTTAGGAAATACTTAATACTTAGGAAACTTAAAACCAGTCCACTATCTGGTAGTATATCATATGAAGAGTAACATGGCTTATTAGCTTACCTTACAGCTCTCTCTTTTTTTTGTTTGTTTTTTTACATATATAAACAATTGAACATATAGGGTGCATCCAAATGTTTATGGACATATGGTTTCTCGGGAACAACTAGCAGCCTTGTACTTTGTGCTGCCACTAGCTGTCCCTGGAAAATGCCTATGCCGTGTGTGTGCTGGCACACAGCAAGTTATCCCAGACGAGGTAGGAGAGACTAGATCAGCACTGGGCTGGCCCCAGCAGCCTTACCTGGGGTCCTGAGGGCCTCCTAGGGCTGCAGCAGTAGTGATTCTCTTGTGCAGAGCCTGGCTGGCAGGGGAGCACAGCTTCAGGTGTCCAGGCTCCAGCTTTGGGTGGTGCATGCTGCTGTTCCATGCACCACTCTGCTTTTTTTCTTTCTGGGTTTTTTTGATCCTGGATAGCCAGGAGTCAAAAAAATCCCTCCATGCAGCTCCCTTGTAGCATAGAAAACAACAGAACATGCAGTATGTGGCACTGCAGATGTGTCTGCAGTGCCACATACTTCACGGTCATGCTCATCTGGACGCAGCTATACAGTATAATTGTCTCTGTATAAAGCCATCTGTATCATTTCACTGTGCATCATTTTCTCCCAGAAATTTAATAGCAAGAAGACCTGAGTTTGGAATATGTAGCATAGTCTATATGAAAAACCTTTATGCATACAGGATGATATGGCCTCACATATCTGGATTTATAACTGGAAGTGACATTATATTTCAATTAAAAGTCACATAGCAAAACATGTCATGGCAGAACAAGATTTTGTCACATGTTACCTGACAACGTAAGTGGAATAACAAAATAATATACACAGAACTGAACAGCAGCCCTGAGTTCCTAGTCAACAAGGAAGCCAGAAATCTGTCAAAAAAGTTAGGATTTGGAAATCTGTTGGCATGTATAGCAGGTACACAGATAGATGGTTCTTTGCTCTGGAAGTACATAGTTGAAATGTATAAAGTTGAAAGCTACTTAAAAGTTTATTAAAATTCATAGGGGAAAAAATAGGTAAAAAGGAGAAACTTTTCACACAACTTTACTACTGGGTAAAAAAAATAAATAAAAAGGTCTCCCTTGATGTACGACTTAGATTACAGTAAAAACTGTATTTAAATATAGAAGAATTGTAAAAAAATAGAAAAAGTCAATAAATATGGTTTAAAGATGGTTCCTGCATCTGCATGCTTTGTATTGTCTTGTTTTGTTTTGTTTATTATGGTAACAAAAGAGTATATCATAGAGTGGCCACAGTACAGATTTGGAACCAGTAAAATCAGTGGAACAAATGTAATATAACTATCTTAGGGTACTGGCACAAATTACCTTAAATTGTTATAAGGGCAGATAAAAACAAGAGCAGTCATTAGTAAAGGGGTGTTAAATCACCATAAGTAGCTTCAAAACATTTTAAAGATAAACCCCTCCAAAGACAGTTTACCTTGGGAAAGTTTTTCCCATGCCATTCCAGGGTATTGTTTGAAAGGTGGAGGGCAGTAAAATGTTTTATGTTAATTCCTCCAGCATCCCAGGAGGGATTCCACCTGTTGTACCCTTTCCTACCCTCTGAAATTCTAGTGGACCACCCCTTCACACTAAGAATAACTGTTCTGAGCATAATTGCAGAGACTAGAGTCAGGGAAGCCTGCTCCCCCCAGATGTATGGTCTGGCTGCAGGAAGCTCAGTTTCAGCCTGCGCAGAGTCCCAGGGAGGATACTTCCCAGGGGCTCTGTGCTCCAGCTGATCAGCTGCTGGTCTGCTTTAAGTGCAGAGAGGCCCTGTTCATTTCAGCCCAAGCACAGCTCCCCAGATAAGCAGGACCCTGGAGTGGGGTGAAACATGCTTTCCCAACCCCCGGGTCTTGCCACCTGGGCCAGGACAGCCCCCCCCTTCCCAGCCAGCACAATTTCCTCTAACCTGACTCCCCTCACTCCCCAACCCAATCCCAATTCACTGAGACACATGCAAGATTTTAGTCCTTTATTTTGTTTTAATCTTTTTCTCACTTCTTTCTCATTCTCCTATCTCCCTCCCCCTCTCCCCGCATCTCCAATCTCACTTCAAATAGTTTTGAAAAATGTCTCCTCTTGCACCATTTGCTCTGGTTGGGGTCCTGCTGGCTGTGGAAGGAGGGAAGCCTTCATGCTGATTTCTCTGACTCCCAACTACATGCCACCCTCCTCCCCTCTCCCACTACAGGGAAGGAATAGAGTCCTGGCTCCTTTCCACTACCCTACTCACTAGCCCTCTCTTGGCAAGTCACAATCATACAGGTCTGAAATGAAATAAAGTTTTCACCTAAGACTGCTCGAAAAATGTCATCATTTTATGACACTGTAACATTTCTCAGATTTCTGATGGTATGCAGGTAACTTGTGCCATAGCGCTTAGTGGGTACATGCCAGTAAGCTTGTTTCATGAATATGTCTATTAACAGGGGCAGGGACTGCCTCTGCCTCATGTACCCTCAGAAACATTGAAGAGATTTTGATGCATAAGTGAGAGATTTTGATGCCAGTGGTCCTCATGGACACTGATGCCCAGCCTTGTAGCCCATGGGGAATGAGAGGTGGTGGAGCAGCATTAAGGGGAGCAGTCAAAGATTATCGCCGCTTTCGTGTCCATCTTCTCCAGGGCCTCTCCTCCAATTAGTGGCAAGGAGTGGGGCCACATGAAAAGCAGCCTTCTCTGGCAATCAGCAGTGAGGAGAGGGGTCTCCAGGGCTATTCTCAGTTAATCAGCAGTGAGGAGTGGGGCTGTCACAAAACGCCCACAAAAGTGGCTCTGTCCTGCAAGCAGCCCATGAAGAAAACCTGTCTCACCCTGATTTACATAGGTCCCTATTAATGAGCACCTGATCTGAATTTGTTCCTCTTACTCTTTAATATGAAGCCTTTCATGTGGATTTCATCATTTTTATCTCCTTTATACCTCTAGAAGGAATGTGGCTATATTATGTTTTGAGCCTCAGCTTCAAGGTCCAATACTATGAGTCTTGTCTAGGTCAGTATGGACACTGCTTCACATCAGATACTAGTTACTTACAATTGCCCTTGGTTAAACATGCCTGATAAAAATGTTCCACCTGGGTACTCTTTCTGCCATTTTTGATGACTCAGGCAGCCTTAATAGGTCAGGGCATGTTCTCTTCCCTTCTCCAGCTGAAGGATTTGCTTTTCCTTTTCCTACTAGATGTGGGGTCTAGATGCCCTATTAAAACTAAAGAAAAGGTTTTATTTCTGCTTCAGCTGACTGCTTCAGTTGTCTGCTACTCAAGTAAGACTCCTGTGGTGATATAACTACCCGTGAGAGAGTAGAGCAGAGCAGGGTCACTGAAGTAGACAGATGAGGTACTGAAGAAAGACAGACAATGATGGGAAGTTCGGCTTAGCTGTTGTGTTGCTAGCTGCTTGATGTACCATAGCACAATTATTGGATTTGATGGTCATTCCTGCTGAATAGCTGAAGGTTTTTAACTTTTTATTTTTATTATACCTGGATGGAATGTTTTTAATGGAACTTTTTTTCCTTTGGAAAACAGCAGTTAAGTCGCAATGAAATGTTCTTAGAAGATATGACAATTTTAGTAAAAATCTAATTAAGAACCCCTCCCCCCCACACAAATAGAATGTTTCATTTAACCTTTTCAGTATGGAATAAATTGCTATTACAAAATAATTTTTCATGACATTTTCTACTGATATAAAAGATACAATAAAAACTACAACTGAAATATTTTGGTTTTTTTTCAGAATGAGGTATTTCAGTGATGCCAATATTTATCAGCATTTCATTTTATAGAACATTTCTAATTTTTTTGTTCTATTTCAGGAGACAAAAAGGGTAATTTCAATTTTCAGATTTATCATCAAAAGGGAAAAATTTATCACTTTGTGATGAACACTGAGAGTGTCTACATGTGCATTTCTGCCAGCTTAAATTTACTGTGCAGTAAGTTACTGTGCAGTAAGCAGGAATAGGCAGGTGTCTACATGTGCAGGTGACCTGGAACTAACTTTATTCCCAGGTTAGAGAAGGCTGCCATGAGCCCTTGTGGCTACCAGGGGGAGCTCCAGCTGCCAGTCACATGGCTGCCATCACTTGGCAGCTGTGCTGAAGCCAAAGGCAGCTGCCAGCACTTGGCAGCCATCTTAGAAACTCTCCCCCACCCTCTGACCCCTGGCCAGCCCCTTCCCTGTTTGGGAGCTGTGTGCCCAGTGCAGGGACAGCATACAGCAGCTCCCTCCTTGCCAACCCTGCCTTCCCATACCATGGCTGCCCCCGAAGGGTGGCAGGCTACTGCTGCAGCACAAGTGGTTGGTGCTCCTGCAGGGTGGGAGGTGCCCCTCCTGGCCACCCAAGTCCAGGCCCAGGAGGGCCAGCATCTCCTGGTGGGGCCACACCTGGAACACCTGGCTTCTCCCAAATCCCAGGAGGGGACTCCAGTGGGGCCGCAGGTGGGAGCAAGGTGCCCTGTCAGACTGGGTGCCAAAAGGAATGGGTGTAATCACCAGGCCCAGAAAGGCATCCAGGGCCTGGCGGTCAGCATCCATGGCCAACACAGCCTGGCCCCAGTGCTCAGTCTACTGCTTGAGAAGCACAATGTGGCACTCCTCGAGGGCCTCCGTCTGGTCATAGTACTCATGCATCATGCATTGGAACACCTCCCTGGTGACATCCTCCAACCACCACCCTAGCTCCTGCTCCTCCCGTGCCTAGTACCATGCCTGGTCCTGTGCCTCCTGCTCCTTGGACACTGCCACCAGCTGTTGGAGCAGAACGGTTTAGTCCTGGGTGCGCTGCTGCCAGTGCCGGTACATCCTGGTGCTAGTGACCTCTCCCCCATGTCCAGATGTTGGCCCCACAGAGGCAAGGGACAGAACCCTTTTGTGAGAGTTTGCAACAGTTAAGAGATAAGATGCTCTGCACCAGGGGCTGCGCATTGCTGCTGGCATCAATGCCTTCCTCGGGGTATGAGAGCCACGTGTCTGCTCAGTTGTGGGGATATGCGCTGCCCAATAAAGTACTGAACTGTATCCCACCTTCACCTTTCTGCATGCTATGGGGTGGGGCTCCAGGGCCAGAGGAGTGTGGGTGGGCCAGGCAGGGAGTGGGGGCAGGGACTGGGTTGGGGATTACGAGGGCCTTCCCCCCAGTGTAGGACTTACTATATGTCCAGGGCTGGCATGGCTGGTGACTCAGCATGGAACTACTTTCAGCATACACAAACAGCTGCACCCAGTGTTGGTTGATGGCCCATGGTGGTTGATGTGCTGGTGCCTGGCCAGAGGTATCCCCCAGGGAGGAGCTGGCACTGCTGGCAGCCAGTGATGTTGTGGCTGGTCACTCCTTGTGGAGAGGTGAGGAGGGGATGCAGAGTTGGTGAAGCAGCCACTGGCCAGGGCTCCCTGAGCTACTAGTGGGTATAGTAGCTGGGGAGGAGGGCGAGGCAGTGTGCTGCACAGCTAAGGGCCCCTCCTCTGGGGAGGTGACATGCTCAGAGGAGTCAGGTAGGGCCTGGGCTTGGCCAGGCCACCCCCACTGGTGAAAACTGCAGGGTTGTGGATTGGGTCCTGGGACACCAAAATGCTCATCACTTCCCATATAAAGGGCATGGTCTTGCAGACATGACTGGACCAATGGGTGGAATTGGTCATGGCCACCCACTGTGTGCACAAGGCCTTAACCTTTATGCGGCAGTGCCATGCCAACTGGAAGTGGCCCCTCTCATGCAGCCCACCTGACAGGGCCTCATAAACATGGGCAGTCAAGCGCTCACTAACTGCCTCTGTGCCTCCTGCAGAGGGCCACAAGGTCCTTCACACCCTCTTCTGGGTCCAGTTGGGGCCCTGGGTACTCAGCTCAGGCATGTGAACAGTACACATGGGTGGGGCCAGAACTCGCTGGGGAGGATGGGGAGGACATGGTGATGGTGCATCCTGCATTGGCTCTCTGGAAATTCTGAAACAGGAACTAGAATACTGTGTATAATCAAGTTACTCTTGTCACTAAATTCATATGCATAAAAGGTATGATTTCCTGTCAAAGCATCTTTGTTCAAGAGGATGTTTGCAGTCTTCCAAAAGGGGGTTAAGCTGCTTGGCTGACCAGGAACAAGCACAGAATTAACTTGCAGAAAGTCACCCTCCTTTTTTAATCAATATAATTTGTTTATCCAAATCCAAAGTCTCTTAAACAGATGGATTTTAATACGAGTCACCAAAAATTACTCTTCAGCTTTTTGCAGGAATCCAAAGATTAGCACAGAGTAGATCCAAGAATGAATTCTGCATCTTAATATGAAGCATAAATTTGGACACCATCTAGTTAGTTCTTTTCATTGGCAAATAATGATTTTTAAAAATTTGATGAGTGAAATTTTAAAATAATTTGGCATGCTTGGATTAGTCATTAGGGGACAATAATAATTTATTTTATGTGTATCAGTTTGCAAGTTAATTCATGTTAAAATTAGGTTTAAATAAGAAAGGTATTGTTATTATTTTCATAGAACTGGATCCTTGTATATTGTACACAGTTTAGGTCCAGGGTTAATACATATAGACATAATTAAGTTTGATGCACTGACCTAGGGTCAGCAATTTTTTTTATTCCCCAAATTTTTTTTTCTTGGAAATGGCTTATATATTTTTTTATTTTGATTGATGAAATGATTTTATGATCTTAGTCTCTGAGAAAACATGGACCTGACTAATTTTACCTATGTTGTTTTTATTGGGATTGCACATATGTAGATATTGTGGGTAGTTACATAGCTAAGGCCTTTGTCATTATACATAGAAACTAATATGCATACACTACTTTATACACAGTGCATATTCCAAATGACTTCTATGGACTACTGATATGTATAGAATTATCTAAATGCATGAATGTTTGCAGGGACATGGCCTAAATATATAACCACATATTATGGCTCTATTTTACCTTTTATTAAGAATCTTATGTGTGTTATCATTTATTGTACTTTTTCAACTATATTTTGTTTGTTAAATTTATATTGAGAAGTTTATTCTTGCACAAAATAACCTGGAGTTTGGGTCTGGATGCCACAAACCCTCCACCTGTTATGCATGACACAACAATTGCTTTGAATATGAGTGTCATGCACAAAAGGTTTTCAGGCCTTCTTCTTATAACTTTAGACTTCTAACTATTAAATGTTTCATGGTGGCATAATCATTATGTTTTGCATGCTGCTGAATACACACACACTACTGAGCAAAGATTTCCACAATGAATGGACTTGATCAGTTGCAGTTTTGACTTGGCTTTTGAAATTTTTGAGATATCTTGTCCTGTTATCTCCCTTAAACATGTTTCTGCTAAGTTTCTTTTTTTTATATATTCCTATTCCAGACAAAAAGACTAAATTAGAAGATTGTCAAGGCCCTGATCCTGAATAGGGCTCAATATGCAGTCAGTATTTTTGCATTTCTGATCAGAGCTTAAGGTTACATGGTTCTGGATATAAATGCAAAGAAATACCAATATTAACATTACACACTCCATTTTGTTCTAATTTTTTAATTTATCATTATAGGTGATATGGAAAGTGGAATCGAATCTAGTAATCATCTATGTGTTTATGTTTCACTTAATACATAAAAAAATCCATGTCTGTTTTTTAATAAAGGACATTGATTCTTCAGGCTAAAACTGTATGCCATGTTTAAGAACAAATAAAATATTTATGGGTGTGTTGTAACAGTCTTAATATAATGAGTAGCAATGGAAGTGCTAAAATTTAAAAATAAACTTTATGCTGTTATTAAGAAGGAATAAAATTTATAAGGGAAAATTGATTCATTGTAAGACTATATAAATCCCTTTTAAATATGGGTGAATACCTCTGTATTAAGATAACTTCCATGATACAACTAAATTGCTATGTTTGCTACCCATATAGCTTTGTTTACATTGTACCAATGAAATACATCATTTAGTTTGGTAAACTCAGCACCATTCTCAACAGTAATGTCAAATACTTGTGAAACTGAGAATCTGAATGATTTTTGATTTATTCTTTGCCAAATGTGGACAAATCACAGTATTGCCTCCTTCAGGAGTGCAGGGGGGCAGATAAACTTAAATTAGATTGATTTACAGGTAACTTAGAAAAAGATTACTTTCTAGATATTTTAACAAGCACATTCATTTCCAACAATTCCTGCAAATTAAATTGCTGGTTTTATACATATACATGTAGCTTGTTAAGAATATTCATTGGCAATATAATTGTCACAGAACTTGCCAACCCTTGTGAACATAACTAACTTTATGCTTATAGGCAATCCTTCTGAATTAGGTGAACTTAATAGCATATATACAGTTACTTTTGTATAGTTCAGGACCCAGTGACCAAGACGCACAGAAATGTTAAATATAGTAATTGTATTATCTCCAAACCTCCATTTCTCTTTTATTTTACTTATTTATTTGTATTGCTACAGATCTGACCCTGTTCAACTAGATGCTGAAAAAGCCCAATAAGAGAGTCCCTAGCCAAAGCAACAACACAAACAAACCTAGAGGAAGACAAGGGTGGTAGGATATTGGATGTAATGGAAGTGGTCAAGATTTTGGCCTCGCTGAAAAAGATCTTGACATCCGAATGCTGCTGAACCTTGATCTAAATTTGTCTATATGCCTGTATAAATGGTCTCATATTGGAAATCATACTAATAATAACCACTTGCTCAGACCTCATTGCAATTTTC
Source organism: Crocodylus porosus (assembly GCF_001723895.1). Lineage (NCBI taxonomy): Eukaryota > Metazoa > Chordata > Crocodylia > Crocodylidae > Crocodylus > Crocodylus porosus. The sequence continues at coordinate 3,209,751 of NW_017728912.1, read as the reverse complement.
AACTAAACGCATAGAATTTGATTGTTCTTTCCAGACTTTTCAGTTGGTTGAACTTCTGTCATAAATTAATAATCTCAGACATCCATGCTTGTACCACAGTCACTGTGAATAATTGATAATGCTTAAAAGTTTTGGTGATTTAGTATCTGGACAGAAAATACAGAAATATCATCTTTTTAGGCTTAGATTGATTTAAACACAAAAATGTAACTCAATCTTTGAATTAAAAAAAATCATTAATTTCTTTTTAACAAAATATCCTTGTAATTCTCTGGATTACATGTACTGTGATATGTATTATAAAAATACAGTTGTGCTGTAATAATATTAAGTATCTCCAGGTAAGTAGTGGTGTAATAATATCAGCTTACAGTGGGACTGCTCACATGCTTAATATGATTAGATGCTTGGCTGGATCAAGGTCTAAGTGGGCTGGTGTTAAGCCCTTTTGACTAGCGACAGACATTACACATAAACTGGTTTAAGTGATCAGAAACTGGTTTAAACCTGTAACAGAACAGATGTTCAGTGAACATAAACCATTTTGAAAATGGCTGAAACCAGTTTGAGATTAACCTTGTTGAATGTAGTATCAGACTTAACTGATTTCTGTCAAACCAGTTTATGCAATGTCTGTCCTAGACCCCTTGCTGGTTTAAGATAAACCAGAATCCCCTAGCATTGCGGCATGTTCTCTGGACTGAGCAGGACTCACTGCTGCACAGCATGGTTGGCCCCTCCCTTCTGTTCCCTGAAGCTGAAGCTCAGGCACAGACTGCAGGGACAGCCGGGTCTGCCTGGCTTCTCCCTGCCCTACCCCCACAGCCACTGCTTGCTGCTGAAGCAGAGATCCCCCCTTCCCTCCCTGCCTCCCATCTCCCACAGCACAGACCCCAGTCCCATGGATATTAGGTAGGTGGTATGCTAGCTAATGCTGAGAGGTGTCTGTGTGCGTCTCCAGTTTCACTGGGTTGGGAAGACAGAACAGTGATCACTTAGAGCATTTTGGAGCTATTCAACAGGTCAGCTGGTAAGCTGTTTAAGAGGAGTTTTAAGTAATGGACAGAAGCTATTGTTTTGCTGATGTGGTGATAAACATTGTTGTCAGCTCCCTGCTGACTTGCTTGCTTGTCATTTTGTGCAGACAGTATACAGAAGCAGGGAGGGAGATGGAAAAGCTCCATATCATCAACAGATGCATGTGCACACACCCTTGCCTAAGAGTGCTAGCTGGGGGCTGGGTTCTGGAAACAGTCCTGGCCCCTTGAGTGAGGAAAAGCAAGAGATAGTGCAGACAGATATCCCTAATCAGAGGTCCTGCCAGGGCCTGGCCACAGCCTGCTGAGCTCTGTACCGTACAAAGGAAGGGAGGGGAGGGCTGCTCTAGTGCCCCCCAGCTTCCAGCCTCAGGCACTGCAGGCATGTGACTCAAGCTGAATTTTCTCAGTCCAGAGAGTATGTCTGTCCAGTTACAAACCAATTCAGCCTAGCAAAATTAGACTACCCTACAAAGATTGAATCAATTCAGGCTCTGGCTTTTTGAGTCTGTCCCTAGCCTAGATGAGTAGTTCCTGAAACAGAGACTGTGACCCCAAGTGAGGTCACAGGAATTAGAGTCAGTTCAAGAGCCCCAGGGAGCCTATTATTGACCTGGAATCCACAGTTGCCCCATGGAGCATCAATTTACAGGGATATAAAGTAAAAGATTCACTGGGGTAACTTAAACCTACTTTATTCAAAGGGAAAGTGTCCTTGTTTAGCCCTCACTCTGGGGTTAGAGCAGGCACAAGGACAGTTACCACAAAGCAGCTGAGGTACAATGAATCTCTGCCCCCTATTAGTTGCAGGCACACAACATTTGCTGCCCTTCTGATAAATTTCGTCCTCCTTGTAATAGTAGGTACACAAACAACTACTACTGTACAGCATTGCATGAATGATCAATCTCTAGGTCAAGTTGTAACTAGAAACTATGTGGGAAACATTGCCCTACAGAGGAGGTGAAGAGATAACTGCTGGTGCTAGTTGGAGCAAAGGTCCCACATTTTGTCCGTGTGGACTGTCCCAGATAAATGAATGTGATAATTTTCTTAATTTAGTGATCTAACAACAGCTAGTGATTTCCTCCAAAACACATGCCATGTCTTGTGTCTGTTTAATTTTGCACACAATTTCTCTTTTGCAGTAGAAATGCATAGTCAAGCATATGTAATAATACCTTTGTGTGTCTCAGTCTGTTGCACGTATGCTAAGGGGTTTCCTTAAGATATGGGCTTGCGCTTTGTTATGGATTTGCAAAATCCATAACAGGAACAGCTGTACTTCTCTTAGCCCTTTAATCTGACATTTTAACAAGAATTTAACCTACTGAACAGGATGGTCGTTACTTAAGCCAGGTTATGGGGCTACAGCTAAGGTTTCATTTATGCATTTCAGATCAATATTAACAACTTCTGTAGCTTCCTTATTCAGACACTGTTTCAGGCTTCACTACTGTGCCTGGTTTCATCCATGGGCTGGTATATTGAAGTAGTCCTGGCAGTTGAACTTCCTCCATATGAGTGAAACACGTATGCAGTTATAAATGCTTTTAATGGAAAACTTGAAGCAGCAGAGGGGATGCTTTTGGTTCCTTTCTCTTTGCCGACAGAGGTCTAAGAACCACGTTTTCCACAGACCTCACCAAATAAGGATACAAAATTTAATTTTCACAGTTCTGTCCTTTTCAGCTGCCAGCTTTTTATTACAAAATCTGCCCCCTAGTTCTTAAAAAGTAGTGGTCTACTTGGAAGAGCCTTGAAATTATGCCATAAAAAGTGTTATCAAAATGTAAAGCCTATTTACTTAGAGTTATTGCACTTGATGAAAAATACTAATGGAGTGTTAACTAAAAAAATGTTCTAGTATTTGCATAGGAAAGAGATAGGAAACATATTTAAGAGTTGTCTGTCAGCATTTCCACTGTGAATGTTTTGAGTGTCTGTTTCATCCATTATAGGGTGAATCAAGAACTCTCAAAAGTTGTTGGCCACAATATCATTCACTGAGGATAACTGATCAGTTAGTGTAACTTGTTCTGATATTAATATCTCATTTTTAATTACTTGATCATGCTGGCATTCCCATTTCAGCACATTATGCAATTTAATTTCACTTAGGTTAATTCAATAAGCACTACATTTCTCTAGCCTGCCTGACCCTCTAGTGTGACTCCACACAAAAACTTGTTGGTGTAAAAAGTATCTTGACATCTTAAACTTATTTCTGTGAAGAAAAAAGAAAAAAAAATCCTGTTAAGGAATCATAGTGGATTTGGCTTTACAAAGTCTGCTTATGACAAATGATTAAAGGAAATTTTGAAAGAAAAGCAAACAGAAGGAAGGCTGAAAATGAGCTATGCCTCTGTAAATGGCCTAAAAAAGTTCAATCTGCTAAGGGACCTTCTGGCACCAGAAAAGTCCAGAAAAGTGATTTTAGTGTTCTAATTAAAGTGTTAAGATATTGTTATGCACCTAAAAAGAATATCTTTGAGCTGGAAGATAGTGTCAAAACCATAGACTACACTGAGGTTAAAAGTTGTCCAAATTAATAACATCACAAAGAGGCTTTACCTCAAGTGCAAGCTTGGTCTCAGTTAAGAGTAACAGAGGAGAGATGACTGTGTGAGTGCAATTACTAACATGGAAGTAAATAGTCAGTTCCTAAGCTCTAACTTCAGAGAAAACAAGTATTGGGCAAGAACTCTGAACAATAAGAATGAGTTTGAAATAAAAAACAACATACAAATAATTCCATCCAACCTCTCCCAGCTTTGAGGGGCAGTTTAAAGGTTTTCTTTGAGGAAAGTAGGTTATAACTAGGAAAAAATAACAGAAGAGCCAGCCAGCACAACAATGGGGGGGAGGAAGGGGAGTTTGATTTTGTTGGTTTATAACAAGTTTTTCAGCACTGAGGTTCAAGTTTAACTTTTCCACGGCAGCCATGATTACGCTGTGCACATATATAACTAAAGAGCCTGAAGAAACAGGTGCTGAAATACAGTGGTGATTGGCACACTATAAATATCACAGATGAATAGTCAGAGAGACAGATTAGATAGAATAGTGGATTATCTACAATAATAGGGAAGTCTGACAGAGTTATTGCCCAGATAATGCTCTCAAACATTACTTCTCAGAAACACTAATGAGACAATATGTCTAACAGTGACTGTACCAGACAACTTTTTTTTCTGCTAATCATCCACATTCCTAAATCCTTGCAATGGTAACATTAGAGACTGTAAAAAAAAAGAAAAAGAAAAAAGAAAAGAAAAAATAAGATAGAGAATTTTATAATGAATATAATTTATGAATGTTAAGACATATGTAGTAAGGAGGAAACTAATGGTGCAACAATCAGAAGGAAAGTAAACACTGAGGCAAAATAATCTGTTTTGAATGAAATATTGCCTACTAGGGAATTTATATTTTTTTAAATGAACACTAATTATGATTTGTTGGTGTACATGGATTATACAGCAGCTAGAAACAGTGAAGAAAATGGAATATCTGGAGAAGAAAGTAAATTTAAAAGACGTGATATCAAAAGGCAAAGGTCTTCCTTATTTGAATAAGTGAACTGAAGACCTTAATTTAGACTGGTCAAGAGTCAACTAGATCACTGAACCAGTAGAGGAACTACGGATGGAATTAACCTGCCTGTCCAAACAAGGAACAGGTGCTGTGTGGTGCAAAGAACTTCATGCTTCACTGGAAGCCAAATTTTGTACAGCTAGTTTAGTGACTTAGGCAAGAGAAGATGCTGTGAATCAGCAGCTCAGAGAGGTGGAGAATCTCTGTTGATCACAGTGAGTGGGCTGCATAGTTTGTATGGGTATCTAAAACAGATGGTAAGGTAATAATTTGGGTGATTAAAGTAACAATTAATTCTTACTTAGACTTAGATCACTACCCTTGTCCTACAATACAATGTTTGTTTTCAATGTTAGAAGGAGAAAGACATTTCTCAACTTCTATATTTGACCCTGTCTAGCAGGAAGTTTTTATAAAATTACATAGTATACTGCTTTATAATTAAATTATTTAAAGTATCATTCCATTGCAAGTAATGAAAGTCTTTATGTAGTTAGTTTAGCAGTATTCTTCATAACAGTGGGTGCATCTACACAAAATGCTAACTGTGCAGTAGTCTCATAACACTGTGCAGTAGTGTGCTGGGCAAAAACCATGCTAATATGCTACTAATGTGCAGTAGTATTAGGCTACTGCACAGTAAGCATCATTAAAAATCTGTGCGCTGGCACTACTGTGCAGTAGGACAAATTACTGTGCATTAATTTAGTACATGGTTATCCAAACGCTGTAACTATGGCACATTAATGAATGTGTAGATGTGCCCAGTATGGACCAAAATCTACCAATGAGACTTTCCTTCTGCTGAGGTATATTTATATCTTGCATCTCAAAGTTTACCTGAGTTGTCATACATGCAGCCAGGCTCTATTCCACCTGTTGAGTGTTTAATTAGACTTAGGCACCTAAATGTTATTCTATTCCACTCTAATCAAGTCCCTGCAAATACATTAATGTATGTATGTTTGTCACTCACCATCATCTGATCCTTAAGACTGAGTTAAAAAGAAATGCAGCAGAGGAGAATACATTCATTTTTAATATTAACATTGTTTCAGCATCTCAAACAGAATGGAACAGAATTGCACTAATTCCACTTACACACCTAACAGGTGGAATTAAATCTAGCCCACAATCTTCCACTTTCTAACTCAATTCCCTCCTTTACTAGGGATATTACTAATGTTTCAGTTGCTTTGGAACAGTGTATGAAATCTAGCAGCTTAGTACGCAGGCAGCTTGGAATGAAACCTTTAACTATAACAGTGAAACAATGAGAACCCCTCCTCCCCCACACACAGTTAAGTTAGATTTACAATTTTGAACATTAAAATTTAAAAAAAAATCCTTTACTTAATAGTAATTAAAAAATAACAAGTTTTCTTATAGGTTGGAAGATAATTAAAATGTGGTCAGCTAAAGCTTATAGTCTTGCTAAATTGCTTCCTCAGAAACCTTATTCCCAAAGGATATGTAATATTCTGAGGTGGTCCAATGGTAACTCCACTGTCTCTTTCCACTCTTAATATAATCAAGAAAATAAATGTGATTGCTGAACACAGATGGAATAGAACACCGTGTCCTATTTCATCAGAACATTTATGACAGGTAGTATAACACTGGTAGCCTGGACAGGTAGCCTGACAGTGTGCATGTAGCTATGTCCTTCCCCTTTCCTGTCACTGAAGAGAAACAACATTTTAAAGTTTCTCCCACTTGGGTGGCCCTGCACATATACTGACTGGCTCCCCAAAAACAAATAGCCTTCCTAATCAATGCCCATGATTTCAAGGCTCCATGTCCCCTCTCCCCCCATGTAATGAACATCTACCTGTGGCTAATTACACATTTAGAATTTGGGTCATTTATGACAGCCCTTACTATTAATGAGAAGGCTTTTTACAGGTAACCTCCTGCTCTAGTCAGTTATACTCACTACCTCTATCTCAGCACCTCTAGTCTTACCCAGACCAAGCACCTATTGACAGACTGACCAAAACACTCACAACAATTAGCATATTCCAAAATTGTCTGTATACTCTATAATCCCTAATAATGCCTTCTAAATATCTTTGTATACCATTTCTACCTGCTTCTTTCACTTTAGTGCAAACTCCCTCCAAAAGCAACTAGCACAGATTCCCACAACTTTGCCCTGGACACATCTACATGAGCCCCTTTACTTGAGATTAGCACAAGTTACAGTTACAGTAGGCATCACCATCTACATGTGCAGATATTTACTTTAATGTGCTGTAATTGCAAGTAAATTTGCTACCAGTAAATACAAGTAGAAAATTTATTTACTGCACAGTATGGTGTGTGTAGACAGCTAACTGGGAGCAAACATGCTCCTGGTCAGCCAGGCAGCAGGAGGTGGGAGATTGCTCCCTGCCCCCAGGAGCTGCCTGCTGCTGGGACAAGCTCCACCACCAGACCCTGGGTGGGGACAATGTCCCCATGACCCAGTAGCAGGGAGCTCCCAGCCTCTGCTCTTCAGTCATGAATTGGGAGTAGGGACAGGCTAGGATTGCAATTGTGGAGCAGGAGCTGAGAATAGTCTCCCCAGCCCCCACTCCACAATCACAGACCTGGGCCTAGGAACAAGCTCCTGTTCTGTTCCCAGACCCAGTTCCATGATTGCAGAGCTGCGGCTGGGAACAAGTTCCCCATCCCCCACTCCGTAATCACAGACCTGGGACAGGGAGCTCCATATACTTGGAGAATTCCCTGCCCATCCTGGAGCTGGCTGGGACAGGTCCCAGACAGGGGCAAGTCCTAGCCCTATGCCCATATTGGGTGATGGAGGCATGGGACTTGGAAATGCTGTGGGGTGGTAGGGCAGGTCCTAGCCCCCTGCCATGACCCACAGTGGGGCAGCTAGCAGCCAGCCCAGAAAGGGGCTCACTGCTAGCTGCTTCACCAGCAGATCAGGGTAGGGGGCTGTGTTGCATCCCTATGATGCTATAATGGATGTTATACCAGGCAAGGAAACTAAGATTGGGACCTGTTCCTCCCCTGCAGGTCTTTCCAAGCCCCCTCCCCTCAATCAGGGAACTGGGGCAAGAAGCTTTCTGTTGCTGAGGCAGGAGGACATTGTCCTCGCTTGGGCTCTGGTGGTGGAGCCCACCCTGGCAGCAGGAAGCTCACAGAGGCAGGGAACAATCTCCCAGCACCTACCAGGAGATAGCTGTCTCCTGGATCCACACTTCCTACCAGCACCTGGGCTAGCACCAAGGGGGAGCCTAGAGCTCCACTTGGCAGCTGCAAGGAGCCAGTGCAGGGCCAGTAAGGGTGGGAGCAGACTGCTCCCAGGAGCAGTAAATCTGCTCCCACTTCCCCACATGTGTAGACACCTGCTTGTAGACACCCTGGATCCCCCCCCAGACCCAGGAAGCACCAGTTGCTAAGCCAGGGGGTGGCCCCTCCCCCCCACGCACTCCCCGGTGGACCCAGAAGTGGACCGGAAGTACTTCTGGTCCACTTCTGGGTCTGCTGCCATCCACCCCTCCGTCTCAGCATTCATGAGCTGCCTGGTACCCTGAGGCATGTAGAAAAACATTTAAAGCTGTGTCTATGTCTGAATAATCAAACCTTTCTGAATCAATTCAGAGAGGTTAAAGGGTCTCCTGATTCGATTCAGATTCAATTTGGCCACCAAATTGGGCTGAATCTCCACCAAATCAAATCAGCAACCAAAGCTTTGCACATCCCTACTAGTTAGGTCAACCTAAGCATAACATCTCTATGTACCCATTGTCTGTCCACAGGTAATGATCCACAAAAGACCTGCTTTCTTTCCAACAAAAATTAAAATCAACATGGAATTTGTCCCGATTCAAATTAAAAAGTTCAAAATTCTTTGTGAAGCTTCAGATGGAAGCCTTTCAGACAGACTATAAGGGAGTTAAGAAGGCAAACTGGAAGCAAACTAGGAAGGGCAGCATATAATGAGTATGTGCAGATATTCCTGGGACCTACTCTTTGATCAAATGGGTTACATTAAGTTGTGTGATCATACATCAGATCCTTCTTGTGCAGATGTTCACCAGTGCTGGGAGTCATGTGGGGAACACAGTCTAAATAAACTAGGGTCGGCGGGGGAGTGGTGGGCAAGATCAGCAGTTTAACAGGTCCTCAGTGGGGTTTATGGGTGTGCAAGGAGAGGGTGGGTAGAGGTGTGGTGAGTTGAAGGGCATCCAGGTGTGGTAGAGTTGAAGGGCTAAAAATATCCCAGTCAGTTTGGGGGAAGTTTTGGAAAAGCATAGCTTGGGGCTGGGGCAAATGGCTCGACTTTCTAAACCTGGGGCGGTGGTATGAATATATAGACATTCAGTAGATTACAGTACTGTTCCCAATATAACTTAGTTCACCTTTTGTGGTGAACTAAGTTAGAAGTCCATCTTTGCTTTATCTAACCTCCAGGTCAGCACTTAGACTGACCTAACTCTACTTACACTGATCTAAGCATAATATCTATACATACCCAATGTCTGTCTGCCACCTAAAGATCCATGAGATATCTGCTTCTTTCTAGAGAAATTGAAATCAATACAGGAAATTCAGTCAGACTTTTTTTCCCTTTCATCTTGTGTATTCAAAACAATAACATCCTTCCACTAGTGTAACATCAAATTCTCAGGGTGGTGGAAGTGGGGGTAGATAGTGTGGCAAAGTGAAATTTCTTAGTTCATGAAAGGTATTACATAAATGCATTCCAAGATATCACAAATAACATTAATTGTATAGGAAGCAGTACAATTTCATCTCTTCACATCCTTACATATACCTTCAAAACACCAGGAAAAGACAAGATTTCACATAAGGAGAAAATAATTAAAAAGTGGTTCACTAAAGCTTATTTCCTTGACAAATTGCTTCCTTACAAGCTTAGTTAAGCCTGATTAAAAACAAAAAAGTTTTATTTTAGAATTTGCTTTGCAGGTCACCTTTTGAAAATATTTAAGTAGTAAAAGGAGTATTAAAGCTTCTTTACTGTTTAATACAAAGCCTTTTCTTCCTTAATTAGTGTTGCATATGAATCTAAGACCTCTACATTTTTCAGAAATAATGAAGAGATTTAAAGAGTAGGAGAACTCTTATTCTTAACTATCTTTGCTTTTATAAATTTGTCAAAAATAACTTACGAATTATTAGAAAACAAGTGTGGTGGGGAATATAAGTTCTTCAAATGTTAAAGTACAGCAAAAGACAGTTTTAAACTCAGCTCATCCAAAGTTTCAGTGAAAAAGGAATTGAGGAAGTTAATATATTCCTACAAAGATATAGTACTTAGAAAGGGTAAGTACTTGAGAGAGCGATTTCTAGGATTGTGTGCATGAACCCTTCAAGACAAGCACTAATTCCTTTAGGACCTTCAAAAAAAAGTCAGTTACACAGACAAACTCTTTTTCTCTCAGAAAGCACTTTGAAAAACCTAGTAACTTTTTACCCATATTTGGATAAATCATTTTAAATTCATTATCTCAGCTGAATAAAATACTACAAAAAAATCTCAACACCTTCAAGAATATTCACAGAACCTTTACTAAGCTAACTCATCCCATATTACTCTTTTGTCATCTTAAAGACGCCGGGTACTATGTTAAACCTGTTCTCTTCACGTTGTATTTCTTCTCCAATGGAATTTCATGTTAAACTGGGATAATGGGATTGGATCACACTTAGCAGTGTTTTGCTAACGAATTCCATTAAGCTGTAAAATTAAGTCTCCCTTGCAAATGCGGTGCACCACCATGTTGCTACTGTATTATTATTAGTAGTAGTTATATATTATCATGTCTTATTGTACAATAGAAAACAAGTAACAAACATTTGGAAAATGTAATATATTTTACTTTAATAAAGACTATGTATTATTTAATAAATGATAAAAACACATTTAAAACAAGAACATAATGCAGCTGCAATCTGTTAAGTATATTTCACACTCACCTCCACTTATCAAAATTCTATCCCTAACAAGAAACAAATCCAATCTTAATCTGCTAAAATAACTAAGGATCTAAATTCCTTCCCACCTGCTTGGTTCAACTAAGGTTTATCTGTTTTTAGAGAGAACTCAGACCAGGTTAAAGTTTTGCACCTGTGTTATAAGTAGTTCATTATGCAGTTACATTATATAATAGTAGGATACCCTTCTCCAAGTTCTTGAAGAAAAGTCTCCCAGTGAGACATCTGATATTAAACACACGTGCATACAATACTGCTGTCACAATATTATCATAGCTATGATTTTTCAATAGAAATCATGACCGGTCTATTCAGGTAGCTGTTTAATACCAACAGATCTTCACTTAAGTCTATTTTCGGGACTGTGCATTGTGCTACGCTGTTTCCCCACAGTATATTTTCAATGATAGAATGCCACTCACTGGTGCTGTAATACATTTGTGGAAGGGAAAAGATAGATGCTCTTCTTCCAGTTACACCAAATTATATCAACACTCAGATGTCATTTTTTAACTGATCTCAGATATTTTATCATGTCCTTTGAGATATTGGCAAACACAAAGGTTTTATATAAAAAGTATGGATTAAAGAGGAAAATGTTTTTGAATAAGAAACTGGGGCTAACATAAAGTACCATTAAATTGTCTTGGGAGGCTGCTGGAAAGAAAGAGGAAATATTATTTTCTTGGAGGAGAGGAAACTATTACTGGTGTGTTCAGAATGTTCAACCTTTTTCAGCATGAAAAGTATCATTTTTCCAATAATTTAAACTTTCATTCTGCTATGAGTTCTATGCAGAAAACAGGATATGTATCTCACCAATATATCAAAATATTGTGTGACTTGCTTTATTTTCCAAGTACCACATTTTAAAAATATGTATTACATGTAAGCATGCTTTATTAACAGTTCCTGTTACTGATGAAAATGGAAGATGGAAGTCTATGAATATTTCTGTTACACATATAGTTAGTAACCCAACTTTTAGAAGGATTTTTGGTTGAATAATTACTCTGAAATCACTCAGCATTTCTAAAATAATATTTAAACAAGTGTGGCTTGGTACCATATGGGCACACCTACACATGCAATTAATGTGACTGTAAACTTTGGTCCAATTTGAGCTGGAGTAAACTAATCCTAACATTACTGTCTACAAGTGTCTTTAACTGCAGTAATTTCTTGCACCATTGGATAGATAGTACTTGTGTCTGATGGGACTAGCTGATGGCACAGTAAATTAATCTATGCCAGTCTAATTGACACACACATAGACAGTAATGCTTTATAGCAAAGCAAATGAATGTACTGTGTAGTAAAGTGCATGGGTAGACACATCCTATGACTACTAATTTTTCATTTAATAAGAGAGTAAATATTTACATAAAACACATATACCCTGTTGGTGAATAAAATGTGGATGATTAGGAATTTTCACTGCATTCAGTCTTTTCAAGTGAAGGCTGGATAGGTTTAAAAATAAGTAGATGTAAATGACATGTAAGAGGTCACTCAAAATCAATTTATAGGGTTAGGATTGTCAATGGAGGTTGTGGTCCCTTGATAAGAGGATGAGTTTTCCAGTAAATAGGGAAGTCATCACAGGTCACACAGATGACTGGGGAGGCCAATATGAGTTCTGTATGTTGGACTATAGACATGCCAAATAATTCTGGGAGGAAGGAGAAGATCATGGTGATGTTGGGTCACAGTTCTTTCCTTTCATCTCTCTCATCTGTTTGGCTCCATAGTGAGGTGAGTGTCCTTGGGTGATGTAGCATAGCCACAGTTCATAGCCACTTGTTAATCTTTGTGTACCATGACTTTGATGTAATCTTGATAGGAAGCTGCACTGGATTTCTGTGGCTGTGATCAGATCTCCATTATAGGTTTGCTGACTGGGTTATTCTGCAGAGTTCCACCTCCATACAACACTCTGTTCCCTTGCCTGCTCTTGATAAATTGAGCTATTATCCTTTAGAATTTGACTCCCAAAAAGGGAACAGAAAACTAGTAAGTACCAAAAGGAAATAAATAAGACAAAACATCCATCCTCAAAAGTGTTGTCATGTCCCTTCTTCCAAATACCCCTTCTTGCTTGAAGTGGATGCACCACTTCAGATTTTGCCTCCTCAATCTGAAGATTAAGTAATCTGTGGCCTGGGCTTTTCCTCAGCCATCGTGGTCCACCTAATGAAATGGATTAGGTCAATCACCTTAAGACATCTTGCACTGAGTTAATGCGCAACACAAACCAAGTTTATAGTCCCTTGGCAGAGTCCAACAAAACCCAGGCAACTGCCTTAGGTAAGGCTCTTCCCTACCTGGGACCCTTCCCCAAAGTCAGTGTTCACGGAAGGAAAAAAAAAGAAAAGAACACAATCCATTTAAGAAAATGTTTCTTCCTCATAGCCTCAGAGGCCTGTCAGCTGTGCCAAGCTGCTGCTGTCAGCATTTTTCTCCAGGATCTCAGTCCTCTCATTGTCCTCACAATTCCAACAGCTGGGCTGGGTAGCTATTGCCACCATCTCTCTTCCAACAGTTCCTTCTGTTGCTACCCTCTCTGGCAGCCTGTATACAGAACTCTGGGTTCCCCCACATGGGCCCTCCCTCCACTGCAGCGTTTCACTTGGTGGCTTTTTATTTCTGATCTTGGTCCTTCCAGGACTCATCAACTTCCTCATCACTGGGGAAACAGCTTCAGATGGCTGGAGCTTGTCCAATGAGCTTTGGCACACCTGTGAAGATGCCAGTGTGCCTCCAGGATTGGTTTGCCTTTCAGCAAGAGCAGCTGAGTTCTTTGCTCGCTCCCCCAGATGTCCTCTTGGGTAAGATACTGATTTTACTCCAATTCCCATCGCAGTGGCCACACCCATATGAGCACAGCTATACGGCCACAGACACATCTGCAGGACCGCACAGCACACACCACACATTCAGGTGTTCTCCACCCTGTAAGCTAGCAGTGCAGGAGTTTTTTTTTAACCTCAGGAGATCCCGAATTCAAAAATCCCATGCAAAAAAAAAAGTGGGGCAGCACACGCTGGAACAATGTATGCCACCCAAGACCAGAGCCTGGTCAGCTGGAGCCACAGTCCAGCTGCTGGCCAAGTGGCAGGATAGCTGCTGCTGCAGACCCAGGAGGCTCCCAGGACCCCAGGTAAGGCTGCTGGGTCTAGCCTCTCCTACTCCACCTGGGATAACCTGCCGCATGCCAGAGGGTATGTGGCACAGGCATTTCCGGAGGACAACTAGCAGCAGCACAAAGTGCCAGGCAACTGTATGATAAGTTCTGTCCAACAGACCTGATGTTGTATGAACATGGCTTCAATGCTGGTGATGTTTGCTTGACCCAGAACACTGACTTTCATTTCTGTGACCTCCCAATTGATATGGAGAATTTTCCAAAGACATTGCTAATGATAACTTTCTAAAGCGTTGTCCAAGTTTCACCTCCATACAACAGGGTAGGGATGACAAAACCTGGTAGATGAGAACCTTGGTTTCAGTCAACTAAGGCTGACATTGTATCTGTAGCTTAAAAGGTTGGCTCCACTTCACAGGTTCAACCATCCCCATCCCCTTTCCTCACCACACCAGATGTTATAATTTTACTTGCAATTTTACCTGGTGTCCAGTGGGGTCCCCCAAGGCTCTGTCCTTGGACCCATATTGTTCAACATCTTCACTAATGAAGTGGACATTAGAGTCAGGAGCGGACTGGTCAAGTTCGCCGATGACACCAAACTTTGGGACAAAGCATCCACACCAGGAGATCCAGACTGACCTGGACAGGCTCAGCAAATGGGTGGACGAGAACCTGATGGTGTTTAACACTGAAAAATGCAAGGTTCTCCACCTTGGGAAAAAAAACT
>NW_017728912.1:3180256-3194664 GCF_001723895.1 Crocodylus porosus | reverse complement strand
TATGACCCCAGCTGACTTCCTGCCCTTTGGGTGGGGGGCTGGACTTGATGATCTTCCGAGGTCCCTTCCAGCCCTAATGTCTATGAAATCTATGACATCAGTTCTCCTCTGTGGGAGTCTCCACGAACTACCTTGATCAGCCTCCAGGCAGCTGGTTTCTTGTTCTCAGTCATTTGCTCCGTTCTTCCCTCTATGGATCCCAAGCCAACCATCCCGCAGTTCATCTCTGCCCTTAACCTTCAGGGAAGAGTCACATGAGGCCAATGCCTCAAGCTCACACAAACTCTCGGTCCAATCTCTTCTTCCCTCCAGGTTCCTGCCTGCACCCATTGAATTCTGACTCACTGGCTTGGATGTTGCAGCCGCCTCATATCCCTGCCTCCACAGGTGAGTCAGTCTTTGGGACTCCCTCTCAAGTCCCTTTGGTCGGTCTCTCATTCCTTCAGTTTTCTTTCTATGTAGCCTTCTCTCCTGGGCTGATGCAGACTGCCCGCTCAGCTTTCTTTTATTTCCCACACCAATCAGCTGTGAGGCCAGCCACAGCACTTCTTTCGCTGCATAGCCAGGTCTCCCAGCTGATCAAGCTAAATACCATCCAGGGCTCTTGGGCCAGACTCGCCAGTTGGTAAGTACTCTTTTGTTCTCTGTATTTTTAGCATTGCATGACATGATGGACTTTTCACACTGTCACACTATTGCTTAGGACAGTTGCTGTCATATTGTCATAAAAAGTCTGATCATAGTAACAATTTTTGGCGGGTATCCAAACCTCATCAGGATCTTCCAGACGGCCTGTCTGTTGACTGACCTTAGTTAGGTTAATGAAGGCCATGTAAAGATCTTGGTGTTGTTCGCAGCATTTCTGCAGCTGTCTAAGATCAAAGTTCGTATCTATTTGACTTGGACAGAATGTCCTCAGAGAGAAAAGTGAACCTATTGAGGAAAATGCAGGCAAGGATCTTCCCAGCTATGGACAGAAGTGCAACATTACAAGAGTTGCTGCAATATGATCTCATTTCCTGAATATGCTAAAGTTTCTGGCAAGGTAAAGGTAAGAATGCTTCTAAACCTGGTAGGTACTGCCCTAATAAGGCCCAATTAATTTTTTTGTTAATGCCAATTTTTATGTACATATTAAAACATGTAAAAGAAGAAAATTATATATAATTAAATTAGACTATGTCAGCACCTTCTGTAATTCACTTAACAAACATTTATGGTGCAATTCTTGGTCAACACATATATTCTTGTCCTGGTGACTATATTTCCACTTCTCACATTCATGCCAGAAAACCATGATTGCTTGGCCATTTGTACAAAATATTTGAGGTTTTGGAAGTCATTGGGCACATCTACACATGCATTTAGGCTCACTTAAATTTACTGTGCAGTAAGTGGGAATAGGCCGATTCCTACACATGCAAGCATTAAGGCACATTAATGATGCACAGTAAGGTGTCTACACATGCATCACTGTGCAGCAACTAATCAAGCATAAATTTGATACATGCATGATACAGGTATCAAATTTATGCTCAAGTTGGCATAAGTCACCATATTTACTGCACAGTATGGGTATTCACATGTACATGTGTTCCTGTACTGTGCAGTAATTTTGGTTACTGCACAGTAAATATACATCTGTAGATGTGCCCATTGAGTTGTAAAAAACAAGGAAAGGCATGTAATGTATTTAAAAATGAAAGGTCTTAGAAAAAATAGTAAAGAGCAGTTAGTTAAAAATAAGGACAAAGCATAGAGAGAAGGAAGCTTGATCAGCCAGAAAGTTTTCTGCAGAATGTCCAAACATTCAGAGGAATTCTTGCCTAGGGAAAATGGCCAGATGGAACCAACTCTGCACACAATGCAGAACCACTAGTGTTTGAGGATTGCCTGCTGGTGTGATTCTCAAGAGGTGCAATAATTTGCAGGTGGCACTGATTATGGTGAAAGGTGACAGAAACTGAGTATCAGTAATTAGCACAGCAGTTTTCTCCTTCTAAACCAGGTGAGAAGCATGTTTCTAGGGCCATTAATCAAATGAGATGTGGAAGGGCAGGTAATCATTCTTTTTGCTTTGTGTACATACCTGTCAATAACAATTGTGGCGGAAGTTTGCAATACGTAACAAAAACTAGAGATTGGTAGAATCATCCCATTGCCTTGATATATATATATATAAGAATTACTAATAATTATATTCCTTTCATTTGAAGTAGAATAAGCTGAGAGTAAGTCTACTCATGAACTTTTAAATATTTACATTTACTATTTGTTTTATTTATTGTAAAGTCCAGGGGTCCTAGCCACAGATCAGCACATCCCTGTGCTAGGCATGGTAAAAAAGATTACACTGGGTCAAAGATGTTACAGAGGGCAGGGTAGATTTGCACATTATAGACTAACCAAAGTGTGTATGTATCTGTCTATCTGTTTAGCACAAACTTTTGTGGGATGAAATTTAACTTTCTCCCTAAGAAGGCAGGTAGGTGTGCTTTTTATAAACCAGTGGTGCCTGACTTTTTCATACCATGGGCCAAACGAGTTGTGCCAGGTCAGTCCAGGGGCTTGCAGGACCTGGAACCAATCAAGTTGCATCGGGTTTCAAAATTTGGTGGTGTATTTATTCATGGAAGTGTTAAATGTCATGGCTCCTGACACCAAATTTCTGGAACTTTGGGGAGACCCACAGGCCAGATGATGTGGCTCATGTCTGCTCAGACATGTTGTAATTACAGTGTGTTGGAGCAACCTCCCTGTACATGTATAGGAGCCCTAGGACTGAATGTAGCACTCCTGAATCTTGATTAGGAAAACCATATGACCAGGTAGAGCAGGAGTTCCTGTCTGGCACTCTGAAGATGATGGGAGTCCCACCAAAATTTATACAAAGAAGCTCTGTGTTAGACAGAAGTGAATGGTCATTTAATAGAAAAGCCAAGGTCAGATCAGGCATGAAACAGCGGTGGCTCCTGTTGCACACAGAGGATCAGGACAGATCACATGATCAAGGGCATGCCAATCCCCAGAGGAAAGTGCATGCAAAAAAAAAAAATGCTGTACATCAACAGTGTAATATCTTAGCACGAGACAGCATCACTAGAATGAGCTATAAAACATCCAAATGAATACAAAAAGGTGTCAGGGGCAAAACTAAAAAGTGTCTTGTGGTGGGAAAGATGGAAAGAATGGGAAACTAGGTTTACAGGTCACAACAAACCAAATCAAGATACTGGGAGTGGAGGTGGACATGCAACTGACAGGCAAAGCATCTTGGGAGAAGGCGAAAGAGAAGGTGAAATTAAAGTTGGGGAATTTATACACTTGCAAGCTATCGATAGCAGGATGGGTAAATGTAAAAAAGGCAGCAGTACTCCCAATCATAATGTATGTATGTGTGGACCCTCCATCCTGGACCCCCATGTGTAGGATTCAACAAGAACAGATCATGTTCTTTTGGAAAGCCAAAAGGGAAAGGCTTAGAAGATTTTATACAAAGAGAAATTGAAGGGAGGATTGGGCTTCCCAGATGTGTTTTTGTTTGTTTATATGAAGTATGTTAGTCTGTGCTGCACAGAACAGATACAAGGGGCTCTGAATGGACTGGGTGTGTTTGTTTCTATGTAGGAATGGTATTACATAAATATAACATATTTAAAATGTCACTCTCACAGCCCTGGGCCTGGATAGTGCCAATGTATGAAAAGACTGTAAAATGTGTGAATCAGTACAGGATGCAGACAATAGCTGCTACAGAGTTGGTAGTCCATAAAAAAAATCAAGGCTTGGGTCAGGAAAAAGAAGACTATCCCCTAATAGAAGATGTTCATAAGGGAAAAAGTACAGACAATTTGGAAGGGGGTGTTTGAAAAACAGTTTACAGAAGCAGCACAAGGACTTTGGTAGCCTGCTAACACATTAGATTGTACCAGTACAGGTGCTCTGTCACAATTTAGGACTGTTTAGAACAGTTGAGTGCCCCAGACAAACATGTCACAGGGAAGAAAGCATATGACGTGTGATGTGGGATTATATATTTGCCAGAACAGTCTGGGGGAAGGCAGAGCAACTATTAAAGCAGCTGGGTGCAAAAAGCCAATTCATACTAAAAGTGCTTCTATACGAAGTATAGGGCAGGGCCCAGAAAAAGGACAGAGGAAGAATATGGGAAGCTGCAGTGAGCTTTCATGTAGCATTGTGAAAGGAAATAAACTTACTAGTCTTGCAACAAGTGGAACTCTCAGTAGAAGATACTTTGCATTTGTGCTTGAGCAAACAAGGGTGGCATTGCTGGCTGGACACAAGAGAAGTAGGTAAGGAGTAGGCAATGGATTTATGTATAAGAGAAGAATGGAGATACCTAGTAGGTTTAGGAAGATGAAAAGATGATAATGCCCGAGAGTTGGCAGAGCTATAGCGTGAGAAGGACTAAGACAAGACATATAGGGGTAAGGGATGATATGCATTAACAAATAAGCTTGTAAGGCAACAGGGGATAACACAATTTTAAGAAACAAAAGTGTCCAGGCCCTGGATTAACGGGAATGTGGGGAAGAATGAATCATGAATAATGTATAAACGTTTTATGTTTTTGTTGGTCTTATTTGTTGAAGGTTTGGAAGCTAATGAAAGCAGGTTTATATTCTGACAACAATTTTCTGTTTCATTTTCTTCTTAGTTGATGTTATTTTTGTAAGATAGAGTAAGCTGATGGAAGCATGTTTTAAGTTTCGATACTTTATTGTTTTGTTGGCCTTTAACTGAGGTAGTTTTTTTGTAATGAAATATAAGCTGATGGAAGCAGGTTTTAAAGTTTTTGATCCTTTCATAATAAATATATATATATTAAAGTTCCCATTAACATATTTGCCCATTATGGACCATGTTTTTTATAGTCATTCTCAGCATTGGCTGCATTTAATCAACTTCATAGCTGGTCTCCGTGACTAGGCAAATTCTGCTTTTGGCAGCACTGTATGATAGACAAGTTTCTTTATATGCAAATATAAGGCAAGTGGCTAGGTTTCCCATGCTAATCGGTGGGGGAAGCTTTGTTTTGTATTTGCGTAAATGCAGTATATATCATAAACTTAAATGGGTTATGCATCTGATGAAGTGTGCTTCAACTCATGAAAGCTTGTGGTATATAACCAAAGTATATGTATATGTGTATATGCACAAATATTCCCTCCCCAAAATATATTGCATAGACCAGAAAAAGAAAGGGTGGGAGAGGAACCTGAAATTCATAGCAGTTAATTGGATCATCCCGTATTACACACCAAGTGAGCAGCAGAACTGGGAATTGAACCTTTGTCTTAGTACCAGATGCTAGCTTCTAGACCACAATACTTCCCAATATACAGCTATGTTCTCTTTAATACAAAATATAAATTTAGCAACTAAAATAATATTTATAGAACTAGGCATCTGAGAGTTTGTACAGAGAGATGGATAACTCTTAAATAATTGGAACGCATTAATTTTTCCTGTTAATACTGAAAATAACATATTCCAATGAAACATCTTTTGGTTTCATTGCTTTATATGGGCCAATTACATATCTCTTACTATCTTCAGTTACACTGAAGTCAGTGTGGTTACATGAAATTTGCACTGACTCTTCAAGGATTTAATGATATGATGGTGGTTATGATCACCGTTAATTCTGGTTTGCTATTGTGTGCACTAGGTTAGAGTGAGGAGGATATAGGAAATGGAAAAAAAAACAACTATTATCTATGAACAGGTAGAAGCTCAACTTTTGAGTGGCTGAGGGGTACATTCCCTTTCCCTTCCACCAGCAACATGCTACAAGGCCTACACACCCCCAGACCTCATGCTATGTGGACTCCCACACCAAACCACATAGAAGGTATACCCCCACACCACATGGGGTCCCTGGGTCCACACTTTTAGTCCCACTTGCAGGCAACCTTAGTTCCGTAGACTACACTGTACCACCCAGCCCCATCCTCCAGGAGACGAGGCAGGAAACAGAAGCTGGAAGAGGGAGTACAGAGACAGAAGACTCTAGCAATAGCAGCAGGAGAGAAATGGAAGAACAGTGCCCAGACTGGGAGCTTGGGGACTGTAAGTTAACCCCTTGGGGATACACGCAGCCCATGGGCCACCAGTTGGACAATCCTAATTTGATCAAATACAGACTGTTCAAAGTATTTTGAAGTTAATATATGAACAGGTGCTTAAAGGAGTATGAGTTGTAGGAGGAAAAAAAACCCCTTCCTATACTTTAGAGTACAAAGTATTCTATTATTATTATTAAATTTTTTTTGTCTCAATTCATTAAAAGTTTCCAGTGTCAGTTGTGTATCCATTTTCAGATTAAATTGTTTGAATAATTAGAACCTGTCTGTGAACATACATACATACATCCACACACATATATATATTTATTTACAAAAAAAAAAGTAACTTTCAGTAAGATACTTTCCCTTGCTTATTAATCTACCAACAAAAAGTCATTTAAAGGAAGATTTTTCTCGTCTGTATGAATAAAAATTTAATTTCTCCACAAAATCTACAAGAGTAGATGCACTCAACCAGAACAGACATTCTTTGCAAGGATAACTATTTCAGGTATTTTGAAATTATGCTTTTTTAAATATATATGTTGTAAAGCAAAATTAATGTTATGCATAAAGATTGTATTTTTTTCACATAAATATAGGGCTTAAATGTTTTATTAATCCTCGTATTCCATACACACATTTTCATATTGTGCTCTAACTATTCCAGTCTTTGCAAACATTTGGTACGTTTACAAAAATGCAGTATCCATGGCCCTGCTTTATTATTTTTTTTCAAAACATGATAAAATGTGTAGGGAATCATGCTATGTGACTACATATATATATCATGTGTATTATATATTCATAATAGTGAAGGAGTTTTTCCCTACTTGAAGATCATGGTGCTAATATTTGACACCTGAGGAACAGAGGAAAACAGAAGGTGATATATGTTACAGTTTTGGATAATGTTTCTATAGGTTGGGTCTCTAAAGTTTTGGGGGGGCATTTAAGCAGGAAGAGAAAGCCATAAATTTATGGTAGGGAGAGCAAACGGTAGGAAACAACCTTTGAAACCTCCCTTTTTTATAGCTCCCAGATGTGGGGATTTTATAGTTAAGAAGCTGTAATGAGGCAGTTAGAACAGGTTGTTCTGTTAAACAACCTGGTTGTTCTGTTTGCAGTTTGCTGCAACTCAGGCCCCTCCCTGTCACTCCTTTATTTAGTCTCTGTCACCCATTCATTTAAAGGTATATGTGATTTGATACCCAATCCCAAAAATTTTGCATCCTGCCATGTGACACGTGCATGGCAGAAGGCACATTCTGGGGTCAGGGATCAGATCACTACACTGGCGTGTTGAAAGCTGGGTATGTGCAGGTCTGAGGGCAAGGGACAGAACTAGGGCAAACAAGTAGCTGATTGTCAGCCCTAGCCTTGGCCCTTTCACACATTCAGTTTAAGGTGCCATACAAAGCAGCTGTAAAAATGTTCAGTGTTTACTTCCTTTATATGGCACCTTAAATTATATGGAGAACATAGTTATACTGGGTTTGCCATTTTATGGTGCCTTAAATTGGGTCACTGTGTAGCACTTTTGTAATCTGTAGTGCACGTAAAACATTATTCATGGCATAAGTGCAACATATTGAAAGGGACTTAATGTTGCAGACTTCAGCAAAACTCTTTGAAGCTGAGTGGTTCCTGAATACCACAGCAGCCATCTTCACCTATTCCACTGCTGGAGTGCTAGAACAGGTAAGCAGAAGATCCTTATAAAAGACAATATAAATATTAGGGTTTCCCTCCACCTTTCCTACTGGTACTCATCTTTCATATAACTAATCTGAAAATGGTGATTTTTGTTGAATTTTATTTGACTAAATATGCCTTTTATGATCTGATACGCCCATACAGCAGATTCATTGTTTGGCCAGGAATTGTCTTCACTGAGTTTATCATCTGATTTTGTTTCCCCAGAGTGTTCTTCACATTAAGCCATAGCCCACTCATTTAAGGCAACTTGCCATTTCTTATCTTAGCTGCTAGTAAAATGTTCGAAACATTATGGCAGATAATATATGGCCAAATACTGTTCTCATATATTCACACATACAAATACCAATGAAATAATTAGGAATTGTGCATGTATAAGGTAGAACTGGGCCTCATATTTTTCAAAACAATTTTAATTTAAAGAAAATAAGTAAGAGATTTTACATTGACTTGATATTCTCTAGCACTGAATCCTCTGTACCTCTAAAACAGTGTCTATGAAAAGTGTCCATCTGGATAGTGTGCAGATATTTTAGTGCTGCGTGAGGTATAAATGCCATAAAGATGAAAGGTAGAAATAGATAAATCATTATTTTGTGGGTGTAAATGTCATATATTTACAGAACTGCAAACTCTCAAGTTCAAAAATCACAAGGTACACAAAAATAAATAAATGAGCTCTATTTAAAAATCATGAGGTTTTTTTTCATTTCTTTCACACAAAATGTTATGCCTTGCCACTAAAACCAGAACCCAAAAACAAACAAACACAAAGCCCCCCAAAACCCAAAGCTTCATCTTTGCATAAGTGTATCTTAGGAAATAACGAGCGTGTCAACACGTGCACTTTAATGCATGCTTAATACACATTTCTTTAGTACCTCAGGGTGCCTATATGCACATGCAGACATGTCCAACTTGTAAGAAACCACACCGCTTTGTACACACGCACGCACACATGTGCATGCTTGAAGATGTTCTTTTTCCTTTTACCTTTGACTGATGATAAAGATGCTTCTCCAGCATCATCAACATTATCAACATTTTCCTTTTTTCACCCTGAACATTGTCCTTACCTCCCTCTTTAACTCAGTCCTTGCCCAGATTCCACTTCAATCCCCAGAGAATGTCCCTGTGAGCTGACCGGCTGTTTCAACACAACCTTCTGCCTCTATGCTTTACTCTGGATTCTGCACCTGTTCCTATACAGTGTTGCAGCAGAAAAGCAGGAAAAAGACTCAAATTGGACTGAAATTGGGGGTCATTATAGTTTGGTGCATTCTTTTTTACTTTTGCTTATTCCCAGTGCTGCCTTCTATGAAGAATGAAAAAGGGCTGTAGTATGTGGCTGCATGGCTGGTGCTCCCTCCTGTTCTGTATACCCATAGACTGTTATTTCCTTGCTCTACATAAATAAGTAATGGAACAGATTCCACAGCAGGTAGTAAACCCTGCAGTAGCCTACAGTGAGAAACCTCATGTAGCAAAGATGAAAGGGGAGAAACAAGCAAAATATTCCTTTGTGGGAATCAAGTTCTGAAGACCAGTCTGCTGGGCCTTGTGAAAGGAGAGAAGGTATATCCAGCAGTAAAATGGAGCATAGGAAAAAATGTAGGAGAAAGGCAAGACTTATTTTTAACCTAAGGCATTGGTTTTCTGGGGAGAAGGAATTGTTTATTGGAATTATAGCTCAGGGAACCTAGAAACAGAAGTCATAGTGGCAAAGCTATTGGAAGACTATTGGTTGGTAACTACAAGGTGCACCTGATATGATTACTGGACCCTTTGACTAACTACAGACATTACACTTACCATGCTTTAAGCATGCAGAAAATGTTCTAAAGCCATAACTGAACTCATGGCTCTATAGTGCTTTAAAAATGGTGGATAATGCTCTAAGTTAAACCTTGATGGATGTGGTACTAGACTAAAGCACTTTCTGTTAGAATACTTTCTAAAATGTCTGTGCCACATCCACCACAAGTTAAGTTAGGTTGCATTCTGCCACCATCCCAGGGGCCTCTCACATGGCTATGCTTTAGCCTTGGGTAGACTTGGTTCGCTCTGCTGAGCACTGAGCCAGTCCCACTCCCTTGGCTATCACTGACCTGAATCAGTGGCAGTTTCTGATTCCAGCATGCCTCCTCCCTCTGGCCAGCTGTAAGCTTGATGGGGTGGGGAAGGGGGGGTCCTCTCTCCCTGCAGCTGCCCTGGCCCTGTGGTATGCCTCCCCTGTACACTCCCACCATGATACATGGTTGGGAAGGGGCTGCCTGGCCAGGCAGTCTGTGAAGGCAAGGGATCTGGGCTCTGTGTCCATGCAGGAGCCCCAACGCCACAGCATGCCACAGGGCTGGGGCTGGCGCAGAGGAAGGGTTCAGTGTCTCTTCCCCTCCCAGCAGCTGCTAACAAAGTCAAGTTGGTGGGGGTGGGGGGATAGGGCCAGGGGCAGAGCCTATTCTGGCAGCCTCCTGGGGGGTGTGCAGGAGTGCCCCCAGTGGCCAGTGTGAGAAAGCTCTGAGAGACTCCCCATCACCGAACAGAGAATATCTGTTTGGCTTGCTTGCACTCTAACTTATAGCACTTTAAGTAAAGCATGATAGAGTGCTTCTGCCAGGGGCTTTTTGAATCTCTACTTAGCTTTTGTTTTCTTTCCACAGACATTTTCTTTACTCCAGTTAAATTCCTAGCTCTCCTGGATTTGAGTAAATATGGTACTTAAAGATTAAGTTGAATAAATACACTTCTCTGCCATGCCTTAGACATGTCAAAATCCTTTTCATAAGCTCCTTTTATCATTTAAACTCCTGAATTTGTTTTAGGGTTAAGCTGCCTTTATACCAATTTCTGCATCCACCACCTTTTTATAACGTCAAGGACCTGATCATCTTCCTTTGAAACCTATATGAATTTCGACATTGACTTCAAATGGAGACAGATCAGGTCCTGGGCCACAGTCATAGTTATATTATTTATAGAAAATAACTATATATACCAACTATGAATTACTTCTAGTACATGCTATAAAAATCACAAAACAAAGAATAAGAAAAGTAAAGACAAGGGATGCATTCCTCCAAAGAATTAAGAGAAAGTGAAGTTATACCTGTGTATGAATACAGGACTGATTTAAGTGGGAATATTTAGGGAACTAACTCTAAATACTTTCCTTTCTAGGCTTGGAGTTAAAGTTGGTCAAAAAGAGAAAAAAAGTGGAAACTTTATTTCTGCCAAAATATTTTGTTTTACCATATTTTTAAAAAACTCCAGCCAAATATAGAGTAGAACACAAATTCTGCAGATATTGTCCCCATGATTTTACCAAACTTTGACCTTTTCAACAATTTCAAGGCAGGGCAAAGGAAAAAAAAATATTAGAAAAAATATTGTGCATTGCCTCTGCAATAGGCTGTAATACTTTTGCCTTGATATTTAACTGCTTGTTTGGAGACTAAAGATTTTCAGAGCAATTCAGTCTTGCCTCACCTGTGCCAGTATAAAAGCAGAATAAGTAGGATAGTTGTAACCCGAGTGTACTGAAGTGTGTAACCCCCTCTCCAATAGAAGGGGAAGGTCAGGAGAGTGTACGTTCTGGAGATGGAAACTGCAGCTTGCTCACAGCTTCCCCTTCTCCAGTGTCTCTATAGAGGAAGACCAGGACACAATATCTTAACTATATACATGATTTATTCAGATGCAGAATAAAAGGGGATGGGGATAGAATAAATTGGACATGTGATAAAGATAAATATTTACATTTAATATTCAAGTTAGTAAATAACAGATCAGGTAAGTTTAGCAGTCCTCAAGACCCATGGGAGAAACCTTGCCCATGGATCCTCAGAGGGTTTGTCCCAGCAATCAATGAGTAAGCACCCCCAAAATGTAAATCACAATAAACAGTTAATAAACACTCCAGAACAGAAAAGACAAAAGCAATTAATAAACACTTTAAAATATAAGATGCATCAAGCAGCAAGCAAATAATAAACATTCCCAAGTGTAGGGTGTGGTAATCCCAAATATGCGCTCCACCCCCGAAGGAGTCTCCCTCTAACCTCTGATGGGGCTATCCACTGTGTCCCTCCCCGGTGGGAAACCCCTTGCCAAAGAACTCATGCTTTCTGGTGAGTAGGGGTCCAGCAAAGGTTCCTGGTGTTTCATTTCCAGCTAGGCAAGTGGCTCCTGCAGCAGGTGCTCTGTCTCAGTCCCCCATGTGGGGTACGTGGCTCATTCACATGCCCAGATGGCTTAACCTTCTCAGCAGGTTACAGCCCTGGGCACCCGGCAGCAGGGAATGGGGCCCAAACTGCCTCCTGTGCCCTTCAATATTCCTCAGTCCGACAATGACTCACTGTGCAGCAGCATCTGCACTGGTGCTGGGCTCATCCCAGGGTTGGAGACCTGAGCCATCTTGAGTGGCTCCCAAGGTCCTGGTCCCTCTCAGATCCTCCATGTAGCAATATCTGTACTGTCTGGCCTCATGCCAGGGTTGGAGACCTGAGCTGCCTCGAGCAGCTCCCAAGGTCCTGGTTCCTCTTGGACCCTCCATGCAGCAATGCCTCCACCAGCTCACTGTGATCTCTTGTGGCAAGGGGTTGGGGATCCGGCCACCTGCCACGCTCATCCAATGGTGGAGTCTTCAGGCTCTCAGGGCAACTGGAAGTGCCTCTTGGGTAGCATTTTCCCAGCTCTTCCTCAGCCCTGGCTGCTTCTTTCTTCTCTGTTCCTCGTCATCTTTCCTGACATGCTGTGCAGGCAGCTCCTTATACACCCTTTTGGGCTTTTACTCCAAGACTGAAGACTGGCCAGTCAGGGGGAGGTGGAGCACAGTCTTCAATGAGATCTGCTCCTCACCTTGCCCCAACATAAGGGTGCGGCAGACTCCTCTGGAGGCTCCTCCCCTGCTGGTCTTTGATTGGTGGGCTTTCCCCACCAGTTGCTTTAGCAATTTTCTAAGCCTGAGGAACCAGGCAAAAATAGGCAAGCCCACCTCACAGTCTTATGATTATAAAGGCACATACACACAAAAGACAGGCCCATGTGTCACAAACAGCAATTCTGTCCTTCCTATATCACTGCAGGAAGAATGCAATAAATGTTTTATTTAAAAATTTAAAACATTCTCAAAAAGGTGCTTAAAAAATTA
Source organism: Crocodylus porosus (assembly GCF_001723895.1). Lineage (NCBI taxonomy): Eukaryota > Metazoa > Chordata > Crocodylia > Crocodylidae > Crocodylus > Crocodylus porosus. Next base: position 3,181,707 of record NW_017728912.1, on the reverse strand, counting down.
GGCACCTAATAAAAAGTGCCACCTGGTTTTCACAAGTCCCTGGCACTTGCTCTGCTCATTGATTTTAGTTTTATTTAGTCATCCAAGTTTGAAAAAATATTTGGCTTAAGTTGTTATCTTCAAATAATGTATAACAATTCCAGGGGACTGTATAACAATTCCAGGGGAAAAGCTGTTAAACTTTCCCTTGATCTCAGCCCAGCTGAAGTTATTTTTAAAACTCTGCCAAAATTCATGTAATATGTTTTTAGTTCATAGTGAGAGAAGAGGAAAAGAATTTGTAGGTACTTCAGCTTCTCTTTGAGTTTTTACCTGTCTGAAGTTTTACTATAATTCCTGGCTCCTTAGTATCTAAATACAAAGGTCTTATTTTTTTTACATAGACGTTTACAATTTATTGTTTGTTTTCCTATTGAAAGCTATCTACAATGCACAGAGACGTCATCCTGCAACATGGTCAAACCTGCAATTCTCCACCTACTGAGTGCATTTTTTTTTCTAATCTGTGATCCTCCAACAGGTATTTTCTCTTTGTACAGAGAAAGATAGCCCACGCTGATTACAACTGATACACTCAACATGTTCAAAGAGTACAGTGATGTGCACACACAGGGGAGATGTCTCTCAGTAGCTACTGTTACTGCAAACTTTCTACAGCTGATCAGCCTTAAGGCATAACCGTGTCTTCCTGTCTTATTCCTGTCTGCACTCAGATAACAGGTTCTGGATCATAGGGATTTTAGCAACTGAGGTTCAATTTATTTTATACAGTACATAGAATGACAGTACCTAGGATGCTGCATATCTGTCTTTTATACCGGCTGCCTATATAAAGCCCTTTGGCGATTAGCAACTACTATATGTCCCTTGTCAGGAGTTTTACTGCTTTCTCATCCAGCATTTTGGCCTTCAAATATAGGACTTGGGGCATATCTAGCTCTTCGGAGTCAGAGGAATTGGTTACTTCATTTTTAGGGCATTTATTTTTATTCCTTCTACTCCCTAAAAAAAAATTTCTAAGGCTACTTACGGCAGGGGTGTGTCTGTTTGTATGTATATTTGTTTTGTCATGGTTCCAAAAGGATCAGTTAAGGTCTGATACATTCAATGAACTCTTATTACCCATTGTTTCTCCATAGGAAGACCCAGTACACGGAACAGCATCAGCTGCTTCATGCTCATTTTTGTCTCTATATTCACATTTTGTGCAACCACAGCAATAGTAATGGCAGTAATATTCAAGGGTAGCTGGGGAGGGGGGTGGTGAATCTTAACCTATACATTGTTTGTAGGTATTCTGTCCCTTTCTAGGAAAAAATAACATTATAAACCCACCATTTTGTGTATTTTAAAGGGAGAAGGGACAAAGCTGCAGAAAGTATGTTTATGAGCAAAAGAAAAAGTCATTGTGTGTTTTATATTCATAGTTTCATAGTTTGTAGGGTTGGAAG
>NW_017728912.1:3179062-3180245 GCF_001723895.1 Crocodylus porosus | reverse complement strand
AAGCACCATTCCTGTAGCCGCCAGCTGGTTTCCGCGATGCACGTTTCATGCCGTCTGCCTCGTCCACTCACTGGCAGGATAGAAGAGAATATTCTGTAGGAGATGAACTTTTCTTATCAGCAGGAAATTCTCTTCCTACTTTTTCTCTATTCAATGCAATCCTTCCATATCACTGTACAGTATATAGTAGTTCCTATTTATGCCTATGTAAGGTTATATTTTCTTCTGTCAAAGACCTCATTTCCCTGGCATAAGTTTGAAGTACTTATAAAAACTTCATGCCCAGTAAAATAATAGATACATTGCTTTATTCATCAAATAACATTTATAGTATAACAATGAATAGATTTTAGTATAATATTTTAATTATATAGCTTTTTATTAATTACGTTTTAAAAAATACTGGAAGCACCAGCTTCTTTAGAATGGTGAGTGTTCTGATTGAAAATGTGCCTCTGTAGACAACCTGAGACATAGGACAAAAGACTAAATTATTTTTTATAGATTTATTTTCCCCCCCAAGGTACATTATGTCCAAAATAGATGGGTTGATGCAGATGCAAGACAGGCCCTGGCTTAGCACAGAAATAAGACTTTTTGGTAAGAAATTGGCATGACTCAGGCCATGACTTATTTATAATGATCTAAAAGTCACTGGCAAGTGTTACTTAAAATGACCCAAGAAGTAACTTTTTGTTTAAAGTAAATCAACTCTAATTTACCATCAGTGGACTGTTTGCCAAATTAAGAGGTGAGGTAAGGTCAGAGATGTAACAACACACATGGATGCCCAAGGCAACTGCAATACAAAGGGGTAGTAGTGACTTTCAGCTGTCACTGTTTCACTGGCATGATTGTTCAAGCTGTGGCGGTAGCAGTTTATCTCTGTTGCCCTCCCCACAGGTCAGTACCCAGGATATCTGTTCTGGTGGCCTCTCTCTAATTACACTACTAGGTAAGCAGTGGTTTATTGGAGCAGTTGTTTGCATAGCAATAAAACTTCCTGATAGAACCTGGGATGTTCCAGTCCCTTCAGAATTGTAACTGTTTTATTTTATTTTTTTCTGTATAACTGCTGCGCGGCACTCTCACATTTATGTAACCTTGAAGTCTTGACTGTTAATCAAAATGAGCGCTTTGTACTTTTCTCTGCTGGCATTAAGCTACACATGCGCATTCTGTA
>NW_017728912.1:3170732-3178630 GCF_001723895.1 Crocodylus porosus | reverse complement strand
GTTCCAGCTGACCTCCCCTCTTATTCGTAAGAGGTTGAGGCCAGGTGAGTGAATAAAACCTTTTGTTTTACCTTATATCTGCTCTGTAATAACTTCTACTACTAACATCCCATCTCAATGAGCTGTTGACCAGCATTGGACTGGTTCCAGTGTTGGAACGCAAGGGCTAGCTCCGGAACCTCGTGAACCAACGAACATCCTATAGACTTTATTATAAAGAAACTAACAACTTACTCTAAGTCGTCTACTTGCGCCAGCTCGGCGAACCTCGAGGGCAGCTATAAAACTACCTCCAATCCCGCCCCACAAGCCACGCGCTCGCCTGCTCCGCAAAGCCTGCGGCTCCCCAAGCGGTGCCGGAATCGCAAGCCCGGCATTCCGCCACAAGAATGATGTCACTTAAACATATTTTTGTGATTTGCACATCTTCAAATATCTGTTATTGGTTCAATTTGAAAGGCAATTACACCATGTGGACATGGAACCTTAGCTTTTGTCTGCTTAACTACATGAGATTAGGTTACCCAAGTTATTTTCATTCATCTTGGTGGAACATTTAAAACATGTTAATCCATACCCCTGCCGTCCTTTTCCCAGTGATGTTTTGTTTGTTTTTATCTCCAAACTTTTAATAAGAAACAGAAAACAAAGCACTCACCTACACAGTGGAATTTCCTGAAGGAACAGATGAGGAGAAAGAGCTTCCACATAGGCAATCCCTGTGTTACATTCAATTTGCCCTAGTACACAAACCAAGCATCCAAAAATTTAGGAATGTTATGTAACTATATCGATTTATAATAAAGCTGACTTTCCATTAGAATTGTAGTCTTTTGACCCACGTCCTGTCCCAATATACATAATAGAGAACACCACACAATAACATGACATCAACAGGGTTTTACTGGGATATAGTGATCCATATTGAGTCTGGAATTTAATAGTGGTTGTCACTAACAAGCTACTTGTAAATGAACACAATCTTCATGTACTAATACCAGATTTTACCTTGGTGCAGTAAGAGGAACACTACTCTGAGTAGAGTAGGGTGATTGTAACGTGCATCTTGTTTTTATGGTATTCCCCACCCCTCAACCGCCTTCAAGGTTTCTCTTTTTCTAAGCTGAACATGCTATTTCCCCAGATCACCATGCTTTCCAGATGTGCCATCAATATCTGTAAGTAATGCAAGAGGCACTTTCAAAATTAAAATCCCATCACATCAGTTTTGCTTGGGGAATGACTTCCTATGAGATATCTTTTGCTTTAGAACAGGAAGTGAAATGTACCTCAGATTGATCTTTACTATTAGCTGCTGAGGCAACAGTTGTCTTACTCCTTCTATCTGCATTTTCATCCGTGGTACCAGACACACTTCTGCCAAGTCAATAATCACACTCGGGTCCCTCTTTATGCCAGGGTTGCGTTCCAGAAAAACCTCACGTAAAGCGAACTCATATAAAGGCAATCCATTATTACATGTAATTAACAGGGACCCCTACCAGCCTCACTCCACTGCCCCTCCAAACCATGACAAATTCAAACAGCAACCGCCCAATGCAGTAACTGCTGCGTAGAGAGGCTATGAGCTCCGCGCTGCGAGCGGCAGCCCGCGCGCCGGGCACGCTGCCAAGGCAGCACGGGCCAGGCGCAGGGCCGCTTCCCTTCGCCGAGGGCCTCTCCAGCCCGGCGGGCGCGACCCAGTGCGGCTGCGCAGTCTACAAGCGGCCTGCTGCGCCAAGTCGTGCCGCCGGGCTGCGGAGGCGTCTGGGACTGGGAAGCAGTGAACAGCGGGGCTGCGACGAGCCACCGGAGGCGTCATCCTGCTGCACTCTGCGGGCCCAAGGAACCCCTGGCTGAACAGCGGCCCCAGCCCTGCCCAGCTCCCTCCTTACAGGGGCCTCAGTTCCCCTCCCCCCCCGCTCTTACTTGCTGGAGCTGCCCTTGAAGCCACTTGGGGCCGCATGCATGTACTGTACGTGCACGTGTACACCGCGTGCCGTCCGCTTCCTCCCACCTCCTCGCAGCTGGAGCTCTGCCCCCCTGCAGGGAGCTCGTTGCTGGCCGCCTTTGCGTAAGCGTGTGTTTTTCTCGCACAAAGCGAATCGCTGGTATAAATAAGGTAGTCGCATATAAGCGAATTCGCCCCAAACGAAGTCACACAGAGAGAGACCCGAGTGTAAACAAAAGCCGAAAAGGCAGTGCAGTCAGAGTACTTCTTTTCTAATAAAAAAAAGTGAGGCTCACTCGCTGCTCTTAGTACCACTACGATGCCCATGTCAGGTAATGGAAATAATATAGCACTCAACCTGAAGAGCTTACTGATGCATTACAATCAAATATATTACATATGTTAAGAGGACATCAAACTTTAATGACAGATTTTCAATATGAAATTTAGTTGCTTGAAGCATTTAATCCACTGATCGATATGGCATACATTTAAAGAGAAAACTTTTTTTGAATTCTGAGGTAGTTTATCAAAATGTCTGGCTGTATTTGCTCTTTATGAATAGATAATAAAGTCAGGTGAGGTACGTGGCACATGCAAAGCTGCTGTTTTCTTTAAACATCTGTGTACGATAAATAATAAATGAAACACTCTACAGTAACAAGTAATGCAGATAAGTCATCCGAGTACAGGAATTAAATGTGAAACAGATGCTTTTAGATTTATAAGTGCTGCCAGGATGACACCGATATAGTACAAGGACACTGTAGGGACAGTTGTTATACACACTGGGCGCCAGCTGCAGATATGATGTACCTTTCTGAAAGCAATTTGGATTTGCTATAAATCCTTTGTTAATAAGTTACTCCTAGACATCAAAAAGACTCAAGCAATGATTACATTTTTTAAGTAATGAGTATGCCATACTCACTGACAAGGTCTAACATACCACATGCAGTGGAACGGAGATTTACAGCGAATGGTTCTTCTTAAAAACATTTCAGTTGTCATTGCCTTGGTCACTAGGTAATAACTTTATTACATTATTTCCATTTTCTCTTTTCATAGAATAGGGAATAACATGAATACTATGGTCATTTTATCAAGTTACCGAAAACGAAATTAGAAAGCCTTAGACAGTAACCCCTATATAATGAAAATGTTCTACTTGATGAAAAAGTGACCAATAATGGAATATCATTAGAAATGGCATTTTCTAACGCGGTCCTCCATTCAGCAAATTGATTGCCATAGAAACATAGGGTTGGGAGGACCTTAAAGGTCACAGACGGCACATCTATATGTGAGCCTTTACTGCGCAGTAACCAAAATTACTGAGCAGTATGGGTGCATGTCTATATGTGGACGCACATATTGCACCATAAATATGGTGGCTTATCTTGACTTCAGCGTAAATTTGATACCTACAAGATGCAGATATCAAATTTATGCCTGATTAGTTACTGCACAGTAATGCACATGTAGATGCCTTACTGCACAGTAATACTGTGTGTGTGGACCGACTTGGAACTAAAGTGTTAATGCGCTTTAACACCTGCATGTGTAGATGCCATCTTATTCCTGCTCATTGCACAGTAACTTGCTGCACAGTAAGTTTAAGCCAGCATAAGTGCACGTGTAGACACACCCAGGGGCACCTAATTTTGAGCACTCCTAAAGAACTTCTTGGCAACTTATGTACCAGTGGAGCATCTGCCCCAGGCATTGATTATAAGGGGGGGCCAGAATCCCCTACTGAGATTCTGGGACAGGGGAAGCCCTGCACTGCAGCTGCCCTGCCACAGGAACCAGACAGCTCAGCACTTCATGAAGTGGTGTACCACACGGGCAGAGGGCAAGCAGAATGGTACTGCCCCCTGCATCAAACAGTGTTTCGCCAGGATCTGCTCCCAGGAAACCCATGGGGCTGCTGATGCTGAGAAGCAGCCCTGGTGGGTAAGACTTTCCCTCCCTTCACCCATACTGTCCCTCTCACTCCCCCCTCATCTACCACAATCATCATTCCCTTGCCCCCATCAATGCAAAGTGCTCTATGACCTTGCTTCACCTCCTATAAATACCTTGTTGAGCTGTGACCAAAATCCAAGAGATGCTCAAGTGTTAGGCTAAAAAATGAGCATCAAGTGCACAAAACACACAGGTATCTAATCTTCTTTCCCTTATGTTCCTATATGCTAAATATTTCCTAGTTCTTATTTTAATTAAAGAACTGTTTGAGAATTTTCCTTGTTCCCAAGCAGTCTTTTGGTGGGATGTCTTAGGTGTCAATCACTGCAAAAAGAATGGGAAGTACAAAGCAATTAGGAATCCTTCTGGGGTGGGGAATGGGGGAATTCTAAGGAACTGTAAACATTGCATTCTTTAATAAACAAAAGCATGATGAAAATAATAAAGAGTAATGAATTTAAGACCATAGCAAGAGGACCATATAAAACATACAGATCAATAGAAAAATAAGGCTTTTCTTATTCCCCAGAGGGTGCTGTTTCATTTGCTTCATTGCTATTATGGATGGCTTACAGCTCATGTGTGCAAAAAGGGGAAAAAAGAGAAGAAATGCTTCTACAGAAGTGGATATGAATAAAATTGGACAACTATATGGATTACTGTCCATGTCTGCTAGTCATTATTAGGGGTACTCTAGTTTACAGCATTTCCAGAGCACGCAACTCTTGTATTGTGTATGTCATGAATCTTGTAAACAGGCTGCTGAAGCAATAGATTTCAGAGAGTTTGTGGGTATTTGACTACAAGTATAGTATACTTGTCATGTACTAATTAAAGCATTATCCTGTATCCCCCTTTCATTTAAAGAGCACCATGCACTTTAGTAGGACTACACTATCATCTGTTTAAGTAAAAATGATATTGAATTATGAATGATAAAAATTATTTTACATTTCCTGAAATGTATATAGTTTTAGAAATTACTCTTTAGATTTGTCTAAAATCCTATGAATGTTTAGTATACAATAGTGCTAGGCCTGTGTGTACATGTGTGGGTGCAATTACATATAATAAATAATTTTGTCTTACCATGGTATTATATTTTGTGCACGCCAGTGCCAGGCCTATTATTTCTTCAAATCCCCTATTGCATATTTATTATAGTGGTACATTTCAGAGACTTTCACATTAAACTTAGATTTTTAGCGTTTTACTTCTTTGGCACTTGGTTCAGCTTAAATGGAAAAAGTTATCAAGCCCTAATAGATCAAAAACCTGATCTACACTATATCAGTCAAAGAAAACTTTCCTACTCATTTCTGTGAATGTAGGATCAGTCCCTGCAGTAAACAATTACCCAACGTTATAGTAATATAAGAACTTGACTTTATAGTGAGGGAAACTATCCTGAACTGGTTCCTTAGTATAAGCAGATGAATTTGGGGTAAGATAGTAATTGGGTATCACCTCATAGGATTTTTTTGTTTTTTACCTTAATTGGGGAACTGAGGATTTAATTTTGCGTCTTCTTACTTCCTGTGTAAAGCCTACTTTAAATACCTAGGTCTCTTATCCTGTTCATGTAGTGTTCTACACAGATGAAATGCAGCAACTGGTTTAGGTCTATCAGTGCTTATCTTTCCTGTTATGCAGAGCATTCCAGCATTCCAGTGGCAATGGGTTGCCTGATCAATAAAGAATCCGTGGCATTCTAGATATAATGATAATAGTATTTCAAGTGCATAGCACTACTCAAATGAACAGTTATTTATTTATTTATTTATTTATGATTTATTAAACTGTTACTTTAGCTGAGAATTAGAACATAATATCTAATCAAATGAAGGTTAGAAACATGAGGTAGCATGATGTCTGTAGTCTTTAAGAGTAGAGAGAAGGTAACTAGTCACTGCAAGAGACAAAAGTGTTCACAAATAAACAGATGGCAAAGCAATTACCAGTGGATGTGAAAATTAGAGGACTGCAAGAGAATCATATTAAATCAACAGAGTACTTCCAAGCAAGTTGAAGAAACTTTGTTTTATTTCACATTTATTAATATTATAATTTACAAGAAAAGAAGCATTATTTTAATCTGATCCCTCTCAAGTGAAGAGAAAATAGTAAAAGGAACAAAGTGTTCATAGAGTTGCCTTAAACTAAGTAGCAGAAAGCCAGTTTGCTCAAATTGAGAAGGAAATCTAGAAAACAAATGATCCAGTGTTAATTATGATTAAAAGGCAGAAAGAAAGCAGATGAAGTTTTGAACCTTGAAAAGGACTCAACTGGACAATGATTATTAATATTCTGAATGTTCTTATTCTTGCTTTGGAGGAGATGGACCCCTTGAAAATGGAAGAAAGATCATTCTTCATAGAAAGAGGCATTGTTTAAGGGTAAAGAGACAGGGAGAGAGAGAGAGAGCGAACTCCATCTGTCTGGCTTCTTAAAAGAGTGATGCAGAAAAGCAATTAGGTGTACCATATTGCCAGGAAAATATTGGCTGAGAAATCCTGAAAAATGTTTTAAGTCAAAGGCAGATAAACTACTTAGCAGAAAATCATAACCATAACATTTGTCAAACGAGCAGGCTTGGAGACAGACATTTGTTCAACATGAGTGTGTGAAGCTGAATATTAGACAACCATAACAATCCAATCATTATCATCTTGTTTTATACATTATTTTAATTAGGATTATCAAATGTTGGAGGAAACTACTTAAGTATAAATGAGCTCTTATAAACTGATGCAAAATGAAAATTTTGTGTGTGCGTATGGCCATATCCTGCAAGATCATGGGTTTCCTCTATACTGAAGCCAATAGGGTAGACAGTACTTGGCAAAAGGACTTTGGAACCCTGTCTCTCACAATAGAACTGGTATGTCTACCTACTCCAAAATAAAGATCTTTAAAACCTTGAGTGGGAAACTAAACAGCCAAGTATTGTTCCTTAGGTACTTCAGAGTTAGTAGTTTGGATATGGAGAAATAAATCATGATGATTAAGTATGCAAATTCTTGGAGGATATGATTAAAATTTAAAGGCATCTTGATAATCTAAAAAAATGTGCTTTGACCACAAACTGAAATGTAGTAAAGCCAAATTGGTGCTACAATAAAAAAGAAGAAACAAAAACAAACAAACTCTAAATCCACAAAAATAACAATAGGACTGCTAAGAAAAATCTGACAGTAACGGTAGATCACAAAATCAGAATGAGACAGCGTGATGCCACTGGAAAAAAGGGAAGTGAGGATAATGTAATTTTAAGTTGCAATAAAAGAAGCATTTAAGACCAGGTACAGGAGGTGATAGTAGCATACTACTTGGTTAGACCTTAGCTAAAGGTATATGTCCACTTTGGGGCACTACACTTTAAGAATGATTTTAAGCAGATTTAGATTTAAGCTAATATAAAAAAAAATCTAAATGTAATACTAGTAAAATGATAGAACAAAACTGAGGAATCTCTCTCACAGAAAGTTGTCAAAAGAAGGCTGAATAGGCATCAGTCTTGGATACTTTAGCAAGAGCAAATTCTGCGTTTAGTTAGGGATTGAACTAGATGATTACTGAGTTCCATTCCAATGCTGTTAATTTATAAGGCCACTTCTTACATACATTGTATATAAAGCTTAGGCACACAACTCAGGATTGTAGATTTCCCAAGTGATAGAATGGCTAAATGTTAGGTATTAGGCTGGTGAGTGCTAAGAGACCTTTATTCTTTTCTGTACGTAGCACGTAAAACTCATCTAGCCCATCTACCCCAATCCTGTTCCTGCCTAATCCATAGCAAAAATTCCATTGAGTTTAATGTGCAGTATCAAGTCCATAATAGGATGAATGAATTAGTATAATTGTTACTGGCAAGTAGTAAGAAAATACTACAAGCTTACTTTTATTTTATTCTCGAGAGAAAGGATTAAAACATGTGACTGTTTTCCTTTTCATCCCACTTAGCCACATTTCACAG
>NW_017728912.1:3146664-3170307 GCF_001723895.1 Crocodylus porosus | reverse complement strand
CTGACTTGCCTGCATCTCTAAATGTTATTGATTTGATCAAGCTAAAGACTTAAATGTAAAGAGTTTTAAATAAATGATAATAAGGTAAGATAAAATAATAAGCATCACCTATTTTTTGTTTTTAAATCATCTCTGCCATGGAACTTTTGTACCATACTTTTGAGATTTTGTGATGCTCTCGTAACTCTGGGGCCAGATCTTGAGCTGCTGTAAATGGAAGCAGTTGCACAGAGCAAAGCACAGGGCTCCGTGTAGCTCTGTGGCTGTAGGGGCAGCAAACTAAAACTCCTCAAAGGAGTTTTAGTTTGCTGCGCCCCAAGTCATTTTAAATGCATTATGCCACTGCATTTGCTGCAGCAGCTGGAATTAATGTGCAATAAGCAAAAGCATTTAGCCTGATTTAAAGTTTTGTGCACACATGCCTCTTGTCTCATCTCCACATGGCCTTTGGCTCTGTACTGAGACACTTTAGTCTCTCTGCCACTGCACGTCTGTTTGAGAAAATAGGGTGGGTAAAAATGGCAGTGGGATGCTATGAACTAAAGTACATTGAACATATTTTATTTCAAAGTGTCCTGCCACCATTTTTTCAGTGCAGACACACATGGGGATGTTGATACACTGGATTTCCAGCACATCAGAGCAGGCTCCCTGCATGTTTATAGGAGCCCATACTTCTCACCCACTTGATTCATTTTACATTCAGTATTCCTGTTGTATAACTGTAGATCAGTGGACCCGTCTACATGAGCCACCCATTGTGTATAAGCAAGTGCTAAATGACTGCACAGTAATCAGCATTGCTGTTCAGTACCATCACTGCATGGATTTTGCCTGACACTACTGGTCACTATGAATGAGCTACTGCGCAGTAGCTCGTTACTACTGTGCAGTATCATTGCCACATGGTTAGAGCCTAGCAATGGTACTGCACGGTAGCAACAAGCTATGGCACAGTAGCTTATTGCTACTGTACCATAGCATCTCATGTTGATATGCCCACTGATTCTCATCCTTTTTAGGCTCAAGTCACCTGTCGGAAAATGCCAGCTCTTAGTTTTCACTTCTTTTTTTTTTTTGATGAAAGAGAAATTATGGGGCAATTCCATCATGAAGAACTCAGAAAGACCAAAACAGGTCATTATGTTTTTAGCACTAAGAATTCCTATTTGACATTTTTTGGGTTGATATTGTGAATCCTGCTTTCACACCCAACAAGGGATACCTAAAATTTTGAAGTATCCCATGGCACCCTTGAAAGAATCTCAACGCACCCCAAGCACCCTGAATGAGAATCACTCCTCTAGATCAAATCTGGAAGTGGGTAACATCACACAACTTGCAGTCCTTTGCACTGGCTTAAATTCACTAATATTCATCAATCCATAGATTTACAGACTCTACCAGTGTTTGAGGAAATTTAAAACTTATAGAAAATATATTATGAAAAAAACATAGAAACTAAGAGAGAACCACAGAAGGTGTGCATTAAAAAAGGGTGAGGAGTCCAACAATAGATTATCTTTCTCCCTGAGTACTCTATCTGCCTTCTGCTCATGAATCCACTTCCCTGGAACATATTCTAAAGTGTCAAACATTTGAGTCTCTTCATGGCTCTATGCTCAACCATATTTTTAATCTGAAATATTTTATGACATATGTAATCCAACAGTTTGAGATGTAAGAAACATGATGTATTATGTTTTGGGTGGTGGGCTCAGTAAGTTAGAAACTGCATTCACAGTATTCCATTTACAAACATGAAAGAAAAAAGAAAAAATGCATATATTTTACATGTAACCATTTTCATTTTCAAAGACTCCCATTCTACTCCTGACTATGAAATCCTTAAATTAACATTTTAGAAGCTTTTATAAAGCCAGGGGTTGTGGCACTTTAAATCACTGTAACATTTTCCAAACATTTTCTGGTTGTCATCTTATTGCCTTGGCAATTTGCATTAACGACTTCACATTGAGCCTTGCTGAACTGCATTTGGATTAGAGCTGCATCAATAGCAAAATATTCAGGGTTTTAGCAAGGTCATGCAGAGAAAGAACATGGCATGTTCCTATAATGTTATTTCTATTTTGGTTTTGAAGTACCTCATTGATAAACTTTTTAGACAAGTTTAGTCATTTGTATTTGTCTTTTAACTCACTGTAAAATATAAATGATGTGTATAGACCTCAGACTGCATTTATATATATATTTGTAGTGGATCCAGAGAACACTTCAATCCTAGGGTTTTAGAAAGAATTTCCCAATTTAAGACATTGCCTTGAACTTCTGTGGAGGCAAGCCTATCTGGATTCTACCTTCTTCTGTCTATTCAACTCTCAGATGAAACTAACATTGGATTAGTTTACTCTATGACAGTATGACAGTATCTATGTTAACTATGCACAGTTTCCCCTATTTTCCTTTCTCTTAAGATCTAGGATAGCAAGAAATTGTAGTAAGTGAATATATATGGTTATTCTCTGGCTAAATAAGGGGTGAAATACAGAAAGAATAAATGGGAGAGAGCAGAGTTATGGTAAATGCTACGAAGTGAAGAGAGTGAGGGAGAGATTTTAAGTAGACTCAGTGGCCACATCCAGACATGCAGGCATGTGAGGTTTGTGATGCAACAGACCTGTTTGTGGCACCACAGACCACAAGCCCAGAATGCTAAAATGTGACTGCACTGCAAATTTAAAGCACGGGGTAAATTTTGCTACTGGGAAATCCTGGTAGCAAAAGAAATGGCAAGGGAAAAAGCATTGCAGTGCATACAACAGGAGTGTGTGCTGATAGACACAGAGGCTTGGTCTTCCAGGGAGACACTCTCCTTTAGTTGTGCCCCAGCTCCTCCAGCATGCCAGGAGCTGGGAGGAGCAGGGAAAGGACAATTTGCCCCATACCAAAGTGCATGTGCAAAGGTGTGTGCTGTGGCAAAAAGTAGTGGCACAAATTTGTGCCGCTACTATTTTTGCTGCTGCAAGCATGCACCCTTCATGTAGGGACATGTCCTCTGGGTGTTCCTGGGACTGCAGACATTTGTGCCAGGATGGAGCAGCCCTGGGCTCCCAGAGGCGGTGAGTGGTCAGCTCCAAGCTCTGGGAGGCTCTGTCGGGTGGTGGAGGGGCTGGCAGGAGCCAGAGATCTGGCCCCCAGCTGGATGGTCAGCATCTACAAGTGTGTTTAGGTGCAGTTATTTTCACCAGCAGAAGATAGTACTATCCATGAAAGTATTTTAAGGCAGCAAAAATTAGTTTGCTACAGTCTAATAGCATTGCACTGGTGGTAGACTAAGATTTATTGGTGCCTTGAGCTCCAGCAAGGAGAGAGGCCCCTTCCCCTCCAAGTGCCACCACTGCCAAGAGCAGGGCAGGCCTTAATGCCCCTCAGGTGGGCTGGATAGACCCCGCCAGGCTGAGCATGGGGTAGCACATGCCTACTACTCCTCTCTGCTCCCCACTCCCCCCCTGCTCCCTGCTTCCTGCCCCAAACCCAGGTCCTACACACCACCCTGGCTGGGCAGTACCCCCAGCTTCAGCCCCTGCCCCATTCTCTCCCTCACCATGGGGGCCTTGATCTGTGCCCCCCCCCCCATGCCCCTTCCCTCCATACACTTACCTGCAGGAAGCCGCTTTCCATAATGCCTGGCTGTGTTCTGGGCTATGTGCATGCCCACAGACACACACAGGCATATGGCATACCCTGCGTCTCACTCCCAGCAGCCCCAAGCACCCCTTTCAGGCTAGAATGCTGCCCACCTGCAAAGAGAAATCCTTTATTTCCCATGGGAACCCAGATTCCTGAGGGCCTCTGATTGACAGGGGTCGCTGGATCTGTTCCCCACCACCCTGTATGTTAATCCACCTATGCATTGTACGTATAGACTGTGACACTTTACATTGCAGCAGATTAGTCTACTACACAGTTAAGCACAAGTGTAGATGCACCCACTATCATACAAGTGAAGCCAGGGAGGAAAGAGGAATTTGAAATTAATACATAGAACCAAGATTTTGGAAAACTAAGCTCAATTCTAGATTCAACCCTAAGCATCCTTTGTAATCTAATTCAATCAGTGTGAATTCTTTATGGTTTGATTCTGCATGCACAGTAAGTATAGAGTGTTCTTCCTTACTCAGGTGTTGCACTATGCTACAAAACTCCATTTTAAATAGGGGCCTAATTATATATCTTTTTCTCAAATTTACTCTCTCTACTAAAGAGAGATTTATCTGGGGATTTTTAAATCAACTAACACCTGTGGATTCATTTGATTTAAAAAATGACGTAAGTTCATTTTAGAGTTGCCTAAGGATGGCCATAATATTATAAGAGAAACAAGCAAATGTTATGCCGCTTCTCATTTCCATTACACTTATTTCCAGAAATACAGTGATAATTTACCACTTACTTCTCTAATCTCTGTCTTCTTGATATGAGAATGAATTACCAAACAAATTCATAACTTGATTTAAGATTTTTTACAGTACAGCATCAATGGCAAAAATCACAAGAGCTGAAACTTGTATAAAATCATTACACTTTGTGCCAAAAATATAATTATATTAGAAAATGGAAACAAAAAATAGTCCATTCTGTGGCAATTTTAACTTTTTAATCTCATTTAGGGCCCTCTCTGGAACAGTATATAAATATTATTAGAATACTGTTGAAAGGAACAGATGCCATTTTTCCAGAATATGATCTCCATGTAGATGAAGTGCAGTGCTATTAATGGTCATAAAATCATTTGCAAATATTTTAAACACTAGTACAGTATTAGCAAATCACAGAACTTGTAAAAAGGACTCTTGTAGACAGCTGCATTCTGGAAATCCCTGTTGTTGGATATTACATGGAAGCAAGTGAAATAAGTGATGTAGTCTAACCCACAAAACAATCAGGAACTATAAAACAATTAAGAAGACCTATAAAGACATAAATGTCATTAAACCCTGTTTTGGGCCTTCCAAAATTACCCCTTAATTTTTTTTAAAAAGACAATCTACCAAATTATTCCCCAAAATATGTAGTTTGTAGGTGCTTCCTATCATGCCATTAATTGAATGGATGCCCAGAGGCCCCTATGGCTGGGAGCCCCATCAGCTGATTGGAGTTTCCAGCTGTGGAGGGTGGCATGTACATCCCTGAGCCTGGGAGCTCCCAGTTGACAGGTCTCACAGCCATGGGGGTGCCTCATACACCCCTGCAGCTGGAATACTGCAGCTCATGAGGTTGTTCATGCATGAGCTGTAATCTCCCAGTCACAAGGGTGCATTGAGCACCCACAGCTAGGAGACTGCATGAACTGTGGCTCCCAGCTGTGGGATCTTGCTTCTTGCCAGTGCAGAGGGAGCCCAGGATTGGGCTCCCTCTGCGCTGGCAATAAAGCATCATGGAATTTGATTTGTGATCCCACAATCACACCTCCTGCCAAACATGTGTGGCATAGCAGGAGGCACAATCATATAGATTGCACATGAGATCTCATCGTGCCTTTATCTGCACATGTAGAAGGGCTCTAGTTTTACCACTTTCAAATAATATCAGTATAATTTTTTGTGCTAATTCCCAGTGACACCAATTCCACTTAACAATGGATTTTTTGGCAATTTGTTGGCCTTGTTTCACAATTACTAACTTCCATACTTATCTAGAGGCAGCTAGGTCTGTCTGTTTTCTCAGCCAAAAAAGCCCAGGTGAAGGTACTGATAGATATCTTATTTCCCCTTCCTAACTTCAATACTTACAACTCTAAACCCTTGAAGACAGCTGGAAATTAATTAACTGGATACAACTAGAGCTGTGCTCCTCCTTTTCCCTCTAATTAACTATTTTCCTAACTTCTACCCACTTAGCTTGTGAGCTAAAATGCCTCTTCTCTAGTTTCCTTTCTCTCTCCCTAACTTTTCTTTTAATTTGCAACTTTCTTGCAGCTACACTCTTTCTTTTGTATTTTCTTGCTCTCAATCTTTCATGGGCACACAAAAGTCTTATCCTTAATAACAGGATGAGCAAAGAACATGAAGTTATCTCAGGTCACATGCCAAACAATTAATGGGCTGGAGATCTCTGTCTTGAGTATCAGCTTCAGCATCACAAGATCCCATGAACTGACAGCAAGGAGAGGCCAAATGTCTTTTCAAGGAGGAGAGATGTAGAGCTGTTCCTCTGAAGAGCTGATTGGTTCCAGTCCTGGAATATTGAAGAGACATGTTCAGCTAAATATTTGTCTCCTCTATATCCATTAACTGTCAGTATTACTTTTTTAAAACTATTAAGCAGTTAAGTATGTGCATATCATAACTACTGTAAGAAGAATTCAGTGGGACTACCCATACAGCTAAACTTAGGTTGTCATTAGGTTTTATCCTGGATCAGGCTTTAATGTGGTTACAATCTATGGCTATAAATAGATGGATATTTATAGATGTGCTCTGTGAGTGGCAGGAGAGTGTTTTAATTAAAGTGGCCTTGAGAACCACTCCATCAGACTCAATCAATTCTCTTCCAATGCATTGTAATTACAGCTCTTCAGAGCAGCCTTTCTGCATGTGTATAATCGCCCATGGTGTCTTTGGAGTGTGATCACCTGTGCTGGGATATGTCTTGGCACAGCTGCTCTGCTTCACTGACGTCTATAGATATTGCTGGGGCCATTGTCTCTTAGGGTCAGGACACTGCTGCTTGTCAAGTCCTGGCTGCTTGGACTGTTTGTCTACAAACAGAGGATCTCTTCCAGTCAGGGCACAGAAACAAGATACAAGCACTGTGGGAGTTCCCTGAAGAGGATTACTGTGGTGCATGTCTGCAATCAGGGGAACCCCTGTGCCCAGTTGTGCTACAGCAGCCTGCATATGCATACCCTGGGAATCCCTTGAAGGGAACTTCTGTGGCATGCAATACTGAACAGCTGTCCTCCCATTTAGGGCATCACATACTCTGACTAACCTTGGTCATGGCAACACTTTTAAACATCTGGATCATGACAAGGGGTCAAGAAAACTGTTAACTCACACCTTGTGCCACCTTAAACATTTTTATGGTGGCAAAAAGGTGATGTCTATTTGCCACACATTTATCCCAGTTTTTAGTAGTGGATAAAAACAATACACCTTTTCTTCTGTCCTGCATTGTGAAGGCAGACTGAATCTAGTGTTGCAATACTGTGAACATCAAGCAATAATTCCTTTCTGCTCTTTGTATTCCATGACTATGACTTGACTCTTCATCAGCCACTGTGGATATTAAAATCTGGTGGCTAAGACTGTCCCACTGATGGTTGCCAGGATCCAGGGACATAAGCAAAAGCAACCATTTGTGTGCATTTGGGTTCTTAGGTCTGCTAAATGTCAGACAAAGATCCAAACTCTGTTTTTATAACAAGATATTTATTTTACTAAAATATTAGTTACAGAAGGGGCAGTCAATTTTTTCAGGTGGAGAGCCACTTAGCTAGTTTTGGCAAGCTGATGAGGGCCATGGGTAGCCCTAGGGGGAAGGCCCGCCTGCCCAGTGGCCTGGCAGCAGCTCACACCCCAGCCCTGGGACTAGCAGGGATGCTATGCCATGAGCTGGAGTGGAGCCGTGGCCACTTTTCTGCTTCAGAAGCTCCTGCAGTTTCCAGGAGGCCAGGGGCCCTGGGGAAGCTCCTGGCTGGTCCTGGGGGCAGTGCAGGGGGCCGCCTGAGGCTGCTGGGGGTGGTACAACCCAACATAGATATGGCCCAGGATGCAGGAAGCCCAGGGAGGCAGCGCAGAATTTGCATCCCGTGCCTGGAGCTTGGGATGGCAATGGCCTGACTGCACCCCCCTATGGGGCCAGGGAGTAAGCTACCACTGGGCCTCTGTGCGGGGGTGGGCCTTTACCCTGGGGCAGTAGCACCCACCAGAGCCTTCCATGGGGAGGGCAGCCAGGCCATTGCCACCCCAAGCCTTAGGCGCGTGATTCAAGTTCTGTGCTGCCTCCCCACATTTCTCTTGCCCTGGGTGATGTTCCTGCCAGCTTGTGCCACCCCCAGTGGCCTCAGGTACCCCCCACACTGCACCCAGAGCCAGACAGGGGAGTTGGGAGCCAGCAACAGCCAGGCGGTGTCCCAGTGCCTGTGGGGCACAGAGCAGGGTGGCAGGAGCCCGGGGAACAGCTGACTGGGCTGCCTCAGCAGGGAGAGAGGGGAGCCACCCCACTCTGGACCCCACTGGTGCTGGCCCCAGGGCACCAGCATTAGCTCCTGCATGCCCCCTCACTCCCTGACCACCCACCCCAGCCCCGTGGTCAGGCAGGGACCAGTACACACAGCCCCGACCCCGCTCTTACCTGAGTTTCCCACTCTGGCACAGCCGGGAACAGACCCATGATCCCAGGCCAGAAGCCCCTGCTAGGCATTGGCTTACAGCTGGTGGGGGCAGGGCCAGGCAGGCCCTGCTCTTCCACGGGCCTGCCATGGCTTCCTCTGGGTCCTACTGCTCCTGGGTCATGTAATTTTTGACAGGAGTCAGAGGCAAAGAAATATAATTTTTGTAAAAAATTTTAGGGGCCCCGTGAGCTGGGCAGAATGGCCTAGTGGGCAGGATCCACCCCACGGGTCATATATTGCCTACCCCTGAGTTACAGGAATAACATAATGGATTCCCACCAGGAATATAATTATCCCAATGATCTTTTATCCTTCTATATGCATCCCTAATTACCCAAAACATCACTTCTCTCCTTTACTGGTATTTCTTTCCTGCCTGTTGCCTTAGTAGATTCCATCTCTCAAACATTAATATTTATAATACAGAGACTTCCATACAAAGCCTTCCTAATAAATTACCTTATAAAATAAATTTTATAATTACCTTAAAGTGGTACAGAAGACCTCATATTCATATATACTTGTATCAATGACAAGAAAGTTGCTATCAGATACTGCAGTGCATTAAACTAAGTTGATGTGGGGGGGAGGGTTCAAGTTTTTTTTTTTTTTTTGCATTTCACTTTCTCTGAATAAAAACTTCTGTTTTTTGAAAATCAACTTTTTTTTGAAGTATCATCTTTAAAAGTTCCTTCTTTCCACAAACACTCGTTTTCAAAGTCAGGTGGAAAATTATAACCAACATGTTTCTATGCAATACCTTTTTTTCAGGTGAATGAAGCTTCTCAATAAGCGAGAAAGAATCCTGTTCTGTTTAGTCACATGATAACAGAGGAGTTAAGTCTGTTTGCAAACTCTGTGTGTGTCCTAACCTCCAGGTTAAAAAGGAAATGATTCAGCTGACAGCAATGTTTCAGACAGATTTTAAGTACCTAATGCTGTCTTTGCAGACTATCCTGAGTTTCCTTTCCTCTCCTTGACATTTTACACTTACAACAGAACCCTAGACAATGTTAGCAGCCCAGGAAAGCAGCTCTGCCCAGCAAGACTGATCTTTTCCTCTCCCCCGCTCCCAAATCCTGCCTGCCTGAACTGCCTGGGGGTCCGGGGCTTCCCTCCATGGCTCCAGTGCCCCTCAGGACTGCCTGAGCAGGGTGCCTGTGCATGAGTGCCACCTGGGTGGGGCCCCAGCTCCCATGGAGGAAAGCACCAACCCCTCCCTTGCCCCACAGCCCAGGGACCTCTCTGCCCACTGGCATCTCACTAACCCTCCCTGCTGGAGAGGCAGGTAAATCAACAGACTGTGTGCACAACACAGGGATTTAATCAGCCCTAAATTGAAGTGGTGTTTTTTAAAACCCACCACTTCAAGTTAGGGCCCGCATTTCATCTACACATGCCCTTTGGCTTCAATGGAGCTAGTTTACATCAGGAAAAAATTCAGCCCTATCATTGAAGTGATGGCCAAATTAAAGCACCTTCTCATCAGAGTTACAAAATATATCTGACAACAATAAGCATTTAAGGTTTTCTATTGTCTATTAAGTAATGTCAATAAACATAAATTCTGAACCCTTTATTAACTTGTATCATTAAGTCATTTTTACTTGCCACATTTCCTATGTAGACACTTCTTTGAGGAATCCTAGCACTTTCATTATTTTATGTAATTTTTATTTTCATTTTGTGGCTTTTAAATATATTTAAATATACGTAAAGATATCATCAACAACACATGATACACTTACTTATATGTAATCAAAAGTTACTTTGTTATATTAGCTAAATTATTCTCAGAAATGAAACTACTTTGGTTATAAGGTCTTAGTGCAATTCTTAAACTTTCCACTAGGATTAGTATATGTCTGGGTTTTTCTGGATATGTCCTCTTTTTAGGTCCTTCCATCCCTATACAGGGTTTTTAAAAAAATATCAACAAATGTTTGGGATTTTGCTCTGCTCAGCATTGAAGCTTTTTCCCCAGCACTTCCCGGATTGCCCTAGCAAGTATCTGCTTGGGGTCGGGGAATGCAAGGGGAGGATGACTGGAGGCAGGGGGTATCATGTGCCCCAACAGCTGGATGCAGGTGAATCTATGCAGGGTGGGGGTTGGAGGGCCAGGGCTTGGGGAGGGGTGTATATGTGTGTGTGTGTGTGGCAGGAGTGGGTGGAGGGGATAGGTGGGTGAGGGGGGGCAGGTGCCTGCTTGTGCTGGGGGAAGCTGTCCAGGCTCTGGGGCTCCAGCAAGGTGAGCAGGTGCCTGCCCCTCCAGCAGGGGAAGGGAGAAGGGGCCTTTTGGGGGATCAGGGAGATGCAAGCCCAGGCTGAAGGAACTGGGGCCCATGCCTGTGGTCGCAGGGTCAGGGCAGCCAGGAGATGCTTCAGGGCTGGGGGAGCAAGGGGCTATGGTTTGGGAGTGAGAGTCACTGAGAGGGCTGGGGGGGCTGTGGCTTGGGAGTGAGGGGCAGGGGCAGATTACACTCCCCCACACACAACTGGTGTCCTCTTTTTTTGGAAGTGGAAATATGGTAATCCTATTTTCCACAACATAATATTGTACTTATTCATCGATTCATAGATCTAGGGTTGAAAGGGACCTAAGTAGAACTTCAAGTCCAACCCCCTGCCCTGAGCAGAAGAGAATACTGGGATCATATGACTCAAGTTAGGCAATTATCAAGCCTCCTCTTGAACACCCCCAAGGTAGGAGCCAGCACCACTTCCCTTGGAAGTTGATTCCAGATCCTAGCCATCCTGACTGTGAAGTAGTGACTTCTAATGTCCAGCCTGAACCTACTCTCAAACAACTTATGGCCATTATTCCTTGTAACTCCGGGAGGTGCTCGGGGAAACAGGGTCTCTCGTATTCCCCGCTGGTCCCCCCTCGTAAGTTTATAGATGACCACCAGGTCCCCTCTCAGCCTTCTCTTGTGAAGGCTGAACAGGTTTAGGTCCCGTAGCCTCTCCTCATAGGGTCTGCCCTGCTGTCCCTGGATCTTGCAAGTGGCCCTCCTCTGAACCCTTTTGATGCTAGTCACATCCCTCCTAAACTGCACTGCCCAGAACTGGACACAGTACTCGAACTGTGGCCTGACCAGTGTCGTATAGAGGTGGAGGATCACCTCCTTGGCCCTGATTGTGATGCATCTATGGATGCATGACAAGGCGCGGTTAACCTTATTGACTGTGTTTGACCTTATTGACATTGGCAGCCCATGTTCATTTAGGAATCAGTAATGACTCCAAGAGCTCTTTCTGCCACTGTGCTTTTGAGAAGGGAGTTCCCCAGCCTATAGGTATGCTGCTGGTTCTTACTGCCCAAGTGCAGTACCCTGCACTTATCAATATTGAATCCCATCCTATTCTCATTCACCCACCCCTGTAAGCTGTCCAGGTCCAGCTGTATCCTGTCCCTCCCTTCTAGAGTGCCCACCTTGCCCCAAATCTTGGTACTGTCAGTGAATTTAAACAGGGTGCTTTTCACCCCCTCGTCCAAGTCGCTAATAAAGAAATTGAACAGTGTAGGACCGAGCCCCGGGGGACTCCACTCCCCACTTCCCTCCAGGCTGAATATGAGCCATCCACCACCAGTCTCTGTGTGCAGCTCCTCAGCCAATTTGTGACCCATCTAACTGTGTAGGCATCAATGCCACAGTCGCCTAGCTTTTTAATGAGAATGCAGTGGGCAACAGTGTCAAAGGCCTTGCTGAAGTCCAGAAAGACTAGACTACATCCACCACGACAACTGCGTCCAATGATTTTGTGACCTGATCATAGAAAGCATCAGTTGGTCTGACAGGACCTGCCCGTAATGAACCCATGATGGTTGCCCCTGAACATTATCCCACCTGCTGGTCCTTCACAGATGTGCTCCTGGATAATCTTCTCAAAGAGCTTCCCCAGGATCAAAGTAAGACTAACAGGCCTACAGTTGCCTGGGTCCTCTGTCCTCCCTTTTTTGAAAATGGGGACCACATTGGCCTTCTTCCAGTCATCTGGCACCTGGCCAGAGCACCACGAGTACTCCTAAAGCCATGCCAAGGGCCCCTCGATAACCCCTGCCAATTCCCTCAGAACCCTGGGGTGGAGAGCATCTGGACCTGCTGACTTGAACACGTCCAGCCCCTCCAGATGTTCCCTAACTCGGTCCTTCCTGACTGTAAGCCTGGAGGAGTCTCTCCTGAGTCCATCTTGAATCTCGGTGGGGCCCCACATTCCCCGGTGCCTTCTTCATACTCCCTATGTATTTAAAAAAGGACTTTTTGTTGTCCTTGATCCTTGATGCTAGCCTTAGTTCCATATCTGCCTTAGCTTTCCTAACAGCCCCCTACAGACCCTAACAATGGGGGTATACTTATCTTTGGTGATAGCCTCTTCCTTGCACTGGGTGTATGCCTCATTTTTGGCTTTCAGGCATTCCTGGATGCTTTTGGTGAGTCAGGGGGGCTTTTGAGCACTTTTGCCCCCCTTTGATTCTCTTTGGGACTGTCACCCCTTTGGCTCAGAGGATCGTCTCCTTAAGGAATGACCACTCGTCTTGGACACCCAGTTCCCCTACACTCCAGGACCCCAGTGCCCTTGACACCCTGCGCTGGATGCTGAATTCCAGTAGGCAATGAGCACTGCCACCCAAGTGGTCAAGAACCTGGAGTCCCCTCACCAGGTCATCACCTATGGCCAGGACCAAGACCAGCAGGGCATCTCCCCTGGTGGAACTGTGCACCTCCTGGGTTAAGTGGAGGTCCTGTATCTCAGCAAGGAACCTATAACAAGTCCCACTGATGCCAATAGAAATTTTCTTTTCTGATGTCCTGGTGCCTATTTTGATAAAAAATGTTAGGTGCAGATTTAAGCTCTTATTGAACATATCTAAAACTGTTTTTTTAATCATAGGTGAGGCTAGTAACATTTCCTATTGGTAAAGTTTTCTGATGCCTCCTATAATTTTATCCTGTTTTCAGTTACTTATAATTTTACCAAACTTTAAACATTTTGGTTTCAATTTTTCATGTAGACCATCTATTTCAGGTTCATTTAATTATTTTTTACTTTAGGCAAAATAATAGTCTTGGAAAAATAATAGTTTTTACTGATGTGGATTAGCTTTGCCTATAGATACATTAGATTACTGATTCATTAAAACAAACAAACAAAAGTTTGAACCAGCAGAAAAGAACTGCGTTGAAAAATGATGCATAATATCAGCCAAATGCCTTTTTAACACATCACTTAACTTACATCCCAGTTACAAACTGTATTCTCTTGAGGTGAAATTTTACTTGCATGCCACAAAGTGTAAAATGTGCAGAGAAACAGAAACTACCCAGATGCGATTATTTTCAATATCCTTTTCCAAAACAATCAAGTGTATTCTGTACCAAATACTTCAATCCTTAGTCTTTAATCAAACAATGGGCTCAGATTTTTATGTAGAATTCTCCATGTCCCTCCACAAAAATGTGGACTTCTGATTAAGAAAGGATTTTGCCAAATTTCAATCAAAGGATTATTCTGTATTTCAGTAGTTTGTTCCATTTCTATTCCTCTTTAAGAAGATTAAAGAAGGGAACAAAACAAATATCATAAAAAAAACTTGGGAAATAATTTGGTAACAAATAAGATCAAGAGTAGATAGATTCTGAATAATAAGTAAGAGAATATTCAATGAAAATATAAGGGGAAAAATCTATAAACATGACAAAATAATTTGAGCAACTCACAAAACCTCTAGCTCCATGTGATTCACCACATCCTTTTCAGAAATGCAACTACTGACACTGGTTTTAGGTCAACATTTCAGATGTTTATATGGAATCCCAGCTGCAGATTACTTTCTACCCCTTAATGCCAAAAGAATTTTCTGGGCTCAGTGTATTATATAATTATAAAACACTGAAAGGGCAAATATATTATAAGAATCTTTGTAAATTTGACCAAGACTTACTTAGGAGATATACCAAATGAGTCAGTTCCCAACAGATACAAGTATTAGCATTCTTCTCATTAATGTGTTGTTGCCTTTCCATTTTAACCCTGCATTTTCCTTTAGTTTCAGTTGCTTCACATAAGCTCAGTCTCCCCAACAAACTTTTATGTTTGATAATGATACTAAACCAGTGATTCTCAACCAGAGTGCCACAGCACTGTGGGGTGTCTTGAGACCTTTTCAAAGCTTCTGTGGGGTGCCATGTACTATTAATGCTACTGGGTGTGCAAACATGTTTTACAAGATAAACCAAGAGATTTCAAATAGGAATCCATGGAATTAAGTACGTTTTGACCTGTTGTGATCTTTGCAACAGGAAAATTGTTTAATTATTTTTCTAGAGAAAAAAGAGTGAAAACTAAGAGCTGTTATTTTCCAACAGATGCCTCAAGTCTCTAAAACGTTGATAGTCACTATACTAAATTCTGTAGATGAATTTTTCACACTGGAATTTTAAAGTTTAAAAACACAAGAAACCACTGCAATGTTTATATAAAGTAAAAAGACATGGTAATAGAGATTTTATGCAAGATTTGCCCATTTCCATTTTGTGATGTATTTACTCCGTTTATAAGAACGTACAGTGTATTCCATTAAAATATTCTGGAATTCCACAGCCCATGTATGTGCAAAGATCTGGCTAGAGCAGGCGTGGGCAAAATTGCAGATCCAGCTGACAGCTAGACTCCATTTCCCAGGATCCCCTGCCTGAGTAGCTGGGGCCGGTTTCCATGAAGGTTCCAGAAGCAACTGCTCTGTAATAGTGCAAAAACTGGGTTTCTGTAGAAACTGGCCCCAGCAGAGCTGGCAGGGCAGGCAGCAGGGCATGGAGCTGCTCCCAGAGCTGGACTGGGATCTTGCAGCAGTGATAGCATGGTTCAGAGCCAGGAAAAGCCATGATCTGCAGCCTTCATGCCCTGGGCAGGGACATGCAGGCAGTGGATCACGGCTATGCCCCAGCTCCTTGCAGTGGTGACAGTGTGTTTCAGAGCTGGGGCAGAGCCACAATCCGCTACCCACACATCCTTGCCTGGGGCCTGTGGGCTGCAGATCACAGCTCTGCCCTGGCTCTGGACCAGGCTGTCACTGCCGCAAGATCCCTACCTGGCACCAGAGCAGCTCCCTGCCTGGCCACACGCCCTGCCAGCAGGAGCAGCACTAGGGGGAGGCTTGAGGGAGTTATAGATACCTCAAAATTCCCCATAGCCCCTCCCAGTG
Source organism: Crocodylus porosus (assembly GCF_001723895.1). NCBI lineage: Eukaryota > Metazoa > Chordata > Crocodylia > Crocodylidae > Crocodylus > Crocodylus porosus. The sequence goes on along the minus strand of NW_017728912.1, from coordinate 3,154,744 downwards.
GCACCACTGCCGCCACCACTGCCGCTGCCTGCCCCACACAGATGTCGATAGCTGAGCTTGCTCCAGTCTCACCCACAGCACAACCCCCCCCCGCCCCGCCCCTAGCTCTGGTGCCAGCACTGCTGGGGCTGGTCCCCACAAAAACCCTGGCCCTGCACTACCACAGCACAGCTGCTGCTGGGGTTTCCATGGAAACTGGCCCCAGCTATGCAGGCAGGGGCTGCTGAGAAATGGAGTCCGCTGCCGGATGGATCCAGCCCACAAGCCAAACTTTGCCCACCCCTGGACTAGAGGATATAGCAGTCCTTAACAGCTTTTAGAATTATGGAGATCCACCTACATCCTATAGCCTGGACAGTCTGAGGCAGCTTCAATGAGATTTTTTTTGAGTTTGTTACAACCTTGAACAAGAAGGATGTGGCCTGCCTTGAGAGGGTTCAGAGGAAGGCCACCCGCTTGGTTGGAGGGCAACAGGGCAGACCCTATGAGGAGAGGGTGAGGGACCTGAACCTGTTCAGCCTCAGCATGCGGAGGCTGAGGGGGGTTTGGTGGCTGCCTGCAAACTCATTAGGGGAGATCAACAGCAAATAGGAAGGGTCCTATTCCCCCCAAGCACCATCTGGGGTGACAAGGAACAATGGTAATAAACTGATGGAGAATAGATTTAGGTTAGAGATCAGAAGGCAATATTTTACAGTTAGGGTGGCCAAAATCTGGAACCAGCTTCCCAGGGAAGTGGTCCTCGCCCCTACCTTGGGCAAATTCAAGAGGCGGTTGGATGATCACCTGTCTGGGGTCTTGTGAACCCAGCATTCATTCCTGCCTGTGGCAGGAGGACAGACTAGATGTTCTGTTCAGGTCCCTTCTGACCCTAGCTACTATGAAACTATACCATCAGGACAGTAGTCCTCATATTATATAATTTAGCCCAGATAATAAACAGTATTTTCAGTGTGAGAAGTAACTGACATAAGTACTGCTACAGTAATCACTACACGAGTGCTTTTTGATATTAACTTCAATTTCTTCGAGGCAGTCTCCACAATTTTGTTTGTCAAATCCTTCCAGATTTCTTTTACTGGATACTGGATACATTCTATAGCTAAAAATGTTAAATGGGATCGGATGGTAAGCACTTGAGGAAAATGAAAAGAGGGGTCATATTGTGAAATGAAGTGTATTAACCAAATACTTCTTCCAAAATGATGAACATTAAAAAGTCTGCATCAAAGGTATCCAACATACAGCCCACGGAGCCCCACCATTCATCCCCTGCTTCCCTGGGTCTGAGCAAGGAAGCACAGGGCTGAATGGTGGAGAAATGATTCTCATGGGGCCTGGCATATGCTGAACCAGCTCCATGGGCTGAATCTGACCCATGCCACTCATCCAGCTTGCAAGGCCAGATGAGTTTGACACCCTTGGTATATGTTATTGATAATTAAGCTGTCATCTTTGCTTTGGTTACTACTTTGCTGGGATGAATGAGGTAGTTCTGACTTCTCTGAGCCATTGTCTGATACTGGATGTTAGTTGAGGAAGAGAACAGTTTCAGTTTATATTCAGTTTTTCCCCTCAGTGGCATGTCTGCGTGAGATATTCAGTGCAGTTGACTAGTTAGCTCCTAAGTAACAAGTCCCACTGATGCCAATGATGCCAGTGCCAGTTGACTAGTTAGCTCCCCAGTAACAAGTCCCATTGATCACCATCTATGATGTTATTAGGGTGCATTAAAATAATTAACTCCACCATAGGATAGTATTGTTGGATACAAGTACTATTCTACAGCTGAGTTATTTACTCTGCCACAATGCATGTATAGATGCAGGTCAGCTAGCCCTGCACTAAAGCACCCTCATACTACAGCCAGCCTCTCCAATGGGTCAGTGTGCTGTGGTCCTGGATATATGTGCAAACATGGCACCCAGGAGCAATAAACTCCAATGCAACTTGCACTGGAGTTTATTCAGCTGAATTAATTGCATATGTGGATGCACCCAGTGTCCGCTTTCAGATGGGTGCAGCTATGCAGTATGTGGCACCACAGACCTGTCATTCAGGCATTTCCTACACTACTACCTTGCAGCAAGGAGGGCTTTTTTGACCCCTGGAGATCCAAAAACCCACACAGAAAAAAAATGAGGGCAGTGCACGTGGGGATAACACACACTGCCCATAACCAGAGCCTGACCAGCTAGAGCCATGTTCTGGTTGCTGGCCAGGCTCCAAGATGAAGGAATGATGTGCCTGCAGCTTCCCCAGCCCCAAGGAACCCAGGTAAGGCTGCTGGGGCCAGCAACTATGCTGGCCTCAGCCTCTCCTACTCCACCCAGGGTAACCTGCCACAAGCCAGTGAGTGCATGGCATGGGCGTTCCCTGAGGACAAGTAGCAGTGGCATAAGGTGTCCTGATGCTACTTGTTCCCAGGGAACCAAACATCCATGCTTGTCTGGACATGGCCAGTGAGACCCAAAGACATACACATCTTATGCAAGGGTATAATTCTGGACCACATTTCTGCTGCAAGATTTGGCTACTATGGAAATTTCTATAGCTTTGAATTTATGGATCATGCATCATCCTAACTGTTTGTACAATACAAACTGATTGTAGTCAGTGTAAAACTGGATGTTTTGATGGATGTTTTGATGGAACTTCTAATTATATTAGATGGAACTTCATTATATTCTTATTAATATGCTTATTAATATGCTGCTGAAAAAAACTGCATTTGGTTGGAGTTTATGATAAGGACTATAATACTGGTAACTTCTACTTAACACTCATCAAAAGAAAGAAAGAAGGAAGGAGATGGGGAAGGGAAAAAAGAAATATAGCTTATATTTTCCCTGGTCTTGAGAAACTGCTTCTAGTTGTTCTCATTGCTGCTATGTAGTCAGGAAGGGGGAAAGACAGAGGGGGATCCAGGGAGAGTTCAGCAGTCTAGGTGCATGTACCCTGCTTCTACTGCTGCCACTCATGTCCCTAGTTGAATTAGGCATAGAGCTGCTCTTGCCCAGTTCCAGCAGCAGGCTGAAGGAAACAGTTGTGGGGGGTACCGAACATGGCTAGAATCACAGTAGCGGCATATAGATTTCATAGATTTCATAAACATTAGGGCTAGAATGGACCTTGGAAGATCATCAAGTCCAGTCCCCTGCCCCAGGGGCAGGGAGTCAGCTAGGGTCAAAGGATCCCAGCAAGATAGATGTCCAAACATTTCTTAAAAGTGTCCAGAGTAGGTGCTTGCACTACCTCTGGAAGAAGTCTATTCCAGGGCTTGGGGGCTCGAACAGTAAGGACGATCTTCCCTTATGTCCAGCCTAAAACAGTCTTGGAGGAGTTTGTAACCATTGGACCATTGTCATCTCTTGGAGTGCTCTGGTGACCAGGTGTTCCCCCAGATCCTGATGCACACCCCTGAACTTATAGGCAACCACCAAGTCACCCCTGAGCCTTTGCATCTCCAGGCTGAGGAGTCCCATGGTTCTCAGCCTCTCTTCATAAGACTAGCTTTCTTGTCCTCTGATCATGAGCATGGCTCTCCTCTGGACTCTTTCAAGCTTCTCAACATCCTTTTTAAATTGTGGAGCCCAGAACTGCATGCAATACTCCAGCTGTAGTTCCCTGGATCTTCTTTTCTCCCTTTCTTGAAGATAGGTACCACATTGGCCCTCTTCCAATCTTCAAGTACTCCCCCAACCGCCACAAGTTCTAAACTATCCTTGCTAGTGGCCAAGCTCTGATGTCTTCTAGTTCCTTAAGCGCTCTTGGGTGTAATCTATCTGGACTAGCTGATTTGTGGGCTTCCAGCTTCCAAAGGTGTTCCTTCACAAGGTCTATGCCAATGACGGATGCATATTCTCCTTCACCCTGGTCATCCTGAGTCCTGTTAGGTAGAGTGGTCCCTTTGGCCTAGTGAAAAACTGATTCAAATTAATCATTAAGCAGGTTGGCTTTTTGCTGGGTGTCAGTTGTTGTTGGCTTGAAAATGGTATTTAAAGGTTGGCTTTGGGTGAATTAGCCTATAGGTACAGATAAATGTATTAAGGGTTCAATATGGGCAGCAGGGGTTAATTAATTTGTAAGAGCCTGGATTTCACACACAGAGTTCCATATAGCCCCTGGAAGCAGACAGACTGTCTAGCATGACCAAGCCAATGGATGAACACAGCCTGAGAATTGAGGGGGGCATGCCATAACATGAGATCACAGCCTTCAAGTTGGGCAGGTTATCTAACACAACAAGGACATAAAGCCTGGGAACCAAGGAAGTATATACTATACTGTCCCATAACATGAGACAAGTGAAACCAGCTACAAGGCCGCAGAGCAGCTGGGTGTGGGGGAGGGGAGGGGAATGTTAAGTGCAAGTTATGGGAGAAGAGACCAAATTAGAATAAGGCCCAGAAGGCTACATGGACTTGTGACCACAGAGAAACAACCAACCAGAGATTGCCATGGATGAAGGCTCATCAGGAGTCATCAGGAGGGAAGGAGAAAACAAAAGCAGAAACTTGAGAATAACAAAGGGTCCCTCATATAACTCCCTGTTCCTGCTCATCCCACCCTGTCCCTCCTTATCTTCCTTGAGAGAGGGTCCTCATCCCCTGGGAAGGGTCTCTGAAGCCACCATGGACCTAGGACATACCAGCAGCCCATCTCATGCACCCCACTCAAGGGGGACTTTGGGCCTTGGCATCCCATCTCCAGATTGCTGACACCTAAGAGAAAGAGCCTCAGAGTGGAGCCTGCATCTTTGTCAGATATATTTTGACTCCAATGACAGCCCTAGGATTGGTAGATATAGAACTGTTTGATTGTTTGTATTGTTGTCTTTTTGTTATCGCTCTGTATCAATAAATTCACCTATTATCAACTAGCAGCCGTTGTGGTCAGTCTGAGGGTTGTGCTCTCCTGAAACAAAGGTTTAGGGGCTGGGTCCAAATCCAATGTCAAAATTTGCCAGTTTGGTCATTTGGTTTAGCGGGGACCAATGTTACTCTTGTTTTTCTTCTGGCTCCCCACATATCTGAATGCCAGTTTTTTTAATCCTGGAGATCCAAAAAAGCACACACACACAAAAAAAGGAGGGCAGTGCATGTGGGGACAACTCATGCTACTCAAAACCAATGCCTGTTCTCAGCTAGCCGGGGACAACCAGGAGGAGGGCAAGCTGCAAGTAGGGTTTGAAAGAAGGAACCTGTGTGCTACTAAACCTAGCTCAATGTGCAGCTGTTCCCTGAAGACCAGAGCTAAACTGGAGCAGGAGCAGCTCTGGGTCTCTCCCCGCCCTACCCAGCCAGCCAGGAACAGTGCCAGCAGCAGCGGGTCTCCCCCTCTCCTTCAAGAATTTGCTCTCTGCCTGGGTCCCCAGTGCCCCCTGCAAGTCCAGGGGCTCCAGCCATGATTCACTCCCCTCCTGCCATGGTCTGGGGGGCAGTGTGCTGCACCCCCCCTTCAGTAAATCCTGGATCTGCCATGTATGTGGTTATACCTTCCTACCGATACACTCATTCCTCTAAGACCTTATGCTTCATAGAACTTTAAACTACTGCAGGTTAGAATGATATCTTCATGCATACATATTATGCAACATCCACCTACTCTTGGGGTTTCTTGGGAAGCCTCTAATTTCAGTCACTGTTGGAAGCAGAATACCCAACAAAGTCAACCTCAGGTCTAATGTACTATGGCAATACCTATCTCCCTATGTAGATTTTAGGAAAATGTAATACATTTTGAATTAGTGGCAATTATAAGACTATTACAAAAAACTTTTAGTTTATGTTCAAAGTTCCTAGTCCAAAGCAAATAAATTCTAGTTAGGAGTCTTTCATCAATGACTTTCTGTCAGACCGACAGTGAGACCTCCAACCTGCCAAACATCGGCAGCAGTCCTTCAAAGTTGAGGATGATGTCCATCAGGCTTGATGGATCCTCAGGTGACTGAGGGGCCCAATTCTGCATACATATGTTCTTTGGCAACAGGAGCATATTATTCTGTGGGGGAATGGGATTTGCAGCTCTGGGTTGGTCTCCTTCTCCTTCCTCCACCACCACTGTTCCACCTTGGTATCATGTCATTGGGCCTTGAAGTGTTATGTGGTGGACCAGGTGGCGCCATGCCAGTTGGTAGGCAGCTAGTTCATACCAGCCATTGGTGTCAATGCCTCCGTGCTTGAGGGTGACCTTGAGTGTGTCTTTGTACTGCTTCCTTTGGCCACCCTTTGAGTGTTGGCCAACGGAGAGCAGGGAGAAGAGATTCTAACAAGGGAGGCAGTTCTACGATATATGGACGCAGTGGCCCATCCATCAGAGTTGATTTCTGAAGAGCAACGTGTCCCAGGAGATAATGGGAGGAAGGACCCTGAACAAGAAAAGAAAGTTACAGGAGGCGGGAGTGACAGCAAAAAGAGAAACAAATGAATATGGAAGCTAAAAAAAGAAAAACTCCTTATCCTCAGCCGGAGCTGCGATGCCGCAGGAGCAGGGAGAGAAACCCGCGTGGCTTGTTAGCCCCGTCTTTATTGAGCTGGGGCTGGCCAATGACATCACCAGCAGGTGCCAGCAGGCAGTGATAAAAATGGCCAGTGGAGGAGGGAAAAGGGAGGAGAGCGTAGACCCGGGGTGTGGGGAGACAGTGGACCCACACTGGGATTCTCCCAAGGAGGGAGAAGCAGCAGAGAAGGAGACAGAAGAGGCTTCAGACGCCAGCAGCAGCAACAGTGGCAAGAAACAAACTGCCAACACCAGGGAGAAGCTAGAAGCATCCCTTGCAACCTGCGAGAGTGGCAGCACGTGGGGAGTCAGCGAAGGGCATGCAAAGACACTCATCACTACAGGTGAGAGTATTGGGAACAGTGGGGAGGAGGAGGAACTCTCCCCGCCAGGAGGGTCCTGACAGGGGCAACAAGAAGAGCTACGGAAAGGTGAGACACTCGGATTGGGACGCCCCAGAAGGGAGAGAGGGGCAACACCAGGCTCGCTGAGGAAGTGGAAAGAAGAGGAAGAGATGATCCAAAAAGGAGGCCATGAGTACATGACTCCGAACGGAGGTTGGCATTTAGCTAGACCATAGGGAACTCAGTACAGGGTGCCCTGGCACAAGGGATCTAGGGAGGAAATTGCCCTGAGTCCTAGCGATATATCAATCATGTCATTGTGTGTTTTTCTTTCATGTTTTTCTTTTGTGTTTCCCAGCTGTGAAGGGGTTGAGAGTCAGGAGCAGATCTTAGAATAGATAAGGGAAGGCCCGTAGGGCTTCCTATTGGATTAAAAGGCCTTAGGGCAAGAGTGCACCCTAAGTGAGTACAGGTTCCAGGAGCAAGGCCCTGAATCTGGACAGCCGGGGCGGAGTAAGGAAATCAGCCACAAGGGCTAACATCCCAGATGGGAAGGAACTCAAGAGGCTCCTCAGGGAGGTAAGAAGAGGCACATGGTTATGAAGATCAAGCAATCCATCGAGATGGCATGAGGATGGGGTGTAGGGGTGGCCGTCAGGTAGACTGTGCGCCACAGAAGATCCCCTGGTAGCCAACCCCCCTACTGAGGAACATTCACAGTCGTGGCAGGTGAGATAGGGACAGACTACCTACAGAGGGAACACCTACTTGGCAATTTGCACAGATTTACAAGGCATACACCCCTCAGTGCTTGAGCCAGGGCTGCGCAGGATCAAGTGTTTGAGGCCCAGCGGTCACACAAGGCTTCAATGCTGGTGGACACAGCTTCATGGAGGATGCTCATGCTGGTATGGCTATCCTCCCATTTGATCCCCAAGATTCAGAACAAGCACTGTTGGTGAAATCTCTCAAGATTCTTAATGTGGCATTGGTAGATGGTCCAGGCTTTACTGCAGTAGAGGAGGGTGGTCAGCATGACAGCTTTATAAACCAGGACCTTTGTTGATTTCTAAAGATCTCTATTTTCAAAAACAGTTCGTCACAGCTTGAAGAAGCTTGGTGCAGTTTGTCACAGCTTGGTGCAGTTTCATAGTTTCATAGTTTCATAGTTTGTAGGGTCGGAAGGGACCTGAGTAGATCATCTAGTCCGACCCCCTGCCATGGCAGGAAAGAGT
>NW_017728912.1:3127139-3146564 GCF_001723895.1 Crocodylus porosus | reverse complement strand
ATGTGTGAATGACCTCTATCTGATGCAGGAAGTCTACGGGCCAACAAGAGGTAAAGCACTGCTTGACCTCATACTGGCAACCGGGGATGACCTAACAAGTGGCCTAACAATTGAAGGGAAGCTGGGTGACAGTGACCCGAGTTGATCACCTTCACCATGTGCCGCAAAGCTGGCAAGTCAGTCAGTAATACGGAAGTCCTCGACTTCAGGAAAGCTGACTTTGACAAGCTAAGGAGGCTTGTCAGAGAGGCCCTAAAAGGTCAAGGGAGTTCAGAACGAGTGGTTGCTTCTCAAGGGAGAAATCCTGGATGCACAAGCAAAGTTCATCCCATCTCGGAGGAAAGGCAGCAAAAGGCTACAGCAGCCCCCTTGGCACTCCAGGGAACTGGCGGACCTCCTATGTCTTAAAAGGAAGACCTACAAAGGATGGAGGACTGGAACTGCCACCAAGGAGGAATATTCTGCTCTGGTCCAGACTTGCAGAGAACAAATCAGGAAAGCTAAGGCTGTGATGGAACTCCAGCTAGCTACAAATATCAAGGAAAATAAAAAGTCCTTTTTTAGATATGTTGGGAGCTGGAGGAAAAGCAAGGGCAACATTGGAGCCCTGCTAAACCAGATGGGACAACTGACAACTTCTATCGAAGCTGACCTCGTGAAGGAACACCTTGACAAGTCAGCCGGATACCTTCAAGTCAACTGCCCCAATGGGTTACACCCAAGGGTACTCAGGGAGCTGGTGAGCATCATAGCTCAGCACCTGGCACAGATCTTCGAGAGCTCTTGGCGCTCTGGTGAAGTGCTCAATGATTGAAAGAGGGCCAATGTCGTGCTTATCTTCAAGAAAGGGAGGAGAGTAGATCCAGCTAACTACAGGCCCATCAGCCTGATCTCTATCCTGGGGAAGGTCTTGCAAAAGATTATCAAAGAAGCCATCCTTAACAGACTAGCTGAAGGCAATATCCTGAGGGATACCCAGCATGGGTTTGTTGTGGGTAGGTCTTGCCTGACCAATCTCATTTCCTTTTATGACCAGGTGACGTATCACCTGGACAAGGGGGAAGAGATTGACGTTATATACCTCAACTTTAAAAAAGTCTTCGATCTGGTATCCCACAATCACTTCTTGGCTAAACTGGCTAACTGTGGCCTCAGCCTTACCATGATCCGCTGGCTGGGGAATTGGCTCCGCGGTAGGACCCAGAGGGTGGTGGTCAATGGGAGCCAATCATCTTGGTGCACTGTGACCAGTGGGGTCCCTCAGGGCTCTGTCCTAGGGGCTATACTATTTAACATCTTCATCAATGATGTGGACATTGGTGTCAGAAGCGGACTGGCCAAGTTTGCTGATGACACCAAACTCTGGGGTAAAGCATCCACACCTGAGGACAGGAGGGTGATCCAGGTGGATCTTGACAGGCTCATGAAATGGGCAGACGAGAATCTGATGGTGTTAAACACTGAAAAATGCAAGGTTCTCCACCTTGGGAGGAAAAACCTGCAGCATGCTTATAGGCTCGGCCCTGCTACGCTGGTTAGCACTACAGATGAAAGGGACTTGAGGGTCATGATTGACCACAAGATTAACATGAGCCTTCAGTGTAATGCTGCAGCTAGTAAAGCAAGCAAAATGCTAGCTTGCATCCATAGATGCTTCTCAGGTAAATCCTGGGACATCATTCTCCCATTGCACTTGGCCGTGGTGAGGCCGCAGCTGGAGTACTGCATCCAGTTTTGGGCTCCACAATTCAAAAAGGATGTGGAGAAGCTTGAGAGGATGCAGAGGAGAGCCACACACATCATCAGAGGTCAGGAAAACAGACCTTATGATGAGAGGCTGAGCCATGGGGCTATTCAGCATGGAAAAAGCACAGGCTCAGGGGTGTTCTGGTGGCCACCTTTAAATTTATCAGGGGTGCTCATCAGGATCTGGGGGAACGTCTGTTCACCAGAGCCCCCCAAGGGATGACAAGATCGAATGGTCACAAACTCCACTGTGACCGATTCAGGCTGTACATAAGAAAGAACTTCTTCACTCTCCGAGCCCCCAAAGTTTGGAACAGACTGCCACTGAAGGCGGTTCAAGCACCCACTTTGAATGCCTTCAAGACACATTTGGATGCTTATCTTGCTGGGATTCTACGATCCAGCCATACTTCCCAAATTATTTTTCATTAAAGAAATAAAAAGAAAAAACATTTTTCCTGGTGCCAGACTCTTTGTTGACAACTCATACTAATTTGAACTAACTGCTCCAAGTGAGAACAAACCAAAACTCCCTGTGATGAGGTCAGTAATCCTATTTTCCTGAAGCAATCACATAAATAAACTGCCAAAGAGCAAGGTGAATTTTCTGCAAAGATAATAGAGAAAAGACAGAATTCAGTCAGTCAAAACTTGAACTACTTCAACCAGGAAGTTGTTTGACCAACTTTAAAATTTGTTATATAGACTAGTGCCTATTGTGACTTAGGAACATAGAAGTACGGTCGGAAGGGACCTTACAGATCTTCAAGTCTGACCCCCTGCCTGAGCAGGAGAAAAACTGGGCTCAAATGATCCCAGCTAGGTAGGCATCAAGCCTCCTCTTAAAGATCCCCAGGGTAGGAGCCAGCACCACTTCCCTTGGAAGTTGGTTCCAGATCCTAGCCACCCTAACTGTGAAGTAGTTCTTACAGATGTCTAATATAAACCTACTCTCCAACAACTTGTGGCCCTTATTCCCATTAATGGGAATAACTTGTGGCCATGATTCCCATTACTTTTAATTTAACAGAAGTTAAGCTCTTCTGAAAATTCCAGTAGGTGCTCATTTGTGGCTTTGATACATAAGACCAAAAGCAGGGAGACATCTACATCCAAATATTGTGTCACTTGATGTGCTCAAAAGTCATTTTTCTAGCCATAACTTTTTTTCGCCTTTACACAGTTTGAAAGTCTTTTATATGAACTTCTGCCTACACATCCACATGGCTAATGCAGATGAGTCACTGCAATTAATAAACAATGTATAGAGAGCAGTTTTGACCCATAGCAAAGTTGCAGGCTAGAACTCAGGGTCTATGTAGTCAGTAGTTTGCAACACTATAGTTATTCCCCTGCTCCAGCTGACCTACCCTTAGCACTGTTATGTCTTTTCCTTTACTGTCCATAAAGCGAACTTTAAAATCAGTACTGTAGGAAGAACTGCATGATATTCAGCCTGTGGCCTGGTGGCTAGAGCACTGTTTGGGGAAATCACAAACAAGCAGTTTCAACTCACCTCTGGCTGCAAAGTGCTGGAGCATCTTCTGCTTCCTTGGCAAATTTTCTAGGTACTCAGCTACTGGGGTAAAAGAAAGATAGGAGGTCACTCTTCTAATTCTCCAGTGTCTAACCAGCTAGTCATAGGATTTTGCAAGGTAACATTTTGTGACTTACACTCAGCACATGAGTACATAGCCATGTCCTTACCATGCCAATGTGTAGACAGCTGCACATGCTTAGTAGCCAACTGGATGTGTATGCATCCACATAGCATAGACAGTAAAATCATAAATTGTAAGTGTTAAAAATTCTACTTAGGCAAGTGATAAACTGTGATTTGGGTATGTAACGTGAAATAGAATTCTGCCATATATAAAAATCTGATCCTAATCACCTACATCCCTTCCAAAAATAGGATCTGGGCTCCCAGCTGAAGCATAATCCTTTTTCCATGGTAACTTTTAAGACTTTTGCCATTTACTTCAGTGTGACCAGAATGTTATCTCCAATTGTATGCGAAACAACCATTGTAGTCTAAGTAATGTCACATTAGTAATTAAATAATAGTAAAAGTGGCTATGTGTCAGTACTTGGAATAGAATTACAAAGATTTGGTAGAATTGTTATTTGCAGATAGAGCTTCTTGTCTTTTTGGAATAATGTTATTTGACCTTTACATTGTCTCTCTCTGGAGGGAGAAGTTTTTTCTATCAGCAGGTGTTAACTGGGACGGTCCTTGGGGACCTTGCCCATCTTGGATGCCACTACCCTTAGGCAATAATTTCCAGACAGCAGACAACTTTCAGATCCTAAGTGTCATGGCTGATGTTGGCAGGTTGCATATAAGTTGATATACCATAGATATTCTTGATTATACATTTGTTTTGCCTTTTTATCATCAGTGGTAGTATTTATTTCAGTCCATCTTGAGGCAAAGTGGCTTTCTTCTTATTATTATTACCATTATTATTACTATTATTATTAATGTTTTGATGTAATGAACAGAGCCAGGTGGGAGAATTATTTTATCTATTTTTGTATATGTTGGATGAATCTATGGGTGTGTAGAAGAGAGGAGACGGGACCCTTTTAACCTGTCTTATTACCTTTTTATTATAGCAAAAGAGTAAGAGGTACTATCAGCTTGATTGCTATGGTATTTTTTTGTTAAAATATGATCTATTTGGGAAGGTGCTTATAAATTGTAAGGAATAGGGAAGGGAATTGAATAGGTTTACAGATACCCAAAAGGACATTAATCTCTAGGAAAGGTTGGCAGTAGTAATAATGGTCAAGAGGAATAATCCTGGTCTATCTTCTACTAGTTTTTCAATAATTAAATCCTGATATGTTGCTAATAAGGGAACTAATTCCCTGTGTGCATCATACAGATCTGGGGTGTGTTGCCAGAACTTGGCTAGATAATCGCACAAGTACTGTTTTGGCACATATGGACTTTGATGGGTTATTGGTAGGGGTGCTGGAAAAGATATGAGGTAGTTTTTCCATGTTTGCAATGTTCAAGGTGGCTAATCATGAAGATGAGGACAGTTTTTTGTCATGTCCTCTGTCCCTGGGACTAAAACAAAGTTTACAGTATAGGTCACCAGGTTCACTCACATTTCAGAGCCCGCTGATGTGGTGTCAGCATTGCAGATGGAATCTTCAAGGGTGGCAGTCCTTGGAGACTTACCTCTATCCACTGATGTCTGTTTAAATGATGTAGCATATACTTTATTGACTAAAATGCATGTTTTAGATTTTACCTAAAAAGTAGAGAACTGTACTTATAGGAACAGATCTATGATTGACATTGTCACTGAGCTGATATGAATGGTGTGACTACCCTATTGATTGGTATGACCATCATCTCCTTTGTTTCATGAAGAGAGCTGTTCCATCTCCTCAATTCTGCAATCAGGTTATCTCAGCATGGCTTGGAGACTCATGAGTCTAAACGTTTTTAAGTTTCCTTGGGTGCATCTACACATGCAATTAATGTCACTTCAGTCCAGGGCTTCTCCTGCCCTGCTCTGCCCCCCTGCAGCAGCCAGGGAGGGCTCCAGGCTACCCTGGGTGGCAGCCCTGGGCTGGCAAGTGACACATGGGCTGGCCCTGATCTCCCCAGTGCAGGGGAAGAGCTGGCTTGGCTGGTGGGCACCTGCCTCCCAAGCATGTGGAGATCGGACCCTCTCTCAGCCATGTGGAGAACAAGCTGTTTTTGGATTAGGACTTTTTCTACAATATGAATTGGTCTCCTTTCTGTAACTGGAGGGACTCATTTGGAAATTGTGAGTAAAGTTTTAAAAGTTGGTGTTATTTTTTACCATGCCCTTATAATGGAATGCCATGTGTGGTGTTGATATACAGCTTTTGGCTATGCGGTTTGAGTAGACTGTACCCTTATTTTAAAAAGGATAACCTGATGATTACCATGCAGGCCCTCATTATCTCAAGGTTTGGTTATTGTAAATCTCCTGGTTTATTATATTCTGAATGAGACTGGCAATGGCTGAATCTGCAGTAAGGCAACCATACTTCCTATTTTCTCTGAGGTATTCTGTGTTAAACACCTGTCCCAGATACTCCATTGGTGTATTCAGATGAATGCTTTTCTTCTATTTTCAACAGAAAGGCAGAAGAAGTTGTGTTCCCCGGGCAGGGAGTGCAATATGAGATGGCTGGTCCTCTGCCATCATAAAGTGGCCTGCTTTTTGCCACCCCATTTCTGGCACATTTGGCTGAGATTGTAGCACTCTGCTCCCCAAACTCCCACCTGCCCATCCTCTGGTACACTTAGCAGAGACTGGAGTTTGTAGACAGCTTTCCTGGTTTAAGACTCAGGAAGCATGGCTATCCTAATTTGAAACCTCCACTTCAGCTCATACCTGATTAATCTTTTCTTGTATATATTAGGTCATTTTTAAAGGGTCTGCCATCACAACTGAAACCCTGACTTATTTTCTTGTTTGCTGTGGAAGCCCTCATGGTGTGGAACATTTTTTTCTCTAAAATCTGGCTCATTAGATCTCTCTCCTAAACAAATAAGCAAACAAACAACCCCCTAAAAATATGCGTCAGGAAGCGGGGTTCTTACAATGGTGTGCTTAAATTATGGTTACTGTGATTTATATTATTGTCATTTATCCAACTCTTTGTAATTTAGCTTTGTAATTACAGCTCTTTACAATTTAGGTTATTCAACATTTTTTTAAGTATAAGGATCTTTATAAATAATAATGCTATGAAATAATAAAGTATGAAATCAGTAGTTTCCTGGAACTAGTGTAACGCATTACAGAAAAAGCATTTGGCTCTTGGTGTCTGCTAAGAAATGTACTGGTCAGTTAGGGATTAATCAGTTTTTTCTTCTTTTTTGTCTTCTGTGTGACCTTCCTGATCCCGGCATGTTTACCCTTCATAATTAATGATCATGAAGCGTGCTAAGCTAAGTTCTACTATCTGTGTTATTGAAGTAGTCTTTGGAGGCAAAGGTAAGTTTTGAAATCTGTCAAATAGTGATTGTTGTCACAGAAACTACTCCTTGTAATCTGGAAGTGTAGTAAGTGTTATGATCTGGGAGATGTATAACTGTTCTCCTAAAAGCTCAGAGAAAATAAAAAACAAAAAACTTTAAAAAAATAAAGATGAATAATCCCCAAGCAGCTCCTCCCCTTATTTTTGGAAGAATGGAACTTCAATTTTTGTGTTAAGAATATGGCAATATTCAGGTGTTATTTATTTCATTGCCAGTATGAAACTACAGCTTTTCTAACATATCCCCCCAAGTCTCCTAACCAGTAAATGTGTCTTTTAGTTAGCCTTTTTCTATGGCTCAATTTGAAAGATGAATTCTTTTTTTAGCCTTCACAGCTCAGGAAAACAATCCTGTTATTATCAAATCATCCTCTTCACTATTCTCCTTAGAAGCCATCAAACAACTGGCATGCTATATAGTAATTGTTAAAGTACTCATTGTTTTGTAATAATCTGTTTAGCAATAGCCTAAAATATCTCAAAGGAAATGCCAGACAAAAGAACACTTTACTGTGCTAAAGTAAGAAAGACAAATGATGAACTAAAGCTAGGCTGAAAAAAACAATGGAAATGGAAAGGGTACTTCATTCTAGTGGCAAAAGGGAAAAAGAACTGTTAAAGTCTGTATCACGTGCTCTTTCACCAAATATGAATAAGTAACTTAATACAGGCTTCTGGTGGCACTTAGACAAACAGCTCTGTCATATAGTACAGGTAATAGCTAAAGAGAATGGGATGAAACAATAGCAAAGCAAACATGAAGAGGGAGAAGATGAATAGAGGTAGAACAATTTATTTTGGTGCTGTCTCCGATACTTGATTTTCTTAAATGAAATTCACCTCACTTGAGTACTATGTAGGCCCTCTGCCATTCAGTCCCCAACATGAACATTAGGCTTTCAAACTGAGTGTATATTAATGAAACACAGGGAGAGAAATATTAAATGGCTGAAGAGTCTAATTAAATTTCCCTTTCTTCTCCAGGGCTCAGGAGAAGATTTTGGGGGCTTTTTTTGTTTTCGGGGGTTTGTGGTTTGTTTGTTTTTGTGATATCACAGTTGCACTGCAGGCACCACAAACACTCTTTTAAAGACCTGAATGAATTTATGATGGAAAGAAGTCCTCTACTATTTTGACACAAAAAATAAACTTTTCAGGAAATTTTAGACATGATAATTAAGTTCAGGTAACCTTACAAAAAAACAAAGACTGCAAATTGTTTCATTTCAATAAGCTCCTCTAATGGCTCAAGCTGATCCACAACCTTTTAAGATGATGTTTTGGGGGTTTTGTTTTTAACTTTTAGAGTGTTAAGCACCTGTGTCTATAACAGTAAAAGTATGATTATTACAGTTCTGTGCTATGTGATTCATTTCACCAAAAAAGGAAGGTAACACTGGAAAACAGTCATGCAAAGCAGGGCATATGTTATAACTTGGTTTCGTTTATCTAAATAAATATCCCTGCTGGATTACAGACTGATAAGGAAAGTGAACTGCAGCTTCATTTCTGAAGGAATATCACTGCCTTTATGTTAAACTTTTAAAAAAGCTAGATTCTATCTGGCATTTCTTGAGACATGCAGCATTCTTGGTACACCTTAGAGTGGGAGCAAAACTGCCTTTATTATTACTTTGGTGCTCAGATTTTGGGCATCTACATTGTCCAAGTTGCCCCTAAAACAAGCAGTCCCAGGATCTGCCTTAATTTACAGCAGTTTTATGCAGTCTGTTATTGACTGCTCTGCAGCACAGAATTCTCTAACATTTAAATGTATCAATATTCTTAGTCAAGCTCATTAATTGGTCGTCCGGGGGTGAATCTACACATGCACTTTACTGGAAAGTTGACTAATTAACTCCACAGTAAAGCATTACAGTTTACACATGCACCAGTTTTAGGGCAAAATAAGCTAATTAACTCTGCCATAGGCTAGGACCATTGGAGATAGTACTATCCTATGGTGGAATACTTTACTGAACCAAAACACATGTGTAGACACTGCTTGGGCACATTAATTGTGCCCGGTCAGCCCAGCTAGCTGGGGGCATGCTCAACTCGATTTCTGACTGCTGTGGTCCCAGGTCCACGTTAGGACTGTGCCCAGGAGCAGTTTACTCCAGTACAAAAAGCCATTATAGCACATGTGGCTGCACCTAGACATTCATCCTCCAGTGCTCCTAAAATGACAGAATTCTTTCCAAAACCACTGTGGCTCCTGTATGCCACTACAAGACAGAATCTGTGGGCCTAAGCCAAGCTCCATCCCAAAGAAAAAGGAGCCCCTTTCTAAAAACAAAATATGCATCTCCTGAATAAGTGTTCACTTTAAAATGGTGATGTGACTTTAGCTTTTGTTATTCAGAAGTAACAAGTCCACATAGTTTTTTTTAAATAGGTTTTTGATTATTTTTACATTTTTTTCATTAAGCTTAGGAACTTTCAGAAATGTAATTACTTAATATTTAGAGCTCACCTTTAAAGAATAATTGGCTCTTGTAAACAGGAAAAGAGTAGGGGGATCTGGAGCAACAATGTATTGTTAACAAATTGGACTTTTTTTTTCACTATAAGCTAGATTGGATAGACCTCCATCTACATAATAATTCATTTAGCTTTCTCATGAATTTAGGTTTATCACTTCTGTTTTATTCTCTAGTATAGAATAGAGTCCAAAGCATACGAATATAAGGACTGCCATTTACTGGGTCAGACTTGAGTTCCATCTTGCTCAGTATCCTGTGTCATATACTAGCAGAAACTATAGTATGAATGCTGAAAGGAAGTGTTAACAGGGTATGACCAGGGCTTTTTCCATTGTTCCTTTCCTATTTGCAGCCTCCAGCATTAATGGTCTAGGAGGTTCTGATTCAGAGGCTGTACCCAACAAGACATCTTAATACCACATAAATGTCTATAATAGCTATTCTTGACAAATTCAGAATACCTGGGCATTTCGCTATCAGGAAAATAAGTAAAATTGTGGTGCATAAGTAAATAAAATTAAAGTAATTTTTCTACAAGTTTTATCTAGATTTGTTGCTAGTTCTTTTTTGCCTTTCCCCCATTTCTTTATGTTACCTTTTAAACTGATTTCATCTCTATATAATTATCAATACCTTTCATTCTCCTTTGCTATAATAGGTTCTTTTCCTTTTTTTTTTCTTTTCCCTCTGGAGTTCTGCCTAGAATTTTAAAACCCAATCTTTTAGTAGTTCCTCCTGGGCTTTTTCCTCTTTATCCCCAGCAGATATCCTTCACTAACAATGTTTTTCTTTCTCTGAGAGTGGCACCACAGTAGAACAGAATGATCCCTTACACACTATACATACAATAATATACAGTATGCAACACATAAAGGTTCAGTGAAAGTTGCATATCCAGAAAGATTTGGGACTGGCTGGGTCTAGAGCTACTCCATCACAATTTAAGCAATTGCTTTAAATTATGAAGGCATATTCAAACTGCCACATCCAGCCTCACAATCCAGTAGCACAGAATAGCCATAGCAGTATGCACTACTGCCATCCTTACAGCTTATGCCCTATGTAGTTTTTGTAAGAGGATCTGCTAAGAGCAGCCAATACAGTATCTGTGTTAAGTTGATTCTTATTCAGCCAACTAAGGAGGTTTTATGAATGCCTCTAGTTTGAATAGGAGTCATAGTGGAAAAGAGAATAGTCCTAATTTTTCTATAATCTGTTTGTAATAATTCTACCTAACATTTGCTCACTGGTAACAGAAAAACCTTAAGGTTTATTTTTAAAATTCATAAATCAGTCATCCAAAAAAAATGAGGTTTAGGAAAATAATTCATTGTTTTTCTCTCCCTTTTGATTTTTGTTTCTGCTTCAGAGGAAAAGTAACCAACCCTTAATATCTGTATGAACAGCTCTGGGTCTGTCAGGGCCTCTGGTCAGCCAGGTCCAACCAAATCAAGTTCTCGAGCTTCCATACCTAGCCTCAATCTTGAGCTAATGTGACTGCCCCAGGTCTCCGTAACTGGACTGGCTACTGAGACAACCACTCAGCCCTTCTAAGCAGGCTGCATGAATGCCTTAATAATAGCCTCAGACTTACTGAGACAACCACTCAGCCCTTTCTAAGCAGGCTGCATGAATGCCTTAATAATAGCCTCAGACTACTCTAGCAAGCCTTGTGTTCAGTTCGCTATCTCTGATTCTCCTGGCTTCTGATCTTGCACCTTGGACTGTGTCTCTCAGATCTCCCTCTCAGTTCTCCTGAGATCTGGTCCAACATTCTCTGCTCTGCTGATCTAGACCCTGACCTGACACCCCAGCAACCTGTACTCCCACCCAGTGACCTCCTGATTGCCCTTCAGGTCCTACTCACTGGCCTAGCCACGTATGTCCCAGGCAAGCCCTCACAATGCCAAGGTACAACTTAGAATGTATGCAAAATAAGTACTCCTTACTATTAGCTCACTGGAAAAATGTGCAGTTACACTTCAATCCCCTGAGATGCTATTCTTTCCTTTTCTAAACCCAAATTTTCCTTTCTCCTTCAGCCTCTTTCCTACACCATCATTTCTGCTTTCCCCTCAGTATATCTCCTTCATTCCTGTCCTCTGACTTCTACTCTTCTTCCCCTGCTCTCCTTTCCTCACTCCCGCACTCCACATTGTGACCCCAATATTTGGCAATATATTCAATTTAACATTTTCTGTTAGGAAACCCAACTTCCAATTCAGTATTAAAATGATTTTGACCTGGATAAATGTCAGCAGTGGAGTTCCCTGAGGTTCAGTCCTTGGACCAGTGTTGTTCAATATCTTCATCAGTGACTTGGATGAAGGCATAGAAAGCAATCTGTCCAAACTCATGGACAAGACCAAATTATGGGGCAAAGTAAACACACTGGAGGGCAGGAAGCAGATTCAGATGAATTTGGACAGATTGGAAAAGTGGGCAGAACAGAATAGGATTTAACAAAGATAAGTGCAAAGTGCTGAATCTAGGGAGAAAGAATCACCAACACACCTACAGGCTGGAAGTTGACTTTCTAAGCAGCACAGCACCAGGAAGTGATCTTAGAGTCATAGTCAACTCCAAAATGAACATGATTC
Source organism: Crocodylus porosus (assembly GCF_001723895.1). NCBI lineage: Eukaryota > Metazoa > Chordata > Crocodylia > Crocodylidae > Crocodylus > Crocodylus porosus. The sequence continues at coordinate 3,134,695 of NW_017728912.1, read as the reverse complement.
ATTGATGTAATTAAGTGATATGTAAAGGCAGCTGCACTCTTTCATGTATTAGAAGGTGCATCTCGAGCAGGTCTAAGGAGGTGATACTTCCCCTCTATGCGGCACTGGTAAGACTGCAGCTGGAGTACTGTGTCCAGTTCTGGGCACCGCACTTCAAGAGGGATGTGGATATCCTTGAGAGGGTCCAGAGGAGGGCCATTCATATGGTTAAGGGGCTGCAGGTAAGATCCTATGAGGAGGCATTGAAGGACCTGAATCTCTTCAGCCTCAGCAAAAGAAGGCTGAGAGGGGATCTTGTGGGCATCTACAAATTAATTGCGGGGGGATTTAGCAGGGAATAGAGGACACTCTTTACCAGGGCACCCCTTGAGGTTACTAGGAACAACAACCATAAACTAACAGAGAGCAAATTTAGATTAGACATTAGGAAGCAATTCTTTATGGTAAGGGTTCCCAAAATCTGGCTTCTGAGGGCGGTGGTGCTCTCCCCTACTTTGGAGGTCTTTAAGAGGAGACTAGACAAGCATCTGGCTGGGGCCATCTGACCCCAGCATTCTTTCCTGCCCAGGGTAGGGAGTCAGACTCGATGATCTACTAAGGTCCCTTCCAACCCTAAAAATCTATTAAATCTATGATCATATTTAAAAAGTGAAAAATATCTCTGCTAATATTTTTTAACTAAACAGAATAATTAAGTGCTCCATGATAGACGAGTAAGCATATGTCTTGCCGCAGAAGATGGGAGTAGACCTTTGATCAGGTTGTGGCTTTGATATCTTACACATGGATAGGAGAAACTATGTCAGGAAGTCCTGAGCAGGTCAAACAAAACAAGCCCCCTTGAGTAAGTTTCCCTTTTTCCCTGTGCTCTGTTGTCCAGTTTACAGGAGGAAAGGAAGTGAGATTGAGACTGCAAATCTTGTCTTGGTCGCCAGCTACTACCTTGATAATGCTGCTGCTATAGAAGCACAATAATTTCAGTTAAAGGGAGTGCCGTGACTGTGGGAGGAGTTCTTCAGCAATCAAAATGCTCCACTGATTCTTTGATTATAACAGGCGATAGATAAGCCAGAAGGCAAATTCCTTGATTTTTGCATGGGAGGGGAAAAAAATGAGAGAGAGATGAAAAGGGGAGAGAATAGATTTGGGAAGCCTTTGAAGAGTATCAGATTGCTGCATCATTAGGGGATGAAAAAGTAGCAAGGGTCACTCTAATGAAATGGAAAGGAGAGCCAGAGGATAAGTCTTGACTCAGTGGAGAAGAAGAATATTTGGTACACAAAGAGCATTTCTACAAGTGCATTTCTACACCTAAGCTTAATGTGCATTTGCCTAATGCTTATTAAGATGATTTAGGCACACATCTACGCATGCACACACTAAGGCGCATTAACACGATGTGCAGACTGATGTGGGAATAAAGTTAGTCTTAAGTCAGTTGACATACAGAGCTTTAGATACTAATGTCTAAATTTGATATCTTCTTTTGCAGGTAGGAAATTTAGGTGTAAATAGCGAATAATCACCATTTTGTAAGGCACATTAAGGGTGTGCACATGTAGACCCACTCCCTTAATGCACCATAAAAGTGGTTAATGCACCTTAAATTGACATATGGAGACATGCTGAAACAAAACAATTTGCTTAGGGCTTCACTAAATCTAAGACCATACATGTTCTGTTCTTGCTCCAATAAATGTATTCTAAAAGAACTCCACTATTTACACTAATTGTATAGTGTATCAAGTGACTGATTTCATAAATCATAAAAAATAGTGACTGTCAAGAACAAAATAAATGTTTCAAAATGGTACATTTTTTGAGGCTAAGAAGGCTTGGGTACATGAACGCCGCATGCCCCCAGAGGCTGGGGGGGGGAGTAGGGGGACATGGCAAGCTCCTGCAGGTGGCGGTGGCGCCATTGGCAGTGGGATTGTGGTGGTGGCAAGTGGGGAACACCCGCAGGCAGGCGCAGCACTGTCAGCAGTGGGGGGGAGGGGGTGACGAGCACCAACTGGTGGTTAGTGACCACCTGCAAACACTACCAGCAATGTTGGTAGTGGCCAGAGGCAATCACAGATTACCCACAGATGCTGCAAGTGGTGTCAGTGGCAAGGCGAGGGGTGGCAAGCAGTGACCACCTGCAGGTTTTCCACAGGGGGTACACCACTATGTTCAGGGGGCACACATGCACCCACATGCACCCTCTACATATCACCAGTGGTTGGGTAACTGCTAAGCTGAATGAGGCATCCATGAAATTCTAAACTGTGTAAGAAAAAAGAAAGGAAAGGCATATTTTAGCATCTGCAGTCTCAGGAAAAAAATGTAGAGGCAGTACATTTGCGTAATGACACTAATGCATAATTACAAAGATAGTATTAGAGAAGAAGAGGAAGAAAAATAATGAACAGATTTATTTTTGCTATAGCCCCTGTTAATCACACCTTCATTCTACAATCAATCCAACAACTTGCAAGCTTGTGTATTATTTGTTATCACCATGCATATAAATATATCAATAGTAGTGTGTCATCTCATTAGAAATATATAAACCTTATGTTGCTGTCTGATCTTGAGAGAATCTATGTCATCTATTTGCTAGAATCTACAGCTGTTGTCATGTCAGTTTAGGTTAGTTCTTAAAAGTGAATCTTTATGATAGCAGTTCTACTACAGCCTGATAAGACTAGTGTTCAGTGGCTTTTTTAAAAATACAAACCATTGAAAGTGCCTATCTTCTTTCAAAAAGAAGTCATTATCCAAATGTAATGTTTTAAAAAAGTAAGTTTAACTGAAATAATTCTGACTTAATTTCATTTTACTTATTTATTCAGTTTTTTAGCAATTTATTTTTTCCCCATATTTTTAATCTGAGAGAATGCAACAGACTAGGGAAACATCTAGCTCACCTCTAGTGACTTTAGCTTGGTTGAGAATACAAAATACATATTCCCTACTATCCTTTGGACTCATCTACATAAGATGCTTAACTGTACAGTAGCATAGTTTACTAAGAAGTAAGCATGTGGATCTACATGTGCACATGCTTACTACACAGTAAACTTCATTAATCACAAGTAAATTTGCTACTTGCAAATGCACGTAGCAAATTTACATTTGTTTAGGAATAGCTCAGTAGTGTTCACGTACACATCTGACTGGGAGAAAATCTGAACCCTGTCAGCTGTCCATCGGAGGATGGGAGATTGCTCCCTGGCCTTGGCAGCTGCCTGCTGCTGGGGCCAGCTCTGCCATCAGAGTGCACCTGGAGACTATATCTCCCTGCCCCAGCAGCAAAAAGAGCTCCAAGCTCTCCATGCTGTAATTATGATTGAGGAGCCAAGGGCTGAGAACTCCTTATCTCCCAGTGCCAGCAGCATGATCACAGAGCTGGCGCTGGGAGATAACGGTCTCCCAGCACTGGCCTCATGACTGTGGAGCTGGCAGTGGAAGATAAAGATTTCCCAGCCAGAGACCCATGAACATGGAACTCAAGCTGGGAAATAAGGGTCTCCTAGTGCTGATCTCATGGTGCAGAGCTGGGCCTGGGAGCTCCCTGTTGGTGGGATCTGGGAAGCTTGTTCTCCACCCAGCTCCATGAGTGCAGAGCTGGGCAGGGAACAAGTCAGATATCTTGTTCCCCACTCAGTTCCACATTCACAGACCTGAGCAGGAAAGAAGATCCCCACCTTGGTCCCCACCTAACAAAGTGCTCATGGAGTTGAGTGGTGAACAAGGTGGGGAGCCTGTTTCCTGCCCAATTCTGTACTCATGAAGCTGAGTGGGGAACAGGCTTCCAAGCCTCCTCCCCACATGTGGAGCAGGTGATAGGAACTGTCCTGGTCATGGGCATGTCCCAGCCCCATGCTCCAATTGGTTGATCAAGGCATGGGTATTGTGCCTGGTCCCATGCCTCCTCCTGGGCAGTGTCCCTGGTGATGTCTTCATCCCACCAGGCCAGCTCCTGCACCCCCCATTCCTACTGCCAAACCTGCTCCTGCACTGCCCAGTTCTCAATTGCCACCACCAGCCACTGGAGCAGGAGGCTCCAGGCTCTGGTGTGTCACTGGTATAGCTGGTGAATCTGGTTGGTTCCAGCAGTGGGTGGCAGTGGCTCTGCTGTGGCACTCCTGCAGGGTCCTGCAGCCTCTTCCGTGCATCCAGATGTTGTCCCTGCAAAGGCAAGAGACAGAAGGCTTTTGTGCAACCTTGTGACATTGCAGAGATAAGATGCTTTGCACCAGGGGTCCTGCCCTGCCTGGCCTCAGATTGGAGGTTGGCCATGCACAGGTGCCCAGGAACCATGGGAATCTGTCTTGGCAGGGCTGGGCCCAGGCATCCACCAGCCAAGCCCCCCAGTCCTGTGCACTCCCCTGGGGCCGACGGCCCACTGGGTGCTGTATGCAGGCAGCCTGCCTCCATTTGCCCCCTTCTCAGGCTGGGCTACACCAGATTGCTGGCAGCAACTGCTTCTACATCTCCAGAACCTGACCCCCCTCTCCCTGTAAGTCATCTTCTCTGCTGTGTTGCTGCCCAGCCCACAACACCTTGACTTGGGGTGCTTGGTGTTCCTGGACAACTGGGTGAGGGGCTTGCCACTCCCCATAGGGGACCTCTCTGGGGAGGTGACATAGGGCTAGCCCCGCTCATGTTGCCACTGCACCATGACCGTGTCTTTTCTGTGTATGCCCTGGGTGGTGTGTGATGAGGTGCTTGTACAGGCAAAGGCCACTATGCCCTGCTACTGCTGATTCTACTGGTGCCCTGGGCATGACAGCACAGGAGACAAGCCTGAGCTTCCCCACAACCTCTGCTGCCACCTGGAGGGCTACCTATCATAATACTGCGTGTCCCTGCCCCTTCCCTGCCAGTGTCACTGGCATCAACACCTTCCTATTTATGAGAGGCCTGTACCCACCCAGCTGTGGAGATACAGGCTGCTCAGTAAAGTTTTGAATTGTGTCCTAACATGCAGAGGAGTGCAGGCAGGCTAGGATGGGAGCAGAGGCAGGGGCCAGGGGCTAGGACAGGGAACAGGGGATAGGGCAGGGCCAAGTACTGGGAGGGACCTTCGCTAGTGCAGGACTTACCACATGGCTAGTGCTGGTGAGGCTGGTGGATCAGCATGGAACTCCCTGTCAATGATGGTGTCTGGCTGTGCCCAGTGTCCATGGCCCATGGTGAGTGGCAGGTCAGTCAGCATCTGGCCTGGGGCCCCCCATAGGGAGGATCTGGCACTGCTGGCAATTGGCAATGGCATGGCCTAATGCTCCTTGTGGTGGGATGTGGGGCTAGGCTGAGGGTGAGGAGGGTGCTGGGCTGGGCTTCCTGAGCTGCCAGTGGATACAGTAGCTGGGGAGATGGATAGAGCAGGACACTAAAGGCCCAAGGTCCCCTCCTCTGGTAACACAGCACCAGAGGCATTAGAGATAGGTGTGGGTGAGAGCAGGCCACCTTTGCTGGTGGCACTCACAAGGGTGTGGCTTTCTCCCAGGGCACCAAAATGTGGGTCAGCTCCTGTGTGAGGGGCATGGTCTTCTTGGCAAGACCAGACCAATGATTGATGTTGGTCATGGCCACCCACTATGCCCACAAGACCTTGGCCTTTATGCAACATTGCAATGCCATCTGAGAGTGGCCTAATGCAAGCTTCCCACCTGAAATGGCCTCATAAATATGAGTGCACAAGCTACTACCCCACCCAAACTGCCTCTGGATATTGACCTGCCCCAGGGTGCCACAAGATCATGAACCTTCTTTTGGGTCCAGCTGGGGCATCAGGGACTTGGAATGGGTGTAGGCATGGCATGCAGGCAGGCTTGGGGATTGATTTGGACAATGTGCTGGATACGCTCCTTGCACCATTTGGCTGGGCCCCCATTCTGTGTTCCTGTGATGCTGGTGGTGGAGGGCTGCCAGCAGCAGCCAGGACAGGGGCATGGCCATGTATAGGGAGCTGTATGGCAGAGGCACTTCACCATAGTGTCTGCAAAGAGACAGAGCTGGGGTTTAGCAGGAGCAGGGTACAGGTACTGGCCCTGCTGCCATAGAGAGCAGAGCCAGCAGCCCTGGACACAGGAGGCTGCAGCCCATTGCAACACTCACCTGGCCAAGGAGCAGTTCCAGCTAGGGGACAGGACAGGCAGAGAGTGCCTGAGTCCTGTCCAGGGGGGCACACACAGCTTGGTGAACTCCTGCAGAAAGCACTGGTTCCTTCAGGCCCCCTGTTCTGTGTGCCCCAAGACACAAAATGGGTGAAGGCTTGTATAGCCTGCAGCTAGGGGCTGCCAGAGAGCAGCTCAGCCCTGTGGGAGGAGTGGTGGCCAGCCAGGAGACCTAGGGTGGGCTCTGGCCATCCCCCTAGTGGCTGGGCAGACCCAGCAGTAAAGTCCCTGTGTTAATGTGCACTAATGCATCTACACATGTATTTATGCACTTTAACTAATCATGCCTAAATCTAATACTTTCTTTATGCACCTCAAATAGGGCTAATGAACATTAAATGCCCACATGTGGACATGCCTAATCAGTATAACATTCAAAACCAATATAAGATTTTTAAGCTCAAAGATTTTGTTGTGGTGTGATAAAATTAATTATGTGGAGATTAAACAAAATTATACATTATAGGGAAAATAGCAATTCAAATACTGCTTTTCTTCCTCTGTATCTGAAAGTGCTGTAAAAGGTTGGAAAAAATATTAATATTCCCATCTTACAGGTAAAGTGCTTATTGAGTTTGGCATGATCCTCTATGTGTATTTATGCAAAATAGATGGACATTTACATTTTTCATAGTTGTAAATTATTATGTTATATGCTGGATAATGAGAATTCAGGGCCCAAGTACATAACTTGCATGCAGCTACAGTAGAGTTGTATATGTGTCACAAACAGCAGAATTTGGGTGAGGATACAAGGAAGAAAGAAATCACATGAAGCAACACTCAGAGAACAATAACTGAGCATTCAGTTTCATGAGAAGTCATTTCTATTATTAAATAAATGTTAAATGGATTGCTAAGGTTTAATAAAAATATTAGAGATAACAGCTGTTGGGTAATTATTAAAATGCATACACAAGAATGAATACTTCTTAGTTTATTAAATATGGAAGTTTTGTTCACGCATTTAATTGACTTTTTAAGGATGCAGCTATGAGCAAATTCATTACATATTAATTGCTAAACACATTAATTGGTACTTAATAGCTATACTGATTGATATCTTTGGTTGATCTAGCCATATTTTACTTATTTATCAAGGCCATTTTAGACATGATTTATGTTCCTTATGTGTCTGATATAAAGTTAAAGGCAGATAATATCATCTGGTTACAGTCATAGAATCATAGAAACAATGAGTCGGAAGGGACCTAGACAGATCATCGACTCCAATCCCCCACCATGGGCAGGAATGAGCACTGAGGGTGGAAGGGGTCATAGGACTCCAGCCAGGTGCCTATCCAGTCTCCTCTTGAAGATCTCCAGGGAAGGTGAGAGCACCACCTCTCTGGGAAGCCTATTCCAGGCTCTGGCCACCCTTACAGTGAA
>NW_017728912.1:3122032-3126916 GCF_001723895.1 Crocodylus porosus | reverse complement strand
CTTCTCTTGCGGAGACTGAAAAGATTCAGGTCCCTCAGCCTCTCCTCAAAGGGCTGGCCACGGAGGCCCTCAACCATACAAGTGGCCCTCCTCTGGACCCTCTCCAAGTTCTCCACATCCCTCTTGAAGTGCGGTGTTCAGAACTGGACACAGTACTCCAGCTGCAGCCTGACCAGCACCGCATAGAGGGGGAGCAAGACCTCTCTGGACCTGTTAGTAATGCCCCGGTTGATGCATGACAGGGTGCAGTTGGCTCTGCCTATTGCTTCGTCGCATTGGTGACTCATATTCATCCTGGAGTCAATCCTGACTCCAAGATCTCTCTCTGCCTCTGTGCTTCTGAGAGGGTCAGCCTCTAACCTATAACCATAATGCTGGTTTGCTCTCCCCAGGTGCAGCACTCTGCACTTGGCCTTGTTGAACCACATCCTGTTCAGATTCACCCACTTCTCTAACCTATCCAGGTCTGCCTGGATGCGATCCCTGCCTGCCAGTGTATTCACTTTACCCCACAGCTTGGTGTCATCAGCGCACTTGAACAGGGTGCTCTCCACACCCTCGTCCAGGTCACTAATGAAGATGTTGAACAGCACCAGCCCAAGGACTGAGCCCTGGGGGACTCTGCTGCCGACACCCTCCCAGGTCGACATCGACCCATCCACCACCACCCTCTGGGTGCACCCCTGGAGCCAGTTTGTCACCCATGTGACTGTGCATGTGTCAGTGCCACAGTCCCTCAGCTTGCCCACCAGAATTGGGTGGGACACTGTGTCGAAGGCCTTCTGGAAGTCCAAGAAGATGACATCGACTTCCTCCTTCACATCTAAGCTTTTTGGTACCTGGTCATAGAAGGAGACCAGGTTGGTCAGGCAGGATCGGCCTGGCACAAACCTGTGTTGATTACCCCTCAACCTCAGTTCCCCTGCAGGGCTCTCACAAATGTGGTCCTTGATAATTTTTTCAAAGACCTTCCCCAGGATAGAAGTGAGGCTGACTGGCCTGTAGTTGCCAGGCTCTTCCCTTCTCCCCTTCTTGAAAATAGGGACCACATTGGCCCTTTTCCAGTGCTCAGGGACTTGGCCCGAGCACCAGGAGTCCTTGAACAGCCATGCCAATGGCTCTGCAATGACACCAGCCAATTCCCTCAGCACCCGTGGATAAGGTCATCCGGGCCCGCTGACTTGGATACATCTAAGTGCTCCAGATAATCCTTAACTAGGTCTGAACTAACAGTTGAGGGACTCACATCCTTCCTGGGCCTGTCTATGCTGTCACTGGAGAGCACCCCATTGTCAGCAGACAGGAACACAGAGGCAAAGAACTTGTTAAAGAGTTCTGCCTTCTCTCACGCGTCCATCACCAACTGCCCTGCCCTGCCCTGCCCTGCCCCGTAGGGGTCCAATGTTACCCTGAGACTTCTTGCTACCTATATACTTGAAGAAGGACTTTTTGTTATCCTTAATCCCAGAAGCTAATCTAAGCTCCAGTGCTGCTTTAGCTTTCCTTACCAAATCCCTACAAGCTCGCGTCAGGGAGGTGTACTCCTCCTTGGTCCCTGCCCCCTGCTTCCACTGCCAGTACGCTTTTTTCTTTGACCTCAGGCCAGTCTGGATCTCCGCGGTCAGCCATGAAGGTTTCTTGGACCCTTTTCCCACCTTCCTGTGCAGAGGAATTGCATCCTGATGCACTCCAAGGATAGCCTCCTTGAGGAAGGACCACCTTTCCTGGACCCCATACTAGCTACACCCTCGGCTCCGAGTGCATCCCAGAGCACATCAAAGATGGCTTTCCTAAAGTCAAGCATTTGCGCCGTGCTAGTTACCCTCTCCACCTTTCTCTGAATAGCAAACTGGATCATTTCATGATCACTGTCCCCCAGCCTCCCTTGCACTAGCACATCCCCCACGAGGTCATCCCCAGAGTCTAACACCAGATGCAGTATGGCATTTGCCCTAGTGGGGACGAGTACCTCCTGCATGAGGTGTAGGTCTTCCATGCATGTCAGGAACCTTTGTGAGTGACTAGACCTGGCCGACTGCTCCTCCTAGTTGATGTCAGTGTAATTCATATCAACCATGACCACAACATCTTTTGCACATACGGCCTCTCCCAACTGCCTGGAAAATTCCAGATCCAGCTCTTCTCCCTGATGTGGTGGCCTGTAGTAAACCCCTACCACCAGATCCCTTTCCCCCCGCCCTCCTTGAAGTTTGACCCACAGGGTCTCAGTTAAGCCTTCCTCTGGTCCCATTTGAAAGGTAGAACTGGTATACTGTTCCCTAACATAGAGCACAACCCCCCCCCCCACCTTTTTTCCCCTTCCTATCTCTTCTAAACAACCTATAGCCCTCTATATCTAATGCCCAGTCAAATGTTTCATCCCACCACTTCTCCACTTGGCCAACCAGGTCGATTTTAATACTTGCAAGCAGGAGAGCAAGCTCCTCCTTCTTGTTCCCCATGCTTCTTGCATTAGTGAAGAGACACCTTAATCTCCCCTTGGGAGCCCTGGGCACCCTCCCTACCTGAGAGACAACTGGGCCCTTGGTATATACCTGAGCTCTTACCTGGGAAGGTCCTACGCCTAGTTGAGTTTTCTCTTGCTCCTGTGGATCCCCATCCCCCGATGAACTTAGTTTAAAGCCCACCAGAGGAGGTCAACTAACCTATAAGAAAACAAACTCTTACCTTTGGGGGAAAGATGGAGACCATCACGCCCCAAGACGCCCTCTGCTCTGAAGTGTGGGTCATGGTCCAGGAAGCCAAATCCAGTGTGATGACACCAATTCCGGAGGCGCCGGTTCACCTCATGGATGCTGGCACTCTCATAAGAAAGGCTAGTGCCCAAGGAAATCTGAAAGTGAGACTTCAGAACTTTAGAAGGCATAGGCCATGTACAGACATTCAGTTTCTACTGGGTGAGTTGCTGGTCTTCCAATAGAAACCAGGAGTGTACAGATATTCAGGATTTTTTTCCCAGAGAAAAATGGTTGGTCTGGGAGTAAAATAATTCAGAAACTATAAGGGTTACCTCATTCCCTTTGGAGTTTCTCTTGGGAAAGTTAATATCTATACACTATTCCTTTTGAGAGAAGCCACAGCACATACCTCCAGCATCCCACGGTGCTTTGCTCCCAGTCCCTCTCAGAGAAACAGTGTGTCACTTGGGCTGCTTCAGTGAATCAGGGAGTAGAACACACTACTTTCACAATCCTCACCTTATCTTGCAGGGAGATTCAGGCTAATACTAAGCAGTCTGAATCAGCCGATCAGGGCTATCCTGTGAACCGCTACCCTCTCTCTCTCCAGTCAGATTGAAAGAGCCTACAGAGCACACTGGGATGTGTGCACAGAGGCCATATGTGCAAGCTCACTGCTCCTCAAAGATTTAGGTTTTGAATGTCTGTTGAGGGGTCTCTGAATATGTCTTTCTACCAGGAAAACAAACCCAGGAGAACTCTCTTAGATCACTTGAACATGTGTATGTCAGTTCCCCAGTTTCCTTTTTACTATAGAGAATAAATAGGAAAAAGATTTACAGCAAAATAATGTTCTGAGGGAATCCTTCAGATAATTTAAATCTCTTAAAATATACCATCACATATGCCTTAAATACCAATGATGCAGCCATAAGAGTAGGCAGTGCTTGAAATTGCACCCCTCTCCAAGGCTGAAACACCTGATTAACACAACCACTACATTCTTTCTTCCATTGTGGATTTATAGCTGTGAACCTTGAAGTTAGGTACTGAAACACATTTATTCTAAAACAAAGATCATGCCATTTTTTACATATATATTGATACTGGAGGTGGGTTTGGGAGGGCTGGTAACCCATATAACTTAACAATTAGAACACTCATCCAGGACATGGAATAGGGTTAAATGTATTCCTCTCCTGAAGAAATTCAGATATACCTGCCCTGTGTCGCCAGGACATAACCTGACATAACCACCAGAACAGAGTACACTGGTGACGTTTTGTATAAAATACCTTCACTGATGGAAGGTAGTACTCCACCAGCCAAAGGAAACCAGTGAGAGAGGTTGAGCTTCAAATGGCACAATAGTTCCCAAGATTTCTAGTTATTACAGACCATATCTAGCTATAATTATGGAGATCAGAAGAGTGAATGCCATAAGGGGCACAACTCTCTAGCCCAGAGTTTCAACAGAAGCTTATGTTACTTAGTAGGCCTGTACGAGTCAGCAGCAATCCTGTCCAACTTCAGATCCAGCCACTTCAAATGGCCACGATCCAATCCGGAGTTCCAGACTAGGTTTCTGCCTCAATCCAGCCAAAGCTTCGGAGCCACCTTGGAGATCCGGCCATAGGGTATAATGGGGATTCAATGAAAAATCTGTAACTTTGTTGTACTTTTGTCAGACTTGGATGAAACTTGCAGGAATGGTAGCCTCTGCTGAGAGCATGACACCTACCAAGTTTCAAGAAGATCGGTGCAGGGGTTTGGGGGAGACTGTACCCCAAATTCTTGAAAGCCAAACTAATGTCATGGTTGTGTGTTACACCACAGGGGGGTCAAAACTGCAGAGGCGGTAGAACTTACTGAGGCCACAGGGCCTGCCAAGTTTCAAGAAGGTCGGTGCAGAGGTTTGAGGGGAACTGCACCTCAAGCTGTGGACAAGCAAAACTTGTGCCATGGGTGACACTGCATGTGTTAAGGCGCAGCAGGGTGACAACTGCAGGGATGGTGGCCCCTGCTGTGATGTCTGCCAGTGGTCAAGGAGATTGGTGCAGGGTGAGTCTGGGACCCTGCACCCCTCATTACAGCGACTTGGATGAGGGGGTGAAATGTACTCTGTCCAAGTTTGCAGATGACACTAAGCTATGGGGCGAAGTAGACACGCCGGAGGGCAGGGAAC
>NW_017728912.1:3094759-3121342 GCF_001723895.1 Crocodylus porosus | reverse complement strand
GTGCCAAGACTGTCTCTGCCTTGGGGCAGTTGATTGTGTGTATTGAGTCTTTCCTCTCCTTAGCCTGGTTTTGTAGGTGCTAATTGATGCTTGTTAAGTTGTTATGTAGTAGCTAGGTCCTGTGTATTCAGCTGGTCCCTGAGTCCCTGGTCCGAGTGAATCAGGACTGATTGATTGGTAACAGCAGCTTAGCAGCCAGGCCTGTAGTGGTGTCTCCCCTCCCTGCCCCAAGCCAGAGACAGTCAGTCCCACAGCAGCCATGGCAGGAGTTTTGCTTGTCTGCAGCTTGAGAGGCAATTCCCCCCAAACACCTGCACTGATCTTCTTGAAACCTGGCAGGCTTCGTGGCCTCAGTAAGAGCTACCACTCTGGCAGTTTTGTGTTGTAGCACTTAGACGTGACAGTTTTGCTTTCAAGAGTTTGGGGTGCTGTTTCCCCCAAATCCCTTACCAATCTTCTTGAAACTTGGCAGACTTCATACTCACCGCAGAGTCTACTGCTCCTGAAAATTCCATCCAAATCAGACAAAAAACAACAAAGTTATAGGTATTTTATTGTTTCTCCATTATACCCTATGGCCAGATCTCCTACATGGCTCCGAACCGCTTCAGGAGGCAGCACTTTGACCCGGATGTGCTGCTTCAGACCCTGAAGCAGCCAAAGCTTCTCTGGACCCAAAGCTCTGCCTGAAATCTCACACAGCCCTATTACATAGTAAATAATAATTGAACAAAAACTCATAAATCATTAGAGCAAGTATTAAAATCTAGATTCCCTCTTCCCAGATGAGATCTTGAACCACTCAGCAAAAAGTCACACTTACTCTTGCTTTCTGTCCCTCCAGACTAATATATCTTATACACAAAAATAGAAGCTTCTCCTTCAGTTGTGTTTCAAGATCAGCAGCTGCTAGTGCATTTTGTACATATTTGTGCATTTTCAGACATGCTTTAAGAACATGTAACAGGTCCAGGCAAGCAGTGGAGGAACTCCAAATTTATGGATCCCGACCAGATTAGGGATGAGATAGATTCTGTTGAGACTGGGACACTTCCCAGAAGACCACATTTAAGTAGTTTAAGAATTTACAGAACCATAGAAGTGTAAGGTTAAAAGGGACCCACAGATTCATGAAATCCAACCACCAGCAGAAATACAGGACTTACTATTCTTACACTTTGTCAGACCAATCCAGTCCAGACTCACCTTGAAAAGCTCCAAGGAAGGAGATTCCACAACTTCCCTAGATAGCTTATCCCATTATCCTACAATTCTTACAGTTATGACTATTTTCTTGAGATATAAGTTAAATCTGTTTTGCTGTAATTACCTCTCGGTAATTTCATTTTTGGATATAATGGAAGGATGTAATCTACTTATTAAAGTATCTGATTCACTGCATTGGCCAAATATGAATTATAGAAACACTTACTATTATAATTAAATTAAGAAATGACTTTTGACTTTTTTGACCATTGACTACCATTGATACCTTGTGCCCCTGTTTAGGATGTCTAGCAAATGAGATAAGTCTAAAGCCCTTCTTTATGTTTTGTATTAAATCAATTTCAAAACAGGCATAAGATGCTCGAATCAAAGCATTGCATAGTGATTATTACACTTCTTGGAAAATTATAATAATTTGGCTTAATGCCATGTAACACCACCTGAGGTGTGCTATAATTGCCCAGAACTGCAGTGCCTGTCATGTTTTATTGGTTAAGGATATATCAACAGTATCACTATAAACCCTAATTAACAATGATAGCAATATCGCTACTGAAATACACACTTTTTTATTAATATTTAGTAAGACGTTGTTCTATATTAAAACCTTGACTGCTATAGCAACCCTGCTAATGTCACAACTCCATGTAACATATTGAACTGAATTTATATCCATTTAATGTGAGTTTTCTGAATTACGGTAATGACATTCCATGAAATGTGACTTATTGGAGTTCAAATGCTCATTTACTAAAACATAACCACTCAAAATGATTTTTTTAAAATTAGCTACTAGTGTAATGGTTGAACGTATCAAGAAATAAATTGAAATGATTAAAAATATGGCAAAATAATACTTTAAAAATGATCAAGACCTTAGAAATGAAGAAGATTTATATGTTTTTGTTATAAGCATGCCCTTGTTTAAATGTAATGCTGTGTCCCAAAGTAAATGACCCAAATAACAGGCACAGAAGACAAATGGCAAAAAATTAACATAATAACATAAAAAGTGCCATACTGGGTCAGACCAATGGTTCATCTAGCCCATATCTGACAGTGGCAGGAGTGAATCCTAAAGGAAAGCAGTGACTGGGATAGAAAATAGAAAAATATGACATCCCGAAGAATTTGAAACTATACAAGAGGAGGAAAGTGATTATGATTTTTGCTTAAGAAACCAGACTGAAATTCTTAGAGCTGGAAAGTAATTGAATCTCTACCTCAGATATAATTGTGACAATAAATACCTATGTAGTTAAAATGAGTGAGCAGAAGGAGAGGAATACAGAGGTGTTTACCATGGTATCTATAGGAAGTGCTCAGCTTCCATTAATGAGAATTCAGTAGCTTATTTATTGACTTCCAACTGCAAAATTAAAAGTAGCCATCAAAATACTCAAAATATTTATTCTTGGTAGCAGCATAAGGGTAGCATGTACCTTAAGGATGCCTCATAAATCCCTTTAACCATACTTCACAAGTGAATAAATGTCATCTACCAGTGATGGGGGGGGAGGGGAGCAGGGGGGGATGGGACAGGACAGGACATACCTGTAGATATAGGGCTAGATTCACTACTGCACCCTTCTTCCTGCTTTAAAGCACTACAACAAAAAATGATAGTTATTTAAACAGAAAGATTGACTTTCAGACTCAACCTAAGGACTGTGTTTTGCCAAATCAAACTAAACCCTACTTCACCTCTTGCTGAGCTATAGCAAAATTTATCACTATTTGCGCTGTAGTTAGTTGGTCTGACCATGCATTTTTGGTTGCAGAACTATTCGATGATCCATGGCTGCACTCATCAAACCAAGAAAATCTATGAGGACAATGCAACTGAAAAGAGGATTTCAAAGTATTTCCATCTGTGGCTGCAGAGCAAAAGTACCTTACTACTAGGTAACTATCAATAATTCTTCATATGAATAGAATTTTTCCTTGGACAAATATGAAACCCAGCTGAGACACTCAGCAAGTGTCCGTCACTCAGAAGAGAACATCAGCTCCCACTTCATGAGACAGTGATATAACCATGACAAGGATATCAGAGTTAGATATTTTTATCATTCATGCTGAATATATTTCCTCGGATTTTGTAATATATGCTTATTTTTTCATAAAATCTGCCAATAAAAAGTAATATCACTGAATATACTTTGTTTGATGAATCAAATTTTGTCAGCAGCCAATTCAGATTCAAGTAGAACAGCAAAACATGTCACAAAACATTCACAGATCAGTTTTTCCCTCAAGCTAAATGTTTTAATATTTAGTATTCTTTATTAAAAATAAAAGGGTAAAAGTTGAATAAAATAGCAAAAACATTGAACTGGCACATACTAATTAATAACTACATTCAAGATAATGTTGGAGTGATACTGTAGCCACAGTGGTCCAGGAATATGCAAGAGGGAAATTTTGTTATGGTTGATACCTTTTATTGAACTAACAGCATAGTTGAGACAAGCTTAGATATTGCCTTAAAAAAAAAGCTTGTGTAAGTCTACCCAAACTATTCCAATAAAAGATATCACCCACAAAAATCCTTACCTATTGCTTGTATTCACTATTTTTCAATTAGACTTTTTCATGGTGGATTTTAAGATCTCCAGGACTAAAAGTTCTCATAGTTTTTTGGTTAGGTAGAAGGTTTTGTGACATTTCTTCTGGAAAACTATCATCTAGCAGTATTGAGGAAAATGGGATCTAAGAATATTGTTCTATACAGCTGCAGTAGTTTATAAGAAAGGAGGTGCAAACATACCTTTACATTCCCTAAAATGTGGGTTGTTCAGGACAAACTTGGTCCAGCTTTAACACAAATGATGCAGGTTTTAACAACTGTTGAATCTTCTTATCATGACTAGTGATTTTGGTTCAGGGTCACAGTGACATATTGGTGACATTACACTGTCAAACAGACCAGAGGTGACTGGCAATGGGCATGTCTACACATGCAATTAATGTGCATGAATAAACTCTAGAGTTTTTTGCTTGTAGGCACACGTTTGAATGTGCACCTAGGAACAAATAACTCTGAAGCAATTAGCTCTGGAGTTTATTCATACACAGCACATTGGGCCCAATTGGAGTAGTGGAACAGCCCTGGCTGGCAGCAGCCTGGGGCTGCTCCAGTTGGGCTCAATGTGTTGCAGAGGGGCTGGCTGGGGCATGAGGATACTTCAGGGTGGGGCTAGCTGGCAGGCAGCCCCTGCACTGACACATCCTCATGCCCAAGCTAGCAAGGCAGAGTCTACACATGTATTTCTGTGCATGAAAAAAAACTCTGCAGTGTGGTAGTATTTGTATTCACAAGTATGAGCCTACTCTGGAGGTTATTGATTTCATGCACCCTAATAGGGGCAAATCTGTAGACACAAAGACATTTAATGTGGAGCTAGTTAGGCAGTTCCACAGTAAGCATTTCATATAGACATGCCCAGTTAATCCAAAAATTCCACATAAAGAAGTTCATTTTTAAAGAGCTGCATCAGGAATATCTCCAGGCTCAAAGGCATGGAGGTAGGTCCAGAAGTAGGTTGCTGTTATCATCTGGAAGTTGGCTACCATATAATGAGACAGGTCAATGGATACTCGGGTCAATGCAAGCCTAAATCACTTAGTGAGAGGTCAAAGGCAAAACCTCTGAAGTATGCAAATGGATTTTAAATCAATGGCTTATACACTAAATGTAGACAAGAGTTCCAGTAACCCAATTTTTAAAACAGCAATGGGCATACTGAAGTGATAGTTGGATGTGTGCACAAAAGTAAGCAATGCTGGCCTTAGATATTATGATTACTATATCTTTTTCATGTATGAAAGGAAACAATACTTGACAGAAGTAATGTTTCTGAAAAATTCAGATTAAAAACTGGGTGTTAATGACCAAGAATACTATGGCTATGTAAAACTTTTTACCCTAAGAATCTTGAAAAAAAGCAAAATAGCCAAGCAGAGCTTTTCATCTGTTGCTTCAGTGCACTTAACTGAGTATGTTATTTGTGCTGCCTCAGGGATGCCAAGGTGCACCATGACAGAAAACTGATCTCATATGTATTTGCATGTACCCTTTAAAGTATAAAACTACATTAAAGATTCTTGACACTGGAAAGACTGAATATTTTCCTGCTGTTTACGGTCTGAACTGTAACAGGCAGGTTCAGTGTTCACAGGTATTAGCATAGAAAAAAGGAAAGAGCTGAATCAAAGAGCAGTTGTTGGCTGATAAAAGAGCTTTGGGTAATAAAAGAACATATACAGAAAAAAACATTGTTTTCCAGGAAGCAGTATTACTCAATTTATCAGCATTATTCATATCAGCCTGTTATACTGTTTTTGGGGGAGCAGTTTAAACTGTATGACAGCCCAGAGCTGGTTAAAAAATTCAGAGGTATATATCTTAATAAGCATATGAGAGAGCCAATTTCAATCTTGCTTTATTTTTTAAAGATAAGCTACATAATGCTCTTCACCCAAATCCAATTAGTAAAGGGTTTCATGTAATTTTAAAATGAGTGTTTACTTCTACCCAAAAACTAAAGGGTATATAATATGGTAGCATAGTTCCTTTTAACCTATGCTGATTGACTCTAGCTGAGGGCTTAAGAACACTGCTCATTACTACTATTAATAATAATAATAACAATAGTAATTATAATTATTATTATTATACTAAAAGGGTGTAGTAAATGGAATTGTGTTCACTTTCATATCAGGTAGACCTGACTGAACCATAGGATAGTTTATGGATTACTTTGCTGTTTTTACCCCCTGGCACACCTTCAAAGCACTAAATTCCAAGCCAACTAACCCCATTACTTGACAGCTGGGGTTTTATTTTTAAGATGGGTTTGTGTACCTTTGTAAGTGTTACACAAATAAATTATGACTAGTTCTATTTCTAAAACTGCCTTAATGTTGGTTACTCAATAAACTACAATGCAGTGCTAGTTTAGTATTGTGACCTTCATAAATAATTTAAAATCCTTTGCTTAAAGAATATATCATGAAAAACGGCCCACATGCTATGTGACACATTAAACATAGACTGAATAGCAATGGCCCCTGACTGGGGAGTTATCGGTAATTTCTGGGAGCAACTTTCATGTGGCAGCTGATGCCTTCTCCTGTAATATCTCTCCCATGATGTTATTTGCACTATTAGTTATTTTTTCCTTTCATGCTCTTATCAGCCATCCTAGTTACCTTCCTGCCTGTTCTAGTAGGAGAATACTTGCTTTAGTAGGTTTGGGGAGTTCAGCATGGCAACTGCTTCCTAATAGTGCTCTTCTCACAAATATTGCCTTTGCCAATATCTGTCCCAGCATCTTTTTTCATCCAGCTGGCTGCCCTACAAAAGGGATTAATTTAAAAACTGCTGCATACCTCTTCTTTCCCTGGCTTGGATAATAAGAATGGAATTTTCCAAAAGTGCTCAATATCAGCCTAATTCTACCACTGAGGGCTCTTGAAATTTCAAGCCTAGGGATCTGAGAAAAGGCCTGATGGATCTGGTAATTGCTTTTGTCCTTACAAATGACCTCACTTTGGAGGAGTCCTTTTTTCTCTGCCTCCAGTGGTGAATTTTCAATTCAACCTGCTGGAGGAAGAAAAGAAATCTACCAAGTTTCTTATTGTAGGGAAATGAATAAAAAGAGCTGAAGGCAGAAGTCTGAAAGGCAACAAGGCCTTGAGAAGCTTGAGGTCAGAAGTAGGTAATATTCTTGTAGCCTCTTGATACAAAGGCTGATTTTGTGAATATCTGAATAATGATACATGGACCCTGAAAATAAATTAAAAGGTGAGATTTTAAAACGAAAGCTAGGAGCAGACATGGGGTTTTTGGTTGTAGCTCTGTTGGTCTAAGGCCATAGGCAGACAAAGTTCTTTGGGTAGATGTAATATGTTTTATTAGACCGACTGAGTAACAGATATAACACTTCTACAGGTCTGAGTGATCGGAAACTCGTCTAAATCCACAAAGAACAGAAGTTCAGCAAACATAGACTGGTCTAAAATGGAAAAACTTGGTGTAACATAGACCTGGATCAATGCGTGCTCAAAGCAACATGCATTGAACTGCAGTACCAGTTCCCCTATTGATTCAAGTTAGGCCCCTGTCCACTGCATCTTAGACTCCTTTGTGGCCCCTGCTACTTTCACCCCCTCATAGGAAGGTGCACTAGCACTCACCCAGCACTCAGCTGCTCCAACCATGGCCAAGTGCTCAGGGGGCCCCAGTCCCAAGCTGCCAAGGAGCCAAGTCATCACAGAACCTTTTAACCATAGATCCTTTCCATGCCCAACCTCCTGCCTCCATCCAGCTGTCAGCTACAGGCAGGCAGCAGGAATGGGAATGGGAGGCATCTGTTTTTCCATGCATGAGCCCTGGCACCTGAGCACCCATGTCCCTAGTCCATGCCCCTGCACCCAGTCGTAAAGCATCCCATGATGTACACACAGACCTGACACTGAGCCCAGAAATAACCCATGTTCAGGCACAGCCCCATGGCACCTGACTGGGCTTCCTGGCACTTCCTGCCACTACCACATTATCTATCATCTACAGGCATCTCTCAGCCACAGGCAGGCAGTGCTCACCTGTGTCTGGTAGCCCAGTCAGGCTTCATGGGGCTGTGTCAAGCATGAGGGGGTTCTCCTGTGTGCCTTGTCAGGCCTGTGTGTACATCCTGGGGTGCTTTGTGAGAAAGTGTGTGGGCACGGCCCAGGAACATGAGTGCTCATGCAGGGAAAAATGATTCCTCCCTTCCCCATGCCTGCTGCCTGCCTGTGTCTGCCAGATGCCTGTGGTTGACAGATGATGTGGCAGGAAGTTAGGGGCATGATCACCCATGCCTGGCAGCCAAGCAGGGCTGCACTTTGCAGTCCCTGGTAGCCTAGGGAGAAAAAATAGGGCATGCTGCGAGGTGTGCAAGAGTGCCAGTGTAGGCAGCCTGAGTGCCCCCCACACCAAAGTGTGAACATGTGTTCTGTTTGCTACTGATCTAACCTATGCCGCTTGCAGAAAACTGCATAACTTAGATCAACTCTGCTTAGGCTTTTGAAAGTCTGTACCTAATCGAAATGTAAAAGGTGCTTCTTGGGCTTTATTTGTATGTATTAAATATCATCTAACTATAAACAGAAAATTAGCCAGCTGATGCAATCACATCACCTTACAAACAAATTAAGGGTTGTTACAATGCCTGTGATTACATTAAAAAAGATGTATGACGGAGAGTTGAAAAACATATAGCTTTATTCTTCCATTACATTGTGGTTTGTCCATTTATAGTAATACTTGTTTGCTTGGTATGCTCACTATTTTCCTGGAGAGAAGCATACACTTTGCAAATGACAGAGAACAGTTTTACATAGAGAAATATGAACAGATATCATGACAGATTCAGATACCTTTCCTAAATTTGTGTGGTCCCTTCCTTTGGGAGCTTATAATACTACTAATGAAATTCTATGTAGTTTATTTCTTCCATAATTTATTAATTTGTAAAATCAGTACCTATATATCAGAGTGTATTTTACCCAGTGTATCTGAGCTGAGGCATATAATTTTATGAGTATTTACTTCATTTAGGAACAATCTGCCCATTTTGGGTATGTATCATTTAGGACTACCAACAGGAGACTATTTATCTTCTTGACACTCAAACAAATGGTTTCACTGGTGTATCTTCAGAATGATCAGGGACTGATTCTTCTACATTTACTCATTTTAAGTAGTCTACTACGTCTTGAGTAGATCAACTGAATTCAATAGGCCTATTTACATGGCCCTGTACAGATATCAGTATATATCCCTACCTATATAGCAAAGCTCTGGGTGCATCTACATGTTCGTTACTGTTTTGTAATTATGGTGGGTGCATTAATTTTTGTACCTGTAATAACAAGTTCTAATTTAATGTGCCATAATCAGTGCTACAGTGCATTAGTGCAGATAAACACATTTTGTGTGATGCTTAATGTGCATTGGACTAAATCTACTGTCCACTAGCACATTAGCACAGCTTTTGCCAGCTGCACTATAATTAGCCCAGTGCTCATTAGGTGTCTTGTGTAGACATGACCTCTGTGTACCATTTTCCACATTGTTTCCTTCTCACTTACATCCACAATTTCTTTTGAGAGAGAGAGAGAGAAGAAGAAGAAGAAGAAGAAGAAGAAGAAGAAAATACTGTTAATGGATATCTTCTGAAAAGAAAAGTTTCATGGATGCCCTCCCCTGAATCAAGTCTTAATTCTTTCAGGCTACAGAGAATGCAAATATCTTAAGAAGGGCAATGCACATGTGAGGCAGCAAATATGAATAAAGAAATATGAATGCTTTATGAATATAAAAGTGTGACTGGGAATGAATAATTTTGATTCAACATGATCAACCAAGAGAAACGTCTGATTCAGTATGAATGAGCATGAGTGAAGCAGTGTAAATGGAAGTCAATATGACTATCAACAAAAGATTATGAATGCGCATGGCAGAATGTGACATGGTATTTATAAGCATGTCTGATTACAGGGTATGATAGGAAAGGAATTTCAGATTTTGTAATTCAAAAAAGCAAACAAATTCTATGACTTAACCCCCCTCCCCCCAATTTAAGATAAAACTAAATCTTACTCTCCTCTCACAGAAAAATATAGATACTGGTATAAACATCATTGTTATATTCTGCTCTCCAGCCTACAGCTGTTTTAAACATAACACTTGTGGGCTAGAAGCTTGGGTGTAGATCTCTGAGAACTTAATTTACATAATCAATGTGAACAAAGGCTGTGAGTTGTACATTATGGAGCTATGCAGTTTATGTATTCTGAACAAAGGTGGACTATAAGTAAAAAAAAATTGATAAAAATGTCACAATAACTCTCTTGTAACAGTCAAAATAACAGAAAAAGTAAGTAGTCATTGCTGGAATATGTAATTACCACTGGATCTTTACTACATTTATTATAAGTTTAATATCCTAAGGAATGTAAGCTGCTTTCTTCCCAGGACATAATGTGACTTTACAAGCTCCAAATGCAAAGGTAAGAAAAAGAAACCTGCTGTTTCAAAGGAAGACCAGTTGTAATAGTACAATCTGAACACAGGTTTACCTTACTAGTATGACTTACTAACCTTTCAAACTTCTAACAGTTAAACTTTCAAGATTAAATAACTGAGATGCTGGAAGTGCGGTGGGAGGCAAGATAAATTTATTTATTATTTATCTTATCATGTGGTTTCAGCATATTGTTTCAGCCATCTTAACTATGAAGAGCTTGAAGGCCAGCAGGTAGCATAGTAAATGTACATGAGTCAGTAATGTGGAACATGGTTTGAACTTGTCCACAAGTACATTTGTTGTCATTGTGAAGGGCCCATTGGTATAAGTTTGAAGCACAGTGACCCTGTGCAGTTTGAAAATGGTTGAAAAGTATCCAATAATGGCATGGTCAATTAAATCCTGGTTAACTGACTGTAGGGTTAGAGAAATGTGGTATTTGATTGGTGCTTGTGCTTAAGCATTTGCGTGTCATGGATGATGAGAAGCGATGTTACTGAGACCTGGTAACCATGGGAGTGGAGTGCCTAACACAAGATGCATTGTAGCATGCAGCTGGGTGTTCATCAGTTTGCTCTGTGATAAACGAGCCCATGCAGGGACACAGTATTCTGCAACTGAATAACATAGTGTGAGAGCAAATCAACGTCGCATGGAGGCATTGGCACCCCAAGTGGAGCCTGCAAGTTTAACAAGTAAGTTATTCCTTGTATTGATTTTTAAAGCAGTTTTCTGGAGATATGATTTATAAGTTAAAGTCCTACTGAGGGTAACTCCGAGATAAACTGGGTGGGTTTTGAATTCGAGAGACTGACCATTTAAGGTGATAGTGAGTTTATGATTAGTGCTGGCATTATGAAGATGAAAAACACTTGAGACAGTCTGAGATATTTGGTTTGAAGTGCCATTTTAGGCAATATTCTGACATCAGCCTCATGTCTCCATCAAGTGTGAGTTCTGCATTTGAAAAATCATGACCTTGGATGCTAAAGGCACTGTCCTCAGTGTAAACAAATTTTCATGAGCTGGTCACAGGCCGGTCATTAATGTACAGGTTGAAAAGCCAGCATAAATGATGCAATGCTATTAGATAACCTAGTATTGCCCCAGGATGTGTCTCCGTATGAGACAGTTGTTGCATACATAGAATATAAAATATAGATATTTTGCATTTAGATGTTACATATAGCTATGTGTCTATGAAACTTCTAAGGCAGCATTCAATATTTCATTTTGAATTTTTGTTTGATAATAAACTTACTTACCTGATTAATATTATGTTGCTAAAGATAGATCTTTATTTTTTCTGGTTTTGTGGTCTGTCCCCCAATGAAAAGCATTATGAAAGCTTCAACAATTCATCCGTCTATACAATTGTTCCAGTAGAAGATACCAAAAATTTCTTGCCTCAGTGAATGATTTGGCTTTCAAATCAATACATCCCTAGGGAGAGAGCCAAATGTTGACTGGAGTACAGAACACGGACACAAGAGTTGTTTCAGAGCTTTACTTTGACTGTGAAAGTTGGAGAGTTTGAGCTAACAATATCTTCTAAACTAGTTTCAGACAGACTGAGGATACCTGCAGTGCTTTATTCACTCCAAAAAGAGGAAGGAAATAATTTGAATTGGGTATCATTTCCTATCTGACATTGACATTTTCCTGAACTCCTAGATCATAGAAGTTTTTAGAACAGGTAAATGTTATAACATAATTGAGAGCTCTTTAAAAGGAAATAGCATTGCATTTCAGTTTTTATTTGTTTCTTACACTGAAGGAGTAGAAAATACAATTACACAAAAAAGTCAATTTGCTTTCTGTGCTCATCTTTTCAGTTAGGTTTAGAGTGTGCAGCTTTTGGTGCAATTATTATTTTCCCTAGGTTTGAATCTATACAATTATTTTCTACTAGGTTTCAAACTATAAAATAAGTTGCAGTATACACATTCACATGTGCAATATATCTTTTTTTTTTCTTTTTAATCAGAAAGTAGAATCTACCACTAATAATGAGTTTGCTTTTTCCCCCCCCTAGGTTATGTGGACATACTGTAATTTATCTTTTTCATTTTTGACACTGTAATCCTTTCATAGCAATGTCACATGCAGTTTAATTCTGCCTCTCCTGTGTATTTTTGCTTAAATTGCTATAATCAGTGGAAATACTTCCTCATTTACATGTGTTACCCTCTGTGTAAGCATATGAATACACATCTACAGAAAATAGTTTCTCCAAATGCATTTCAAATCACCAAAATAGCATATCTAATAGCAAATGACATGACAAGAGTAAAAGATATTCTTTACCTTGTCAACATGTCCATAAAGTAGAATGGGAATCACTGAACTGTGTTGTTTTGTATTATACGGAAGAAAATAAGTGAGGGACTTCCGGATAGGTAAAATATTTTATTTATTTTCTTATTTCCTTACAATGGTGTTTTTCAAGGAAGCACAAACTTTAATGGCTTTAGCAACTCAACATTCCTGTGAGGTTAAATTATATTCACTGTATTGTCCTCACTATGTACCTTTCATTTGTATGATATAATTGGTCAAACCCACCACCATTTTAAACAGCTTAAATATTCCTCTATATTTCTATTAAAATAGATGGTTCCCTTCTGCTTTCTTTAACTGAGTACCTTCTCATATAAGCATTTACTAAGGACCAAATTTATCCATGATATATGCAAGTAAATCTACCATTTAATTCACAACTTAATGTGATCCTAAATGTTTACTTACATCAGAAACAAAAATCTGCTCTGAGGCTTCCTGTCAAAACCTTTTTCATTCAGTCCAAGAATGGTTTTCAACTTTAGAGAATTCTTCATAGAGGGCAAGTTTCTTCTCATAACTGAATGGATTGCAGTGTTCACCCGCATCTTTCTTTATATAAATAAGTAAATAACATGGTAATAGTTCTGGCCTGTAGATTTTGTCAGATGGACAATTGCTGATGTAAGTCAGAGTATGAGCAAACAAACTCCGACCATATACAGGATTTCAGACTCTGACTAATAATAATAATAATCACTGTGGGCTTTTATAACTTGGTGTATATACATCTATACTGAGGTATAATAGGGTTGCCTGTTCCCTTAATAGAAGGCATCTAGGATGGCTGAAGGGCTGCAGTTTGGGGAAGGTTAATGAAGGCAAAGCTCACTGGGAGTCAAAAACCCCAGCAGGCAGACCAGAGGAGGAGTGTGGGAGAAGCGTGAGCAGGAGCAGGAGACCTCTGGGCTATGATGAGGACAACCCTGGGAAAGGAAGGCTGAAGCCACAGCAGACCCATTCAACAGCCCAGGACAAGAAGTGTTTTTTCTTTGCTTACTTGGTTTGGTGAAATATTGCGTATAGGACTGGGGCATGCTGAGAGGCACTCCAAGCAGCAAAGACCAGCAGGTTTAAAGATGGAATATTACTAAGGTTTGCTGAGAAATGTTCAGGGAAGGGGAAATTCTAGTAGAAAAGGCCCTAAAGTAGCAGACTGCTACAGGAAGCTAAGTGTTGTTTCTAGTGTATTGCAAACAGCTGCAGTGATGCCAAGGATATGTACCACTGGGTTAATTACATTGCCAAATATTTGTCATTGGGAATGTCCAGAATTTAGGCCACCAGAAGAGTCATGACATCCAGCCTCTGCACACTGGATGACAGTGACAGAGAGATGGAGTCAGAGGCTGGGTCAGCTGCAGGAGCCCCCTCTAAATGGGTGCCTGGAGCTAGTTGCCATTATTGTGCCCCCTCTAAATGAGTGCCTGGGCCCACCAGTCATTATGCTACTCCCCATCATTACTGTTCCCTGTCTTTTGCTCTGATCACTGAGTAAACTCTATCTGCCTAAGTGAAAAATAAAAGAACTAATGTGTTCTTTCTGGATACCATTAATTGGTTGAACAATGAATAGGAAGTAGGGTGGACCAGATGACCTGGTGAGGTTCCTTCTCACCCTACTTTCCTGTGATCCTATGAATACAATTTTCTGCACAAATTTGTCGAAACAAAACCAACTGTAGTGAAACTCAAAGAGTAGTACAAACATGGTTGAATAAAATCCTGAGTTAGATTTAGTGGACAAGCTTGTGAATCCATTATTCCATCCTTCCCCTGGTTATGAAGAATGGAAGTGACATGAACAACATCCATATGTATGAAAATATAGAAATATTGCATCAGCTTTGCTAAGTGTAAATTTCTTACATAAAGCTGTGAGAAAATATCCCTTTAGGCTATAGTAGAACATCACAATAAAAGTAAAAAATGTGGCAGTGAAGAGCAACAACTTCTTTTGGTACTATGGTGGCTCACTTTTTATTAAATAAAAAAATGGATGAAGTATTGGGTGAATAACTAACTCACAGATTTCCTGTCCTTTAATTGGTCCTCATCTTAGTATTATGATAGTCAATAAAATAGTATTCTGAACCAGTCTCTTGAACCAGTGTGAGATAGTGCAAGATTTTTGTTTGTTACCCTGAGGTAAACTAATGTTGTCCTGGAAGATACAAAAGTACTGAAAATACGGATATTAATTTTATTGTTATATCGTATCTTGGAGCTAGATCTGAATTGGTAAGGCACAACCCTGCTTTTAGAAGTTGCCATAATTATACAACATTAGCTCTCATGTGTACAAGGGAATTCCTTGTACCCTTTGGAATACAGGGAAGGGGCAGTTCAAGGACTGTAATTTTGTCTTACTTTAATGTAGGCCATATAAAGGCATGAGACAGCTCCTTGTCAACTCTATCCTTATATATGTTTAGAAGCCAACCACAACATACCTTTTGCTGCATAACCACAAATAACAAGCTGTGATAGCATGTTGCACAAACTGTAGCAACAAAGTTCCCTGGTTCCTGAGATAATGGAGGATACCATTAATCCTAGGGTAGTTACATTCACTTTAGTCAGTTACCCAACTCCTACCCTACTGATATTTATGATGCTGTTCTACATGCTATGCCTAGTAGACCGTACTCTGGTTGTAAAGGTATGCATGCATAGCGAGGTGAGCACAAGCCCTGAAATTTAACTGGGGCAAAAAACTATGATTATTAAATTCCAGACATCAGTGGAGAACCAGGAGCTAAGTAGTTAGTATACCTGGCCAGAGAGCAGGAGATCCAAGTTTTAGGCGTCCTTCACCCAGAGAAGTATGAATGTACATCTCTTCACATCACAGAAATCATAACCGTAACAGAAAAGGCATGCATTGCTCTAAAAAAATTCCAAACATGGAGCTTGCAAGCCATACTCACTCTTATTTTGCCAGTCTTCCTGACTTGGAGGAGATGAGAATATCACTTCCATATTTATATGAAAACTTCAGAATTAGATCAGAAAAAAGAAGAAATAAATACTCACAGGGCACTTCTACAAGAGATGCTACTGCACAATCATTACTGCACATTGATTTAGTACTTATATTAGTAAGTGCTATATAAATAATCAGAGTACTATATAAATAATTGGCAGTAATGGAGTTACTGTGCAGTAGCACCAGCAAACATTTTTTAGGTGATGGAACTGAGCAGTAGCCTAATAATACTATGCAGTAGCATACTAGCACTGTCCATGCTGTGTTGCACTACTGAGTAGTATTTTTCAGCTACTACACAGTCAGCTGTCATTTAGACACACCCACACCGTGGGAAAGGAGACCCTGGAAATGCATCCCAAAGCAAAGATTTTAATCCTGACTACAAGACTACAAATTCATTGTCCCATGCTAAGTATCTTGTGATGTATCCAAATCAACAATTTGCCCAGGGATAATGAGTAATTTGAGTTAATTATCATTCAAGCTGCCAGAGTAAATGATTGCCCCAGTCTATTTTGATGTAACTCAAAACTTGCAAGTGAACAGGGGCAGCAAGCAGGGCAGTTTGCAAGTCAGTTTGCCGGTCAGTTTGCTACCCCTCTTCAAAAGGGAGCTTTTAAGGTAAACTATTTTTTTCTTTATATAAGAGTAACTAATCTACATAGCTTTAGTGAGTAGCTAAAACTCAGAAGTGGGAACAATAATTAAGCCTCTATTCAACTAGAGTCCAGTGCTAGGGGGAGTTTGATAGGGAGTTTGCCCAGAAATTCTCTCTCACCTTCCTCCACTGTAAGCTTGTTGAGAGGAAATAGGTTAGCAGGGAAAGGGGAACCTTTCAGGACCAAGGAGTAGTGAACAGGCCAGGTTACAGGGGAGTTTACTGGAGAGGGTGTGCTTTGAAAGAGTAGTAGGAAGAGAGAGGTGGCAAATTGAAGGACCCAGAGAAAAAGGCTGGAGAATGTTGCAATTCCAGAGCAACTGCCACTGCTTACACATGTGAAGTGTCTGTCTAGGCAGGAGCATCAGGATTTCCTCATAGGTCTTGGTTTGGCACTGTGAAGACTGTGGCTCACAGGTTCTTTCCAGTAACAGGCTGGGGAGTGCCTGCTATGTGAGCAGTGCCTCCTGGTGGTGTTCCTCAGGGAGCAGACAAAAGAGCTACAGGAGGAGGCACAAGGCTCTGAAGCATGAGGCATGAGGAATTTGTCTTTGACTTTGTCAATTTTATGTTGTAGGGCACCTCTAGAACTGTGGAAGAAGGACTGTCAGAGAGGGCATTAGAGAAGGAAGAGGTCGAGGACTCCCAGGAAAAGTGGAAGCTGGAAGCTTATGAACTCTGGCAGCAAGCAAAAATCTTCATTTCCACCTGGAGCATTTTTTGGAGAGTGTTGGGGACAACATCCTGGTGCAAGTACTGGAGAGGCCAGCTAGGGATCATGTTCTTCTTGACGTGCTGCTCACAAATAGGGAAGATTTGGTGGAGAGTGTAGAAGTGGATGGCAACTTGGGCAGCAGTGACTCTGAGATAATTGAGTTCAGGACCCTGAGGAAAAGAAAGAAGGAGAGCAGCAAAGTAAAGGTCCTGGATTTCAGAATAGTAGACTTTGACTCACTCAGGGAACTGATGGGTAGGATCCCTGGGAGGGCCATCTGAGGAGGAAAGGAATCCAGGAGAGCTGGTTATATTTTAAAGAAACCTTACTAAGAAACAAGAATGTTATTGTGAGCACATCCCAATGCATAAGAAAACTAGCAAATATGGCACAAGACCAGTTTTACTTAGCAGGGAATTCTTCAATGACCTAAAAGACAAAAAGGAGACTTACAAGAAGGGGAAACTTGGAAAAATGACTAGGGAGAAGTATAACACTATTGCTTAGGCATGAAGTGGTGAAATTGGTAAGGCCAAAGTATAATTGGAGTTGCAGCTAGCCAAAGCCATAGAGGGTAACAAGAAAACTTGTTTCAACAAAACAAATATATCAGCAACAAGAAGAAAATCAGGGAAAGTATAGGTCCCATACTAAATAGTGAAAGATAACTAGGAAAAGGCTGAAGTACTCACTGCCTTTTTTACCTCACTCTTCACTAGCAAAGTCAGCTCCCACACTAGTGCACCTGGCAGCACAGTTTGAGGAGAAGGTGAACAGCCAACACTGGTGAAAGAACAGGTTAGGGACTATTTAGAAAAACTGGATGTATGCAAGCCCTTCGTGCCAAATGTGATGCACCCAAGGGTGCTGAAGAAATTGGTGAATGGGACTGTAGAGCAATTGGATGTTATCTTTGAAAACTTGAAGTGAGTAGGAAAGTGCCTGGATGATTGGAAAAGGGCAAATATACTGCCCATCTTTAGGAGACGGAAGAAGAAATATCCAGGGAACTATAGAATGGCCATCATCACCTCAGTCCCTCAAAACATCATTGAGCAAGTCTTCAAGGAATCCACTGCTAAGCACTTAGAGGAGAAGAAGGTGATTAGGACCAGTCAGCCTGGATTCACCAAGGGCAAGTCAAAGCTGGCCAACCTGCTTGCCTTCTATGATAAGATGACTGGCACTATGGATGCAGGGAGAGCTGTGGATATGATATACCTTGACTTTAGCAAAGCTTTTGTTATGAGTCCCACAGGATTCTGGCAAGCAAGCTAAGGAAGTATTGTTTGGATGAATGGAGTGCTAGGTTGATAGAAAGCTGGTTGGATCATTGGGCTCAGAGGGTAGTTAATGACTTGGTGTCTTGTTGGCAGTCAGTATCAAGTGGAGTGCCTGAGAGGTCAGTTCTGGGGTTGATTTTTTTCAATATATTCATCAATGATCTGGGGTGAACCCTCAGCAGGTTGGAGACAACACCAAACTGAGGGGGAGTAGTAGATATGCTGGCAGGTAGGGCTAGGATTCAGAGAGGCTTCAACAAGTTGGAGGACTGGACCAAAATAAATCTCATGGGTCACATCCAGATGACTGTGGCCATGAGGTATGTGGTGCTGCAGACATGCCTGCGGCACCACATACTGCATGTTGAGTTGTTCTACACACTGCAAGAGAGCAGCATGGATGGCTTTTTTGCCCCCTGCATATCTAGGGGTCAAAAAAACAGTGGAAAAAATGTGGAGTGGTGCATTTATTGGCAGTGTGCACTGCCCAAAGCTGGAAAATGGTTAGGGTGCTGGGTCCATGACTTCTGAGGAAAGGCTGATGGAAATGGGCTTATTTAGTCTGGAGAAGAGAAGACCAAGGGGGGGGATTTAATAGCCTCCTTCAAGTACCTGAAGGGTGATTATAAAGATAATGGAGCTAGTCTGTTCTAAGTGGTTGCAGATGACAGAACAAGGACCAATGACTTCAAGTCACAGCAAGAGCTGTTTAAGTTAGATAGTAGGAAAAGCTTTCTCAGCAGAAGGGTAGTAAGGCATTTGACCAGGTTACCTAGAGAGGTTGTAGAGTCTCTATCCTTGGAAGTTTTTAAGACTCAGGTAGACAAAGCCTTGGCTGGGGTGATATGGTTGGGGATGTTCCTGCTTTGAGCAGTGGGTTCTATATAGATGACCTCTTCCAAGGCCTATAGAGGTCTCTTCCAAGCCTAATTTTCTACGATTGTATGAAAACTGAAAATAATCAACCCTGATTAAATCTGTTTTCTGTTTTTTAGGTGTATTATTACAGCTGGCATCTCAAAATGATCCTACGTTAAATAAAATCTTACTGATAATTAGGCAATATTGAAATCGTCAAGAAATCAATCAATCAATACATACATACATACTATGGTTGTGCGAAGCTTCAATCATCAATTTGATTTGGAGGAGATTTGGCTGCATTCGGTAGTTAAATCTCCTAATATTAATCGAATTGGGTGACCCATTAAAAGATCCAAATCAAATCTGAAGCCTCCAAATTGATTAAGAAAAGATTCGGAGATTTGGATCGGCTGGAGAAAGGCAAGCACAGCCTGATGGCTGCAGGTTCTGCTCAGCTTCTCTGGCTGTTCCTGCCTCTCCCCGGGTGGGGGGAGCTGCAGGAGCAGCCCCCATGGCTGCCTGCCCAGCCCCATCCCCTGCCTGGCCCCAGCCTCCCAACACTTAAAAAAAAAAAAAAGCCCCCACTCACCAGCTGCAGCATCAGGGATCAGGGCCTCTGAGGGTTTGTGGCAGAGCTCCCCTGCACAGTGCAGGGCATTGGGGGCAGCAGGGATCACTCCCCACCCAGCACCCACACAGCAGCTGCCCCATAGTGCAAGTGCAGCACAGCTCAGTAGGATGCTGTGCTCTGGGAGCTGAGGCCACTGGGGCTGAGTGCTGCTGGGCTCCAGGTGCTGCCGCACAGGTGCCAGGTGTGGGGGGCAATCCCCGCTGCCCCCCACTGCCCCACACTGCATGGAGGGGCTCTGCCATAAGCCCTCAAAGGCCTTGATCCCTGCTGCTGCACCTGGTGAATGCAGAGCTTTTCTTTTTTTTTAAAGTGATGGGAGGCTGGGGCTAGGCAGGGAATAGGGCCGGGTAGGACTGCCATGTGCAGCTCCCCTCACCCAGGGAGAGGCAGAAACAGCTGGAGGAGCTGTGGGAGAACCTGCAGCTTCCCAGCTGTGCCTGCCTCTTCCCGGCAGATCTGTATCTTTGAATCAGAGCCAAATCAGCACCAAATCTCCGATTCTGATTCAGCTGAATCAAATGGGGACAGTGTTTCAAATCACCAAATTGAATCACTGTCCTCCAGATTGGCTGAATCCGAATCCGAATCGAATATTTCCCTATTTGCACAGGCCTAATATATACATACATACATAAAGTTCTCATTTGAATGAAATCAGTTCTGGTCTCATTTACACCTAGGAAAAGAGCAAAAAGACACATCCGTAATAGAGCTAAGGCAAAAAGCAATAATTTTTTCCAAGTTTAGAAATACAGAGAATGATGTGCTCAGAACTAAAAGTGTTTTCATTGTCATTGAGAAAGGACTAAGGGAAAAGTTGCTGAGGGAGCCTTATTGGTGCATGCAAAAAACAGCAGATTTTTGCAGAGCTCCACATGCCACAAAAACACAGATATAGATTATGTCTGTGCCTCTTACTGATAAGTTTGTACAAACTGTAATGCAAAAGTGTACTTGAAGCAGCAGGAAGACAACCCCAGCCACTTGAGAAACAGTACACCTCCATGTCAACAGCTCAAACAAACAAACGGTTCATGTACTGTGTTTGAACTTATCTACACAGAATCAACTTACTCTTTAAAGCAACATG
Organism: Crocodylus porosus; assembly: GCF_001723895.1. Lineage (NCBI taxonomy): Eukaryota > Metazoa > Chordata > Crocodylia > Crocodylidae > Crocodylus > Crocodylus porosus. The sequence goes on along the minus strand of NW_017728912.1, from coordinate 3,100,468 downwards.
TCAAAAAAAGTGAAAAAATAAACCACTGCTCTCCCCTGTGCAACAAATAACCAAAAAAACAAAGCCATTGGTCCCTGGCTGAACATAAATGTGAACAACCTTGTCTTGTGGATTTTGTATCCCAGGCTGAAATAAATTGTACAGCACATTCAGCAGAACTTTAGTAATTCACACTATATGTAAGACATGTACTTATACAGTTCAGACTTGACAATAAAGCTGAAGCTAAGGTCTTGTTCACTATTTAAAAAGAAGGACATTTCATTCAGTTAAAGCATTGTAGCTTATTGCATATAATTGTTACTTGAGTAGACTCTGACAGTGAGGTCATGCTAATGACAGTAACAGACAAGAAGGTCTGGCTCCAGGTTTTTGGACAAAAGTGTCTACAACTCCACTGCTAAGTAAAACATTTATACACTGATAAACCTAATATGCAGAACAGGCATGCTGCTCACTGAATCATCCCATACTAAAAAAGACTTGATACAGAAATCATCCAAGGGTGAAGTGTTCGAAGGGGAGCACTATATACCATCTGTACTGAATTCTTCAAGGACAGGGGTTTCCCCTGCCCAGTTCTGGGAGAGTCAAATAAGTAATAAAGCCATATGGACAAAATCTCACCCAGTTAATGGAATAAGAATCCATAGTCACTGTTAAGGCCATACTTAACACAATCCAATCTGTGAAAGATTTCTTATTCCACAATCTTGCTTTCAAACTCATTTTTAATGTTTTGTTGTCTAAGAAGAGATACCCTGAGGTCAGTGATGGGTCCACCAGGGGGGTCAAAGGGTTCTTTCACAGGTATGTGTATTTTTCATTCATTCTTATGTGTAGAGATTGCCTCATCTGCCCAATGTAGAAAGTAGAGGAACACTGAAAGTAGATGATGGCATATAGGATGTTGGTAGAGGTACAGTTAAATGAACCTTGGGTGCTATAATACATATTATTGGGTCCAGTGATGATGTGGCCTATATTGATGAGCTGTCACAGGTTTTATCTGAATCCATTGCAAGGCCTCGTGCCTCAGTGAGAATAGATGTTAGGTAGTCTGTTCCTTTGAAACACACCATTTGAAGTTTTGGGAGTTGTCTCTAAGCCACAGATCCAATGCCCTTGGCTATCTTATGATGGTTTTTTTTATCTAGGATGGGTTGGAAAATATTAAAGATGCATCTAAGTGTTCAAGGTGGGTACTGTATGTAACAACAAGAGTGATTCTGTTGTCTTTGTCCCAGGGCTGAGTGAGGTATGAATCTAGTTTATTAATCTAAGTAGCTACAGTTTGACAATTGTAATTGTACAAATTTCTGCTCCAGACACTCATCGTGGCATCCAAGCTGATGGGATTGGAGCAAAATCAGTTATAATATAGAGCTTGACTGTAGATGGTGGGTCCAGTGGTGTGCTTAGCTTTGAAGGTGGTGGCATGAAGGTAGCTAGGGTGGTTGATGGGTTTCCAGTACAACATAGTGACAGTGTGGCCATTATAAACCTTCACTATGGTGTCTATGAAATGGAGTTAGTTTGATGGAGTGTAGAATTTGTTAAAGTCCTGGTCAGACAAGGTTCCTTTGGTAAATCTGATATCTTTTATTAGACCAACTCAAATCATTGGAAAAATTCTTCTTTGCAAGCTTTTGGGTACAAATACCCTTCGTCAGGCTAACGAAGCATCTGCAGTTGGTTTGTGCTCTTCCTGGATGGAATCCAGAAGAGCACTTAAAGTCCTGGTGAAATTTCTCAAGAGATTCCTTCTCATATATCTATATGATGAATATAGCAACTGTGTACCTCAGGGGGATAGGAGGGCTTCTGTGCAGGAAGCAGGCTTTGAGGTCAATCATAAATATATTGGCATATTAGGAAACCATAATGTGCCCATGGCAGAACCATTTGTTTGTAGGTATAGGGAGTCCCCAAAACTGAAATAGTTGTATTTTAAGGACAAAGTAGGAGTATGTGGTGGAAAAAGAAGCAAAGTTCTCATCAGGGATAATATTATTTATGGCTTGTAATATATACCCATGGGGGATGTTGGTGTACAGAGATATGACATCCATGGTGCTAATATGGGGTTATCTGGAAGCTTGTCAACTGAGGCTAGTTTCTTTAAGAAATCTGAGGTGTCTTTGAAATTGGTAGCAGCCACAGTGGCATATGGGAATAGATTAGCATAAATGTAATTAGAAACTGCCTCCATGGTGGTGATGATGCCAGAGACAATGTAGCATCCTGGGTTGCCAGGTCTGCAGATCTTAGATAATAAGTAAAAGGTGCCTGACCTAGGTTCTTGGCAATGGAAACATTAATTCATTCCTATGTTTCCAGAGTTTATCTAGTTCCTCCTGGTACTGCCTCTCAGCTTCCTGTATTACTATAACAATGACACCCCCACCCTTATCATCCTGTTGCATGATAATACCAGGGTTGGTTTTAAGGCTGAGTATGGCTCTCTGTTCTTCAATGCTGAGGTTGTAATGCATATGTTGGGTTTTTTGGCAAACTCAGAGTGGACATGGACAAGCAGTTGGTTGAGCTATTAGTAGTTGTCTTTGAGAACCTGCAGAGGTCAGGAGAGGTCCTAGATAATTGGAAAAGGGGAAATATAATACCTATCTTCAAGAAAGAGAAGAAGGAGGATCCAGAGAATGACAGATAAGTCAATCGGACCAAAATATGCAGAAATTTCATGGAGCATGTCCTTAAGATATCTGCTGTGAAGCACCTAGGGGAGAACATGATCAGGAACAGCTATCATTGACTCAACAAGAATAAGCCATGCTTGTCCTACCTGATCTCCTTCTGTGATAAAGTAATAGACTTTATGGTTGGGGGAATAAATAGTTTTATTTTAATAAGACTTTTAACAGTGTCTTCTACAACATTAGAACAGTCAAGCTAAAAGGGAAATACTGACTAGATAAAAGTACTGTAATGTGGATATATAACTGTCATTGTAATTCAATGAGGCATCATTAATAGCACAATGTCAAGTTGGCAGCGATATTGAGTGGGGGTCTCTAGGCATCTGTCCTGGGTCTGGTATTCTTTAATATTTTCTTTAATGATTTGGATAGTGGGATTACATTCACACTTATGTGGATAACACCAAGTTGCAGACACTCTAGAAGGTAGGGCTAGGTCCAGAATAACCTGAATAGACTACAAAAATGACCCACAATCAAGCTGATGACATTCAACAAGGACAAGTGCAAAGTCCTGCAACTGGGACATAATAATTGCATGAACAAATGTAGCCTAGCCAGTCATTCCTCAGTCTGGAGTATTACATAAAAGGACCTGGGAATGATAGTAGACTATAAGCTGAATACGTGTGTTCTTGATATTCCTTGTCTATGGTGTTACAAGATACCAGTAGACTTCAGCCGGTATTTTTACTCTTAATGGATTGATTTTTCCATATTTCTGAAAGTTCTGTATACTCCAGGTAAGTCAATATATTTTATCATTGATAAGCTAAAAGCTTTACATGCAGGGCATTTTAATCTCAAAGTTAATGATTGACCATGGTCCATTTGCAAAAAGAAGTGTGTAACTTGGTAAGTTTCTAGGGTATAAAACATGCACATTCTAGCCTTAGATTCCACAGTCTAATGGAATAGCTGAGATAACCTTTCAGACATTAAATAATGTCTCTTAAGATAATTCCATCAGATATAGACATCAACGTAGCTCTTTTAAAGACCACTGGCTGGTATTCCTGCACTGTTGGTAATGGGTAGGATGTCAAGCATAACTTTTCCTTGCGCTGTTTACAACTTCAGATATCCTTATACAACAGATTAAAGCATCTGAATCTAAGGCAGAATAAATACTGTGACCAGACTTCCAAGCCAAGCCAAGCCAAGCCAAGCCAAGCCAAGCCAAGCCAAGCCAAGCCAGAAGCTTGGTTCCATCCGTGAAATACAGTACGCCTAGAAAAAAGACAAGATTAACGGCTAGCAAAAATAGTAGCTACAGACCCAGAGCCACAGTCATACCACATTGAAACAGTGAAGAATAGGAGACAATAAAGACTTGACAGTATGATGATAATAAAAGATATATAGCAGGTACATATATTGAAGTATGGCAGCAAGTGGAACTTGTTCAAGAAAAGCTGCAGTCATAATCAACACCCATGTATTCTGAAGCACAGGTTTTATCAGGATTATTAAAAACTCATAACAAATGAACATCAAGAATGCATGCCAAGACTTGTATGATAATCTCACACGGGCACTATATGCTAGAATGTACTAAGTTAATGAGCTCTGAGCTTTGATATTCATTGAAGACTAAGCAGAAAGTTGTCAGAATACTGTAATAATCCATTAATGACTGAGGCATGACAGTTACGGCACTGTTTATTTCACATGGTGCTTAGTTGGAGGGATTTTAATGAAGAAAGGGAGATGTCTATTGTGGCACTGTGTCTTTAAAATTAGTTGTTCTAAAACACCAGAATGTCTTTCATATAATTCACACATTGGTGCAGAGGCCATGAGGCTGGGGTACCTACAGAAGCCGTTGTTATTCTATAGTGTCTAAGAAGGGGAGTTCAGATTCAAATTATATCCTGGTTTCACTCTAGATTCCTGATATATAGAAGATGCACAGTTAGATGGCATGACAAAACCCATTTCAAGAAGTTCAGGAAGTTTCTCTGACTCCCGTAATTTAAAGTTCTCACAGAGAGAAGGTGCCTAGAGAAATGACACAAAGGAAAAATTCTGTGCATTAGTTCAGGCAGAAGAAAGACATGAGTCCCAGCTTCTGAGGCAGATGTCACAAACATTTAAACAGCTGTCAGAACCAGTTCAGACTGTCATCAGACTTGACCTTAAACCTAGTTTAGTTTTTAAATGTTAGGGGGAAAAAAGAAGTGAAAAAGCCCCAGCACAGTAAAGTTACACAGCTGCCTGAAATATTAAATGAAAGGAATGAACATCTGTTCACTTGCTTTTCAAACTTTAATGGTTTGGAGAGATATTCTGTTGTCTTAGATCTTTAAGAACATCTGAGACCCATAGAGCTTCAGCACCTGTGAAAAATCCTCTTTCAAAACATGCATATACTTCAAAGCTTATTACTCCTGTTCTTTGCCAAACATATGTTGCCAAACAACACAACAAATTATTAATAACATTTAGGATGTCTCTGACTTGTGAATGTTCTGAGTGAGACCCAAATGCTATTTAAGCTTCAGCAAACTTGTAATTTAAAAAGTCAGCAAGGGCTCTCTGCTTAGAGAAATAGCTGAAGAATTAGCTAAAGAATGATTTAAGAAGGCTTACGTAATGTTTCATAGTTTCATTGTTAGTAGGGTCAGAAGGGACCTGAGCAGATCATCAAGTCCGATCCCCTGCCATGGCAGGAAAGAGTACTGGGGTCAAACAACCCCAGCAAGGTGTACATCTAGCCTCCTCTTAAAGACCCTCGGGGTAGGAGCCAGCACCACTTCTCTTGGAAGTTGGTTTCAGATCCTAGCTGCCCTGACCGTGAAGTAGCGCCTCCCGATATCTAGCATGAATCTACCCTCTGCCAGCTTGTGACTGTTATTCCTGGTCACTCCTGGCAGTGCTTGGGGGAACAGGGTCTCCCCCAATGCCTGCTGATTCCCCCTGACTAGTTTATAACAGGCCACTAGATCCCCTCTCAGCCTTCTCTTGTGGATGCTGAACAGGTTCAGGTCCC
>NW_017728912.1:3072713-3094002 GCF_001723895.1 Crocodylus porosus | reverse complement strand
CTGCCTCTAATGAACCTGTGTTGGTTGCCCCTAAGCATAATCTCCCCTGCTGGCCCCTTGTGGGCATGTGCCAGAATAATTCTCTCAAAAAGCTTACCCAGGATCTGGGGAACTGGCCTATAGTTCCCCGGGTCCTTTTTTGAAATTGGGAACCACATTGGCCCTCTTCCAGTCCTTTGGCACCACACCAGAGCACTGTGAATGCTCGTACAACTGTGCTGGGGTCCCGCAATGACTTCAGCTAATTTCCTCAGCACTCTGGGGTGGAGATCATGCAAATAAGATGTATTTGCTTATTTTTCTTTTTTGTGTGTGGATGTGTGTGTGTGTTCCAGGTAACTTTTCATTTAAAAATATAAACTAATTATAGAATAACCAGGATATTCCAATGTGTAATTAGCTTATAAAACTCACTGCCATAGGATATTATTGAAATATTTTAAGGGAATACTGGAGAAAATGTAATTGGTATTTATATGAATAAAAATAGCATCTGCAGTTGGACTATATGGGTTGTATTTACAAGGGCCATCAATTCTCATGTTCTAGGGTATAGACACAACTGAAATATACACATCAGTAATTTCAGAAACTAGACTATTTCCAATATGTTTTCAAGACTGAATGTGTACTACAAATTTATATTCTATATATTTTTGCAATCCCAAGTTCTAAGATTAGGCTGCAAGTGAAATAAAAAGTGGTCAGCAAGATTTCTGTTTTCATTTCTAACCGGCTTCTGTCGGGGGCATTCATTATCACTCTGCAGGGTTTCCTTTGCTTATCAGAGCTCACTAACAGAACACTATGAGATTTCAGCATGGAATACAAGATTACAGGCTTTAATGGTATGTTAGTTTTATGTAAATAATATCTGGATTTATGTATAGTCCATTACTGTACATATGCAACCTTAAAAATGGAAAGAGAAGGGAAAGATCTTAAAATATACCAACAGCCTCATACAGCTCCATTCCATTCATTCAATGCTTTTACATTACCATGATATCATTTTCACAGAAAATGTATCACTGATTCAAAATACAATAGTAATTATCATCATCATAACAGATAACAGAATTAATAAAAGTAAATCCCATGCAAGACTCTTCAAATTCTATAAAGGACAAAGCATGATTGAAAACAGTAGCAACTTAAATAAAATATATCTTCATTAAAAATTAAAGCAAGTCCAATCAAGGGATCCAAAACAAAGTGAAAGCTTAAAATAGTACTGCATGGGGTGAAGGGTACTTAATGATCTCAACAGGGGTTACCCTATAAACAAACAAAGAAACAAACAAAAACTTTAAATTAAGTTTTGAGATTATTTTTATGTTGAAAGAAATGAAGTTGTGCAAAATACAAATCAGTAAGTTATATACCAGAAGCCCTTGAATGTACTCCACTTAAAATAATGAATTATTGGGCATGTGGAAGAATGAAAAATATTAAGGATTGCCGAATACACTGGTAGCCATGAAAAGGATAATTTGTAGCTAGAATCAAAACTAATTCTATGTATTGATTTATATTATGTCTGCTCATAGACATCACGCTCCCTTTATAATCAATATTCTATACATATTTACTATGTACATATTATGCATAAAGATATAACATTTAAAATGTTATTTTATGTAGTATACAAATTTAAAAGACAAGTCTCATCTATTGTTTAATGAGAACAAATTTTATACAGATTATGAAAACAATCCAATAAAGAAAAAAAATCAAATTACAGACAGGTACTATTTTAAACATGAAAGTTCAGGGTTAGGTGAATTAAATTTCAGGAATTAGAAATAGTTAAGCCTCAGAGATGTACACAAACATGGCATTATGATAGCATGGCCTGATTAGAAACAGAAGCTATATAGTGGCCATTTATTGAGCTGTACTGTTTTAGATGCCATTCTACATTTAACAGCTGTGATGGAAGACCTCTATGATATTCATTCCACCACTGACACCCTCAAGTCATATTTCTTCCCCTGTCACAAAGTATTTATTTTTATCAGCAGCTTGTCATTCAAGTGTATTAAAAAATGGAGAAATGGACAGTTTTGGAGCCCTTATGTCAACTGTGAACATAATGGCTCTCAATTTAGTGCTGCTATTTGGTTATTATACATTCATAAATAATCAAATATCAATTCAAAGACTCCAGGCATCAAAATTGAGAGAAGAGATGGAAAGCATAGGTGGTATTGAATTTTTCACTTGCTCTCTCACAAAACAAGTCATCCTGTTAATAATCTGGCTTTCATCCCAGCCAGACATAACACATTTTAAAGTTCTCTCTCTCCCTGGCTGTATCAGAATTGGTAGAATTACACACAACTAAAAAGTTTTCAAGTGGTCAATCAGACCTGTCCACCCCCTCTTTCTCCCCTTTAAAATAAACAACAGCAGAACAAAAATAGCTAGTAAATCAGTAACTGCAAATTAGATGGGGTTCATATAAATATGAATTCTAAGAGTTGTAAATTGGAAGAGTGAGTTGGACAGACTTAATGATTTGAGTTCATGAGGGGTTTAAATATGAAACTGATTCCCATTAATCTTCTCTCATTCTATTTTGATTGGTATACACTTTGTGGAGGGTGAGGGAGAACAAACTATTTGTGCAGTTGTAATGTTAAGATCTTATAAAAAGGAAGGACAACAATCACTCTTGCAATTTTGTGCTAGATTAAAGAAAAAGTTAGGGGTCAATCTGACTCGAATGTGTCTCTAAGTATGAAGCAATGAGGGTGCTTAGTATCTTGAAGAAGTAGCTAAACATAGTGTGAGCAATTTGTGTTACACCATGCATATCAGAGAAAACTGCTTTTGTTAAACTGAGTAATTTTATTTGAACAGGAATTATGGGCATGTATTGATGGCAAAACAGATGTACAGTATTATGAATTTGACCAAAACAATGGTCAAAATAACTTGTATGTTAACACTTTTGAGATATATATATAGCTAATATATATATATATATATAGCTAATCTCTTCTGATTTACAAAGCATATCAGGAATTCATTGTTTCTGGATTTATTCAGTCTGCGCTTTATCCTGTAGAGTGTAGTTTAGTGTGTAACTAAGCACAAGGTAAAGACTCCCATTAATGTCAGCGGACATTGGATAGGTGCCAAGGATTTGGATCCTATTCTAATAAAATCAGTGCTCTGCAGCAGTCAAGTTACTTCTGTCAGTAGGCAGCAATGGGATCTAACATGGGACATACAACTATATATCTCATTACTATGATGATTGCACTTTAACTCCTATCCCTGAAAAAGCATAATACTGCATTTGTCTTCCCTCCCTTGTTGTTGGGTATAGGGCAATAATAGATAGTCCCATCACTTTAATTGGTTCCATGTGTCACCTCAGCTCAAGTAATGTGAGAGGAGGAGCAGCATAGGAAAAAAAAAGGAAAAGCCTGCATACCCTGCAATGTGCCAAATAAGGGCTTGCACATTTAAAAACTTTTTGTTCTTATTAATCAAGCACTTCTAAACCAAATGTTGCAAATATATTTTAAAATTCCATCTGTATTATTTTACAGTATCTTATAGAATTGCAGTTAGGCCCCATATTTAAGTATACACATACCTTTACACGTATTAATAGTTGAACTGAAGCTAACAACAATGTTTTCTTTTATAAATACATTTATAAAACAGAACACACACTTAAATATTTGCATGATGACAGCCGAATTTTCAAAGGAGTAGAAACCACAGATATGTAATAAAAATCAGCAGATGTTTGTCAAAATGCAATGCAAATATTTATTATAAATTGAAATAGTTGTTCAATTCTATGAAAAATATTTCCTGCTATCTTTAAGTTGTTGGCTTTCAAATAGTTCTAAATAACATAACTTTTCCTGGCAGATTGATTATAGGAATTCTGCTCACATCTTAACAATTTAACTTTCAAAAACTTTCAAAACCTTATTTAGTCTAATAAAAGGTATCATTTCTGAACCAAGAGTTCTAGAGTTTTTCATTTCTTTTTGTCTCAGTCCAAGACAGCTACCAAATACATCCCTGAAACATGGAAGATGCTGAATTTTATCTGGTTTGGGATTTTAAACTTCACTGCTGAACAACAAGTAAGACTTCTATACCTCTCTGTCTGCCATCTGACACCACCAGTGAAGAAATCCTGCCTGATCTGCACAAGAAGGAGCTACTCACAAAGACACTGTCATGGACCCAGAGGGACAGACTTCCATCTTCAGCTTCCTCTGTACAAAAATTAAGTTTATTTCCTACCTATGAGGACTTTTTACCATCTGTAATTTTCCCTGAGCCCAAAAGCTTGCAGAAAAAGATATTTTTCCTGTGATTTCTTAGTTGGTCTGATAAAAGGCATCATCTCTGAACCAAGAGTTCTAGTTTTGCAACTTTCAAAAATCACACTCTAAGATGTAATTAATTTTATTTCTTGACAAAAATAAATAAAATGCCTACCTTACCCGATACACTGTCTAGAGCATGTAGTTGCCTTGTTATGCTTCTGCCATAGACGCATACAAGCTACATATTCATATGGCCTGAGATGATATGCATTCTCATTGAGATTTTTGCAATGAATCATCATTGCAGCTATTTATACAGTGGCTCCACAAAAGGACTTAGACTTCTAGAGCTAAACCTGCAACTTTTAAAACCTTTGCTCAGCTGGCACATGGGGCAGTACTAGCTGTTATGCTGGTGGTGGTGGTGGCATGGTCAGCTGCCAGTTGTGGTGACAGAAATTTTTGTGTCCCCTCTCCCCCACAAAAGCGGCCCTCCCTACCAGCCCTCCCTACTAGTCTAGGGATCTTATCTTCTAACTATTAACTGTGGATTCTGCTGTGAAGATGGATATCTAAAATTTAAGTACTGTAATACAGAGAATCAGAGGGCTGAAACATCCATGTGGATCAACCCATTGTGAGTTTTTGGATCAGCTTCCCCAAAAATGTACATAACCTATATCAATCTTCTTCAAATAAACCCCTTAAACCTCATCTGCTCTACAACACATTCCAATTATGATCAACATGCCACTCCCTGCTTATATGCCACAATTCTGAAACATCCTGTACTATCCCAGCATATTCCTTTGCGGGGAATCTGGTATTTATTTAGCATAGCTCTCCTACTGTACAATATCATGGACATTTAGAGAGCTATAAAACAAAGTTTTGTGTTTAGTAAATCTATTGCTAGAAAGGTTACAGAATGTGTAGCTTTTATCATTACAGGTGAAGCATGGCTTCTATGCATTTGACATTTCAGAGGTTTTTTCAAAGATCCTAAAAGGTCTTTTTCTCATATAATTATCTAAAACTTGTTCCCTTAGGAAGTCTGAAAATGAAAAGCTACTCTACTCATATGCAACAATTTTTCTGCATAGAACATTGAGCCTTAAAAGGCTTTATCTGCTAATCAATGCACTGGAAGTTATTTCTCTTATAATTAAAAAGCCCAAAATGTAATCAAGATTTCCAAGCATCAAAAGCTGATCAGGCTGAGATGGCTGTCTACAAAACTACTTCAAATTTAAATGGTTGTAACTGTCTTGTAATGTCCAGCTATTAAAAACACACCAGTATTGATCTATGTATTTACTTTGTGTCTGAAGAATCAAAGAAACATAGAAAATTAGGATTGGAAGGCACCTCAGGAGGTCATCTAGTCCAATCTCTGCTCAAACCAGAACCAATCCCAACCATATCATTCCAGCCAAGGATTTCTCTGTTCAGGTCTTAAAAACTCCAAGAATGGAGATTCTACAACCTCTCTGGGTGACCTGTTCCAGTGCTTTACTAGCCTTCTGCTGAGAAAGCTTTTCCAAATATATAACCTAAACTTCCCCTGCTGCAACTTGAGGCCATTGCTCCTTGTTCTGTCATATGCAACCACTGAAAATAATCTAGCTCTTCTTTGTAACCACCCTTCAGGTAGTTGAAAGCTGCTATTAAATCTGCACTCAGTCTTCTCTTCTCCAGACTAAATAAGTCCAGTTCCCTCAACGTCTCCTCAGAAGTCATGCGCCCCAACCCCCTAACCATTTTATTGCCCTCAAATAGACTCTGTCTTATTTGTCCACACCCTTTCTGTAGTGGGGGCCTCACCAGTGCAGAATAGAGAGAACAATCACTTGACTTGCCAGCAAAACTCCTACCATACAGCCCAGTATGCCACTAGCCTTCTTGGCAACAAGGGCACACTGTTGGCTCACATTGAGCTTATTGTTTGTAAGCTGTAACCCCCAGGTTCTTTTCTGCAGAGCTGTTGCTTAGCTACTTAGTCCCCAGCCTATACCGGTACACAGGACTGTTCCATCCTAAGTGCAGGACTTTGCATGTGTCCTTATGGAATCTTATAAGATTTCTTTTGGTCCAACCCTCAGATTTGTCAAGGTCTCTTTAAATCCTAGGTCTGTCCTCCACCATATCTACTATTCATCCCAGCTTGGTGTGATCTGCAAACTTGCTGAGTGTGCACTCTATCCCATCTTCCAGGTCACTACTGAAAATATTGAATGACACCAGCCCCAGGACCAACCCCCAGAGCACTCCACTTGATACTGGCTGCCAACTAGACATTGAACCATTGGCTATTCCCCTCTGAGCCCAATGATCCCACCATCTTGCTATCAAACTAGCAGTCCATACATCCAAACAATACTTCCTTAGCTTGCTTGCCAGAATGTTGTGGGACTCATATCAAAAGCTTTGCTAAAGTCAAGGTATGTCATATCCAGAGCTCTCCCCACATCCACAGAGGCAAGTCATCTTATCATAGAAGGCAATCAGATTGTTCAGACGTGACTTGCCCTTGGTGAATCCAGGCTGACCGTTCCTAATCTCCTTCTCCTTCAAGTGCTTAGAAATGGATGCTTTGAGAACCTGCTCCCTGATTTTTCCAGAGATTAAGATGAGGCTGACCTGTCTGTGGTTACCTAGATCCTCCTTCTTCTCTTTCTTAAAGATGAGCACTATATTTGCCCTTTTCCAATTGTCCAGGACCTCCCTTGGTTGCCACAAGTCTTCAAAGATAATGTCCAGCTGTTCTACAATCACATCAGCCAACTCCCTCAGCATCCTTGGGTATATCACTTTCAGCCCCATGAACTTGTACACATCCAGCTTTTATAAATAGTTCATAAACTGTTCTTTTGCCACTGTCAGATGCTCATTTCCTCCCCAAACTGTGTCGCCAGGTACAATAGTATGGTAGCTCACCTTGCCCGTGAAGACTGAGGTAAAAAGGCATTCAGTACTTCCGCTTTCTTTGAGTCACCTGTTACTAGGTCTCCATTCAGTAGGGGACCCAAACTTTTCCTGATATTCCTCTTGTTGAAGACATAATTGTAGAAACATTTCTTGTTACCTTTCACATCTTGCTAGCTGCAATTGCAGCTCTGCATTGGCCTTGATTTCATCCCTGCATACTCAAGCAATACTCTTCTCTTTTCCCTATTTGTTTGTCCATGTTTCCACTTTTTGTAAGCTTCCTTTTTGTGTCATAGCTCACTGAAGAGTCCCTGCTAAGCTGACCTGGCCTTTTACCATACTTGCTAGTCTTCCTGCCAAGTGGGATGCAGGACCCTCAGAAAGGTTTCTTCAGCAATACAAACCACTCTCCTGGACTCTTTTCCCCCTCAAACTGGCCTCCCAAGGAAGCCTTCCCATCAGTTCCCTGAGTGAGTTAAATCCTGTTTTTCTGAAGTCCAGGGTCCTTACTCTGCTGCTCATGATCCTTCCTTTCCTCAGGATCCTGAACTTAATCATTTCATGTTGACTGCTGCCCAAGTTGCCAAGTACTAGTACATTCCGCACCAATTCTTTCCTGTTTATGAGCAGCAGGTCAAGAAGATCATAGCCCCTACTGTGTCTCTCAAACACTTGCATCAGGATGTTGTCCCCAGCACCCTTCAAAAACTTCCTGGATTGCTTGTGCACTTGTCTATTACCCTCCCTGCAGATGTCAGGGTGATTGAAGTCCCTCATGAGAATAGGGCCTGTGATTAAGAACCTTGTGCTAGCTGTTTGAAGAAAATCTCAACCATCTCATCTACCTGGTCTGGTGGTCTATAATAAACACCAACCGTGATGTCACTCTTATTGATCTCCCCTCTGACCCTAACCCAGAGACTTTCAACAGGCTTATCTCTGGTTTCATACTACAGCTCTGAGCGATCATACAGTTCTTTTACATAAAGCACAAGTCCTCTTCTTCTCTCCTGCTTGTCCTTCCAGAACATTTTTACCTATCAATGACAGTACTCCAGTCATCTGAGATATCCCACCATGTCTGTTATTCCATTGACATCATAGTCCTGTAACTGTGAAAGGACTTCTAATGTTTCTTGCTTGTTTCAAGAGCTCTGTGTATCCACATAAAGGACAGTTGAGGTAACTAGCTGATTGTCTTGATTTCTCAAGAAGAATGAGAATGCCACCCCTATTGCCTCCTCCAGCTTGTGCTTCCTATAGGTGACCGACTTCCCCACTTACCCCAGGACTTTGGTCTCCATCCTCCAATAAACCTAGTTTAAAGCCCTTCTTACTTGGTTAGCAAGCCTGTCTGTGAAGATGATTTTCCCTCTCTTTGTCAAGTGGATCCTGTATTTTCCTAGCAATCCTTCTTCTGGGAACAATATTCTGTGGTCAAGGAAATCAAAGCCCATGCTGGTGACACTATTTGCACAGCCTTATATTTATCTGAAGGATGTGATCACTCCTGTTTGAGCTCTTCCCCTTGTCTTGAAGAATAGGGGTCACCTGTGCCCCTGTCCCCTTCACCCTTGCACCCATAGTCACTTTTGATCTGCTCAGGGTCACCCCATCAGTATTCTTGCCGCTCACATTAATGAACAGCATGGGGTAGTAGTCAAAGGGCTGGATGGATCTCAGAACTGCCTCTGTGACATCTTGGATCTGGGCTCTGGGCAAGTAGCAGACCGCCCAAGGCAACCGGTCAGTCTGGCAGATGGGTGCCTGCATTCCCTGGAGAATGGAGTCTCCAACCACCACCAACCATCTGTTCCTCTTGATGGAAACAGTCTCAGTACTCCCAACTTTGGGATCCCTTCCACCATCAGAATATGATTCTCCTCCTCTGTTGGTAGGCCTCCCTGTTTGTTCTCCAGGCAAACTGCTTCAGGTGGAGATGAAGACTTCTGCTTGCTGCCAAAGGTCACAAGCTTCCAGCTTTCATCTTCCTGGGGATCAATACCCTCTTCCTTCTCTAGTGCTGCCTCTAGAAGTCATTCCTCCACAATCCTAGAGGTGTCCTCCAGCTTTGAATCAATAAAGTCCTCGTGGGACACAATGCTTCAGAGTCTTGCCGATTCTTCCTGTAGTTCTCTTGCCTGCTCCCTAAGGGACACTACCAGGCGGCACCACTCACATAGCAGGCAGGCACTCCCCTACCTGGTTGTCAACAGAAGGAACCTGCAAGCCAGAGTTTCCACAGTGCCAAGCCAGGACCTGGGTAGAAACCTCAATGGTGAGTGGTCCTGCCTGGATAGACACCTCTCAAGTGAAACAGAGGAAGAGCTGGCAGTAGCAGTGGCTCTGGCAATGCAATGTCTTCCAGTCATTTTTCTGGGTCTCTTAATCTACCACCTCTCTCTTCCTGCCTCTCTTTCCAAGCAGGCCTTCCTTAGCAACCTTCTGGCAAAGACATTGACTTCACACATTTCAGACATTGACTTTCATGCAAATCAGTCTTACCATGCATTCACATATTCCTTTTTGTATTTATACACATTCAAATATTGTAGTATGCAAACATCTTGAGAAACTAGTTCTTGATCTTTATTGTTACTATCAGCATCAACATTAATATTAATGTGCAGTATCCTTAACAAAGCATGTAGAATGGTTTGCAATTCAAATACAATTAAAAAGTAACATCAAACAAACCTTAGATTTTCATTTTGAAATGTGATTTGCCTCTGTAAATATGCAACAAATTAAGAATATTAGAAAACTAATTCTCAGGGCCTTGTTGTTCTCCACGTCACACACACACAAAGGCATCAGGAAACTGTGTGAACATCACTTGTTAAAATTCCTGCTTGTCATTTCGTCAAATGACCTCATGAAATGAGAACAGAGTTCAGCTTCCTAATTCAATGGATTTTGGAATATTTGCATATCCCATATTTTTCTACAACTGCCTTAATAGTCTCTCTCCCCCATATATATTACTTAGTTCTTAAAGAATCTGTACTACCCTTAAGTCTGAAATAAAATCAACTATGCCAATTTTCCTTTCATTGCCAGTTTGATAACCCTGAATCATGACTGACTGCACTTGAGCTACTCCTGCTTTACACCTAAGAGAAGAAGCAGGTCCAGTGTGTTTCTAGAATGGAACAATTTCCATAAACTAAGCAGCCATATAAACTAACAGTGATAATTACAGAGCAATTTTCAGCAGACAATTTTGTCAGTTGCAAGCCTTGTTAAAGTAAATTTTCCCCTCAGAGGTGAGTAGTTGGAAATATCACCTTCCTCCTCCACAGAAGTGATCTTTAATGTATTCATAGTCATAATTGCTGACTCTAATAAGCTTTTATACCTGATAGAAATGGGGATCCATTCAGTGTGACAGAAAGAGTTTGAATCTATTGTTTCTTCTGATTCAAAATTATTAAGTATGTACTATCAGTTCTGCCTGTATAAACCAGTTCTAAGCAATGTGATCTCTCAAACATCCATAGGAGCTTAATGTAAAGGCAGAGATTTTATTAGTGTCACTCTGGAGGATAAAAATTTTAGCATGTCTTTTGCAGATGGGAAGAACCCAGCTTGAATGCCATAACTCGAATACAGTTTGCAGGGTTCTTATAAAGAAAAATAACTTTTTTATTTACAAGTAGAGCAAAATCTTCCTGTAATTCATTGAGAGAGAATCATGGAAAATAACAATGCTTTTTTCCAGAGTTATTTTTCAGAGACCCACCGTACTTTAAAATGTCACAGCTTGGTTCATAAATATAACAAATATTTTGCTTCCCTCCTAGAGTGGAAACATATGCATACACACACATATACACACAAAAACAGTCTTCTTGAGTTTATTTGACCCTGCTGTTCCAGTGCTGCAGTCTAAAAGTCTCTGCATTTAAGACTTCTCTGTATTTCATTTCTTAAAATCAACAGTGCTCTTTCAAAATGAAATGAAGGGTTCAGAATGTAATATGTTTTAGATGAAAAGTTTACAGCAAACTGAACTGCTTCTTCTTAGTTGATAAATTACAGATTTTGATACTCCATTACCCTTCCTGATAGTATTCCAACCACTCTGTATTCATTTTGCATGTTTTCCTCTGTGAGGAAGAACATTTTTTTTTCTTGTGATTTTACTCATTGCTTCCGTAGGAGTTAATACAACACTACGACATTAGGGTTAGGCACAGACATTCAAAAAGCCTCAGGTGGAATTGATCTAAGTTACACAGTTTTCTGTAGTTTAGATCGGTAGTGAACAGAACATACATTCGCCCTTTGGGAGTGCAGTAGGGGGATGGGGACATAGACCAGTTTTGTGTGCTAAGCTTCATTCTGTTATGGGTATAGTCTGGTTTATGATCACTTATACCAGTAAAAGTATAATATCTGTACCTAGCCTAGGAGAATACATGGGAGGATTAACCTAAAGAAATTATTTTATGAAGGAAATAATGCATAAATATTAAAATCACCAAAGATACTGGATATCTCAGGATGTGGCAAATAGAACTCTTCACTGTTATGCCAGGAGTTCCTGTTTAGCCCATATTAGTGATAATGACTGTAAGTTTTCTTTAAATATTATTATTATTATATATATACCTGATCATTTTTCTATGGTGTCTGCTTTATAAGAAAGTAGGTAGCTGCCTTGGAACGCCTGTGAATTAGGCTTCCTACAGTCAATGCATATCCTTAAGTCGGTACTGGGCTTTATTTTAAATAAAACTGAATTGCCCCAAGTCATATAAATTGCTCAGTCATGCCATTCTCCAGCATGTGATTTAGCCTCTCCTTTACTGCATCCTAATATGATGGGGCGGGGGGTTGAAATCTACCTCATGGAAAGACTCCCTATTTTAAGCACAGTCTGATTCTTCCGTGCCTTGCCATGAGTCATAGACTCCATTACCAGCTCCGGATTCAGGACATAGGTTCTTTTTTACTTAAGTCATCTCACAGTCAGATAACATAGGTAAACCCTTATCAACCCTTATTTCACACTAAAATAAAAATACAGCATTATAGTTGTTTGGTGGTGGTGCTGTCTGTGTTTGATTATAGGGTTCTTTATTGACTGGACTTTTTTAAATATAGGCCTGGTTTAGGGAAGCTGTATAGTTCAGCACATAATGACACCAATCTATAACTAGATAAAGGGGTGATTGTGAGTCACAGATTCCTAGTGTTTAGGTTTGGAAAAGATTAAGTACATTCCAGGGAAAATTTAAAGGCCCTCCCCTGCTTCAAACAAAAGGGAAGTTTAGCTGAGCAAGCTCAGGGATGGTCAGTTCCTGGAGTAGGAAGAAGAAGTAAGACTAGCTGGCGTGACAACATACTGGAGTCTCCTTGTGCCTCATTATAATGCAAATGGGAGTAAGCCTTGGGGAAAAACAAAGGCTGGCCTGGAGGAAACGGGAGACTCCACTGCATTTTATGGTTACCCTCCCTGTATATGGAAACATTGTGTTTCCACAATGCTTTGGGTATGTTCAGTTGGCTGTTTGTGAGAAGGAAAATATTTTTCCCCCATTGGGTCAAAACATCAGAGTTCCAGAGTGTTCTAATGTTCAGGTTTATGTTTTTTAATTTTGGAGGTCTTCTGTTCAATTACTATGCCAACCATCATATAAACAGCACAGTGTATAAGTTGACCAGTACCAATGCAAGACCTGAAGTAGGAATGTATAGTGGTATGACTAGGTTAAAAAAGGAGGAGGGAATTTCTTACCCAAGGCAGATGGAAAAGAAATTTCTGCTTGCTTTAAGCCCTAGATTTCACAACAGACCACTTCTGGCTTGTTTTTTCCTTGCTTCATTTTAGAGGAATTAAAACAATATCAAAACCAAGTACTGGGACTAGTGACAAACACTTAGTACCTCAAGTCTATTTCTAGTGTTCAGAAATTACATAGTTGAGGAAGATACTTTGAAAAGAAATGCGGAAAATGAAACCCTTTCAGGTAGAAAGTAATCAAACAAATTGCTTTTTAATAATTTAACCTTTTTAATAATTAACTAATTTGGACCCTGACAGCAGTATTCCTTTGGGTAAAGTCACTCACTGATAGTTCAACCTTCCAAAGTAACATGGAGCCTTCAGTTGACAGTCAGCTGTATGTTTGTTGTACCATGTAATGCAATTCAGACCTTTAGCAAGTTTTGATCCATGCTGGCTGTTACTGATGCCAGCATACCTGATAATATATATGTGCATAGTAAAACACACTTAACTGTGTTTCAGCATTTTTGAGACTGTTATACTTTTCTGACCACTTTAGCACAACAAACAACCATTGAACTGCAAAGATAAATTGTATAATAAGTTCTAAGCATTTGAATGTACAATTTTGTTATATCATTTTTCTTGAAAATAAGCACTCAAAATAAGTTCTCATATCTTTGATGAATGTGTACATACAAATAAACCTATTTTCTATTAACTTGCTAAGGTAATTAATTGGCTAAAAATATTACATTTTTGGAGCACATATTTCCAAGTGTAATTTCACAGATAGACAGTTTAGTCTTTATTGCTAGATTGCTCCTGAAAAATGATGCCTGTGTTCAGAGGAAGTACTGCAGCATTCAGGTGAATAAAACTAAGAAAGGACAAGCACCAACTTTATAACTAATCGTGTACAAATAACTAACTTCTTTGGCCTCCTTCTCGATAGAAAAACAACTATGCTACAGCCAAGCCCTTTGCCTCTTCCCAGGTATATTTCCCTGATTATTTTGTCCCATTGTAATTAACGTTAACATGCACCAATACTCAGGTATTTGAATTATCTTATGGTCTTCTCCCTGAATCTTTAACCAAATAAAATAAAGTAGCTAAAATAAGAAAAATAAGAATAAGCATCACCTGTGCATGGCAACTGGGCAGAATAGACACAGGTACTATCCAAAGGTGGCGTATATTATTGCATGTAAATGCCTGTGTAGAAGATGACATTGGTTTTAGTTCACTCTAGCTCCAATTGCACCAGAGTTTATTCAGTGGCATTAACTGCATGTGTAAATGCGCCTAGAGTGTGCTTTCTAGTCTTATCTCTGGCCTAAACTGCTTTATTGTGATTGGGCAGGCAGCACCGCAACTAACATAGTGGGCTCCTAGGTGAAAACTGGCAGATGTCTATTAGTGCTGAGCCTGATGCAGTAAGGATAAGCTGTAAGAAGCATCTCTGGACAGACAGAAGTTTAATAGGTACAGGAATTGCTTAGATCAAGAAAAACAGCACATTTTGCCTGGCAGTGTATCATACCCTGCTATGAATTTCTAGTAATACATCATCAAATCAGAAAACAGAGCATGTTATGTGTTATGGTAAGGTCTCTTTACACTGTTCCAATGGATATGGCCATTACAGAACATCCTTATAAAGAGAAGTCACTACATATTGTGTAGCTATTGTTGCAGTTCTATTTCACTCTCCTTTCATCAGCAGCTTTTTGGCTCTGGACAACAAGTCCTTACTTGGGACCTGAACAAACAAAATTTTAACATGGGCGTAACTTACACTGAAGTAAATTATAACTGGTATCTACAATGGACAGACTGCAAGCTCTCCCCAGATAGTCACAACTGTGTGTAGTTTTATGCATACATCTTCTGGAGTAAGTCTATCCTGGGCCCTAGTAAATTAAACCAGTGCATGTACACTGTGTGTTCTTATTTGTGAAAAAAGTGTTAAGCTGATGAAAATATATTGTGTATACCTTTGAGGCATATGAGAGATACTCCTTATTGCAAGAAAAGCCCATATCACTCTCTAGCTGCCTTAAACAATGGAGAAAATCAGAAGTGGCTTAAAACAGCACCTACAGACATACCCCTTGTTCCTGATCACATAAGTAACTCATCTACCCTTCCATTTTACATAAATAATATGGTTATAAATACAAAATATAGGCCAGAATTTACCAACATATTATTCTAGATGAAATATGTTTGGTGAAATAGACAACAAAATATACAAAAAATATTTTTTCTGTTTGGGCTAAAGAGAAAAAAAATACAACTGAAGAGATTTTTTTTCATAACAGTGTTAAATAGGTTTTGTGCTCTGGAGAGCCTTCAGCATTCATTATAGAGCTAACCAAAGCTTCATTAAATATCAGTCTAGCAGGTATATATGTGGTACCATGCTCTGGCCTCAGGAGCTCCCCTAGGCAATGTTCTATAGGTTTCTTTCTTCTGTCATTTTGCTTTGACTTGAAGCGATTATCGCTTTTATCATTGACAGTGGAGAACTCATTCCTGTGTGCATTTCATTTTCATTATTCCTTTCCCTGTGAGGATGACTGACACACACATTCTTTTTAGTTTTTTAAGGTATCATAATTAATCATTTTAAATTCCTGCCTTAGACTGCTCTTTTATTATCACTGTTGAGTAAAATCAGCTTAAAATGTGCATTTGTACTAAGAAAACTTTCTGGAATCTCATGGTCAATTGGCTAAAGTAAAAGACTGAAGACTTTGTATTTCCTCTCAGCTACACTATTTTTACAATGGTTTAATTCTATTTATGTGAATATGGTTAGTCTCAATGTATACCAATAGGAAAAGAATGTGGTCCCAAGAGTGAGCAACACTTGAAGTCATAATTTGCTGTAGGTTGAAATACCACTATATTTTCAGACCTCACATTTCTTGTAGCTCAGTATCAGTGCAGATAGTTATGAATAATAAACTTGCAGTCAAAGCAGTGGTCTCAGACTGAGAAAACTGGGGTCCAGTTATTTGTATCATGGATAGCATACCTTCTTTGGGTGACTCACTAACTATACCCCTCAATTCTTCATTCAAAAAGTTGAGAGTGCTTTGTTTTTCCTTCTTGCTGTTTATTTATATTGCAAGCCCTTTTTGTACAGGGACCATCTTTTTCTATAGTTTCTATCATAATCTTATTTTGGTTTGTTGTAATACAAATAATAATGATAAGCAGCTGCTTCTGTAGTTCCTACATGCAAAATAAATCAGCTGAATGAAGCAGCACCTACAGACATACCCTTTAACATCAGCAGTGCTCTCACTACCACTTCAATGAAAAGGCAATACATACCTTTGAAACAGCCAGAAAATTTGCTGTAACTTACCCCTTATTGGAAATTAAAAGTAGAATCTAAAGGGAATTTCCTTGAATAAAATAAAACTTCAAAAAGTAATACGAGGCAATGCTAGTCATGTTGCATATAGCTTGTTACTGCTCCTAGAATTACTTACGGCAGTTCCAGCACAGAATGGTGGTTGGGCTAGCAGCATAGCATGTAGACCAAGTGTCCATTTGCAGTGGCAAAGAGACAAGAGGCCACAGAGTGACTGGGGATGGGCCCTTCTCATCCTCCTGCTGCCAGTCACTATGTCCGCTGGGGCCCAAGGCTCCCAGATTCTGTGGTAGGCCATTCTGTCCAACCCTAGCCATGAAGGATAGAGTAGTCCATGGGCCACTAGTTTGACACCCTCACTTATGTCATTGAAAATTATTTGCAGTGTTATAGAATATGATTTTTAATTGTTTTTCCTTTTTCTTTATTACACATCCTATTCCTGCTAGAATGCTTTGGTTTGTTACAGCAGGACAATGATGAGACTCTGAATAAAAGTGTATTTTCTTGAAGGAGCAGCACAGGAAGTTCATAGCCTAATGCAAGATTTGTTAGTTGGAAGCTACTTTTGTCTCTTCCCTGTTCTAAGCTTCTGTGTGTGATGCAGAAAGCCTTCAAGTTGTTAAGCAGAGGCAGCATATACCTGGAAGCCGTAGCACCTACTGGAACCTTTCCATCCACCACATTCTTAGCATACACAAGCCAGCCTTTGACCAGCCTCAAATTGTGACTTATAAGAGCGTCCTGGAAACATTTTTAGATATCTGTCCCCAGCTAGGTTTTTAATGGATGGAACTACCCTTAGTTTCTGATGCATGTTTGACTCCATAAGAATATTCACAATATGATTTCTAGATGATGAATTAATGTTGGTATATTGTTAATTAGGAATGCATTTATTGACATCAACAACATATGAACTAAACTTTATACCTTCTCTTTAAGAATGCAACGCAGCCTCAATTCTATCTAATTATTATTGTTAATATCCCAACCCTTATATGTGGCAGGCACAGCACACATACTGGGAAGATATAGCCTCTGCCCTGAAGGACTTGCCTAAATCTTGATTCTCCAGCGCGATCCAACAATGCGGATCAAGGGATTCCTTCACACACCTATGCCACTTTAGCATGTATAGTAGCTTTTAGACATATATCCTTATTCTGCAGTTGGCTTTAGGCTGGTGGACCCTGAACCTCTGTAGACACAGATGAACATGTGGGTTATTTATATCAATTATACCTGGCTGCAAGTGCAAAATAGAATTAAGGAAAGACACTTGGTTTCCTTTATTATACATTGTCACAATCTTTACTGTAAAATTGCCACACATCTCTCTGACCCATTGCTCAAAAATGCAGAGATCGTTGTTTTAAGGACTGGTTCTGTATCACTAGCTCAGACTGAACAGGGATATAAAACATCTTTGAATTGTTAGGAAAAAATACTAAAATAGATATTAAATGGAGATACATGTGAGCTAAGTTCTTAAGTCATATTCTCTTCATAAAAATGTTTGGAGGAAGAAGGTGAAAAGAAGCTGGCTATAAAAGTGAAGTAAGAATAATTTGGTACATAAGAAATTATTTTATTCCAAAAGGGGGGCTAGCATTTTACAATAATATACTTAATTAAGGATGAAAATCCAGTACAACTCCTTTCTGGTACAAAATATTTTATTTTCTAAACAGAAGTATTTCTGAATTTATTATCCAAACTTAAAAAAGAAAGAAGTCCCCAGGATGCCAGACTATGAGGCCTGTGGAATGTGGAATGAATGAAGTAATGAAAAGTTTTCTCTTTGTACTGTTTTAGCAGAGGTTGATTGCACAAACATTAGTCAAGAAAAGTTTCCCTTTAGGAGTTTTGTGAAGCCAGATGGTGCCCCCTGAAGCTACCTTGTAGCAAAGTATCTCCCTTATAACTTGAGATATGTCAAATTTTGGGAGCTACATATGGTATTCTTTTTACTTTAAGTATAGCAGTTGGCAGACATATTTTTTTAGTAATTCTGTAATGATCCCTGTTGCTACAATGACTTGCTTTGGTCATATCAGGAGACAGAAAATTCAACACTTAAATTACCAAAGGAAAAGGGCTGATCCTATTTCCCTCTGATTCAGTTTTTCAGTGGGATCCAATACCAAGGATTAGCTGATTTCTAAAAGCCTGTTTGTGGCAGTCTCCTTGAAGGTCTACTGTGTCTGACATAGGCAAGCAGCAAGTGGACACAGAGGCTGGGAAATTGAAGACCTGTACCACACTGTTTTATAACAAGAGATAAGGGACTCTGCTGCATTGCTGCCAGGTCACTGTGCCCAGCTGCTGAGCCCTTCGGATTTCCAGTTTTGGTAGATGGACCAAAATAGGAGGATACTGGAAAGAACTAAATTAGGATGTGTGTATGTGATGGGTTTGTGAAACAAAGGAATATACTAATAGGACAGAATGTGGACAGTATGATGACTACAGGTAGACCAATCAACAATGCCCAAAAGTGAAGAGTCATCAGAGGGAGAAAAATACAAAACCAGGGATTTCAGAGCAGCAAAGAGTCCCTGGGAAGGGAACCCAAGGCTACCATAGACAGAGGGAATACCACCAGTCCATCTCACCCACCCCACTGGGGAGGTGGGGGAGAGGGTCAGCCTCCAATTTTCAGGCTGCTGACATCTGACATTCAAGAGAGAACCTCAGAGAGAAGCTTGCATAGTGGCCAGACATACCTTAACTCTGTGAACCCTGGGAATGGTAGATATATAGAATTGTTTGCCTTATTCTTATCTGCTATCAAAAAATCACTGTGTATCAGAAAATCCACTTATTATTGAATAGAGAGGTTTTGGTCAGTCTGAGAGTTTGGGTCTCCCCAGAACAATGTATTTGGGTTATAAATCCAGTGCCAGCAGCTTTGAGGTGAAATATGGTGTGGCAGGGGGCCATCATGAGGCCAGTCAAATGTTGGCCTGCCCTCCTGTCTAGGGTAGTCTGCCCTTATTCGTTTGCCATTTCTTGCAGTTTTATAACTGTTATAAAATACGGGAGGCTCCTAATTATGTGCCCCAATACCTAGGCCATTATACACAGCTCTGACTTTCCCTATACCATGTCTCATGCCTCGCAGATGGCATCCAGATTATTATCCTTATCCCATTTGCTAACTTCAGCTGCGCTCATTGGACTCCATGTCCCTCACTCATACTGGGCTCCTTGCCCCTCAAGCACACTCAGGCTCCTAGCCATTGCACTCCTTGCCCCTTGCTAGGCTCCATGCCCTTCACACACTCTGGACTTCTTGCCTCTAGGCTCCTTGACTCTCACTTTCCAGACCCTGGGCTTCTTGCCCCTCATCCTCTCTGGGCTCCTTACCCCATGCTGGATCCCCATGATCCTGCTGACCTCCTTGCAGGGTTACCCACCAGGTTGTGGGGTTATAAGGCACCCCATACTCACCTGTCACTAGGGAGGCAACTGGCCTGGTATTTCTTGAGGACCGCCTTGCCATAGGCAGACCCACCAGATGATCCTACCCCAGCAAAGTGTAGTTTTTGGTCATTCTCCTGGAACAGGAGCCTCCTGCCATCCCCATAGCTCCCCTTATCTCCAAGATGTCATGAGCAGCAGCCCCAACCAAGTGGTGTTCTTTCAGCTGCAAGCAGCAAACTGCTAGATCAGCTGTCAGGGTCTGGGTTAATATGGAGACTGCTCAGTCACCTCCTCCAATCACAAGGCCCTCCTGCAGTCTTGTGACTGCCTCATTAGGCTGTCCTGCACCTGCTGGCTGTCCTGCTGCCTGCTCTTGCCCAAAGGTCCTCTGCTACATATGGTTTGGACCCACGTCTGCTAATTGAGCTAAATGTTCAGATCACTTAGGTAGTCCAAGAAGCAGTTTGTTTGTTTGTTTATTTGTTTTGGTGGGTGTTAATCTCTAATGTAAAATAGCTGGTATAATGAGAAATATCACACTTCTCCAGCCAACAAACCATCTCTTTAAATTAGTGGTAGGAATTAGGATCTTTACAATACTTATAAACTGTTAATCATGTAGACATTACATTTGTGATTATCTTTAAAAACATCTTAGAATGCAACTAATACGTATACATATGAGGGAAATGTTTGTGTGGTAGAGCACTTCTGGTGTCTGCCACTTTAAGAGCCTGAAGAATCAACTGGCAGGTGTGGCCGAGCTCTGATGAGTGGCCATTTTAAGATCCAAGCCAGCAGAGCTGCAGGCAGCATCTGCTGCTTGGCATTGAGGAAACAACATCTCCCAGTGGAGCTTCTGCTTTGGTAACACTAGGTGGTAAGGGCAAGAGCTCATGGGCATGGTTAGGAGGCTCTTGGCACTGGGCATGACCTAAAATTGCAACCTGTCAGGGATAGGTTGCCTGGTGGGGCTGTTTGTGATGGAACAGCCCCCCAGAAATGCCAGGCTAGTTACCACGCTGGTGGAAGGGGAGTAGGGATGCATAAACCTCATCCTCACCTTTGGATGGGTCATTTAACAGGCGGAGATGGAACTGGGACTAGCTTCCCAGATTAAGGACAATAAGAAATGCTTTTTTAAATACATAGGAGGTAAAAAGAAGGTCCCGGGTAATGTGGGGCCCTTGCAGGACGTGTTGGGAAACTTGGTCGTCACACCAGAAGACAAAGCTAACATGTTTAATGATTTCTTTGCCTCTGTCTTCCTAAGAGGGACCAGGACAGCCACCTCCCTGCTGGGCCCCCCTCAGGCCCCAGGGGAGGCACACCTAGGCCAAGGGTTAGCGAGGATTTAGTTAGGGAGCTTTTTGAGGGGCTAGACGTTTTCAAGTCAGCCAGTCTGCATGATCTCCACCCTAGAGTTCTAAAGGAACTGGCCCAGATCATTGCAAGTCCCCTGGTATGGCTTTATGAGCACTCGTGGTACTCTGGAGAGGTACC
>NW_017728912.1:3056089-3071792 GCF_001723895.1 Crocodylus porosus | reverse complement strand
GAGGGGGGATCTTGTGGCCTGTTATAAACTAGTCAGGGGGGATCAGCAGGCACTGGGGGAGTCCCTGTTCCCCCAAGCACTGCCAGGAGTGACCAGGAATAATGGTCACAAGCTGGCAGAGGGTAGGTTTAGGTTAGACATCAGGAGGCGCTAGTTCACAGTCAGGGCAGCTAGGGCCTGGAACCAACTTCCAAGGGATGTGGTGCAGGCTCCTACCCTCGGGGTTTTTAAGAGGAGGCTAGATGAACACTTTGCTGTGGTCGTTTGACCCCAGTACTCTTTCCTGCCATGGCAGGGGGTCGGACTAGATGATCTGTTCAGGTCCCTTCCGACCCTAGAAACTATGAAACGATGAAACAGCAGAGACAGTTGGGACCAGGCATGACTGTGGCCACCTGAGCCCATGTGGGGTGCAAGGCCACGAGGAGTGACAGTGGTGGGCCAGACACATTGGTGAGTGGCACCTGAGCCTGTGGGGGGTGGGGTGTTTGACCCCAGGCCCCAGCATAGGGAGCAGAGTATGTACTTCAGTGGAGGTGGAAGTGTAGAGCAGGGTGCAGTGCGGCACCTAACAGCCTACACTACAGTGGCAGTTGGGAGGCCTGGAGAGTCTAGCAAAGGGAATAGAGCTGAGTGCAGAGGCAAGGATCCCAGAGGTTAAGAGCCCCAACTGTGTGTAGGGGGGGGGCAGGGAGCCCAGTGTGAGTGAGGGGCACAGAGCCCAATGAGAGAGGCCAGAGTTAAGGGTTGAGATATGGTTGCAACATATGGACGCTGAGAGGAGCGAGTAGTGAGGCCCTGTGAACAGGGGGCCTCAGATGAGGCCTGTGATGAAGGGGTGCAAAAGGGGCCCCGGTGAGTAGAGGGGCTTGAGGTTCGGCCTTGCTAACATGGGGGGCCAAGTTAGGTCCTGGTAAGCCTTAGGGCACCTGAGGCTGCAGGTCGGCTGGAGGCTGATTGGGTGGGGTAGTTGAGGAAGTACTGCAAGTAAATAATGGGGTGAGTCAGGAACCCCTAATTCAGAGCAGCTGGGTGAGCAACCCAAAGAGGGACAAGAGTCACTCCAGTGTTCTGCTAACCACCCAGTGCTTGCTTGGATGAAGGCCGCGGGAGAGGCCCAAGAGGCCTTGCACTTGCTGGCCAGGGAGTAAAGGGAAACAAGTGCCAGGACCTTCCTGGTGAGGGCAGGGTGAGTGTGGCCTTAGGAAAAGGAGGGGTGGTATAAGAGTGGCCCTGCAAAGGGGCAGTATAAGAGAGACCATGTGAGAGGCAGTGGAGTAAGAGAGGCCACAGTGAGAGGGAGGTGGTATGAGTGTGGGCTGTAACAGGGCAGAAGGTGAGAGGCCTAACGCTGGGATGAGTTGAGGCCAGCCTCAGGATGAAGCAGAGCTCAGCTGTAAAGAACATCTGGAAGGTTTGGGATGCAGTATGGGGTGGTTGGAGCTGCATACAAAGGCCCAGGAGAACAGGATGTATGAAGGGCAGCCTCCCACCTAATTAAAACCTTAATTTTTGAACAACAAGGTGTGGCAGGTGAGGAAGGTGGGTGGCGTGCCCTGAAGTAGGTGGGAAACTAGCACTGTGGCTAGTCAGGGAGTCCCCACTTTGCCCCAGTTTGAAACATTATATTAACATTTTTGTAACTGGTATTCATGAAGAGAAAATAAGTTTCATACACTTTATAGTTCTTGGCCTGTTGCCTTGGAAAAAATTCTTACCAAATTAAAATCCAACAGAGCTAGTAGACTTATAATTAATGTTGATTAAAGGCATCTAGCATCTGAAAAAATTAAACAATTTTTTTTGTAACTTCTTTATGCATGATAGAAGTAGTCAAGAGATAAAACATTATAAGGAATACCTTAGCAGCAATGAAAACATAATTTGATTTTTCATTATTTTCTGTTTCACTGATATACTTTCCCCCTATAAATTTATAAGGCAAAGCAGATAACTCTGTGGGAACATTTGGTAATTTCTTGATGATTTCTCACTTTTTCTGCAAGTAATTGTTATCTATTGTTGATGCAGTGGGTAACTCAGTTTCACTCCATGTTGAAATCAGGAGCAGTTTAAAGGGGGTGGGGATTCCCACTATGGAGCACTAAGAAAAAAAAAGACAAAACAAGTTTTAGTGATACTAATAAAGGCATGATAGATGCTGGTTTCTTTATCTTTTAGCTGTTGGAAGGAATACTGGCAGAGGTCAGACAGAAGCCTCCAAAATCCCTGTATTTGTGGGGAAAATGAACAAATATTATCTATTCCACCAAAAGATGAACCTTATTTTACAACATAGTGTAATGTCAAGTTGGTTCAGGGACACCTGCCAATACCATAACAATTCATTTTTTATCCACCACTCAAGGAATGAGAATTCTGAGTGTGAAGAAGATACTATTGACTCAGAGCCCACAGCTTTCTTCGGAAAGCACTGCACCAAGGAACTGTTAATGTAAGAAACCACTAACTAGTAATGTTCACTCCCCTCATTGATTTCAGCAAGAATGGGGACTAAAGTATAAATTTTATCAAAACTAAAGTGAATGAACTGAACAATTATGTAGCATTGAGATGCTGTTCAGCCATAGGAACTTAGGCATTTTACAAATACTGTACCAGACTTTCAAGGGAATTTTGGAAAAAAAGCAATAGAGTATTTTTTCCTAGATATAATCTCAATCCTGAACACACAGAACTAAGAACAGAAGGAAATGTGAGTACTTGTATGTTTTCTGGACAGACCTCTTATTTTAAAGGCAAAAGGCCTGATAAAGCTCCTACTTCTACAACTATGATTTGGGAACAAGGACCATATCTACATGAGACAATGCCTGTGCAGTAGTCCATGATATGGCAGAAAGTATGGCATAAAGTGTGACGTGATGCTAGTGGGCTGTAGTTTCAAGCTACTGCAGAGTCAGCATCATGAAAAAGCCATTCAGAAATGCTACTGTTCAGTAACTCTGGTTACTTTAATGTGCAGTCATTTTATATTTGTTTATACAGGTACTAAATAGCTGTGCAGTAACAACTGCACAGTCACTGTGTAGTGTAGACCAGGTTGGTTTAAATTAAAACCAGGACAGGGCTAAGTCTTTTAAGCATTTTTGTGTGTGCGTGCATGTGTATGTATATGTCTGTGTGTGTTCAGAAAGCAGTTGGCTGGCTCCCAGAGGTCAGAAGCCGTATACATGGCTTCATTTTTTTAATAAAAACTCTTTGTTAAGTCAATCATGTTTGACTATCATAGGCTTATTTGCTGTTCTGCCCATTTCAATTGCAATCCAAAGAGCCAACATTTATTGGATTTATTTTCTGTTATTTACAATGGAAATGAGCTCATCACTATTCCATTTTATATTTCATATTAATCAATTCACTTTTCTAGCTTGCAATCAATTTATTAGTTTCATAAATGCTTCATAAATTATTAATGATAACATAAAACAACAAGAATCCAGAAACTAGTAAGAACTGATTCCCTATGAAGACTGTGGCCTCAAGCCACTTCTGTGTGTGAAGTAAGACATGTATCAATAGTATCAGTGCCATCTTATAACAAAACATTGTTTGCATCTCTCTGTATGGTTTAATTTGACAATATTTTTTTCAATATAGGACTGCATATGAGAAACCATCTATAACCTCTTGGGGATTAAAGGGTTAAATCTTTAGCACTATAAAATTTTGACATCATGTAGCATAGAAAGTTTCTTTTACTTGTCCATCTTAGGCAATACAAACACACATGTCCTATTCAAGGTTAAGAAAAAATAAGACATCTCAACGGTGTCTAAACTTTTATTGAATAATAGAGAAAAAATACTTTAAATAGAACTGAGTGAAAACGTATCTTTATATACATTCTGACTAAATCCACTTCATGATTCAATATGTCTATGTTTCTACATTGTTCATTTTCCCACAAACAGTAATGCTACCATCTTTGTATATGTTGGGGAAAGAGTTTATTAACATGTAGATAGCCATATTGTCTGTGAACAAGTGTATTGTGTTTGACTAAGAACATTCATCTCAGAATGACTTGCCAGGTTCATTCTGTATATAAAAGACAAGTAATTAGTGAGATTTTTACAAAGAAAAATATTATAAACTTGGCTTGAAAGCCAATACATCACATATTTGCTCTCCCACAACCAGAAAGTAGTGCAACTGTACTTACAAATTGTCCCTGGTTTTAAGCCAGTTATGGAACTCCTTCTTGTGTATCCCTTCATAAAGAGCTACCAACACTTTCCTTTAGAGATAAAAATCTCAGTAATTTCTTCAGACACTTAATTTGTTTTGCAATGTTGCTTCAACCAATTAGGAAAAGAATCAATACAAAATGACTGAGTTAACCAATTATACTAGCCAAACATTGAATACTCAAAAGAGAGTACTTTGAAAACCCACAAAACTATGTACATTTATGAAAACTATTTGGCAAACAACTATATAAACATATATACAAGTAAAGATACAAAAAAATCACACTCAGGTCATAGATAATTTAAAAATTGGTTTAAATCAATTTAAAATGTTTCCTAAGGAGTACTGAAGGTAGGCCAGGATTGTTCTATTTTTTTGGATTTTTTAAAATTTATCTCTATATTTATTTTATAAATAATAAACAAAAACTTAATCCTAATCTCACATTAAATATTTTTGGGAGATTTCGGGTGTGTCTACGTGTGCCGATTTAAGGCGCATTAGCTATTTTTAAGGCACATTAAGGGTGTGGGTCTACATGAGCACACCATTAATGCATCTTAAAATGATGATTTTAGGCTATTCACACCTAAATTTGATACCTGCAAAGGAAGTATCAAATTTAGGTGCGAATAGCTAACCTACCTTAAGTGACCACCTTAACACACATGTAGATATGCTAAGGCTCATTAATGCTAGGTATATCGACTGATTTAGGGTTAACTTGAGTCCCAAGTCAGTTCACACACTGTTAACATGCCTCAGCATGTGCATGTGTAGACCTAAATCACTTTAATATAAGTTAGGCAAATTTGCATTAAATTTAGGAGCGCGTAAAAGCACATGTAGACACAACCTTAGGACCTATAAATTGAGTTAAACAATTTATTAAACTTTTCACTCATCCACTACAGCTTAATCTTCCATTTTGTAAAATGAAATCCAAAATCCTGGCTGTACTTAATAGTTTTATCACTGTGACAACTAAGATTAGTCTTTCCTTTTTAATTAAGAAATCATTGCTGTTCAGTACTGAGGTTGGGGACGAATTTTTTGATGCTCATTTTGTGACAATTCTCCCTCACTTGCACAAGTGTAAATCATATTATTTAGATTATTTATCAGATTTACCAGTGTAAATCTCAATCACAATTAATTTAATTAATATTTTTGTTCTGTTACAGCTTTTGCTAAAATAATACAATAAAATGAACAATAAAAATCATAATTAATATATACATATTAATTATAATATATACTTTATTTCTGCTAAAAGCAAAAACATTATATATTCCACCAGTTTAAACAAGTTAAAACAGAACAACCTCTATGATGATACAAAAATAGATAAAATGAAGCAGTGGACAATAAAATAAAACAGGTGCATGTTGTTTGATCTTGGTCTTTGTTCTTTATGTAAGTAATGCAAATTCACACAGGTTCAAAACTGTTAAGAGAAGCCAGAGTGCCTTCATTAGCAGAGTACAGGCATACCTTGTTTTATTGCGCTTCGCTTTATTGCTCTTCGCAGATATTGGGTTTTTTACAAATTGAAGGTTTGTGGCAACCCTGCATCGAGCAAGTCTATCGGCGCCATTTTTCCAACAGCATTTGCTCACTTCGCATTTTTTAGCAATAAAGTATTTTTTAATTAAGGTATGTACATTGTTTTTTTAGACATAATGCTATTGCACATTTAATAGACTTCAGTATAGTGTAAACATAACTTTTATATGCACTGGGAAACCAAAAAATTCGTATGACTCACTTTATTGCAATATTTGCCTTATTGCGGTGGTCTGGAACCGAACCTGCAATATCTCCGAGGTATGCCTGTAGTTAAAATGTTATATTAATAGGGAACCATTTTCCTCTTATTTCTTCAAACTAAAAACAAGACCACAAATAGTGATTTACTCATCTGGCCCTTTCTTTCCATCAGAACATATTCTGTCCAAATCTGCCAGAACTCATTAGAGTGAATTGCAGTCTAGTAATGACCAGTCATTGTTTGTTGTTTTATACTGCAGTTAGGTAGGTTTTGCAGTCACAGGAGTGCTTTATTAGTTTTAAAAAGGGGTAAATTGGAGCAAATCTCTCTGCCTTCATCTCTGTCTGTATGCCCTTAATTCTTAAAACTTATAATTTGTTTTAAATATAGGGAAAATATTGGGTCAGTGAGCCTTAGTACATTCCCCATATCATTTGTATGGAGGAAAATATATCTAGTTATTATAACTGTTTAAGCATCCAAGAAAAGTTTATTTGGAAAAGAAGAGTCTTCTAAAATTCACTTGTTGGGCAAGTCCAGACAAACACATGTGTGGTTTGCAGGGCCTCAAAGCTGTCTGAGGCACAACAAATGACATATGGCACAAGTGTAACCAAAATTTGATATTAGGAACTCCCAGTACCAAAAAAAAATGGGTGGGGCTCACAGAGGCTTGGTTCTCCAAGGAAATGCTCTAGCTGCCAGCCAGAGTGTCTCCCCTCCTCTAGCTGTCCCCTGTCTCCTCTAGCATGGCAGAAGCCAGGAGGAGTGAGGAAATGGCAGTTTCCTTGAAGTAGGGCAGTTTGCCCAACATCAAACTGCATATGCAAGGGTATATGCAGAAGGCAAAAAGGAGCAGCACAAATTTGTTGTAGTGGCACACCTTTGGGTCTTGCCACTTTAAGGGCCTGAGCATTCTGTGAGGCAGCCTGCAGGTGACTACAGAGCCAATCAGGCAGACACATGATAGCCAGCAGGCCATCTGTTTGAAGCAGGGCTGAGCAGCCTGAACATAAGAGCAGACTGTGAGGACCACAGCCAGCAGTTGCTGCTGGGATGCTACCAGAGTAACATGTCCCAGCCTGAGTACTGCTGCTCCCAGGAACTTACAGAGCTCAAGAGTAAGAACTATGGGGAAGGAGGAGGTTCCTGGGGACCCAGGGGGTGCCAAGCCCTGAGGAAAAGGTTATGGGCCTAGGAATAGCAAAGCCAGCCCAGGAAGGGGCCTAGAGTTGTGAACCTACTGAGGGTCTAGGCAACCCCTAATGAGAATTATCAGTGACAGAGGCCAGGGGAACTCAGATGATCCTAGCTGAGTGAAGGGCTGCCTTGTGTAAGATCTCTGGGACTCTAGGCAAGGCCAGTAAAAGATGGCTGTTTATGGTGGAGCTCAGTGGAGACCCCTGCTGACTAAGGTCAGCTGCTGCTGCACAGGTGCCTGGGAATCCCGACTGGTCAAAGCAAGGGGACCAGAGCCAAAATGCCCAAGGGCAAGTAAGCCCACCATGAGGGGCAGGCCAGGGCTGCAGAGAGCTATCTGGGACCTCAGTTTGTCTGGAGGTGGGGCCAGAGATGGAAACAGGGTGAAGGTCCTTTTGACGTTGGAGACATCACTGCCAAAGGGAGAATAGGCTTAGCTGATCAACACACTGAAATGATGGCAACTGACGCCCAGCCTCCTGAAGGGAGGAAGGGAGGGACTAAAGGGAGGGATCCTATAAGGTGGTCAGAGAGAGATGGGCCAGTGGATGAGTACAGTTTGTGAGACAGAGTGCCCTGGAGTGAGCAGTTCAGTAGAAAGAAAGACCAGGGCAGGTAGGCCTGCGGTTGGTCCTGGGGAGTAACCTAAAACTACACCCTGCTGGGGAGGTTGGTGTGGTGGACCTGCTGTTGGCCAGGCAATGCCACACCAGTGTCTCCCTCATTAACAGTGAATATAGGGTGCAGGAAAGCCTCAGTACCCACTGTTTTACGGGTTACCCTGTGGAAGGGAAAGGCTAGGGGATCACACCCTGAGAGAAAAGCAACAGGCTTGGGCAACAACAGGGTGGCCAGAAGGGCCTGAGGCCCAAAGCCTGAGAGTGAAGATTGGGCAACAGCATAGAGGCCGGGGCAGCCGGAGGCCCAAGGCCTAAATCAGAGTGAGGCCTAGTGGCAGGCTGACAGTGAGGTCCAGGCATTATGATGACTGAGGCCTGAGTGGGCCATAGGCCAAGAGTGGAGTTCAGGCACATGGATAGATACCTGAGGTCCATGGAGCGTAGGGCTCTGTAGCTCCAGTGAGGTGGTGGACTAGTAACCCCAGTGACAGGGTACTGTGTGTAGTGAGAGTGAGAAGGGCTAGGAGCCTGAGAGGTGGGAAGCCCAGAGCGTGTGTGTGAGTGAAGGCCCCAGTGAGGGGGCATGTGGCCAATGTATGTCTTCAGATGCCTGAGGTAAGGTTTGGGCCAGGGGGCAAGTTCAGCCCAACAATGGGGTCAGGGAAGTAATAGTGGATAGTTTGGGCCAGTGGCCTACTGTAGACCAGCAGTGGGACCATGGGATTAATAGTGGAAGTGATTTTGGATGCCCTCTGCAAGGCATGGGACATGGTAAAGGGAAGGTTGAAGGCATGTAGTCTGTCCTTGGCAGTGGGACATTAAATGGGCAGCCTCCTGCATTTTTACTTTCAGTTTTAATATATCAAAGCATGGCGAGTGAATCAGGGTGGACTGCCTTACACAGGTAGGCATGCTGATACTGTGACTGACCCCAGGGACAGCCTGTCACATTAGTGTTGCTTCCTTTTTCCCTGCTGCAAGCACACACCCCTGCATGTGGGAATGCACCTGTTAAAGTATCTGGTAGCTGTAAAAGATTTAATTTTCATCCAATACTTTAGAATTCTTAATTGAGCTAAGGTGCTTATGTAATCAGGCCCCCTTCATAGTGAGGAATTAATATATACATAGGTATAATTAATATAGACACCTTGTCAATTATTCTAGTTTAGTTTAATTTATGTGTAATGAGTCATAAAATAAATTCCATAACGGGAATGCACAATGTTCTACCATCAGAGAATCAGAATCTTTTGAGCAGAAGCAACCAAGAGCACTTGTTTTCAAACAGATCTGTACTTCACTGCAGATTACTTTGGTCACATGCAAGCAGACATGTATATCAAAATATTAACACACCAAAGTCAGAAATGAGCAAAAGTGTACACTCTGGAGCTTACATATATTTCACAATTTGGACACATATTCCTTCATCACTTATACTCACAAAAGATGAGTTTATGGCTATGTGACAACTTTTATGTTTTTGAATGTTCCCCAATAAATACTTTCCAAATAAGCTTTTGCAAGAAGAACTACAAGACGTAATGCTTTCTTTTCTTTACTACCAGAGGGTTTAAACTCACATAATTTAAATTGAAAAGGAGTGCTGGTTCTAACAAAACAATGAATAATTTTACTGAACTGTCTTGTTAAATTTTCTGGTCTCGACACTTCATTGGTTATGATGACAGTCAAGTTACATAGTGTAACAAAGTGGGCTCAACCAGCTGGTGTAGAGCATATTAGAATAATGTATCAAAGTTGAGATATTTAAAACACAAGCATTAATAAATTTATAAGCTGGGCAGAATGTTTTAAAATAACAAATCTACTATTTAAAAAATAATCAAACTTTGAAAAAGGTGTATTTTACAGTTAGTTCAAGATATATCTGAGGAAGACTCAAACACACAAAACTGTATTAATCTTTTAAAAAATAAAGGCCTGATTTCAAATCTCAAACCAGTGAGGAATCAGACAAATATTATTATACATTTTGGTAACCAGCAATTATCCAGCTGTTTCATAAAGACAAACAAAAACATGGTCTCTATCTCTGAAAGCAAAAACCAGTCAAATAAAAGTCAGAATAAATGTCAAATGAGGGTGATATAAGAATAAAACCCTTAATTATTGTTTATCAGATTCATTTCTTAACACTTTCCTTCCCCATCATCACAAAGGGATAGGAAACACAGAACTCTACTGTGTGTGAACAGTAAAAATGTCTGATAATTCAGATTCTGTTTTCAGCTGCATCACTGTAAATCAAGAATGACTGTTTATTGCAACAATACATATATTCCAGGTTAACACTGAAAATAATAATTATAATAATAATAATAATAATAATAATAATAATAGTGTATCCCAATGGTGCTCAAGCTTCTGGTCTCATGGGTCATATGGGTAGCCTGGGGCTGGTCTTGGGCTTGGATCCATTGTGGGAGTGGTGCACAAGGTCTATTCCAGGTACGATTTGGCACATTGGCATGACCCTGTGCACCATGTTGCTGCCCTGACTCTGCATGCCAAATTTGGCTGTGGATTGATCCTGCATGCTGGCACAATCCATACCTTGGCTCCCTTTTTCTCTGGTGGACCCCTCACCTTGGTCCGCTGTCTGAGACCTCAGCTCCCTGTCATTGGCCCTAACTTGGTTGCAGCCCTTTCTGGGACCCCAGTTTCACTCTACCATCCTCAGCCTCCTTAGGTTGGGTCTATGTTATGTTGCTGATAGTGGGGAGTGTTTCCTCCTCCCCTGTAGCCATAATATGGTCCTCTGATTCAACTCAAACAAAAAACCTGACCTAACTGGTCCCCAAACAAATACAGACCCCTCTAGGTATCTCTCCTGGACTGGCTGGATTCCAGCTAGCTCTACTAGGAACTCTGTCCTGCAGCAGCCAAGGCCAGACTACCCTTTTCCTGGCCAGAGGCTTGGCTTATATAACCCAAGCCCAGCCCCTTTCTGGTCATGTGACCCTGCACCCAGGTGCTATTAATTCACCATTAAGTGTTTGCCCTTTTCTAGTCCCTGGCTCAGTTTACTTGGGCAGTTACTACTTGTGGCCACTTTGCCCTCAGGCTTTCTATACTTCCCCTTCCCTCTTCCTAATAACAGAGGCAGGGGTTACCAGTTACAGAAAGGATCAAGACAAAATAAAACAAATGATTTGGGGTCTGGAGAATATTGAATCATGTCAAAATATAATACATATGGGTGGGTGGGTCCACATGTGCAGGTGCATGCTGTTTGTGGCACCACACACCATACACAGGCAATGTGAAAATGTATGCTACACTGAACATTTGCAGCATGGAAAAAATTACTACTGGGAAATTCTGGGACCAAAAAAAAAATCTCCCAGAAAAAAAAAACAGTGCAGAGCACACATCAGTAGCATGCACCGCAACAAATGGAGGGCTGGCTGTCCAAAGCAATGCTCTGGCTGCTGGCCAGGCTTTGTGCTGCTGGATCTGCATCCCTGCTGTACCAGGACACCAGGTAATACTGTGAGGGCCAGCGCAGGTGCTGAAGCACATGTACAGGAGCATGTGATGAGGCACAAAGCAGTGGCACAAATCTGTGCCACTGCTATTTGTGTGTCTGCAAACTCATGCCCCTGCATATGGGGACCTGCCCTCTGGGCTGGTCACACAACAAGGACAAAGGAAGACATGATAACTATTTTAGAGCATCATTGTACAGATATGTACATTCTAAATTTTCTGTTATAACAAACTTCCAGTTCAGCTTGTTTTATAAAATTGTTCTTAAATATAAGCATAGAAAATAAAAAACACTGATACAAACATTGAATTTAAAAGGACTTTTTTGGTATCGAGTTTATGGTCAGATCATGGGTTGATGGCATGATAATGAATGGAAATACTGTAAAGTAGGTGAAAGTATATTGTACTGAAATCACGTAAGAAAAGTACTGATTGGTTAATTTTCAATTTTATCACCATGAGTGGGCTCTGACATCCTCCAAAACAAGGATGAGTCTTTGCCATTATGATCCCAAAACAAGTTCTGACCAGAGTGGATTTAAGGAGAGATACGTGGATGACATCACCATTTCTACCAGGTTCTTCCGAATTCTAACCAATGCCTGGATGTGACTCTTGGAAGCTGCTATTAGGCTCTCCCTGGCACATTATTTTCTGTTCCCACTCTTCTTTGCTATCTTTTTCTTTCTGACATCTGTCTAATGAAAGTCTGACTTAGCCAGCCAAGACAAATCTGCCTTTTGCAACACTACAATGAGCCTGTGACCAGAAAGGAAGCCTAAATGCAATACCTTTAAACAGCATAATATTGGTAAAAGTTCATAGTGGCTGATAAGACAGTTCTCTAAAAACTACTGAGGAGGTCATGTTACGGCAGTTTGGTAGTAAAGTGAGCAAAGAGTTAATGTGGCATGCTGTACTGTGGCACTTCCTAGCATGGTCCACTGTCAATGTAATTGTTTTCTGAGAGATGGTCTATCTAAATCCTTCCTTGCTAAACCCCTTAATGATCCTGATCAAGACCATCCAACAACCCAACTGAAACCTGCCACTCTCGTTGTAGTTACTCAGAGTTATTCTTCAAATTTAACTTCTCAATAAAAAACTCAAGCCAGTACATGATGCCTGCCCACAATGTATACCATGGATTGTATCATCCATTTTAGAAAGAAGTCAGGTTTTGAAAGAGATCCACTTCCATCCACTAATCACATCACTAGCCTGCCACCTGAAAGACATGTAGACCCCTGGCATCTACCATGCCTCTGTTTTTGCAGCTGAATTGGCAGGGTCTGCAGACTCAAGAATCAAGACACTTCCTTCTCTGGCTAGCCTATGGTAAGGGTTATTAATTTGGAAAATGCGACATCCTGAGGCCAGTCCTCCCTAACCTTCCTGCCATGCCTTGAAGTAATGAAATAAGATGGAAAAAATGTGGGAGACTGATCAGTTATTGCCCTGATGCCAAGGGCATAATTAACAGTTCTGCCCTCCTCTTTTCCATGTTTCATGCCTTGCAGATGGCATCCGAAAATCAATACCAGATATTACTCCCCTGGCCCCTTAACTGGGCCATACTTGGCCACTGGCTCAAACTTGATCTCAGGCATCCACAGACATGCCTTGGCCACATGCCCCCTCACTGGGGCCTCAACTCTGGCCAGCCTATACGCAATCTTTCAGGGCCCCAATGGACCCTGTTCTCTGAGGCCTCCAGCTCTAACTCTGCCCCCTCACTGGGGCTGCTACCCCACCATGTCACTGGGGCTTCTGGGCCTTACACCCCTTGGGCCTTAGGTGACTGTCAATGTGCCTGGACCTCTAATTTGGCCTATGGACCACTCAAGGACTCACATGTTTGTCAACATGTCTGGACCCTGCCTCAGACCCCTTTCAATGGACCTGGGCCCTGTGCTTTTCTTTTTGGGTGTGCTCCCCTCCATGGGGTACACACAAGACAGTGGTGGGTGCTCCATACTCACCTTTTGACGGGGAAGCACAGGTGTGTCATTTCCTGAAGACTGCCCAGCCACAAGCAGTCCCACCACACCATCCAACCCCAGCAGGGTGTAGTTTCCAGGGTGCAGGGTCATGCCCCAAGACCAGGAACCTCCTCCATCCCCATAGTTCCTACCCTGACCTCCAGGTGTTCTGGGAGCAGCAGTACTCCAGCTGGGAGATGTTCACCCTTTAGATCCCCAGTTGCATCTGCCAGCTATGCTCCTCAGGACATGGTCTTATACTGAGGCTGCTCTGCCTGGATCCAATCAGGAGGCTTCCTAGCTGTCATGTGGCTGCCTGATTGGCTCTGCTGTCACCTGCAGGCTGCCTCACATCCTGCTCAAGCCCTTAAAGTGGCAAGCACCCAAAAGTGTGCTGCCACAGAAGACAATGAAGTCTAAGATTTACTATATAATTATGCATGTCTAATAAAAAGCTTGGCAAATGTTTCATGAAAAAGGTGATTTTTCAAAAAGAGTTGTTGCGATTCCAAGTCCAAGAAGAAACAGAATCAAGTAGCTGTATGTAGTGAATAGAAAATATTCCTATAAGGCAATATATTTTACATCTTACATTTCCACTTTCCTGAAGAACCACTGAAAGGGAATAGCTCACTGATATCATCTCAGGAGAAAACCCGTAAAATAAATGTTAAAATTCAGCACTGAATAGTAGCATAGATTATAGCCTAAAAATATTCCATTTGTGTAGGAGATTTTATTGTCCTATTAGAAAAATAAAGTTTCCTTTCCATACGCTGGAGGTATTTAAAAGTTCTGAAGTCAGCTATGCTAACTATAAATATATTCATCTTCCTAATGTCAGGATATAAGAATATTAAGGAACTCCATAAAGTTTACATGACATTGGCAATATAGCTGTTGCCCTGGGAATGTGCAAATACTTTTAAGGCATGCAAAAGACATAAAAGCAAATTCATACAGTTCCAATCTGTCATCCAATAAGTTAATCACCATTCCATTAAAATTCCATACATGATTCACAGAGGGAAACTGAAAGGGAGAACAATGTGGCAGACAAGAAAACTGGTGAATTCCATAAAATAATACCACTTACTGCAAAGAAAACATCCAAAAGCATGGAGAGCTAACCATTGTTCGAATCTGCTAATTTTATGTAGCCACTTTGTTTCTCCAGAGGATGTTGTAATTCTCCCACAAATTCTCGAGTTGAAATTTCCCTGGTGCAAGGTAATTTTTGTCAGTGCCCCATATAGCTAGGGGCTGTGTATGATATAGATCTTCACAATTCTATTAATTATTCACTAGCATTTAATCCTTTCAGATCCTACATCAATGATGCAACTTAAAGCTGCCCCAAAGCATCTCAGAGGACACGTCTACATGAGATGAAATGTTGCCATAGTGATGAGCTACAGTGATGTCACTCATCAATATGGCAACATAGCATTGGTGGGCACTAACCATGATGCCACTGCTACTGCTTGCGCATAGCTGTTACTGCACACTAACAGCGATTACTGTGTAGTCATTTAGTACTTGCTGTGCAGTCAGAAGCATGTGTAGAAGTGCCCAGAGTGGTCAAAGTCTGTGACTCACCTTTAAAATCTTGGAGTTATATCCAGCTCCCTAATATACACTAAGCAGAAACATGGAAGAGAAAAAAAAACTGGAAATATCTTTTTGTCAAAGCTCTGTTTAAAAAAATTTTCTACTTCTCATCAGAATCAAAACATGCAATTACATTTAAGGGTTTGTTTTTAAAGAAGCAAGGAAGGACTTTTGACTTTTTAACTACTTTATTTAGGGGTTCAGGGATACAAAAACGGTGGCCGCTTACAAAGCAAAAAACCAAATTACTATCAAACCAAGAACACCATGTCATTGCATTCAACACATCACACCATGATACATTCCACACTGTGTCTTACATGCTAGTTATATGGTTGGAGAGCTGGCCACACAGTCATAACTATAAATAAACAGTTCATACACTGCTCCATCCAACCATACATGTAACAAAACCTTCAACTTCTCACACAAAAGGAAAGCAAAAAAGCAGCCTGGTGGGCGCCCAGGACGCAGCATGAGCTGGAAGTTGTAGTCCGACACCGAGCCAGCCTGGTCTCCCAGACCGGTCATGACATCAGAGCGCGTATTTGAGACGGTCGTCCCCCACATGGCACAGCACTCCCTCAAGGGCCCAGTGTGTCATAGATTTCATAGATTTCATAGACATTAGGGCTGGAAGGGACCTCGGGAGATCATCAAGTCCAGCCCCCTCCCCAAAGGGCAGGAAGTCTGCTGAGGTCATAGGATCCCAGCAAGATAAGCATCCAATTTACTCTTGAAGGTATTCAATGTAGGTGCTTGAACCACCTCCGCTGGCAGACTGT
>NW_017728912.1:3050858-3055329 GCF_001723895.1 Crocodylus porosus | reverse complement strand
GGCCTGTAGTTAGCCAGATCCACTCTCCTCCCTTTCTTGAAGATCAGCACCACATTGGCCTTCTTCCAATGTCTTAAAGGTGGGCTCCCCAGTGCTGACAAAGAGGGTCCTGGCAGGGATGGGATGTCCTGAGAGGCCCCCTTGAGCTTCTTCTCTGTTTTTCTTCTTCCTAATGGCCACCCTTTGTAGCCAATGGGCTGGACAGCTCCTACCCCCCGCCCCGGGGCCAGCTACCTCAGAGAAGGCCGCGGTGGAGGGTGGCTGGGAGAAGGCCCAAGACCCATTGTCTGACAGGGCCTTGGCACTACGGTCACCTAACAACCTCAGCCACCTTGGCCAGGGTGGTCGGGGCAGTCAGGGGGCAAGTGGAGACATCAGCTTCTCCACCCAGTGGGGCCTCTGCACCTGGTTGGTGGGCACCATAGGTGGAATGGATGGAGGAGAAGGCTGGGGAGTAGTCCCAGTCCCTCTGCTGGGTGGCGCTGTCATGCTGGAGAACCCAGCCCCCTCAGATGGAGCAGGGAAGAAAGGAGATTGGGAAGAGCTCCCAGCTTCACTGGATGGGGCCTATGCCCCAGAATTGGATGCACCATCAGTCAACACTACTACAGTCATTGATTTTCTGGCCACTTTCCCACGTGGGCACTGGGCTGCGAGGTGGGAAGAGCTACCACCTTGGAAACACATGGTCTCCCCTTAGAAAAAATAAATCACAAACCTCCATCCATTGAACATAAGTTTCAAGGAGTGAGGCAGAGACTGAGGGCCCTCCCAGAGGAGCATGAAAACCTGCCTTCAAAAAGACAGGACATGCTTCAGTTTTGTGTCCTTGCTTCTGATCATCAGTCAGCAAAAGGGACACATAGGAACCCCATAGGGCTCGAGTTCCTTGGCCAGCTCCCCGTCAGACATATGTGGGTACA
The DNA here is from genome assembly GCF_001723895.1 of Crocodylus porosus. Taxonomy (NCBI): domain Eukaryota; kingdom Metazoa; phylum Chordata; order Crocodylia; family Crocodylidae; genus Crocodylus; species Crocodylus porosus. The sequence goes on along the minus strand of NW_017728912.1, from coordinate 3,054,406 downwards.
CATTGGAAATCACTACTGTCACTGCCTGGGTGTCTAGATGCATGACAAGATAGTGTACACCTGCGATGTCCAAACCTTCTGTGCAAAACCTGTAGACCAGTGTGGAGGTGCTCAGGTAAATCACTGGGACAGTGTTAACATGACCCACACAATGTATGTTATGCTGTCCCAGGAGACCAGCTAGGGCACCTACACAGATTCAACCCTGACATAGGGAGGGGTGTGAACCCTCAAGCCATGGCTAAGTGGGAAGTCTTGAGAGGCATCCCCATGGCAGCTGCTGGGTGTAGGAGCAGCCATTCCTGCTACAACAGAGTTAATTTCAAGAGCTAAAACTAAGGGAATGGGGGAAAAAAATTGTATATTAACTACAAAGATAAGTATCTGGGAATGTGGCCATAAAAAATGAAAAAAAAAAAAAATTAAGTGCCCAGAGAAGTCAGTGGGAAGGGTCAGAGTGAAAAGAGTCAGGGGGTGTTTTATGGGGGTTAGGAATAAAACAGAATCAGAAAAAAAGAAAAGAAGAAAAAAAGGGGGATTATAAGAGCACCCCTCGAAAGGCAAGATACAGAAAAAAGATAACTCCCCACAACCAATAAGTAAAAAAGAAAGAAAGAAAGAAAAAAGAAACAGTAATGTAGCAACTTGCAGACAAAGAATCTGGAAGTGGAGGGGGAGGGGACAGAGAGCAGAGAAAAAGAAGAAAAAACACTGTGAAAATGCAAGAAAAAAACAGAAAGGGAGATAAACAGAAGCAAGAGAACTTTAGACAGGTGGGAGTCAGAACAGAAAAGACAGGAAGCTAGGGAGTCTTATGCTCAGGATCTCCCCATGCAGCTCCAAGCGAGCCTGGTCCAAAGTGTCCAAAGGGGAAGGCAGGAAGGAAGGAAGACAAAGTACCACCATATTTTTGGCTGTGCAGAAACATGCATTTATTTTTCCTGTGCAAGTATTATTTCTGTATATGTAAATACATAGATTTTTAAGTACAGATACCAAGCCAGGTGCCATCTGGATATTTATTATAGAAGCAAAAGTGCAATTAATTTAATCTGTTTTTATAGAGTAAATGACTACTTCAGGCTCTATATATCCAAAATCATGAAAATTGTACAAACCTGACCCCCTGATGTTTTTCAAGGCGGTTTGTTAAAGTTTTTTAAAAGAGGATTCATGTACATTTAAATATTAGATTTACCCTATATATTTTAAATACAGACTAATTTGGAAATACAAATATTATATTTGGAAGTATTACAGCTAAAGAAATATTCCTTATTTCTAAAGTATATTCTAACATGGAGTTTGCAAAAAAATCTAGAGTTTGTTGTCATAGCAAAAGGCAAGGAATTATTTTACTTTTGATTACATCTGACACTACATGTTTCATTTTGTGGATAGAAATATACTGATTTACAAGAAACAAATAGAGTTATAGAAATCCAAATAATGAACCCACACTGTTCTGCATCTTGTGTTTGAATACAAAAGATAGCCCTAGGTAATGCATAAACACAGAACAAGAATTGTTTTATAGTCATATTAGATCTGCAATGCAAACTGGCATTCAGATAACATTAATATAGATAATACATATGAATTAAAGCTATCATAGTTAATGCTAGACCATAGAACTATAAGAGTAAAAGTAAGAATTTTAGAAATGTTATGCATAGGTTGAAAATGCAGAATATAATCTGCCTACAGAAATGGAAAGTATAGGTTCACAAAAAAAAGTGCTTATGATGAAACATACTTCTTAAAATATAATGATATAAATCAATATGCACATTTCCACAATGATGCTAATTTAGAGTGTGAAAGCCAAACTTCAGTTATTTGTTAGCAGCATCTGAGTCTGAAAGAATGCTAGCATTTGTGTTGCTTTCTTCAGTTTAGCCGTTTGTGCATCTGATTGAAGAAACTAACTAGCATGATAAATTCTACAAATCTCATGTACAAGAAGACATTTATTTATATTCTTTATAATGTATTTACAGGAAGTTATCTTCATAATAAATATTCAGGAAACAGTTAATACATTAATGCTTTTGAAACTGAAAAGTGTTTCAGGATTTTTGACTTTACCAAACTTCACTTTCTTCTTGGATCTCTTTCAAAAAATGTAGTTAAAACTTGTGACCTCAGGAGTTCAGCTCATCCTCGCCTTTTGTTTAACATCTTTTATTATTTCATATAAAGATACAACAGCTGGAAATAATGGTACATGCTGATATTTGCTACAGCTAGTAACATTCGCCCTTGTCTTATTTTGTACACTACATTAAGCAAAAACATAACAGGCAGTTATTACTGAGCTTGCTTTCTATTACAGTGAATCTTTGTTACATCAGGCCAGAAAAGCAGGAAAAATGAGAACAGTTGAAAAATAAAAAACAAAATAATTATTCTGTACCATACTGGTCTAGTGATCAGACTCCAGAAACCAGAACATGTTCATTATAAAAGCAGCATTAAATATAGCATTATAGAAAAACAAAGTAATTTTATTATATGCCTTCTTTGGCAATACTGTGAGGCATAACAAGGGTTACGGTGCAATACCTTCATTTCCCAGGTGCATGCTGCATCTGGTATTGAAGTCATCTAGAAAGTATTCAGGCTGTTTATTTTTATTTTTATTTTTTTACTATTTATGAGAAACTGTGCCTGATAGCTGGGCCTGGTGATGTGGACAGTGCTGAATCTCACTATCCCTGGGCACTCTTAGGAAGAGATGGTGCCTATTGACTACATACACAATGCTGCATTCTGAAATAGCTGTTTCAACTCAGGAAAGAGACCTTGGAGTCATTGTAGCTAGTTCTCTAAAAATGTCAGTTCAATGTACAGTGGCAATCAAAAAAGGCAATAAAATGCTGGGCATGATTAAGAAGGGAACTGAAAACAAAACAGAGAATACTATTGAGCCATACATTGTCTTGGGGGGGATGAACCAAGCCCCAGAGTCACGGTGGGCTGGGGTGGCAATTAGACACGGAAACAGGCCGGGTTCTATTGGCTAAGGAGAACTGAGGCACCGGAGCGTAGTGGTTTTTTGTAAACAAGGTGAAGTTTATTTGACTTACACTTAGATGCGTAGGAACCGATGTCTTCAGTTACAGTTAGCAAACTTATGAATGACAAGAACAACAAAGGGGTCTGTTGGCCCACGAGGTTCAGTCTGGAGACTTAGTCCCAGGGCTGGTCAACAGCTCATTGAATGGATAACACAAACAACAAAACAAAACTGTAACGCGGTGAACGATGAAATAAGACGTGACGCCAGTCCAAAAGGGACGAAGAACGGTGCTGGAGTCGAATGCTAGGTACAGCGGGGCGGATGGATGGTTGAGGGTGAAGCCTGAGGTCGGGATCCATGGAATTGAGGTAAGTTCAGCTTTTAGAGGGCCCGTAGCTGGTAGCCGGTGCCGGTTAGATCAAGAGCCAACAGATCAATAGGATCAACGTAGGAAAACCGCGATGGGGAAGACTGATAGGCCTCAGAGCCTAACCGAGGGACAGTCCCTGAGAGCCAGCCTCTGTCC
>NW_017728912.1:3028051-3050638 GCF_001723895.1 Crocodylus porosus | reverse complement strand
CAGGGCTGAAAGTGGGTCAGGGCTGATTGACAGCTCCTGAGGTCATAGAAAGGGTAGTTCAGGCCCTGTATGGAATTTTCCACTCTCAGTCAAACTGAGTTCATGCATTGGCAGCACCTATACTTAAAATTTTGCTCCAACAACATGTACAAAGCCATACATGTATACCTTATACAGGTTCTGGTCTATACATCTCAAAAAGCATGTAGTAAAATTGGAAAAGGTACAGAGAAGGGCAACCAAAATTATCAGGGGTATGGACCAGTTGCCATACCAGGAAAGACTAAAAAAGGGTATGACTCCTTAGTTTAGAAAGGCGAAGTCTTAGGTAGGTTATATTAGAGGTCTATACAATCATGAAGGGTGTGAACAAAGAATAAGGAACTGGTATTCACCAAGTCCCAGAGTGCTAGAATTACTGTATCCACTATAATTAATAGGAGACGTATTTAAAACTAACAAAAGAAAGTCATTTTTTTACTGCAACGTGTAGTTAAGTTGTAAAATTCATTGCCACAACAGGTGAAAGATGCACATAACATAGGTCGGTTCAAAAACAGACTAGACAAATTCATGGATGATGGATCTAGTACTAGCTAGTGAACAGAATGGTTGGAGATATTTCCTCTGTGTTTCTCAACCAATAACTGTGGATGCCAGGAAAGGTCATTCCAGCTGTATCTGGTTCAATACTCTATATCTAAGTCATCTACTGATACCATGACAGGCAGGATGACTGGTTTCACGGACCATTGGTTGGACTCAGACGGCACTTCTGATATTCTTATGTCTTTGCTGTTGAGCCAGCTCTGTGAGCAGTTGGGTGATATCAAAGGGCCTTATCAAAAGCTGCGTGAATAACTATTTTTTGGTTTTGCAGCTGGACTGAAAAATAAAATACAGACTAACAATTTAAAAAATAGTTTGTTCTCAAATAAAATACAAACATTTCGGTTCTTCTTTCAAAAAAAGAAAGACTGAAAATTAATTTGATGTTGAATGAAATGTTCCATGTGACACAAAATGAAATGCCTCATTTTGATTGAAGGAAAAACAAAGGAAATCAAGACTAGCTCTAGAAAAAACTGAAGATCAAGATGGCAGAAGAGAAGACTGTGGCTGGATTTGATAGCAGCCTCTAACAACCTGAAGTGTGGTTACAAAGAGGATAAAGCTACATTGTTCTCCATGGTGACAGATGACAGAACAAAGAGCAATTATCTCAAGTTGCAGCAAGGGAAGTTAGGTTGGATATTAGGAAAAACTCTCTCACTAGGAAAGTGGTGAAGCACTGAAATAGGTTACCTAGAGCTGGTAAAATCTCCATCCTTGGAGGATTCAAGGTCTGGCTTGACAAAGCCCTGGTTGTAATTATCTAGTTGGGGATGGTCCTGCTTTGAGCAGGGGGTTAGACTAGAAGACCTCCTGAAGTCCCCTCCAATCCTAACTTTCTACTGTTCTATGACATCATTCTTCTACTGGCTCAGAGTGCAGACAGAAGTGCAGCTCCCAGCTGTAACTAAGAATGATTTTTGCAACGTGTTCTCAGTTACAACATTACTGTTGGTTCCAGGGGAAAGGGGAATCTAACAGACAGCCCAGGCTCTCTGCCAGTGCTTGCTGTTTTCAGAATGGGAGAGAGGAAAAACAGTGGAGGGAGCTCATTTTTGGAGCTCCCTAGCTGCTGTTGAAGTGTGGGGTGGGTGAATTGGACCCCCCTCCCTTTGGGGGGTCTTCAGTACACTCACCAATCCCCCAAGGGGGAGCTGAAAAACCCACAGACTGAACTCCCTCCATTCCTTTTCCCCGCTTCTATTATGAAAACAGTGACAGTTCTGCAGACACAAGTTACAAAAGATGCTATATCTGTATCTGTTTGCAGCTGTGCATTTGTGTTTGGTCACTGCTATAAACTGCTTTTTGTGCCCAGATCAGGCGAAAATGTTCACTTCTGTCTGCACCCTCAGTACTTAGAATTCTCACTCAGGAACTACCCAAGAGATCCTTTTTAGACCCCTCCATGGTCTGAGTGAATTTAAATCTGCTTCTCTCAGGAAACTGCTGTAATTGCCATGCTAGAAGATATTGGTTTCTTCTGTTAATTCTGATTCTACTTTGCATAAAACAATAAAAAGCCACTGGGACAGGGACTGAAACCCATGTTTTCTGGTTTCTACATGTTCTAATCACCCAGATAGACATCGTCACACTTTTGCATTCTGGCTGAAATAATAAAAAGGGGAAACAGCCCTAACAGAATAAATTGATTCAAATCCCTGTTTTGAACCAGGAAGTAAGTGCATTTGGGCAGGAAGTGCATTTACGTTCTCTTATCTCTCAGAAATATGTTCTAAACCCCTGGGCTGTGGAGCATTTTGAGGAGGTTCTATTTTACTCCATTGTTTGAAGCTGTTCTATATTTTGTAAACTACTGAAATATTTGTAAAGTCAGAGGACAAACAAATGAAGGTTCTCTAGCATGAGATGGAACATCTGGGTTCTAATCCATGCCTATGGAATATTTAAGTATTTTTTTATAAAAAATAAACCAAATCATCAAGAAAGGCTGCAAACCTCTTCCCAAAAAACAGTCTCCAAACTCCTACACCCCGCTGTAAGGTGGCAGGTGCAGATACAAATCCTCAGACAGAGATAATAAATAAGCCTGAATCCCTTACAAAAGTCTGAATGCTATAACTTCTGGTCTTCTTACTAGTAAGCAGCAAATTTCATTTAAACTTGTAACTAGTTGCAATAAGCATTTTTACTATTTGCCAAAAATGCCGCTCAGTGTTAGTCTTACTTTCACTAAGATCAACACTGGTGAAGTGTAAGGGGTATATGTGGGTGCATGTGCACCCCCTGAGCATGGCGGTGCACCCCCTATGAAAAGGTGCCACTGACACTATTGGCAGCACCTGCGGGTGGTTACCACAGAACTGTGGATGAGATGACCCCTACAGGCCGACCCAGAGCATTCCCATTAAGAGTTCTCAAATCACCACACAAAATGAACAGTTTTCCACGCAAAAACCATCACGTGCCCTCAAAAAAGGTTTTTAAATCCCCACACCATTTCCCTCACACACTGTGGGCAGTCAGTGATTGCTTCTGGCAGTGTCTGGGTGGTCACTGCCCCTTCTGCCACTGTTGACAGAACTAGTGACATCTGCAGGAACTTCCTGCTTACTGCAGCCATGCTTCTGCCACTGCCAGTGCTGCTTTGCCCCCACAGCTGCTGGAAGCATTCATCATTCATGAATATGAACAATACCTGTGGACTAGAGCATTGAACTCCTTTGTGCTGGCATAACTCTAGAAAAACATTCACCCAGAGGGCTACCAGAACTACCACAGACAAATGATTTTACAATGAGATTTAAAATCCAGTGAACTTTCTTTATGCGGGAGGGAATGAACTAATGCCATTCTTTAAACAAAATGCCACTTATGTCTGTAATAAAATAATAATAAAAAGGTATAACACATCTCTTATATATTCTATCTATTATGCATATGCAAAGAATATAATTCACTTACATGTCAAGTAATATGAAGACAATGGAAATGATGGCAATGAGGACAATGATTGCCTGAGCAAGATGCCCAGCCTCCTCACAGGGGAACCTTTTCTTTCTGGGAGGGTCTTTCTTATTGTCCCCACCTAGGTGGCTCTGTGGGTGGGAACACAGACCCTTCTGGGTTCTTGGTAGGTCCTCAATCCTGGGGCATGGCTCATTTTTCATACTGACATTCCAACAAATGAATATCAATTTGAATACAAAGGTCAATAAGCCCATCTAAAATTATCAAAACTTGACCCAAACCAGTTCATCTTTGATATCTCTCTAGAGCCTCTGATGAAAACAGAAGTGCTAAGTGGCTCATTCTGTTTTGTATCTGTATCTCAGTGCCTACATTCTGTGACCTAACTAGGCATAGAGTGGCAGCCCTGCTTCAATGTCTGAAGGGCCCATTTTGCCATGTGTACCCAATGTGGGACCCCAAAGATTCCAAACATCACCTTGGTAAAGACTCTGAGACCTTTGAGGTGACTTGAAACTCCAAGGGCAGAAAGACTCAGGCCAGGGTATCTCTAGTCAACAGACTGATTATCAACCTCACTGTGATGGTGTTCAAAGATATGTCTGGGGGCAAAGCCAGAAAGCTAGGCATTGATTAATGAATACTGCTAAGCTACAGGAATCCCAACTGAATTTATCTGGTAGGGGAACATTGGGTTCACAAGAATGGCCAGCTGAATAGCAGGGCTTGATAGTAAGGTGCTTTCAGCCCGAATAGCCATGAGCTATGCCTGAAAACCTCACAGCACAACCAGCAGCTCAGATTTAACTCAGTGGCTGGCTCATTCTGCCACAGCCTGACCAGATTATTAATTCAGCTGCACAAGCTGTCAGGGTCCACAGAGACATTTTCCCAATGGTTAGAACCAGGGGTGTTACCAGCACCCATAGTCAGGGGGCAGGCCGAAGTCAAACTGGAGTTGACATGCTGAGCCAAAGGGATTGCCAGAAGCAGATGTCAGTAAGCAAACTGAAGTCAAACTGGGTTTCCAAAGTTCATGAACTGGGTACATGGATATGAATGCAGGAACATACATCAAGGAAATGATAGGGAGGAGAACTACAAAGAGCAGGGGCCAGGTGCTGCAAGAGCTCCTTAAGAGCAGCCCTGGAACCAGTTAGCAGGCTCAGCTGTGCCTACTTAGGGGGTTGAGTGTTGCTGACCTAATAGCCCAGCTGCAGGGCAGAGGCCTTACAGTAGCCAACAGACAAGAAAGATGCAAACACAGATTTAATGATGGAAGAACAGGATTATTCAGGAGGGTTGTTATCACCTGTGAAGTACAGAGATAAATGAATATCAGGTAGATTATAATGGACCAACAGCATTGGAAGATGATATGTAAGAAAGGGAAGATCAACAGGAGAGTATTCTGGCTAGAGAGTGATCTCTTCAAGAAGCTGAAACTCAAAAAAGAATCTGATAAAGATTGGAATCTTGGTCATAGTACTAGGGAAGAATTTAAGAGTATTGCATGGGCATGCAGGGAGATAATTAGGAAGCCCAAGGCACAATCAAACATGCAGCTGGAAAGGGACATAAGGCAATAAAAAGGGATTCTATAGGCATATTAAAATTAAGAGGAAGATGAGAGATCCCACAGGTCCCTTATGGAATTTGGAAGTCAAGCTATTCACAGTGAAGAGAAAGCTTAAGAATTTAACACCTTTTTTACTTCAGCTTTCACAAATAGGGACAGATTCCAGATAGAACAATGGAAAATTAGGGTTGGAAAGGACCTCAGAAGGTCATCTAGTCCACCTCCCTGCTCAAAGCAGGACCACCCCCAAATATATTGTCTAGATAGGTCTTAAAAACCTGCAAGGGTAGAGAGTCTACAACATCTCTGGGTAACCTGGTCCAGTGTTTTGCTACCCACCTAGTGATAATTTTTCCCTAATATCTAACATAAACTTCCCTTGCTACTACTTGAAATTACTGCTCCTTGTTCTGATATCTGTCACCACTGAGAATGGTTTAGCTCCACCCTTCAGGTAGTTGAAGGCTGCTAGTCTCTTCTCCAGACTAAATAAGACCAGTTCTCTCAGCCTCTCCTCATAAGTCATGTAATGATGACCAGTGTAGTACACAGCAAAAATAGGGAAAGAGATTAACAGCCTAGAGTAATGGCAGAACAGGTTAGGGATTACTTAAAGAAGCTAGATGTTTTTAAATTGGCAGAACTGGATAGGATGCACCCAAAGGTACTGAAAGAGTTAATTGGGGTAATTTTGGAGCCATTAGCTATTCTTTAAGAACTCATGGAGGTTGGGTGAGGTCCCAGATACCTAGAAAAAGGGAGGAATCCACGTTGAAGAATGGGCAGAAGGAAGATCTTGGGATCTAGAGTCTAGTTGACCTGACCTCTATATCTGGAAAAATCATGAAGCAGGCCCTCAAGGAATTGATTGTGAAGCACCTTGAGGAGAACAAGGTGATAAGGAAAAGTCAGTATGCATTCACTAAGAGTAAGCAATGTCTGACCACTCTGGTTTTCTTCTATGATACAGTGACAGGTTCTGTAGATGAAGGGAGAATGGTAAACATAGGACCTAGACTTTAGCAAGGCTTTCAACACTATTTCTCATGATGTTCTCATTAACAAAATAAGAAAATATAGATTAAATGAAAATACTATAATGTAGATCTATAACTGGTTGGATCAACATACTCAGCAAATAGTCCCCAATGACTCAATGTCTAGATGGGAGGAGGTGTCAAGCAGGATTATCCAGGAGACTATCCTGGGTCCAGTATTATTCAACATCTTCATTAATAGTTTGGATGACTGGATTGAGTTCATGCTTAGCAAATTTGTGGATGGCACCAAGTTGGATGGAATTATGGAGACTCCAAAAGGCAGGGCTAGGATCCAGAATGACCTAGATAGACTGGTTAGCAACCAATCAGATGAGATTCAACATGGACAAGTGCAAAGCCCTGCACTTGGGAAGGAATAACCACTTGTACAAGTACAGACTGGATGACTGGCTGGATGATTGCAGTACTGCAGAGAAGAACATGGGGGACCATAAGTTCATGAATATGAGCCAACAGTGTACTCTTACTGCAACAGAAGCTAACAGCATCCTGGGTTGTATTAACAGGAGTGTCACTTGCAAATCAAGAAAGTGATTCTTCCACTCTATTCAGCACTGGTGAGCAGAGTACTCATCTTGAGTACTTTACTTAGTTTTAGGCCCCACACTTCTAGAAAAATGTGGACAGTGTGGACAGTTTGTTGCATAAAGCAACAAAAATGATCAGAGGATGCTCTCAAATTGTCCAGCAGGTTTTAAAGTAAATCTGAATGACAGCTTTTAACAATACTATGCCATCATTTTGCTGAGAAAAAGGTCACACACATACAAACACATGCATGTAAACAGAAGTCCTAGTACTTCTGTAATAGATGCAATTTATGATTGTAACATAATTGAAAATGAACAACTATAACAGGATTTTGGAAAATGGGATAATAGCCATTATTCATCATTAGAACCACCATGCCATATTCCATCCTAAACATACCTGATTCAAAATGAGACAGCATTTCTCTCAGTGTGCTGCCTTCCTGCTGTTTCATTGGCCATATCAGAGCACAGAGCATCTATTTATTCTGTTTGCTATACATTTGCATTTTTGTCTTTTCTTTGTTTTTTTCAAGCTCTTTCCCTTTCATTTTATGTATACTCTCGAGTCTTTTTTATTTATTCTTTTGACTGTATTTATCCTACACTCAAAGCAATATTCATACTGCAATACCAACAACTTATTTAAAAATATGATTGCTGCTCAAACAGTCTACAGCAATAAATGTAACTTTTCCATTTGTAACCTAAGTATGACTAATGCCCATAATTAACTTCACCAGAAGTAGAGTTATCTCCTTTTTTTGAAGATAACTTTGGATCTTTCTTCTGCTGGAAAAAAATCATGAGAAAAAGAACTTTGAACAATTTGTTTGAGATCCAGGTTCTCAAAAAAAATAGTCCATAGCTCAAAGGAATTGCTGCACTGGTTTAGCATACTTGGGGTGAAGGGCAAGAGGGTACCAGCCCTAAATACTATTAAGTGGGTGCTAGAATGTCCATCCCTTAGTCTTTATCTTTTCTAGGCCATCTATAGGAAACAAGTCGGTGCGGCCTCATATTCAGAAGTATGTCTGAGGGCAGGGAGCAAGTGGGGCAAGCAAAGTTTTGCTGCCCTCAATGCAGCAAAGACTTTCCCCCTATCCCTGGGGAGTCTTTGCTGCATCAAGGGTAGCCCTCCACCCAATAGCATATTTGCTAAAGGGAACAAACAGGGTACTAGGGGTGGCTACCAGACAGCCTACACTGTGGAACTACTGCTGCCTGAGCCAATGTTGCTACAGCAGCAGTGACAGCAGTTGCTGCTGCCTTCACTATTCAGAGATCAGCAACAGATAAGACTTTGCTTCCTGTAACAGGGGGTCAAACCCCTGTTGGGAAGAGAGAAGAGAAAAGACTGTCAAGGGGGCCTGGACTTTTTAAGATTAAGACCATTTTGACTAGCAAGGGCCAGGTAAGGCTGAGTGTGCCACATGACTGGAAGTAAGGCATGTCTCAGACAGATAAAAGCTCACTCAGCAGATGGGTACAGGTCAGTAGGGCCCTGACTGGAAGACACAGGTCCTTGCATAAGTAGCCTTGGATGGGAAGAAGTTTTATTGAAGTTCTCCTTTACTATTGGTTTGTTAAACACTAGGTCCATGGGGTGGACCCTTGAGATAGAATTGTGTCCATCACCCCAAGGTAAAGAAGTTTGAGTTGAGGAGTCTTTTTATTTGATTGTTTGACAGACACCTGGTGGACCAGAAGTGACTATAAAGGGAGTTGTGGAGACCACAGGACAGAGTGTCCAGTACTACTTTTCATGAGCACTACTACATATCTGGTTCCTGTTGGCACTGGATTAATGATCCAGCTACCTTTTTCTGGGCAGAACCAAACCCTGAGACCAACCACAATCTCTCCATCTGATAATAGCCAAATTTTATTGATACACAGTGATAGCAACTAAGAATAATGTAAACAATTCTATATCTACCAGTCCTAGAGCTGTCACAGTGGGAAGGTAGAGCTGGCCAGTTCTCGAGCTTCACCCTGAGGTTCTTTCTTGAATGTTAGATGTAAGCAGCTTGGAGGTCAGAGGCTAAGGTCCACCCCCCCTCAGTGAGATGAGTGAGATGGATTGGTGGTGTACCCTCTGTACATGGTGGTTTGAGTTCCCCTCTCGGGAACCCTTTGTTGCTTTGAAATTCCTCTTTTTGTATTTTTCTGTCCCTTGTGATGACTTTTCATCTCTGGGCATCACTGATCTCCCTGTTGTCAGTATGCTGTCCACATTCTGTCTTGTTAGCATATTCATTTGTTCACAGACCCATCACATGCACACATCTGGTTATTTCCAATGCCCTGCTAATTTAGTCCAACTACCAAAACCGGAAATCCCAGGGGCTCTGCAATTGGGCACTTCAACCTGGTCAATGTGGCAGAGTCCCTTATCTCATGTTATGGAATAGTGTGGTACAGGTCTTCACTTTTCTAGCTTGTGTGTCTGCTGCTGCTTGCCTCTGTCACATACAGTGGGCCTTGAAGGCACAAACAAGCTTTTAGAAACCAGTTAACCCTTGTCATTGCCTTATACCATTGTTCTAATGCATATCGACTTTACCTACAAGCTAATTCCCAAAAGCAAACTTCTAAATACCATTTTCTAGCTATTACTTCCTCTGAGGAAGGCTAGTACCACAGGCAAAATAGCTTAAGGACCTGCTGAGTGAATTGAGTGAAGTGACTGCAAAGCTCAAGGTCTTGTGCTATATCTGTGGAAGGATGGATACCCAGGAGTAGCCCAGAGTTCAAGGTAACCAAACTGGGAGAGAGATACTGAGAATCAGAATTGAGAGAGAGATATAAAGGACAGTGGCAAGGCAAAGACCTAACCAGAGAGCCATCTGACACGAAAATCCCTGCCAGGGAGTGAGACCCTCCATTAGGATCCCCCCCTTCCCCTGGTTCAAGTGGGGTTAAGACACCTCCTAGGTTTTTCAAAAAAGTATGGCAGGTGAGCAGGACTGGGAAGTCTCCAAGTTGGCAGTGATGGCAGGACTCACTATTACAAGATGAAAGGACCCCATTCCCTCCACCAAGTCCTATCACACTCCCCTTCCCTTCCCCTTAGCGACTCCACCCTCCAGTGGTTGGCATATCCCTCTAAACTTTCTCCCTGTGTGATGCAGAAGCTTGTGACTCTTTTTCTACAGCATCATCAACAGGATCAAAGTTGTAAGTAAAACCAAGATTACTTAGATTTTAAAGGTCAAAATCAATGTTTGTTTCCACATAAAACTTAAGTGCCACTCAGTGCAGAATTTGATGATGTGGTATTGTTTCCTTTGTAAGATGTGTTCCCTATTCAAATCCTTGAATAGTGACTTCTTAAAAGTTACAGTGAAAGAAACTTCAGAAACAGTGTTCCTGGTCATGCAGCCTGCATGTTAAAGAAACATTTTCATCCCATCTTGCTAAACACAAATGTGTTTACATGGCAAGAGTTGTCTTCTAATTATGTAGGAGCAGGTACAGTTGTTTTCTGGCATGTTTTCTAGCTTATTGCTCTAGGGGATATAAAGTCATAGTCAAAGGGATACAGTAATTTCTGTAACTTTTTAAAAATTATTTCCAATTCTTCTTCCAATTTACAGCCACTTCCTCAATCCACTTTCACCTCTGACTGGTAGCCATCTTCAAAGCCACAATCTCATACAGGCTATGTCAGATGAAACTAATAACACTGAAACTGTATTTATTTTTGGCCAGTGAACTGAATGAAAAATGCTTCTTCTACCTACTCTTATATCATACTGACCAGTATAACAGAGAAATCATTTAGCACTCAAGATTGATTGTATTCCCAGAATTATATTTTCTTATTTCATTTGAAATTACAATCAAAATCAAGAGACTAAAAACTAAAGAAAAAATGAAGAAGGAAAAATTATTTGAACATTTCATACATTCAAGTGGTTTAAAAATCTTAGTTCAACCTTCTACAGCCAGTCAGGTTTCTTCTTTATGTGTGACCTGTTATACTGCCCATGGAAAACAGTCTGGGTAAAAATCTATGTTTATTTTGATACCTTCTCTACAGTCCAAAGAGGTTTATAGATTTATCATAGATAAAGGAAGACCAAAGAGATTTATAGATTTATCATACATAGAGAAATGCAAAGTGCTGCACCTGGGGAGGAAGAATCTCCAGCACACCTACTGCCTAGGAAATGACCTGCTCAGTAGCACGAAATCGGAAAGAGATCTTGGAGTCCTAGTGGACTCCAAGATGAACATGAGTCGTCAGCGTGACGAAGTCATCAGAAAATCTAACTGTACTTTATCATGTATCAGCAGATGCATGACAAACAGAACCAAGGAGGTGATACTGCTCCTCTATCGGGTGCTGGTCAGACCGCAGTTGGAATACTGTGTCCAGTTTTGGGCGCCACACTTCAAGAGGGATGTGGATAACCTGGAGAGGGTCCAGAGAAGGGCCACTTGTACGGTTAAGGGCTTGCAGGCCAAGTCCTACGAGGAGAGGCTAGGGCACCTGGACCTCTTCAGCCTCCACAAGAGAAGGTTGAGAGGAGACCTTGTGGCTACCTATAAATTCATCATGGGTGCGCAGAAGGGAATTGGTGAGGCTGTACTCACCAAGGTGTCCCTGGGGGTCACAAGAAATAATGGCCATAAGCTAGCAGAGAGCAGATTTAGACTGGACATTAGGAGGAACTTCTTCACAGTTAGAGTGGCCAAGGTCTGGAATGGGCTCCCAAGGGAGGTGGACTCTCCCCTACCCTGGGGGTCTTCAAGAGGAAGTTGGATGGGCATCTGATTGGGGTCACCTGAACCCAGCACTCTTTCCTGTCTATGCAGGGAGTCGGACTCAATGATCTATTGAGATCCCTTCCTACCCTAACATCTATGAATCTATGAAAGAGTTGGATGGAATAATGTGCTCCATGGATCCAAAATTTTGTAAGAAGACTAAGCAGATAGTTAGAAAAAAATTGATGTGGTGAAGAAAATGCATATTTCTTTTTTTATGTCTTTTTTTTGCTTTCCCCACAAAAAGATAATAAAACCTTAATTTGGGTCTGTTGGTCATTCTGTGACCATCACTGCTCTAAGGATGCTTCTTTATCCACTGTGTCTGTGTCTGCTAGTAAGGCAAGGGAAGAGACAATTGCAGGGGCAATCTAACTGTAGAAATCTTGTTAGTCTGATGCCATTAGAACTGCATCACCAGCCAAGTGGGCTACCTTCAGGAGGATCAGATTTAGCACAATATTTCCATACTAATGGCCTCAGTCACTCAGCAAACACCCAGGAAAAGGTCTGAATTCTTGGCCATGTTCAGTTTCACTTGGGACAAACTACACACACAAAATAGATGGGAATTTTTGTTTTTACCTATATTTCATTCTACAAAGTTCTTTCTTCCATGTCAACGGAAGATCAATAACAAAATGTAACTTCCCATAACTATTTTCAGAATCTTAACTATTTCCCATTTTCATTCAAATCATATTTATTACAATTATGGATAGCAGACTTATTTGGTCTCATTTTGAACCAACACATATATCCTCATTTTGAATATTTAATTTGAATACTACTAAGATAACTGATTTTTATTAGGAAACACTCAAGTAGCAAACAAAGCATGCACACAGAGAAAATATAAACTGAAAATGAAAATCAAAAGAGAGGATGATGTGAGAGAGAGATGAAGCAACATACAAAAAACATAGAAAACTCAAATAAAAATATTTCTCATATATTATGTATCAGCTCTCTATATAGCCCTTGAAATAAGGTCTTCTGTGTCTTAACAGAATGAAGTTTCCAATTCTGCCTGACCTAAAAAACAATGAAGATTTTTTATATTTAAAATGAACCACCTTTAGAAAGAAAAGTTTTCAAACTTGAACTGATGTAGTTTGGTGAGTCTTTTGACCTGAAAAAGTATTCAAGATGCTTGAAAAACCTCAGACTCCACCTGGTGTAGACATCTCTGATACGATTAAGACATCATATCAGATATTTTTCAAGTTATGAAGAAGTACAAGCACTGAGGCAGTAGTTAACAACAATGTAGAAATAACTTTGGAATCATTATTAAAAATCTGTCAAAATCTTATATACTTTATTTCATGTATGCAGTCCATGAAATATCATTCTAAATTTTGCATAGGATCCAATGTATTAAGCCAATTTAATGTGATGATGGAAATATATTCCACATTGACAGAAGTTGGCATGTAATATAACTAACACAAAAATTATGTGAAGTTTCTTGTCAGTAACAAAGTAACTGATTTTGTTTGAATATTGTACCTGCTGTCATTTCAGAGAGCAAACAGCCACCTCCAAACGTATTTACTGCAGAATTATTTTGAGAGTGGCACATGCCTAAATCAAAGTTGCTTAGTGGTTGCCAAATGGTGACTTGTTAAGCTGGAGGCATTACTAAGTAGGCTCAGAAGGGAATATAAGATGAGAATAAGTTGTGAATAAAAAACAAATCATTTATTATCTCAGTTAAAAAAGCAGAGCACACTATTGAAGCAGTCATTCTATGTGTGCTGTCTGCAACCACATTTTCAGTTTTACAAAGTTTTCAAGAAACCCTGGCATGCTATTCTCTTTCCTGCTGCTGTTTGTTCTATGTACAAGCAAGGGCTTGCCATACTGACAACAAGGTGACATTTTTTCCCGTAGCCAAAAAAATGAAGACCAGATAACAGAGCATACTAAAAGGAATATGTATTAACAAGTGAAAATTGATTTTTTTAAATAATCAATTTGCATGAGGAAGTCATTTGATGTACTGAAGACCAAAATGCAGGCAATTTCAAAAACGATACCTGAAATTTACATATTAATATTATCCTTTTGAGATGTCTGATTAACTGTATTTCCTGATTTTTGTTTTAACAAGAATGATGTGATAGTTTTGCTTTTTTTTAAAACAGAGTATTAGACCATGTGTTGATCTACTTATAGAAGTTTCAGAGTGTAAAAGACACAACTGATAATGAGAGAAAAAGCAGTTATCGACTCACAATACACATTTTTCCCCTTGTTTAATTCTGTTTTAAAATGACATTCTGGGAAATAAAATAAAAAGTGGTTTATCTGCTCATATGATATTAAAGCTATTCTTTCCTATAAATGTATTTTACTGAGTGAAGTATCAGTCACCATCATGCACAAATACTGTTTTAGAAGCCATTATATGATGTGTCCCTGTGGAAATCTCTTTGTCCCAGATGAGGCTGCATTTCATTCTTATGAAGAACATTTCAGGGAAGTGTGGTATGTGAAGGATTTGGAGCATGCTCTAATGTAAGGTTTGCATTGGGAAATCACATGATATAACAATGCATAAGTCCTTGTGGTCTTTAACAAAAATCAAATTGTTCTGCATTAAGATCAGATACATTGGCCACATATAGGCATTATGGGTCTACTTGGAGAATCACCACTCTCCTGATAGACACTAGATGTAATCTAATATGCATTCAATTTCTCCTGGCAGGAAACATGCCTCCTCTGGGATAAAAATATTCCAGGCTGATAACTGAAGGAGCTGCCTTGGGAAAATGAACGTCTATATGCTGCTATTTTGATTAAGTCCATATTGCTCTGTGGTGATCCTGAAACCATTGCTAAGACTCAAATTGTTCCCATTTTCCATGTGGTGCTAGCTGAAAACTGGAGTCACCTTTCTGGCTGAAACCCAGGGTTACTCTCCTGTGTGCTCCTGAAAATGGCATAGGCATAATTCTAACGGTGAGCATACATCATGTCTTTCAGTGTGCAATACGTGTTCCCCGGAGTTAAAGGAATGAAGTGAGAGGGTGGGACTGATATCTTGTTTTCAGTTTCAGGATTTCCACAGAGGTGGTATAGCTACATCCTCATACAATTCAACAGGGCAACATTCAAAAGTAAATTTAGGTATCACTTCCCTCTCTTTCAATAGATTGAATCTGAACTCCCCCTTTCACCCAGCACTGCTATCACCACAGGCTGTCTGTAATTCTTTGCAAGCTTTATTTTTTCCTTAGAACATACTGCAGTAGACTGGCATTAGCTGCTATTAGAAGAGGGAGAGTAGAAACACAATAGAAATGGATGTAAGAAAAAAATCTCATGTTTTAGGAGCATGTTGCCAGATCCTGGGGACTGCTGTGAAGATTATCTGGGTGAAACATCACCAGTATTTCATCAAAGATGAAGAAATTTGTGTTTGTGGGTAGGTTTTTTTGGCTTGATATATAAATGGTGACTTGGACCAGAAACAATAACAACACCCATCTAATCAGCCATTTAGTGAGCCAGGAGAAGGATCTAGGATCTTGGTTGGGTTCTGAATAAAACTTTAGGCTAAACCTTATAAAATTATGATTTTGAGTTTGAGTCATATACTAAGGCAGAGGTTTTTGATACTTTTCTTATTATATGAATACTCTCCACTTTCTAACATCTCCATTTAATATTTGTGATATTTCAGTAATATTCAGTGAGATTGCATTTAGGAATTGATATATTAATCAACCTTAGTAATAAGAGATGTTACTAAGCAGAAAAAAGAAGTGATTTAAGACTCATGGCACATTTAATTTCTTTCCTTCTTGTTTTTCTTCCAAGAACAAAATGTTTTGACACCTCAAACAGTAGTTTACCACATGTCAATAGGTGGAGCTCAACTTCCATTTAAACCTGTGAAAAGCCTCTATAGATGCCTCAGTCATGCCCAGAACTGTTTGGCTGCACAGATAATTTTTTACCTGTACTTGTGGATAGCTGTCTCTCTGAATCATCCCTGATTACAAACTCTGGTGAGCTGTTCCTTTTTGGGGAATTTGGACACCATTAACTGAAGCCAAATCCACTTTTATGATGTGATGTTGTATCTAAGTATAACCCTTCTGCCAGGCGTTGGTTGGCTGCAACAAGAGCCAGGTTCAATTTTAGGGTACTAAAATGTATTTTGCCTTGGCTCAAGCCCCAACCCAGACCTCCTGGGAAGCATTAAATAAATGACTAGCGTGCCCCACAAAAACACCCTCCTTGCAAGCAGTGTAAACACAAAGGACAGATTTATTACAGAAAACAGAGTAAAATATCAAATGCAATTTAAAACACTACTAACTACAAGCCTAGGTGGTGGGACACTGGAGCTAACATGGTTTAACCCCCACAAACTGGACCAGCGACAGTGGCTCCAGTGCTACTGTCACCGCAGCACTGTACCGGGTGCCCCTGCTGCGCGCTCCTCCGCCACCATGTGCACAGCAGTAGCATGCACCAGTCCCAGTACTGCCCTGAGGGAGGGGCAGAATCAGGCAGGCATGCTCTGCACTGCCCAGCCCCTCCAAATAACATTTCCTAGCGCCGCTTATGAGTCTACAAGATAGTGCTTTGCCAGGCAAAGCTGCTAGAGAGTGTGGGTCCTTCTGCAATGCAAGGGGCCCTGCGTTGCTCTTAGAGCAATAGTAGGGTGCCAATCTTTGATCCCTTGGAGAGGCTGTATGTGTGTTTGGGGTGTGACTGCAGCTCCAGCCAGCATGCATGCACCCCAAAACTTCTAGGCTGGATTATATGGCCTGCTGAAATGAAACTGCAGGAAAAAACTCCAAAAGGAGCCAGGTTGATTAATGGCTAGTGCTGGCCCAAACTGGCAGGATTAGAAACATCCAGGTTTCAACCCTGTTTAAACTGCCAGGCCTATCTCCTGGCCAGCAAACCCAAGGAACCAATACTCTTTCCCCCCAGTATGGATCCCTTAAAACCTCAAAAGAAAAGTGGAAAGAAAAGAAGGAGTTCCCAGACACTGGGACAATTACCTTTCTTTCTCCCCTCTCCTGAGTTTCCCTTTTCACTGTCTGCAAATTTCTTCTTCCTCTGAGATTTCACTCTTCTACAGCCCCTAGCAGCTTCTCTCCCCCCCCCCCCCCCCCCAACTGGCTTAGCTGACCTTATATCCCTTTGCATTACATCAGCCTGGTCTTGTCCAGTCAGGGAGCACCACACCGAAGTTCCTCTCCCAACCAATCGGCCTGAAGAATCCTATGCTTCCCCTGGCCAATGAAGCCAGAGAGTTTTACATATTTCCCCCAGATACAGGCCCCAACTTTCCATGTGCTAAATGCTTTGCCAAAACACAGGGGCCATCTTAGCCACATAAAAAACCACACAAAAACACACAACATATGCAACCCAAGTGTGTGTGTGGGTGGGTGGATGTTGCATAAGCTATTGGTAGAAATGAATTCACAAACCATTTCTCTCATTGTAAGTGAAATATGGTCTTGCTCCCTGAGGATGTGCATTGACTTTACTGAGAATAAATTCAGAACTTAGTCTAAACAAGACTAACAAAGCACCAATGTTACTGTATGCCTGCTCTTTCCTTTCCTATCTTCACAAAATTCCACTTGAAATCAATGAAAGTATGAACCCGGCCTAACAACTGAGATAACATGCCCATCTTAATTATTTCCTTGTATATTCCGAAAGTCATTCTTACCAAGCACAAGATTTCAAAATTAATATTTTATTTTCAAAAACTCTTAAATTACAGTAAATACAAATCATCATGATACATCCGATTACAAAATCCTTCTCCAAAAGTAATAATCAGTTCTGTTCTTATTACAATTTGTGGCAGAAATGACATACTTTTGTGGCAGAATTATCTTCCAAATATGAAATGAATGCCAACTGTTGATTGGCCAAGACCAATTCTCTACTTGAAGCTGCTTCAGTGGTAATAGTTGAACTGATAACTTAGTAAAAATATATATTTCCAGATTTCTAAGGACACCTGGCAACAATACACATCCATTATTGATTCCATGTTTTATATTTTGATCCCAGACAAGGGTAGAAGTACTTAATGAAATAAGTGGAATCCTAAAAATATCCCTTTCTATTCAATTCACTTTAAAATTATTCATGCTATCATACATATATTTATATTCCAGAAAATAATTTTAGTATCAGTAAATTTACTTTGCAAATAAGTAAGTTTAAAGTGAATGTTTGTTGGTTACTCTCAGAAAAAAAAATTGTAGTCACTGGAATTAACACAGGAAAACATTTTTAAAACAATACTTATCTAATAACGAAATATCAGATCTACCAGGAAATCCAATCAAAACAACTTGTGTTGGGAATATAAAGCATTTTCAATGAACTAGCTGAAAATTCTCTACAGACATATAAGCTTTCTAGTGCTTATTCACAAAATAATTGTGGAAGAAAAAACATTTAACTTGGCAATCACAATCCCATCATGGATATTTTAAAATTAAAAAGCCAATAAAATTGATAGAAACAAGTTGATATAAATTATTGATTGAACCATTTGTCCATTACATTTCAGACAAAATATCCTGGGCACAGAAATTAAAAAAATGTTTTTCTTCCCCTGATTTCCTAACAAATTTCATTTTTGGATAAATCAAATTTAACATATTCTTAGGAACACCTCAGTGATAGTGTTCAGATCTACCATGAAAAACAGCTAAGGAAAAACTGCAGTCTGTAATGGCAAGACATTTTGGCATTTGGCTGAAACACTGTAGAACCCAAGATAATGGTCCAGCATTATTGGCTGATGATAACTTTCTCTTTTGAGATTGATTCTTTTTCATTACATTTCTGGCTGAGTGCGGGTGTACAGAATAATAGCCCATGGCAGTGAACAGGAAGATGAAACTCAATAAAAACTGGCAATGAAAAAGAAAATTCATTTTTAGTTTGTGTTAGTTTGTTCCTACTGTGAACACAACTACAGACTTTTATCCCTTAAAAAAGAAAGCAGTCAACTTGTAATATCTGTTCATTTTAACCCCCTCTCTTCTTTACCCAGAATGGAAAGACATCTTTTTTCATATAGGAAGGCAAAATGCTCTAGGCTGTCAGATATCAAATCCTAGTACATAATGCCAGCCTGAATGTAAGCTGGAAAGACAGGAGGTAAGGTAACTTGTTACATGAATAACTGGGCTGTCTTTGGGCAATCCTTATGACCATCTTCATACCACTAATCTCAATAGAAGACTTGCCTGAATGAGAACTGGGAATGTCAATTTTGAGGAGGAAGTGAGACAAAGAAGTAGTAGCAAAAGTTCCTGAAGGCATATAGAAATGAGGCAGGATAGTGCGAGGTGTAGCATACTGTGAAAGCTCCTATTCTTTTCTCTTTTCCTCCACTTTTGGTTGTAGGCTCTTTTACATGCCTCCATATGCAAAACATTTTTTCCTAAAAGTAAGCATTATATTAGAGGGAAAGAGCGCTTGTGATCTTAAAGCCTCCTTTAAAATTATGCAGATAGATACATGTAAATTTTCAAATATTTAAAGGTGCACATGGTGTGCATATGGAGTACCTATTTAATGGATCCAGATGACTTGGAATTTAAGATGATAATCAGGTTCTATATATAGAAAATGTATACATTTTTTGTAATTTTCCAGGTACAGAATCCCATTTTTGGGAGGGTCATTCCTCCCCACTGCTATTCTGGGGAAAGCAGCTGCAGGGAAGAAGGTGGCTGGGAGGGGAAATTTCTCTCTCTTGCTTCCTTCCTGCCTCCCATTGCTCCCCATAGCCTCTGCCTCTGTCACCCATGTCACTGTCCTATGTGGCTCTGGCTCCATTCCCCTCTAGGTCATGGAACACGTGTAAACTGGGCACGAAGCAGTGTCCTGGGACTGGAGCTGCACTGCTACTGATTTGTCAAGTGAGGGACAGAGTTTACATGTGCTCCATGCCCTGTAGGGAATCCTGCCAGAGCTATAGCTCCACCTGACAAGTGGGGAGGAGGGAGCAGAGGCAATAGAGGGCAGATGGAGAGGGGGCAGGTGACAGCTATGGGTCTTATTCAGGCTTGGGGCCACAGTCAGAGCCACAGCAGGCACCTGACTACCACCTGCACCTTGTACTCAATTCCAAGATTATGGGAACAGTCATCTTGGACTCAAGTAAATATGGTACTTTTGCCCTGTGCTTCCTTTCCTGGCTACCTTTTTTATAATTTGTATTTATACACAGTCCAAGTCAAAATGTGATCCCTTTTTTAAATTGTTCCCAGAATACCTCCTTATCCACACATTTAGCACTCTACTAACAGATTTAAAAAGGCCAGGAAGAATATTTGTTTCTAGTATACCTGAAATGTCTGTTTCTTATTATCACTGGAATGTGTATTAAACATAATATATGTAATTCATAACATCATTTCATTTTTTTTAAAATACACATTTCCAATATAACGGAGTCTACTGTAAGAAGGTGTATGAATTGCCATCATTTACATTACTGCATTGGTTTAACTTGTTATAAGCATTTTCAGTAAGCAATATTACTGAAATGTTGGTCTAATCTTGCATACTTTTGAGAGTGATAACAGTTTCATAATGAAGAAATAGGCTCACTGTAGTTACAGAAACAATCTAATATTGTACCAAAATGTTAAAACCAGAATCTAAATGTTAATTTCTTGCTGTTAAGCAAAGTAACTGAGCACCTCTGAATGATGTAGTGTCAGAGTCTGCTAAACACATTCCCAAGCATTAAGAGAAAATAATTTAGTAGGGATTTGCAGTGTTATAATAAGCAAGATAAATATAGCTGTATTAAATCTGAACAATAGAATAAATATGCTATATATTAAATGCAGGAATATCATACAAACCCTAATATATAAGCTTCCCATAACTAGGCAAGTCAACCCTCTCTCTGGATGATATGTATCCCACTTCCATATATGATACTCCTATCAATGGCTTTAAGTTTGAGGAAGGATCCTTGTATTTCCTGTCTTTCTGGGACCCACAAAACACTAAGTTGTGTCCCAGATATAGCTCATAAATATAAAAATTTGTGTGATAACAAGGGATCCTGGTTTTCTCTGACAAAAAAAAGTCCTCCATTTTTGGATTTAAAAAAGTAACCCAAAATTCACATTTTTCTATGAACAAAGTGAAACACCACTATATATATATATATAATAGGAATATATATATATTAGTGCTGTTTCATTTTAATCATGGAAAAATATAGATTTGGGGTTATTTTTAATCTGAAAACTGGGGTATATTTTTTATCAGAGAAAGCCAGGATCCCTGGTGATAACTAAGTCACTAAAGTCTAACTATAAAGACATGTTTCTAGACATGAATAAGCAACACAGCAATTTGCTGAGGTACGAATTCCCTAGTATTTTTTTAGGACCTAATCCATTAAAATAGGTGAACCTCCTGTGCAAATTCATTGAATAGAATAAATCTATGATCAACATATAGGCATCTAACCGTCATTTATGAGATAACCTTAGCAGCCCTCAGGAACAGCTGTGGAAATGAGGGACTGTTCATGATCATGGTGCTCCATCTAAGCTTAATTCTGCAACTCTTATTGACATTGGGAAGTATAGGAAACCCTCACTATTCGCGAGTGGGGCATTTGTGGTTTCAAATATTCATGAATGCTGAACCTGCTTCTTAAATACACTTAAAGGAGCTCTTCGGGAGCTGCACACTTGCTGCTGCTGGGCTCCTGCTACCGCCATCAGGCTCCAGCTACCATTGCTATGCTCCCACCGCCACACTCCCGCCATTGCCAAAGCAGCCATGCCCCACCACAGATGGCATTCATGAATGCACTGCCTTATTTGTGGATTTTGCCATTCTCAGGGGATATGAGAACGTATCCCCCACAAATAGCAAGGGTCACTGGTATTAATTTGCATGAGTTAATAATCATCTTGTAGTTCATTGAATTACTTATTTAAATAAATATGATGACACGCAAGTAAGGAATACTGAATTGGAATTTTATAGTTCAACAGTACTTGATACAAATGAGCCTGTTCTAATAATGGGAGACCCAGCTAAGATAGATATTGGATCTTGTATCAGTGCTTGCTTGTCCTCTTGTCTCTGATCATAGGCAGAGGGAGAAAAAATATTTTGGGTGGCTGAGCACCCTTCCAGCAAGTAACTCTGTGGCAGAGGAGGGGAAAGGGAGAGGGGAAGGGGCTGGGGTGGGGGAGCAGATCGAGGCCCCAGTGGTGCAGGAGGGAGCAGGGCACAGGCAGGAGCAGGGGCCAGGATGACTGAGGCCCTGGGTGGGCTCGGTGGCAGGACAAGGGGATGCCTGGGGGGCACATGACTCCCATTTGTGTGCAGGGTGGAGATGGTTGCTGCTGCATGCTGTGCTTCACTCCCAGATGCAGCTGCGACATGCTCCCTGCCCAGAAGTGGTATTCATGTGACATTGTACAGCTCTCAGGACAGTAAGGCACAAAGCACAGCACATAGCAGCACCCACCTCCACCCCACACACAGACCAGGGAGCAGGCCTCCGCTTGTTCCATCACCTGTTCCAGCTGAGGCCCCATTCAGCCCAGCCCCTACCCCTGCCTGTGCCCTACTCCCTCCCGCCCTGCTGGGGACTCAATCTGCCCCCACCATGGTAGTGAGAAAGGGAGTGGGGCTGGGACAGGCCTTGCACAGTCGAGGTGGACCGTGGGATGGGGCTGCAAGCAGATTGCCTGGGGGGCGCCTGGGGTGGCGAAGCAGTGGCAGCTACCACCCTGCATGCACCCCAGGAGGGCATGGGGGGCATGTGCCCAAGATTGGTGCAGGACAGAGTGGGCTGCCACTGAGGGCTGGGACTGGGGCCCTGCATAGCCCCAGCCCCAACCCATAGCAGCAGCCTGCCCTTTCCCCATGCAGATCCCATGGGCACATGCTGCCCATGCCCTCCCAGGGTGTGTGCAGGGTGGAAGCTGCCACCCTGTCCCCAACTCAGATGCCTCCCAGGCAAGCCACTCAGAGCTCTGTCCTGTGTCCCACCCTGGCTGTGCAGCTCCTGCCTCTGCCCCTGCCCCAGCCCCAG
>NW_017728912.1:3017249-3027951 GCF_001723895.1 Crocodylus porosus | reverse complement strand
CTCCCTCCCTCACGGATGCCTGCACATACTACCCCACCTCTGCTGCATCCACCAGAAGCCTGCAGCCGGGCTGCCTTGCAGCACTACCGCTGCCCCATTAGCCCCCACCTTCTGTCACCTGTGTCGCTGACTTAGTGTACAAAGATCAAAGCATACACAAAGAAAGACTTCAGGATTCAGTATGGCTCTGAGGAATACTTTGAGAGTACTTGCAAACAGAATTCCATCTTTCCTTTATTAAACATACATTAATCCTCTAGATAAGTTGCCACTGGTTTTAAAGTCTACATTATGGAGATCCTATCCAACTTGTCATCTTCCTTGCATGAAATAGAGATTGCACTTCCATCTAGATAGCTAGATATTTTCCCAAGATTTAAACCTGTATTAAACATAAAACAGAGATTCCACTTCTGGGAAAATGAAAGCCTGCACCATATAATATACCTGCTGGTAGTAACACCACTTTCTGTTTTTGCTATGCATTTGGGAAGTTGGGAAATTGGACAGTTTGGAAAAGCTTGGTCAAGAAAATAAATTATTATGAGTTTTAAAGTGTGAATGAATGGTTTTGCTTTTATATACTAGGGGCCATGATTGTGCAGTTACTGAAGTCAATGCCAATCTTCCAAGAGCCCAAAGATAGATACCTATTATAAGATGCACCTGGACAGTGTGTATGTACACATACTGTGAGCATGTATCTCACCTTTCTGCAACAAATGGCGTTTGCTTGAACAGCCTGAATACACATTAATGCAAGTTTAATGTGCAAGTTTAAGATCTCTCTATACTAATGGTCGTAATTTATACAAAATTCCTGGATTTAGTTTATTTGATTGCCTTTGAATGTTTCATTCAATGTGCTCCTTCTATGTATTCCTAAGAAAATAAGTGCTCTTATCAGAAAACAAGGCAAACTAGCTAATATAAATAGCACCATATCAAAGCTGAAATACATATGTATTGTTATTATGATTGGGGGGTTGTTAATAATAACCACAAAAACACTATAACATTTATTTTAAGTACTAATATTTTGAACATTTCTATTATGCTTATATGATGTTCAGAATCACTGCATGACCCTACATATAGCCATAGCTAACTGAAACGTTCATTTTTATCTTGAAAATGTCTCGTAATTTTTTTCTTTTATTTTCTTCCTTTTAGTCATGTTGAGACACTTTTGACAATGCATTGAGGCTGAATAATGATATGGTATTTTCTGAGCACTTTGTTTTCTTTTGAGCCTCAGTCTGAATCAGAAGTATATCATTATATTCAGCGTACCACATGACTTGTTGTGTATTCCACATTCCACATTTTGAACAATGACTTTCAGTTAGAAGTAAATATATACAAAAAGTAAGAAATGGCACACTGACAATTACAATACTCAACAGTTTTAAGGACCCTCTCTCATTTTTAATTGTCTTGATATTCCACTAATCAAGCTGTTCTTCCTTCAGCAATTCTGTTTTAGAAACGTGGAGATAGATGTCTGCATACCAAAATGTGATTGATTTTTTTCTTTCTCTTCTCTCCAGCAGCTGTGTGGAATGATGGGTGGAGTCCAGCCAAGGGAGACACAGGGGGACACAGTGGTGCTGCCGTACTCTGCTTAAAGTGTTACTGCTCTATGTGGCAGCAGTAGCAGCATTTCTATTCAGACAGCACTGAGGTAGTCAACTGACCTTATGGCTCATTATCATCTACCTGATTCCTGCTAATTACTTGTCATTCCATAGTGTTAAAGACCCTCTCTCCTTTTTAATTGTCTTGATATTCAAGCTATTCTTTTCTTTTTAACAGCTTTCCTGTTTTAGCTTTTTTCAAAATCTTAGATCTGCTGATAGAGTTCAGTTCTCAGCAACAGCAATAGCTTCAGCTTCTGGCTAAAAAGCCAAGGGCTGCTGACAGTTCAACTGTCAAATGTAAAAACTGTAGCTTTTGTGTGAGCAGGAAGTGTGTGGGGCAAGGGAAGTGTGAATGAATTTAGATATAGGTTCTCACCATATTGTGTGCAGCCATAACTCATGGAAAATGCTTTTTTCTTCATTCTGCCTTTCCAAAAACAAGGTGTGTATCTTATTTGGGAGCATGTGATATGTGAAAAAATACAGTATATTCCTATATATTGCATAACGATACCATCTACATTCTTGTTAGGTGAAACTATTCATTATGTCTAATGTGTAACAAATCAGAAAGTCCATGCTGGGATATACAGGTCCCAGCCCTTGCCCTTGCTGTCAATGGCAAAGCTCTTGCAGTCAATGACAAATCTATTTTTTCAATAAATTTTGATGAGGGAAAATGTATCATTTATAGAATCATAAAGAAGTAGGGCTGGAAGGACCTCTAGAGGTCATCTAGTCGAACCCCACGGCTGAAGCAGGATCCACTGTAAGTGGAGAATCATTATTGAGCAAGTGCCTCTCTAGCTGGGCTCACAAAGACTGATGCTTGTGCTTCTTCCATTTAATATATATATTTTACTAATGACTGTGAAAACCATATAACATTATAATCAATGAGTTTTCACAGATGTTTCCCAAATTTGAGGAATAGTAAATAATTAAGGGGACAAGTAACTGATGCATGGTAATATAGAGTACTTGGTCATCCTGGCAGAAGCAAACAATATCATTTTTAATTCAATAAAATATAAAGTCCTGCAGCTAGGAACAAAGAATGCAGGCTATTTTTATGGGTAAGACACTGTTCCTTCAGAATTAGTGTGTGAACATAATATTCTGGAAAATATTTGCAGATGATGGATTAGGATTCTCATTGCAAGCAAGTTGTCATTGCAATACTGTAGCAAAAATAAATATCACGATCCTTGGATGTAAAGCAGGAGAATTTCAGAAAGTAACAGAGAGGTTATATTACCTAAGTAGTTGTCACTGTTGCAAATATTTTCCAGAATATGATGCCCAATTTTGGGGTACAACTCTGGAGTGAGTACAGGGAAAAGCCACAAAAATGATTAAACAAAAGGAAAATGCACCTTATCATGCAAGATTCAAGAAGTTGAATCAATTTATCTTATTAAAGAAAAAAAAAATAAAGGTATCAATTCATTCCAGTTTAGAATTGTATGCATAAAATGGGGAAAAGCAAATGTCACAGAACAAGGCTGCCTATAGCCATTACATTTCTACCAGGAGAAGTGATTCCACTCCATTGGTAGAAACTTTATTTAATTTATTCCAGAGAAAACATGTGTCCTCTAGGAAAAAGATCTTCCAGGTTGACAATACCCTAACAACAACTGGGGTGGCAACACAGAAATGGACAGGCAATCCAGGAAGTTTTTGGAAAGTGTTGGAGACTTTCACCTACTGCTCACAAACAGGGAAGAATTGGTGGGGGATGTAGAAGTGGATGGCAAGTTGGGCAGCACTGACCATGAGATACCTAAGTTCAGGATCCTGACAAAAGGAAGAAAGGAGAGAACCAGGGTATGGACCCTGGACTTCAGAAAAGCAGACTTTGACTTCCTCGGGCAACTGATGATTAGGATCCCCTGGGAGGCCAGTCTGAGGGGGTAAGGAGTCCAGGAGAGCTGGCTGTATTTTAAGGAAATCTTACCAAGGGTGCAAGAACAAACCATCCCAATGTGCAAGAAAAATAGTGACCAGCCTGGCTTAGCAGAGAACTCTTTGATGAGCCTAAACACAAATAGGAAGCTTAAAGGAAGTGGAAGCTTGGACAAACAACTTGTGAGAAGTATAAGAATATTGCTTGGACATGCAGGGATGAAGTCAGGAAAGCCAAAGCAAAACTGGAGTTGCAGCTAGTAAAGGATGTGAAGGATAACAAGATGGGTTTCTACAAGTGTGTTAGCAACAAGAGGAAGATTAGGAAGATTAGGAAACTGATTAGGGACATTTACTGAATGGGGGAGACAAGTTAGTGTCAAACGATGAGAAAAAGCTGAAGTAATCAATGCCCTTTTGCCTGTTTTCACAAGCAAGGCTAGCTCCCAGACCACTGCACCAGGCAGCACAGTTTGGGGAGCAGGTCAGCAGGCCTCAGTGGTAGAAGAACAGGTTAGGGAAAATTTAGAAAAGCTGGATATGTACCAGCTCACGGGGCCAGGTGCAATGCATCCAAGGGAGCTGAAGGACTTGCCTGATGTGATTACAGAACCAGTGGCTATTATCTTTGAACAACTTGTGCTGATTAGGGTAGGTCCTGATAATTAGGAAAGGGCAAATATAGTGCCCATCTTTAAGAAAGGACAGAAGGAGGATCCAGGGAGTTACAAACCAGTCAGCCTTACCTCAGATCCCAGAAAAATCATGGAGCAGATTCTCAAATAATTCATTTGTAAGCAACTGGAGGAGGAGAAGAAGGTGATTAGGAACAGTCAGCATGGATTGACTATGGGCAAGTCATGTCTGACCAACCTGATTGCCTTCTATCATGAGAGAACTAGCTATGGATGCAGGTAAAGAAGTGGATGTAGTATACCCTGACATTAGTAAAGGCTTTTGTTACCTTCTCCCATGGCATTCTTGCAAGCAAGCTGAGGAAGTATGGGTTGAATGAATGGACTGTAAGGTGGATAGAAAACTGGCTGGATTGTCAGGCTCAACGGATAGTAATTAATGGTTCAATGGCTAGCAGGCAGCCAGTATCAAGTGGAGTTTTCCAGGGGCCAGTCCTGGGGCAGTTTTGTTCAATATCTTCATTAACAATCTGGAAGATGAGATGGATTGCACCCTCAGCAAGTTTGGCGGAGGGGGGGAGTGTAGTATACACTGGAGGGTAGAGCTAGGATTCGGAGTGACCTCGACAAATTGGAGGATTGGGCAAAAGGAATCTTATGAGGTTCAGTGAAGCCACATTTGGAGTACAATGCCTAGTTTTGGGCCTCCCACTACAGAAAGGATATGGACAAGTTGGAGAGAGTCCAGCAGAGGGCAATGAAAATGGGTAGGGGGTTGGGGACCATGACTTATGAGAAAAGGCTGAGAGAACTGGGCTTATTTCTTGTGGAGAAGAGAAGACTGAGAGGAAATTTGATAGCTGCCTTTAACTACCTGAAGGGTGGTTACAAAGATATTGGAGGTAGGCTGTTTCAGTGGACAGATGACAGAACAAGGAGCAACTGTCTCAAGTTGCAGCAAGGGAGCTTTAGGTTAGATATTAGGGAAAACTTTCTCACAGGGTGGGTGGTGAAGCACTGGAACACGTTTCCTAGAGAGGTGTTGGAATCTCCATCCTGGGAGGTTTTTAAGGCCCAACTTAACAAATGATCTAGTTTGGGATGGTCCTGCAGGGGCTTGAACTAAATGACCTCCTGAGGCCCCTCCCAACCCTAATTTTCTATGATTCTAATTTCTGGTCTGGGAAGGTAATGTCTTGCTGCTCCACTCTCCTCCGGTCCAGTCTATGGGAGTTGCAGGGAAAGACCTCCCCAGTCTGAGGAAGCATGGGGACTTTTTTTCACCACTCTACTTCCCCACAGGAATGGGAAAAGTGGAGCAGCCATTGCTCCCCACATCTTCCCCAGATAAGTGTTAGGGTAGCTTGCCATATTTCTGCTTGAGATTGTACCTGCCTGAGTGGTGAATTATAGTATTATTTAAACTGTTATTTTATATTATTTTATTTTATATTTATAATATTATTTAAACTGTTCTTTCAGCAAGTGGAGGTTTAGGGGGGATTTGGTGGCTGCCTACAAACTCGTTAGGGGAGATCAACAGTAAATAGGAAGGGCCCTATTCCCTCCAGCAGCATCTGGGGTGATGACGAACACTGGCCAGAAGCTGCTGGTGAATAGGTTCAGGTTAGAGATTAGAGGCACTATTTCACTATTCGGGTGGCTAGGATCTGGAACCAACTTCCTAGGGAAGTGGTCCTCACTCTTACCTTGGGTAAATTCAAAAGGAGCTTGGATGAACACCTGTCTGGGGTTGTGTGATACCAGTGTGTGCTCCTGCCAGTGGTGGGGGGGTCTGACTAGATGATCTGTTCAGGTCCCTTCTGATCCCAGACTACTATATTCTGACTTATTTAATCATTACTTAAGTTCTGTAAAGCCTCATTATTAGATGAACTTTTCATTTTGCTTATCAGCTGGCCTTAAGTTGTATTTTCAGAGCTCATAGTGTGTGTGTATGTGTGTGTGTGTGTGTGTGTGTATATATATGTGTGTATATATGTATGTGTGTGTGTGTGGCCCTATTCAATTCAGATTTGGATTTGCATTCAGCCTGATTTTGATTTGGCCAAATCTGAATCTGAAGATTTGATGCCGATTCAGAGAATCAGCAATTCAGCCATAGACACAGCTTTAAATGCTTTTTCTATGTACCTCAAGGTACCAGGCATGGGTCGTGAATACAGTGATGCTGGGATGGATGAAGCATCCCATAGGAGCATGGGCCCCCCCCACCGCATGCTTGGCTTTGAACCCAGAAGTGGACCGGAAGTACTTCCAGTCCACTTCCAGGTCTGCCAGGGAGTGCACTGCCCCCACCCTCGCTCAGTGATCGACCATGTGGGTACCACAGGTGCCCCCTCCCCCAGGCCCCAGATGCACCTGTCACCAAGCCATGGGGGTGCAGAAGGGCCCCTCTGTGTGCTCTTCGGAAGACCTGGAAGTGGACCTGAAGTGCTTCTGGTCCACTTCTGGGTATGCTGCCAAATCTCCACCAAATCAAATCAGGAACCAAAGCTTCACAGAGCCCTAATATATAGTACCTTTTCTTCTCCAGCATAATGAAAAGTTCTTCTAACGTAACATAGTAATGGCCTTGTTACCAACTCAAATTAATTGAATTTGGCACTAACTAGCTGAATCAAGGGATGAAATGATTGGATATGTTAATGAAAGATGATAAGGGAGACCAATGGACAATACCCAAAGTAAGACAGTGGGAAAAAGGGCAAATTAAGAGGTGTACTTGTGATAGGTCTGTAGAACAAAGGAATATGCTAACAGGATAAAATAAGGACAGTAAGCTGACCACAGAGAGACCAATCTGAAAGCAAATAGTCATCAGAGGAGTGAAATTGAAGAAAAGCCTAAGAAGCAGATAGCAAGAAAGGTTAAGAATGTGTTGTCATAAATTCAGGAAAACATCTGTCTGTGCCAGCCATAAAGATTATCTACTGGCGCCACCCACTGTGTTTGGGAAGTGATGGGCCACTGTTTCTGCAGGGAAGTGTAGCATCTGGATTGTTTGGTTAGATTATTGTACTGAATTTTTTTATCTCTCTGAATACAGAAACTGCTAAAATAATATTTGTTGTACTAATAAAGTTAGATTTTGATTTTAGAACACTGAGTTGTCTGTATTCATATTTCACATTCCATCTAAGAGTTAATTGTGCTTTAAGGATCCCATAGCACTATCTGCTGGACAGTGGTGCTGATATTGGGATCACTCTGGTCTGAGGAAGACATGGGGAGAAGAGGCAGCTGCAGGCTGAATAACTGGACTACTTCCTCTCCCAGAAAGATTTCTAGCTGTGGAAATTGCTCATAAACTACTGCTGCCGGAAAGGTATGCGTGTTCATATTCAAAAGCATTAGAAGATCCAATGGCTGGAATTTGAAGCAAAACAAATCCAGACACCAAATACAGTGGATTTTTTAATAATAAGGTTAATTAATTGATGGAACAAATGATCATGGTCTGTACCATAGGAATAAGAGTTTCTCCATCACTGACAATGGAACCAGAAATCTAGGATGACAGTTTTATTTTTTTCCCTCTAAACAATATGCTAATCCAGTAAAATCCCATGGTCATTGTAGGCAGATCAGGCTTGATGATCACTACAGTCATTCTGGCTTTATTAATCTATAAATTTAGAGGAATCTGGTAGACTGTCAGCTCTACTTTAAACTTCACTAATACATCAATTTAAACTGTCAGTAATGGTTGGAGTATACTGGAGGTTGAGGAAATGGAAGACAGAGGGGAAGGAAGGATCAGAAGAAAACAGCAACAATATTCACTGGGTTAAAGATCATGGGATTAACTATGTGTATTAAATACAAAATAAAAAACAATTAAAATGAGAAATCAGATCCCAAAAGTGAAGAGAGAATTGAACTCAACTTTTTAAACCTAGATTCAAGAAATTTATAAGTTAATAAACTAGCAACCAGCCAACCAAGGGGAGAGAACTGGGTTTCCTTATCTCCTTCTCTTCTATAGAAACCACACTGGGGAGTTAATCCAAAAATACTAGTTTACTCTGGTGGTTGCAGTTTCTACTACTATACCACAAACAATCAATATATCTTAACATATATTCTGACAAAATCAAGTAGCTGACTTTTGATGCTAGGAGTTTTCCATGATTAGCTGAGAGCTCATGAATGAAACCTGTGAGTTCATATGGATATTTTTGAATTCTAATTCTTTAATGAAAAATTTAGTAGAATAAAATACAATATCTGAGCTCACTTCTGTCTTTCATTTGTTAAGAAAAAAATTGTTCTATGTTGTGGCTTGTGAATATTTAATTTAAAGAATAAATAAGGCAGAACCAAAATCCCAAAAATGGACATCCAAAGGTCTGGAGGAAAATAACTTTCACCTGGATGTAAATGTTATGGTTAGCTCCTGTCTCTCTATGGACTGAATTAAATCTCTGCACCCAAATACACTTGCACTTTCAAGGATTCAAGACCCACATCAGACTTATATGGCTCAGAAGCATCTCTCATTTATGTTCACAAACTTTGTTTGAATCTGAGCTCTTCCTAAAATTCTATGCAAATTCTTCCCTCATTCCCCTTAAATCAATTCTATGAATATGAAACAAGCTGTAGGATTAGGAAATTCATTTCATGAAACTCCTTAGACTGGAACTGAGACTTCACTTATCTGTAAGGTGTAAGGAATAGGCACACTAATGAACTGATTTTGTCCAGTATTTTGTTTGTAGATGGACTACTGCTCATCTGTATCTACATCAGCAAAATCATTTCAAATGCAAAACAATATGCCGTCAGACAAAATTGCAGAATACAAATATTAATTATATTCAGGATATAAAATACTTGGAATGCCACAAGAAGAAGAATTATTGGAGCAAAATTATTATTATTTATTCTTAGAACAA
Source organism: Crocodylus porosus (assembly GCF_001723895.1). Taxonomy (NCBI): domain Eukaryota; kingdom Metazoa; phylum Chordata; order Crocodylia; family Crocodylidae; genus Crocodylus; species Crocodylus porosus. The sequence goes on along the minus strand of NW_017728912.1, from coordinate 3,018,846 downwards.
GAATTCAGCCTAAGAATCCTAGTGAGGAGTTTGTTGATAGCATGGGATATTTCTGAGTGAGTTCATCTGGGACAAGATCCTACGCATTACCAGAAGGAAGCGTGTTTACCACTGTGAATGGCCACAAGTACTCAGATGAGTAAAATTGTTCAATTTATTATTGGGGGAGAGAGGGGGAGAGGGAAGGACCACAGTCTAAAGGATTTGTTGTTGTTGTTAAGTAGGCAGGACAGCTATTACTGCTCTGAAACAAAACAATAGAAGTATCTTTCCTTTTCCATTATTGCTGACAGTCTTCTTGGCAGTGTAGAGAACAAGAATGATAAAGTTCCTGTGACCCAGAGAACAGCTCTGTTTTAGAGCACAGTATGCTTTTGTCTGTCATAATGTTGTTATTCTTGTTTACTGAAGTGAGAAACACCAATTATGATCCATGTATTGGAAGCCAGTCAGAAAACCACAGTTGAATCCTCTTTCTAAAACCTAGGATGAGCAGCTGTGCTAGGCAGATCTGCAGAGTATCTGGAGTTGAGTTCTTGGGGAATCAATTCTGGGGGGGACACAGAGTATCTCTGGAGTTGTCAAACTTCGAGGCTGTAGTAATTCTGAAGCCGTAATTCTCTAACCATCTGGGTATATAGAAAGGTTTTCAAAGATCTGTATAGTGCTACAACCTTCAACCACTACCTTTTTAATGCCTCAACTCTCCTATTCAGAGAGTCGCTACGCAGTAGAGTTCTATGCACAGCCCTGCGTGGTTCACTGTGTCCTGTCCCTTCATGAGCATCACTTCCAGTGTCAATGGACATTTCACACAACAAAGGTATAACCTCTAGAGCAACTCACAGACATGTCCTGTAATAAGCTATGATCAAGGGAACCCTGCTAAAAGAAATAAAATGGAAGTAAAATCATATAATCACTCACCTAGCTTCCAGTAAGAAGGACTATAAATGTAGAAGGTAAAAATTGTTAGACCCCGACTTTATGTGGTGCCCAATGACTAGGGAGATGACAATCCAATTGCCCATGGATCCTGTTACTCATTAGCCAGAGCAAGCAGGGAGCAAACGCCAGCACACATTTCTCGCAACAGCTTTATTCAGAATGGAGACAGCTTCGGGTGAACTCCCTCACAGACACACAGCCCGTGAAACCAGGGGAGCAGCTCTGAGCAATAGTTTTTTCCCACATTTATACACTTTGCTTTATACTCATTGACATTTGTTCCACCTCTGTCCCTTCTTTTGTTCCACCCATTTCTCCTCCTATCTCAAGCTTCACCTCTGTTTACCATTTGCTTCATTAGCATGGAATTGCCTATGCATTTCATTTCTTTTTGCTATGAGCACATGTCTAAGGCCTTCAACCCATTTCTTCGGTCAATGGGTGGACTTCAGGGGCTTCTTTACCAATCACCATTCACCCTTTTGCATATGCTTATCTCGGTTATGTGTTATCTGTCACGCCCCTAATGCCGGTGCACCCTTGACCTGTGAGCCTGGGTCGGCACGACCGGCTTGGCGCGAGGAGGGGGATTTATAACCGGACAGGTGGGTGATAACGATGAGCAGGAGTCAGAGGATTTAAACACAGC
>NW_017728912.1:3014566-3016874 GCF_001723895.1 Crocodylus porosus | reverse complement strand
TGGCACTTGTGCTTTCTTTGCTCAGGTTTCAGAAAAAGGGGGGTTATTTTTACTTGGGTGTTACTGGCCCTGTTTGGTCACAGGATGGCGCGCATAGTATATTATTTAATTTTACAACTTTACTAAAGTAGTTTCATCTTTATCTGGTCACCATGGGTACCAATATCTTGTTTTGACGTCACGGTACCAAGCTGCAATTTGTTCAAGGTTAGTGTCTCTCTCTCGTATGAGAACAAGTAATTTGAAATGAGGCACAGACAGGGGTGTGTATATGCAGCACTGTTAATACAGAAGGATAAATTACAATTACAGAGTTTGTTGTGTTAGCTTCTGACCTTTTGCCATCTGACCTTTTGCTATCGGCATCTGAAATCAAAGACTTTGATCTTTGATATTATCTTCCACATTCCAGTCTGCTTTTCTGTCCCAAATTGTACCATCTTCCATCTTTTTTGGGCCCCTGTATCTTATTTCGTTCCTCACTGTAGCTGGTTCACAGCACACAGACTTACTTTTTACAAGTAAAAACCTTTTACTTGTAAAAATTTTACAGTAAAAAAACAGTAAAAAGCAGTTTTGCTGCTTTTTACAGAAAATAGTTGATACAATTAAGATGGTTACTTAGCATAAGCATATGGCTGGCTTAGCTATTATTCTGCCTTGTGGTCAGCAGCTTCACTAGGCCACAGGTCATGCCTTTACTCAGCTGCAAATTCAATGCTCCCCAAAAATCCACATAGTGTTACCCTAACAAAAATATGAAAGGCTGTGTTAACGTGTTAATGGGTGAGGTCCTGGATGACTGGAAACATAGTGCCCATTTTTTAAAAAGGGGAAGAAGGAGGATCCAGGGAACTACAGACCAGTTCACCTGACCTTTATATCTGGATAGTTCATGGAGCAGGCCCTCAAGAAATCCATTGTGAATCACCTAGAGGAGAAAGAGGAACTGCCAGTGTGGATTCACCAAGAGCAAGTCGTACTGGACCAACGCGATTTCTATGATAAAGTGATGGGATCAGTGGATGGGGAAGGCACTGAATGTAATATGCCTTGACTTCAGTAAGCTTTTGACACTGCGGGGTGGTAATATTTCTTACTCTGGAGAAGTCTTCCAGATTAGACCACAGCTGTGTGTGAAGATTACTATCACTTGTAGCAATGCAGAATATACCTAAGAATATACCAATGCAGAATATATGCAGACTGCTGGCTCAGCCCTGAGTGCCTGAGCTAAAATGAAGCCTGATTAGTTCTCTTCTCCAATCACGTGGTACTCACTGGGTCATGTGACCTGCTCATCAGGACTGGCCTGCACCTGCTGGCTGCCCTGCTGCCACTCAAAGCCCTTAATGTGACAGGCACCAAAGGTACTTTGTCACATGGAGACATAGTGTCACATGTAGATGTGCCAAGGAGGCGCATGTAGGACTAGTCTATAAAAGTTTTTTTCATTTTTTCTGACACAGATCCAAAAAGACAAAAACATGAATATGATTGCATTATTTTTAGATTTATTATTCAATATTTCATGTTTCAAAAATTTCAAAAAGGGGTTTTAGAACACACTTTGACTATTCAATATGTACAAACAAGTGGGTGCAAAATTAAGTAAGCAATAGTTCTCAAAGTGGAGGCTGTTGAGGTGGAGGAAGTTGCTGCATGCCTGTTCCTGCACTATGAATGAGAGGTAGGGGATCGCAATTGTGGGTAGGTGAGAAGAGGTTATCCTGCTCATTCTGGCAAGGAAACTGCACTAAGACAAAAATTAACAACCCCTGAGCCTGAAGATAAATAAGTGATTTTCTCTCAAAAATTCAGTGGCAAAGATATAAAGCAAAGAAAACAAAATTGCTGTGTATCTAACATGAGACAAATTCACTAAACAAACCAATTTTGCATTTTGTATGTATTTGTATTTTATTCTATTCTAGTCGGATTCCTATTTTACAATCATCATCACAGCATCTGAGTGTCATACTTTCAACATTACATTAATAAAATTTTGGAATATACGCCTTCTATAATTATACAAAATGTATGCAAAGCTGTGTACAAAAATGATTAGGAGTCAACAATGTGTGTATCAATTAATCTACAGTGTAAAACTGTAAAACTTTTGAAGCTTCAACAGGTAGGATTTGATTTAGTTTGCATTAATAGCAATCAGTATAATTCAAGAGTTGTGGACATGAATTTTTGTGATTCAAGGTGCTTGCTACCATGAGGAAGATAACTAACATGGTCCCCATCTTCAAAAAAGGGAAGAGAGAGGACCCAGGCAACTATAGGCCCGTCAGTCTTACCT
>NW_017728912.1:3011495-3013636 GCF_001723895.1 Crocodylus porosus | reverse complement strand
GATTAGACATCCACAAGAACTACTTCACAGTTAGGGCGGCTAGGATCTGGAACCAGCTTCCAAGGAAAGTGGTGCTGGCTCCTACCCTGGGGATCTTTAAGAAGAGGCTTGATGCCTACCTGGCTGGACTCATTTGAGTCCAGTTTTTCTCCCGCCCAGGTGGGGGGTCGGACTTGAAGATCTACAAGGTCCCTTCCCACCCTATTTCTATGATTCTATGATTCTATGATGGGATATGGCAGCATTCAACACACTGCAGAAAAAAATGGCCAGCACTGCTATTGGTTTAGCAGCACAACCAACTAACAAATACTTACAGCATTCCTATAAAGCTCCACCCCAAGTGAAATTCATACTCTCCTGAAGATGTATCATAGGATGATGATGCTATGGACTAGGGCTGTGCAAAACAGCACTGTTTCATTTCAACTTCAGTTTTGAGGTTTGGAAGGAACAGTGTTTTGTTTCTAATTTCATTTCCAGTCAAAACAGCTTCACTGTTTTGCTTTGTAGGAATAGTGGGGCTGTTTCAACACTGTTTTGATATTTTGCCCGATTATTGGTCTGGGGAAAGGAACTCAACCCATCTTCCCATCCCCAGCCCAATGTAGCGCAGGGGATGGGAAGTCAGCCCAGCTGGGCTGACTTCCTTTCCCCAGCCTAATTGCAGCATTTGGGAGGGGAACTAAGCCTGGGATCAGTTCTCTTCCCCTGTGCTGTAATCAGCTTCCTGAAGCCCAGTGGTGGGAGATGGGGAGAGCCAGGGCTGCGCTTCTGGCAGCTGCTGGGAATGCAGCCCCAGTTCTCCCCTGTCTCCCATCACCTTGCTGCTGGCTGTTTCAAAATTTGAAATGTTTTGAAACGTTTCAATTAGTCTCATTTTGTTTTGATGCTGTTTCAAAGCCCTTTTTTTCGATTTGATTTCGCTGTTTCGAGCTCAAAATGAGTCAAAACAGTGTTGAATGGAAACATCCAGTAAAATTTCACACAGCCCTAGTATAGATATTCCTTATCTTTGACAGTGCAAATCCACTTTGGGCTGAAGATAGCCTTACTTCTTCAAAGCATACATTTAGCAGCTTAGATTAATTTGTTTTAAAAATGGGAACAATTACATACACTTTGCTTTCCTATTTTGGGAGTCATGGCATGCTAACTTTTGAACTTCTGTCAGTTTTTCTGGATTCATACACTTAAAAAAAACTAATTCTGTATTTTGATTTTTTGCTGAAAGCGTTCCACCACAACTTACTCACAGGGGCTTTCTTGGTTTTTTGGGCTTCCTTTTAGCTTTCAAAATGACATTTTTGTCATTCTTTTTCTGTTCGGTAATCAATATCCAAGGCCCACCCAAGCCTACTGGCCAATTAGGGTAGCATATTTAAGGCATGCCTGTTTCTATCACCTTTAACCCATTACTTCAGCACTATCAGCTCCATACACTTTCCCCCAAAGCTGTTTTACTAGAGTTAAGATATTTGTAGGTCCTCTGACCTGGAACAGTGGCAAGCTGTAATAATGCTATATAAAGTTTATGTCTAATGGAGTATGAATAAGCCTAGCACATCTTTGCTGGGTTATTTGCACACATCAAACTCAGTTACACTAACACATCTATTTCAAATAGACCAAGAATGAAGTCAGTTTGCTTTGGGAACCAACAGTATAGCAATACAAAAGTCTATGTAAGATAGGGTGATGTTGACAGCAAAATAGAATCACCAGTTGTTTTCTTAAATGACAGGTTTGCCATTTACAGAATCTTTGAGACACCAGTCACAATCCATTGATCCCATATTATTATTCACTCCCATCATAATAATCTTTACTATCACTTTCATAAAAAGACATTAAAGACCCATTGAAATGTTTTCTTATAGGAACTATTTCTTTGATATGGTGAGAGATATCAATCATCTTCAATAGCCCTTATACCCTATATAGTGCCATCACCAGGGATCCTGGTTTTCTCTGATTAAAAAAAATCCCCAATTTTTGGATTAGAAAAGTAACCCAAAATCCAGATTTTTCCATGATCAAAATGAAACACCTCAGTATTCCTCTCCAGTGGCTGTGGGGTAATCACTTACAAAGAGCTAGTTGTCCCCCTTCCCAGCATTCAGCCGTACCTGATCAGCAGG
>NW_017728912.1:3002744-3011395 GCF_001723895.1 Crocodylus porosus | reverse complement strand
GTGTTTCTTATTAATCCCAGAAAAATGTGGATTTTGGATTACTTTTTTAAATCTGAAAATTGGGGATTTTTTTTTTTAAATCAGAAAACCAGGATCCCTGGTGATCACTATCAATGTCAGATAATTAATTTGAGAAATGTTACTTAAAGCAGTTGGACTTTAAGCAAGATGTCAACAGAGGGTGGCATTAGGAAAAAAATGTACATTTGATATAAAGGATAATTATCTCCCCTTTCCTGTTCAGTTTATCAATAATGTGAATTAACAAGCTAGGGTTTTGTTTGTTTGTTTGTTTTAAATAAAGATCATAATTTTAGCCTGCAATTCATTATTTGGGCATCCATCTGTTTTCAGAAGTGCTGAACACCCAGTTTCCACTATTGTCACAGGTTCAGCATTTTGAGATAGGAGAAAGAGCAGAGATGGGAGAATATTCTAGGATTCTCTTTAGACTATGTTTGTACTTTATCCTAATATTTATGACTACATTCATAGTTAAAGTGCTCTAATGATTATGGGCTGACCACAATTTACTAAAAAAATCAATGGTAGAGATGTATGTAATCTCATAAATTTGCACACCATAGCATGCCCTTTCTTTGATGGTGTGTAAGATGCAATATACACATAAATTAGACAGCAAATGGACAGCATAATTTTAATTGTACCTATACATTTATAAATTATTTAACTTACAAAGTTTTTAATTGAATTATATCTTCTTTCATTACTTACAAAAAGCTTTCATTTGTTTACTTTTTAAAAGAGATTGAATAGATTAGTTATTTGTGCTTTTAATTCACTCGTTCTTTTTAGTAAGATGTTAAAATGTACACTCAGTTTAGGATCGCTTTAAAGTTATAGTATTTAGTTAGCTGTCTTATAGTGTAGTTATTGCAATCACAAACAGACCACAAAAAATGATTTGGCGTTTAATCTACAGTGGCTCTGCAGGAAGGTCCTGCTAAATAGTAGTAGAAAGAATCTGCTCACAAAAGACTGAAAAGGCAATCTGGAGTTAATAGACATAATACACTGTCACTTCTGTGCTCTTTCTCCACTGCTATGATTACAAGAAACAACTTTAGAAAATATTTTCATAAATGTAATTAGATTTCATCTAACTCATATGTCTAGAACATATTCCCATAATTTTTCATGGCATGTAGTTTGCAGCCAACCTTCTATTAAAACAATACAAAGTGGCTTTTAAATGTGTTTTAGACAATGTTCATTTAAAGACTTTTTAACTTTTACTGTACTCTCTTTAATTTCCAAACATAATTTTATTTCACACTACATTAATTTCTATTACACACGTTTGTACTTTATCATTAACATACTTGCATTATTTCAATAAACGAAACTAAATGTAACGTTAGCTGTTTGGCTCCATGCTTCAATAATCTCACCAGACAGCTGTAGGACAATCATATAAATGACTGCAACACACCATTGTTTTAATTATACTTATTGATTCAAGGATGTTTAAGTGCTTGTTTTTTTCCTTGAACAATAATGTATTTGTGTCTATAAATTGATTAATGGATTGTCATCTTCATCATGAAATAACAGAATCTACAGCTGGTTAAGTAATGTGTTTCTTGTACAAATTAGCTAAATTATACATGCCAAACACATCACATTCCCCATTTAACAGAAGAACTGGCTTGCCAGGAAATCTTTTTATCATTAGCTCTTCTCAAGTGCAGTACAGCTGTTAATGACAGAACAGGCCACTTCAAAGAAGCCACATCACAAAATACAGCTGAGAATTGCACATTGGACTCTGATATATGCTGTGTCCCTTAAAATACTGTATGGTGTTTTTAAATGATGCCAGTTAGCAGAGATGCTAATTTTCACTAATTCTTTACTGGTGCCATAATCTCTCAACTTGATTTGGAATAATGGAATAATTTGGTTTGCTATGCATATTAAAAGATGTGTGTATTAGTTTAGAGCTAGATTCTGATACATTTACTTGCTTTGTCTCTCTATTTATTTTAGAGGCAAGGATGTTTTATGATATTATTTATTGGACAACATTTCGTTCTTCAGGTCTCTGTTGGGGGTTAACAGCTTCTAAGTGGACTAAAATGAAAGTGGTCTAAAGAGGGTACAAATACTTTTGCATGGCTAATAGGCAACAGGTCCGAGCCTCATATACTGGTTGAACAGTCAGATAATAGGCAAATTAATTTGGTCCTGAGTCATTAAAGTTATCAAAGCTTGATTTCACCAAGAAGTGAAACCTTCCTCTTTTGTTACCAGTCATTTTTTGGATGTGGGGGGTTTTTTTGGAAGGGGGGGAGTGGGTGGGGTGGTGGTGGCAGAAGCTGGTAGGGGAAGATGAGCAATCCTCACCCACCCCCCAGTGATAATGAACTGTAGGGTGATATTCTTGTCTCTGTGTATTTATACTTAGAGAAATTCCTTTATTTCAGCCCAATTATTCAAAAATATTATTTCAAATTTTGTATTCAGATTGGTTACTACTCTTGAGGTTTACCATAGCAACATTTCAAAAAAATTATCATTTAAAACTCCATTGTGATGGTTGTGGTTGTTTATATGCCCTGTCCTATAGTTAAGCACTGAAAATTTGGTACAGAGAGCCCATGGATTTTTTTAATTAATTGGCTGCTTTGACCCTTAATTTAGAAGTGATCATAGGCGAGTTAAAAAAATAAATATGCATAGAAATGAAGGTTTTGTTTATGCTATTTAGGAATGGACCTCCAATATGGAGCTGCAAAGTCCTAGGAAAGAATCATACAAAACAAAACACAAATGAAAGGAAGGTCTGTGCACCTTCTGATAGCTCCTTTAAAAAAACAGAAAAGCAGAAGGAAAAACCAGTCTCCTTAGGTTTTGTAATATAGGCACCTTAGAAGGTCCCTGAAAAGAAGAGGTGTGTGAAAGTATTCATATCCTAAGTATAACCGTTATATGAGAGTGTTTGAGGAAAAGATCAAGGGATATAGTCAGTCTTTAAAAATAGTACAACCTGAATTGGAAAATAATGTATCTTGTACATTCATCGGGAGATACACAAGTTGTTCCAGGTCAGTGGTCCTACATAGTACATGGTTGAAGCAGTCATCTGAAAGAAGGATCCGACAGGTCATGCCTTCTATAGAACATAGGTAGTAAAGCAGTGATCTTTCAGAGAGGTGTCAGGTGATGCAACCAAACACTGAGTCCCCCTCTACACTTTACAGGTATCATGCATTTAGCTGGTTAATTTCACAGTTACCTGGAGACGAGCTACACATGCAAAGGAGCTATAACATGATAAAAAAGCTCCAATTACCTATAAAGTTAAACCTTGAAGACATTTCCTAACTTTATAGCTGGTTGCTAGTGAGCTTTAATTTACATGTGTAGGGTCAACCCTGACACTGGTCAGCTGTGGGTTCCCAGCCACAGGGGTTCACCATGCCCAGCATGAAATCCCTAAGCCCTGGGAATCATGCCTATTATGATCCCCAAGGCTCAGAGGTACCTAAAACACCCAGGCTCATGTGGGGCTCTTGGTCCTGCTACAGCTGGACTGAGATACCCAGAAGCTGATAAGGCTCTGGGTCCTGGCTGCTCATGAGGCAAAGGGAGGCTTCCAGCCATGGGAGCTTGCTTCTTGTCAGTGCCCAGAATAAGGATCCCCCTACACTGGCAATAAGATGCAATTGGATCTAATTAGTGATCCCACAATTGTACATCCTGTCATGCATGTGTGGCATGTCAGGAGGAGCAATGGAGTGGATGATACATTAGATCCAATTGCTCCTTTACTGGTATATATGGAGAAGGTGTAAGTTAAAGTGAGCTCTGAAACAATCTATGAACTTACAAAATACTTTCTGTCTCTACTTATATTAGCATTCCAGATGTTCAATGTATTATCAGCAAGTTTTGCTGTTGCAAAATGACAGTTCAAAAACAAAACAAAATAACAACAACAAACACAACCCCAAAACCAACCCCTTTTCTCCTCACATAAAATACTCTTCCCCTACACCAAAATATTGAAACCCAAAACATGATTACTCGGTAGTATCAAACTTTTCTATTTTTCAGTTGTGTGGGGAAAAAAAATCTGTTTTCTCTTTAAAAAAAGAAGAAAAAGGAAGTTTTAAAAAATTAAAATAAAGGGATAAATAAACATTTTAATTTTAAAAGCCCATCTTTTATGAGAAACACTTGCAGTGCTTAACAGTATAGAAAGCAGTCACAATATATAGATATAAATTTAGATACATAGATATATAGATATCGATAAACTATATATATAGATATATATAACAAGATATATAAACAAATGTGTCAAACATATGGTTGCCTACATATGGTAGCAAGTTATATAATGTCAGTTCTGGAAAGTAAATTAAAGCAAAATGTAGAAATTTCACCTGAATGTTAACAGTTGCAAAATTATTGTTAATGTTTTATACTACATAGAGTTTATGCAGGTTAGGGTAGAAGAAGTCACTGGAGAGCCAAATCCTATTGCATTTCATTCATGAAGCAAAATTAAATTCTTTGAGTAGCCTTTCCTTTAAACTTGCAAGAGGGAGATCAAATTAACGGTGGGTCAAAACCAGGGGGAGTGGTTTCGAGGAGTGTGGGTCTTGCTTTGAACACCACTTATGACAAATTTCAATTTTGTATGTATTGGTTAGTTGTTAATGTGATGGGCACATGATTGCAATGCACATGGAGAAGGTTTTGCCATCATTTTCAAAGGTGGTAAAGGTAATAGAATCAGACCCTCTATGTTTGAAATCCTTACATATTCTAAAATCCTCTCTTGGCCATAGCTTTTGAATATTTTATAATCTTCTGATATGAATGGCAAAGATTCGTGCCTGTTCAACATTCCCTTTTTTCATCTTATCTACAGTCCTGGGCTGAATTTCTACTGAGTTTTCCAACCTTCACACTGCACATAAGATGTTCTCTGGACATGTCTATACCTTCAAAGAACATTGCAAGAAAGACTGCAGTGAACCACACCATGCCTATGCCATGTGCATTACATCCCAAAATTCATCCTAAGTAGCTGGCTTAACACAGCACTGGGCATACATCAAAAAGCACTCGGTAGTGTTACTAGCAGTGAGTGAGAGGGGCATCCATTTTGGGTGCCATGTTAGGAAGGGCACCAGACTCACCCCACATCCCTGCAGAGTCCATGCCTCAGCGGCACACCTATACCAGGAACTCCAACAGAGTCCCTGGCTGCTGCTGCTGCTGCTGCTACTGCTTTAAGAGCAACAGCCAGGGCAGGCAGAGCACATGGGGGTGACAGCATCAGCCAGAGACTTTTTAGGAGTTCCCAGCATGAATAAGACTGCTGTACCTACCTCCATCCACCCACTTGTGGAATGCCCCGTGTCATAGTCCATGTTCCCCCTGTGCCTACTCTTGGAACTGTGTGTCCCTCCAGCTTTATCACTGGGTTTGCCCTGGATGCTGGCTCTGCTCTTTACACCACGGAAAACAATCTTTAGAAAAAGAGCATGTTATTGCATACCTACCACTGTACTAAGTGCCTATATCTTTTTTCAGTGCGTAGTGCATGCAGAGTAGGCTTGGCATGGTTCACTGTGACACTCCTAAGTACAACCCCCTATCTCATTCAAGTTATGCAAACTTAAGGCAGAAATAAAATAGATTAAAACCAAATAATTTTATCTTAGCATATTTGGGTATGTTAACATACATAATTATAGTAATAATTACATTCTGGTATGTGCAGCAGTTGCACTAAATCAAAGATTAATTAATTTCTCAGCAGTGCCACCTAAGGAAGCTAGAAAGCACATTTAGAATGACACTCCCCAAGCATTCACAGTTAAATAATATTTCCTCCATGAAGCAGAGTGCATGTTTTGACTGGGAAAAGCAAAGTGTCAAAGCAAATCAGGAAAATTTGGCCTTTGAATTTTGAATGAGAGGGTCAAATGCAAAACTAATGTAGTAGGATCAACTACTACAGTGAATTTGTACCAGCTAACAACAACAGTGAGTTTGTCCCAGTAACTTTGCAGCCTTTTACAAGTCTTCTTTTATTTTTCCTAAGCTGTAGGACTCTCAGATGTACCGCGTTTACAAAATTACAAGATAAAGTCATCTTTTCCTCCCTCCCCGCCCCCCAGCTAGCACAAGGGGGGGAAAAAAAAACCCTTTTTCTACAAATGCATACAAGCATATCTCACTAAATACATTATTTATCATTAAACTGCTGCCAAAAGCAACATATGCTCAGCAATGGAAGTCAACTATAAAGTTGACTAAATGCAGTCCACACTGTGAATCATTATAAAACACATGGCCCACAGTAGGCAACTATGCTGATAGAAACTGATCACAAGATTAGGTAAGTATAGCCCATCTGAATAAGATATATGGTAGCACATGGATCCTTTGTGCAGGGTACCTGGAGTACACACACATACTGAGTTGTTGGGTCTCCATAGCTTGAAATGCTGTTGCCTCTGGTGGGGCTCAGGCCAATGAAAAATGTGGTAAATTATGAGCCTTTGGCTTTAGACTAATACCATGTAGTGCAGTTCAAAAGTTTGTTTATGGAATACCTGTGCTGAAACTTGTAGCAGTTTCAAAAAAAGGTAACTTGCATCAATCCTGAATAAACTAAATGAACAGGCCCTACATGGAAATTGCTATAGCTATATTTAATTTCAAGGTCATTGTTTGCAAATTTGCTCCTCACTTACATGTGCTCCGGGAGAGAGGGTCTGATAGTAAAGAGAGGGGAAAGGGGCTGCCAGGAGTAAAAGATGTGGGAAAGCAGACAGCAAAGGATTACATGAACCCCCAGATTTATTTTCCCTGCTTTAGCAGTTGGAGGGGGACAAATGCAAGGCATCCCTCCATTTGATTCTATATTTAGAAAATTATAACAAATTTATAATTTTTCCATACATAGAATCTAATTATTGGGCGGTTGTGTTATAATCAGGGCTGTCTTCCAATTGAGTAAAGATGGTAAATTCTTCCCACACTTCCTATAGCCCTTTTAGTGGATAGCTTTTCATTGTCTATTTTTTAAAGGTGACAATTCACATTTATAAAGAAAAGTGGTTTACTCATGAACAAATGATCCAAGTATAAAACAAATGTACCCCTCACCATAATTTTTTATCTACATAGGTACAGGTTTCTGGTAATACTTTTCTATGTAATAGGTGGTCTATTTAAATTTTGTTTTCATTTAAAACTACTGTGTCTAATTTATGTGTTCTTTTAAATGTAGCAATGCATCCTGAAACCTTGTTTTTCCCCCTAAAGGCTCACTGTGAATTCAGAAGTATGAATTGTATTTATATATCAACACAGCATGAAAAAGGCTCTTAAAAAGTTATGACCCAATGTTCCATCCCCCACTATAGGTTTTATAGTAAACTCCATGGTGCAATTACTGCACTATTCTGGCAGAGCTTAAAAATGAAAAGCTTTAGAGATTCTGAACATTTTTTTCCAGCAGGAGAACAGTAGATCAATGCAAAGTTAGTTGTAGTAGTCTATTTTTAGTCTAAAGGTTGTAATATAAACTATGTAGGAATACTTGTGGGTTTTGAACAAACTAAATAATTGTTTTTCTTGAACTCTCTGTCATACCCTCCAAGCACAAAGGAAGGTAATCCCAATGAGGATCAAAGGGAGCAGGAGAGCACACAAGCCTCCATGGCTCACCAAAAGCATCCGGGAATGTCTCCTTGCTAAAAACGAGGCATATACTCAATGGAAGGAAGGGGTCATCACCAGGGATGACTATTCTGCAGTCGCTCGGTTTTGTAGCGGGGCAGTTAGGAAGGCCAAGGCAAAGATGGAATTAGGACTAGCTTCTCACATTAAGGACAATAAGAAGTCCTTTTTTAAATACATAGGGGGCAAAAAGAAGGTCCCAGGTAACGTGGAGCCCTTGCAGGACGCATTGGGAAATTTGGTTGTCACACCAGACGACAAAGCTAACATGTTTAATGATTTCTTTGCCTCTGTCTTCCTAAGTAGGGATCAGAACAGCCACCTCCCTTCTGGGCCCCCCTCGGGCCCCAGGGGAGGCACACCTGGGCCAAAGGTCAGCGTGGAACTAGTTAGGGGAATTCTGGAGGAGCTGGACATGTTTAAGTCAGCTGACCCGGACGATCTCCACCCTAGAGTCCTAAAGGAATTGGCCGAGGTCATTGCAGGTCCCCTGGCACGGCTCTATGAGCACTCGTGGTGCTCTGGTGTGGTCCCAGAGGACTGGAAGAGGGCCAATGTGGTTCCAATCTTCAAAAAGTGGAGGAAGGAGGACCCAGGAAAGTATAGGCCAGTCAGGCTTACCTCGATCCTAGGCAAGCTGTTTGAGAAAATGATGCTGGCACACATCCATGAGGGGCCAGCTGGGGACTGCATGCTTAGGGGCAACCAACATGGGTTCATCAGTGGCAGGTCCTATCAGACCAACCTGGTGGCCTTCTATGATCAGATCACCAGATCCTTAGATGCAGGGGTAGCAGTGGATATAGTCTTCCTGGACTTCCGGAAAGCTTTCGACACTGTCTCTCACCCCGTTCTCATTAAAAAACTGGGGGACTGTGGTGTCGACGCCCACACAGTCAAATGGGTCGCCAACTGGCTGG
>NW_017728912.1:2999625-3001954 GCF_001723895.1 Crocodylus porosus | reverse complement strand
TCAGGTCCCTTCCGACCCTAGAAACTATGAAACTATAACTATATTGTTTCTGATTATTTATTTAGGTTTTGTTTATTTATGGATGTTTGACAAAAAAAGTTACCATAAACTGACGGTCATTGTAAATTGAGTGAAAATCTGTACGGTGAAAGTCCCACTGAAAAATTGCAGGACTTTCATTATACTTCTCTAAGAACATGTACAGTCTATCTAAGTTCAGAATAAGCAACATCCATTGCACCTGGAAACAATCTTAAGCAATGATAAATCTGTTCGTTCATTACACCTCACTTTTTATGGAATATTTGAACTTCAGAATGATTAGAATAGCCTTAAGATACTAAATGGAATGGTCAAACTCTCAGCCTATGCTGTGGGAGCAAAGTTTTGCTCTCATATTTGTCTAAGTGTAATTTAACTGAAAACAATAGCCTTGTCCACTGTGTTATTGATTAATTGCTTGTAGATGGACCTCCCAATATAATACGCTGTGTGTGAGCCTAGAGTTGCCATTGCCAGAACCAGCATATAGCTAAGGCACAAGGTGGCATAGTTATTGTATTCTTTCACACTGGAGACTGCTTAGTAGGGCTGTGTGAAACAGCACCAGTCCGTGTTAACTTCCGTTTCGACATTTCAATGAGACAGTGTTTCATTTTGAGATTTCATTTTATTTTGAAACTGCTGTTCTGTTTTGTTTCATTGAAACTTTCCCTGTTTTGATCCTGTTTGGATGTTTCGCCTGTAGGCTATAATGGGGAAGCTTGAAACTGCTGATAACTTCATGATTTCTTGCCTGATTCTGATGAAACTTGCAGGAATAGTAGCCCCCTCAAAGTCTTGAAAGCAAAAATTTTGTCACGTGTGTGTTATGGTGCAGCAGGGCAAAAACTGCAGACATGGTACGCCCTGCTGAAGCCATGAAGCCTGCCAGCTTTAAAAGAGATAGGTGCATGGGTTTCTGGGAAACTGTACCTCAGGCTGCTGCCAAGCAAAACTCGTGACATGGGTGACAGTGTGTGTGTGTTAAGGCATGCTCTCACTGGCAATGGGGCCACTACATGGCACAGTAGTGTGTCCCAATGAGGTCTCCTCTTCCCCTATAGCCTTAGTTTGGTCCACCACTTTAAATGACAACAGGTAATAACTTAGTAGGCAGCACAGTAGCATCAGCAGCATCTCAGGCAGCCAAACTGTGACAGACTAGAGCCTTTCTTTCCTTTCCTGCTTCTTCTCTAGCAGCTGCAAGAGAAGTCTCCCTGCCAGCCCCAGCCCAGGGACTTAGATGTGCCCAGGGCCCAGCATCCTTCAGGTCAGGTGCTAGGGGTGTTGGTTTAAGGACATGGTACTGGCAGACAAAGTCCTTTCATTTGGGTCAATCTAATCAGGTATGTTTTAGCAGACCAACTGAATAGTTAGTTACAAAAATATATCTTAGCAAGCTTTCAGGTTGAAAAACCCTTTGTCAGGCTGAGGAAGAACCTGCAGTTAGGGTGTGCGTGTGCTGTTCCTGGATGGAAGGAATAGTAAAGAAATCAGAGGCTGGCATGCAATGCAGGCAAGAAAGCCAGTCAGTGACAATGGAAATGGAGGCATCAGGGGGTGAGGGGCAGGCTGGGGTGTGGTGGGGGAGGGGGATATAGCAGTGCAGGTTAAAGTGCAGAGGTACCTGATGTGGAAGAAATCAAACTTTGCATTGTGTTTGAATCAGAACTGACAGAGCCAGCTTTTCTTTATTTCGGGCTGTACTGTGATCACAGGGAGAATTCCATACAGCAGTGGAATCACCCACTTGTCTGTTTCAAAGGATTTCTCAAACTCTATAAGTTTACAAGCATATTTATACTTAAGACAGAGAAAGAGAAAAAAAGATGACCTTGGAGAAACAAAACAATAGTAAATCACACACAGATATACAGACAGTTTACCTGAAGAAAACATCTGTGCACAGGGTAATATATCAAGACAAAATAAGACATGCAGGATACCTTATCTCAGAACATATAACTGAAATAAGCAGTATCGGCACTTCTGGTCTCTGCCTGTTTTCCTAGTCAAGCAGGCCAGAAGCCCGACCAAATCCACTACCATGTTCCCTCCTTTTTTTTTCCCAACAAGTTAGATATTTACAGACATTAGCCTTACAACTTCTAGTTTTTCTTTCTCTTTACTTTCTGCTATTTCAACATACAAATTATATACTTCATTTCTGGTTGATGGTCTATTCCGCATTTGCTTGGCAGCACAACTTAAGTAACATTTACTATCATAAACACTAGGCATACTTCAATAAAAACAACAAACAATATCAACAAACTATGAATGACGG
>NW_017728912.1:2997926-2999365 GCF_001723895.1 Crocodylus porosus | reverse complement strand
TGTAATGTCATTTACCGTATGTCCTTCATTTCTGTATTTATTTTATCAAAACTATCAGCAGTAGCATTAGCAATCTTTTCCAGAGATGCTGCAACTTTCTTTATCTCAGACATAGCTAAAACTGCACCAAAGCTGGGGAACATTATACCCCAAAACCTTTGATTTTCTGTATTTTGTGAACATTGCGAATTCTTCCTTTAGGTAAGTGAGATCTAATAGTAAAGGCAGGATACGCTGCGGAGACATAGCATGTTCCTCTCCAACCGGAGGGAAGATTTTTATAGGCCTTATCGTCACACACAAAATAGTGACCAGCTAATGCAGTAAATCCACCTGTATTACAGCATGGGACATCATCCATTGTGAAGAATAGACTGAAAATTGACCTGCAGGGGAGTAGTTAGATATCCAGGAACCATTAGAAAACCAAGCACAATTTATCTTAAATTCTACCTTGCACTTACTGACTCCTATTGCAACACGAGATCCATTACAGGTCCAACAGAACTTTCCAGGGGTGGCATATGCTAATCGTACATAGTCAGACCGGTTGCAGCTTACATTCTGCCATGTTTCGTTTCCATGAAAATCTGAATAGTAACAGGCTAACATCTGAGTTGCATTCAAGGGTACTGGTATCATGGGTATCCCTCCGGTAGAATAGATAGGGACATGACTACATATCCAACAATGAGAGACATTTAAATCTATCCCAATTTGATTAACTAAAGGCAAGAACACATTTTCCTGAAATGATCTTCTTTGTCGGTGTGGAAGTGTAGTTTGGTTTACAGAGTTTCTCATAACTGATGAGTCAAGTTCATATAAGATGGCCCAAAAAGAAATACTGAGAACTACCCAAATCATGACTAACCAACTCCATCTTGGGAACCAGGAACTAGGTAGAGGCCTTTTTCCTGTCCTGAAGGGCATAGTGGTATTGTTGGGGCACATCCTCTTTGCTCTGTAGTGGCAAATCCTCTTCGCCAGTAGGCACTTGGCTCACTGCTGATCTTGAGCTCTCCTGCAGGTGGGCGCTAGGCTCACTACCAGTTTGTGGAGGCTGATTACAAAATTCATATGAAGGAGGCTCTGGGTCTAATGGGTCTGATGTTTTCTTACTGTGTGAAGCATGGATCCATGTCTGGAGTCCTTGACACTATTGCAGTGTTGGTGGTCGGGAGTATCTGGAATGGGCCTTTCCAGTGAGGTTCCATCAATGACTTTTGTTGATAGACTTTTATATGGACCCAGTCACCAGGCAGGATAGAATGGCATGGCTCATCTGGTTCTTTGGGGAGAGCTACCTGTACCTGTGAATGAAAAGCCTTAACACACTTCATTAGTGCCTTACAATAGTCCAGAATGGTATCATCAAGTGAATGTATATCGCAAAAGTGGGAGGCAACAGGTGGCGAGGCAGGGAGCCTCATGGGTCT
>NW_017728912.1:2973547-2997253 GCF_001723895.1 Crocodylus porosus | reverse complement strand
GTGTCAGCTTTTGCACATGGGTAGGCTTCTACCCATCCAGAAAACATACATACAGTAACAAGAACATATTCATAAGAACAACATTTCTGTATTTGAATAAAATCTAATTATAAATTTACAAATGGTCCCCAAGATGACAGATGTGCTGCCTTCTTTGTTTTTACAGGCTTTCCCACATTATGGGCTTGGCAAATAGGACAGGTGTGGCAGTAATGTTGAGCCACAGGTGGAAAAATTGGAGCAAACCAATCAAGCTTAACAGCTTCTATTGTTCCCCCTTTGCTCACTTGTGCCATGCCATGGTGTATGCAAGTAAGATGGGGAAGAAGGACTGTTGGGGCCAGCAGACGGATGTCTGGGGAGCGCCACAAATGGTTAGGGTGTAACAAACACCCAACCAGTCTTCATGTATCTTTCTCTGGTTCTGGAGCCTGATCTTGGAGGAGGGCAACGTCGTGAAGACTTGCCAATGGAGACTGGTCAGTTGGAATAGACAAAAACAGAGGCATAGCCTGAGAAGTGGAAATAGCTGCAGCTTTGGCAGCCGAGTCTGCCAGAACATCCCCACATGTAACATCATCATAAGGGTTCTGGTGAGCTTGACATTTAATAATAGCAACAGCAGAAGGTGATTGTAAAACATTTAACAAGACATTTACGTATGGACCATTACTAATCTTGGCACCTCCCAAAGTGATGAAGCCCCTTTGTTTCCAAAGTTGACCATTAATCGTGTACAATACCGAAAGCATAGCGAGAATCAGTATAAATATTAACAGAGACACCAGAGGCTAGGTTGCAAGCCCTGGTGAGGAGCCACAAGCTCAGCAACTTGAGCTGAATACACATTAAGTAAGTGATGGCTTTCTAAAACTTCATATTGGGAACATACTGCATATCCTGCAACAAGGGAACCTTTTGAGTTTCTTTGACATGATCCATCAACATAGAATACTAGATCTGGGTTTTGCAAGGGGTTGTCCTTTAGATTAGTGTGGGGCATTTTTAGGTGAGCAGTAACAAAAATGCAAGCATGGGGTTCATCATCTGAAGGGATAGGTAACAGAGAAGCAGGGTTTAAAATGGGCACCTAGTTAGGGTGACATTTCCAGCAGAGAGAAGCAAGATTTCATACTTAGTTAATCTAGCATTTGAAAGGTGTTGGGTTTTTGTTTTTAGCAAAAGGGCTGCTACAGCATGTGGGACAGCAACAGTAAGGGGAGAACCTAATACAAGGGTGGAGGAAAGTTCAACAGTGACAGCAGCTGCAGCTACAGCATGGAGACATGGAGGAAGTCCAGCTGCAACAGGATCAAGAGCAGAGGTATAATAAGCAATGGGGTGGTGCTTATCTCCATGTGTCTGAGTGAGTACTGCAAGTGGAAATGCATCCTTTTTGTGACAAAAGAGAACAAAAGGTTTAGTATAATTGGGAAGGCCTAAGGCAGGAGCTTGCAACAGAGCTTGTTTAACAGAGGCAAAAGCGTCTTCGATCTCTGAAGTCCAGGGTAAAGGCTCAGGGGTATTAATAAGAGTCAGATTTTGCAACGGTTTGACTATAGAGGCATAGCTGAGTATCTACTGGCAATAGTAGCAGCCATGCCTAGGAAGGTATGCATTTGGGACACAGTAGTTGGTCTAGGGATTTTAAGAATAACTTCTGTTCTGGAAGAGGAAAGCAGTTGTTCTCCAACAGAAATATCATGACCTAAATAGTGGACATGAGGAAGACAAAGTTGTAGCTTTTCTTTAGATGCCTTATGGCCTTTTAGAGCAAGAGAGGTGAGGAGAGTTAAAGAATCAGTTTTACAGGTTTCAAGGGAGGTAGATGCCAAGAGCAAATCATCAACATATTGCCCAAGCACAGAATTTTCTTTAAATATTAAGTCATCTAGATCTTTCTTCAGAATTTGAGAAAAAGAGAAGGGGATTCAGTATAGCCCTGGGGCAATCACGTCCAGGTATACTGAAGTCCTTGACAGGTAAATGCAAAGAGAAACTGGCTATCAGGGTGTATAGGAATAAAGAAAAATGCGGAACACAAGTCAACAACAGTAAATTAACAAGCATTAGGAGGAATACAGGACAAGATAGTAGCTGGATTTGGTTCAACAGGAAAAGTAGGCAAAACTGCAGAATTTACAGCACGGAGGTCTCATACAAAGTGATAGGTATTCTTTCCAGGTTTCTTTATAGGAAGAATAGGCGTATTACAAGGGCTCTTTGTTGGAACAATGATACCTTGCTTTAAAAGGGCAGTTATAACAGGGTGTATCCCTTCTTCGGCTTCTGGGTGTAAAGGGTATTGAGCAACTTTGGGTAAAGGTTTAGCTGGGTTTAAATTAATTTTTACAGGCTGGGCAGTATGGATTTGTCCTACTTCATTAGCATGCTGGGACCAGAGAAACAGAGAGACAGCTTTTATGATTTCTTCTTGCAACACAGAAAGATCAGGGAACTCAGGCTCAGGAGGTGAGCTAGCTAAGGCGGCAAGTACAGCCATTTCATTAGCACAGGGGACATCCATATAAACACCATTAGGAGAGCAATAGATAGTACAGCCAAGTTTACAAAGCAAATCTCTGCCTAACAAATTAACAGGAGAACAAGGACTAAGGAGAAAGGCATGTTGATCAGAAACAGGACCAAGAGAAACATGTAATGGTTGGGAAACAGGATGAGGAACTATTTGATTTGAAATTCCTACAGTATTTACAACAGCAGAGGAGAGGGGAGTTTTGGAAAATTCTTCAGCTCGAAGAGTAAAACAGCTTGCACCAGTGTCTACTAAACATTTTGTAGAGATGCCACTTATCACGCAGGAAATGAGGGGATCATCTTGATTAAGTGGGAGAAGCGGGGCTGTGATGATGTTACTATTCCTCAGGCTGGACTAACAGGAGGCTCCCTGATTCGGGACAGAGAATTGAGTGAGAGGAGTGGCAGATCAAACATCATACCTGGCTGGCCAGGCCAGTGAGGACATTGAGCCTTCCAGTGTCCTGGTTGGCCACAATAATGACAATTGTCATTATTTTGGGACTGAAATCCTCCTCATCCCATCTCACGACCACATCCCCTGCCTCTGATCAGTCCTCAATGGAAACCTCAGCTTCCGCCCCTGCCTAAAGTCTGTAATTGTAATGACATTAGCTTAGTTTCTTTGGATTCCTTTTTCTTTTCCTGACAGGTTGTACAATGATTTGCAATGGTGACTAGTTCTGCAAGCGGCTTAGCCTGCCAACCTACAGCAATTGTGCACAACTGTTCCTGGACTTTAGAAAGAAGTCCGTGGACAAAAGCAGAAGCAACTGCTTCTGGGGCAGTTTCAGCTGCTTTTTCAATACCAGAAGGTCTTTCAAATACTAGTTTTAAGTGGTCCATGTAGTCTGCTGGGGATTCTCCTTTATTTTATTTACAGTTATGTATTTTAGCCCAATCAGTTTTCCTGGGGCAAATTTTAAGTACAGCCTCAAGAAGGCATCCTCGGGCATCTGCTAAGTGATTTCCTATTCTGGGGTCTTGAGTAAGCCAAGTAGCCTGTGTGATGAGGCTGTTGCGGACCTCAGAGGGCAGAGCACTTCTCACTAATTGGTTCAAATCTGCCCATGTTAGATCTTAACAATGGATTACAGTTTCCAATTCATCTCTAAATTTCTAGGGTTCCTCCCTGATGTTGGGAAATTGTTTAACAAGGTTTAGGAGATCTCCTGGGGTCCAGGGGACATGGACTGTGATTGTAGTTTCCCCATTTGACCCTTACCCTGGAAGTTGGTGTAAAGGCATAAGCTGAGCCTTTTTAGATTTTAAAGAAGGGGCTGGACCATACTTGGTACCAGATCTTAAACAGAAGGAGGGGGTTGAGATTTCAGGAGACAGACAACCTACCTCCAGTGGACGTGGGCATGCCCCAGGAGCAGGTGACGGTTGTTGAGTGATAGTTTCTTGGTGAGGTGGGATAATCCTGATGGAAGTCTATTTGGTTACTTTGGACTTCTTCAGGTTCAGATTGTGCCTGGGACTGATATAGAGGTGGCACATTAAGAAAATCAAATATATCTTCTGCAGATTCATTCTCAGTTATTTGTGGATAAAATTGTTTTAGTGCTGATGGTACTGTTGATGGGGGACCCCCTTTTGATGCACTTTTCTGTTTTAATTCCTTTATCTGAAATTTAAGTTTCTCTTGGGAATCCTTAAGACTCTGAACTTGAGATTCTTGATGTCTTTTGAAAGCTTCTTCATACCAATCAAAAAATGTGTCCCACTGAGTCTGTGGTATATTACTAGCTCTTAACTCAAGGTCTCTGCAGAGACGAACAATTTACTTAAATCAAATGTTCCCTCCAGGAGAAACTGCCAGCTTAAATCATCTCTGGTATACCAATTCCATTTGTCTAGAAACTTACAACTTTTATGGCCATAGTGTGTGTACATGTACAATGCTGGAGTCCCTTTTGGCGGAGCCGGTATGTCTTTTAGACTGTCCGCTCCCCATATCTTTAAACTCAATTCACACAGGTCTTTCATACAGGAATGGCTTATTTGGGGTGTCCAGTCAGGTTGTGAGATTTGCTAGAGGCACAGAGATGCTGTGGCTAATGTCCAAAGACAAAACTCCACAGCAATAATGGCACACAATGCAGTTACTTATGTTTAGACACAGCTCATTTATGAGAGTCTGAAAAGGGTCCACTGGGTCACAAGGTTCCAGTTGGGCTCCCTTGCATTCAAAACTGCTCTTCCGGACAGCTTTGGGGTGGTTGAACCCAACCTTAGTCTCAGACCTGGTCAGTGGTTCATATTTCTCAATTCATACTCTCAATTTATACAAGGGAATTTCTGAGTTGAGGCACGAGGTTCAAGAGCATCTCTTTAGTTTCAGCCTTGGTCAACACTTATCGTGGAAAACATTTACACTCTAAGACTTTCCACCTTGCACCCTTGCTTTCAAAGAGCATGCAGAACAAGTCCAGTGTCCTCGGGGCAGCTGCACAAGGTTTTCACTCCTGGCCTCAGAGAGACCTCATAGTTCTTTACAGAACTTAATTCACACAGGGAAATACTTTCATTGACAACAGCAACACAGAGTCTTTAACCTTAACTCAGATAGGGTGAGCCTCAAGCAGTGAAACAGGAAGACACAGAGACAACCTCTCACTGAAAAGCCTCAATAGAGATTTCAAAAGGTCTCTTACCTTGGTTTGGTGCCAGGGCTTCAGTGAAGAGATGTCTGTGTCCCAACTGATCGCTCCAGGCGTCTCTGTCCGAGTCACAGCACCAAATTGTGGGAGAAATCAACCTTCGCATTGTGGTTGAATCAGAACTGACAAAGCCAGCTTTTCTTTATTTCGGGCTATACTGTGATCACCGGGAGAATTCCATACAGCAAGGGGAATCACCCACTTGTCTGTTTCAAAGGATTTTTCAAACTCTATTAAGTTTACAAGCATATTTTTACTTAAGACAGAGAAAGAGAAAAAAATACGACCTGGAGAAACAAAACAATAGTAAATCACACACAGACATACAGACAGTTCACTTAACGAAAACATCTGTGCACAGCGTAATATATCAAGACAAAACAAGGCATGCAGGATTCTTATCTCAGAACATATAACTGAAATAAGCAGTATCAGCACTTCTGGTCTCTGCCTGTTTTCCTAGTCAAGCAGGCCAGAAGCCCGACCAAATCCACTACCACACTGAAGAGTCAGATGTCCGGCAGGTTGTAGTATGTCAGAATTCCACTGTGTATATTGAGTCCACGAGTTTCTGTACCTACTACCTAGGAGGCTGAAGAAGGGAAGTTCATAGGCTCGGCTGTGAAAAGCGGTTTCTAAATTGCATTTCAGGATCAGGCCTGATCAGTCTCTGGCCAGCTATACAGTCAATCTGAGATAAGTCCTTCCTCCCTCTCCTTACTTCCTGTTTCCCTGCAAGCAAACCCAGCTTAAGCTTCAAAACTCAAAATGTTTCGAAACTTTCAAAACGTTTCAACTGCCTTGTTTCATTTTGAGGCTGTTTCAAAGCCCTTCATTTCATTTAAATTTTAGTGTTTCAACCTCAAAATGAGTTGAAATAGCATCAAAATGAAACAGCCAGTGAAATTTTGCACAGACCTACTGCTTAACTGCTTGCTTGAATGGCCCTATGGAGAAACAGTGGTATAAATATTATAGAAGTGCACCATCCTCTCATCTCCCTCTTCTCCTCAGTGTGAATTAAGGCTCCTTGGAGAGACATTGGGAACTTGCTTAATGGTCCACTGAGACAAAAAACAACCATAAAATTAGAGTCCTGTCCCACATATTTAAATAGTATCTAAGGCAAGGGTTTTCAGCCTTTTTTGATCATTGTCCCCCCAGGTGGCCAGATGCAGAACAATGCATCCTCCACTGCCATGAGGCCGGATGAGGAGTGGGGTGGGGGAAGGTGGTGAGTGGCAGGATGTGGAGCAGGGGGTTGGCAAGCAGGGGCAGTGGGGCATCTGTATAGCCCTGCTCTTGACCCACCCCAGCCCTGTTCCTATGAGGCAGCAGTGTTCGGTGGCACCTTTCTATCCCTGCCTGGCCTCACGTACCCTGGGACCTTTCAAAGTACCCTGGTTGGAACACATACCCTTCAGTTGACACCCCTGGTCTATGGTATTAATGAATATGTATGAGCATTACATTTAAAGTGGATGAATAGTGTTAAACTAGTTTTAAAGTGAAGCATTCAAGCATTCATACATGCATCTCCTTGAAACTTGTCAGGCTTTGTGGCCGCAGTAAGAGCTACCATCCCTGCAGTTTTCACCCCACTATGTTATAACACCTAAATGTGACATGAGTTTTGCTTTCAATAATTTGGGGTGCTGTTGCCCCAAACCCCTTCACCAATATTCTTGAAACTTGGCAAGCTTCATTCCCTCTGCAGAGTCTATGAATCCTGCAAATTTCACCCAAATTGGACAAACCCCCTCAAAGTTATAGATATTTCATTGATTCCCCATTATACCCTATGGACGGATACCCAAGGTGGCTCTGAAGCATTGGAGCTGCTTTGGATGGATTGAGGCAGAAACCCAGTCCAGAGCTCCAGATCAGATCCTGGCCACTGAAATGGCCAGATCCAAAGCCGGATTGGATTGCTGCCGACTCGCACAGGCCTAATTCACAGTGCTTCAGCTGAAGCAAACAGCAAGCATGGAACAAATTTCATTCACATGGCAAGAGACTTAACTTGGTTGTGAATGAAGTTAAAGTGTATGAAGGAACTCATGTACAGTTTTCTAAGCAAATGGAGTTGTGCTGCTGGCCTCCAGAATACCAGCATGCATCTCTTCCCCTCTACCCCCACAGGGAAACACTCCAACACCAGGGCTTCACTCCACTGCTCCAGCCAAATGTGGCACAAGCCCCACCTCCCCATCAGGTTTGAGGATGGCAATGTCCAGCCTTCCTGCACATCCCCACACCATGCTCCATGGCTCCAGAGGTCAACAGAGACTGAAGCAGCTGGGTCTACCACACAGAACCCAGCCCCCAGTCCCAGGTGAACACACAGATCCTCAAGCTCAGTCCCCATACCCTCCCCAGGAAACACACCTAGAACCAAACACACAGACAGACTCAAAGACCCTCAGGATCCCCCAGGATTTGGGCACATACACAGAGACCGAAAATCCCAGCACTCAGATCCAGAAATGAAAACCCAGAAAACTGAAACCAGGACCCAAGAATCACCCAAACTAGACTGCAAGATGCCCCCCCCACTGCACAACTGCCGGAGTCAGCTCTGAAGCATAGTATCTGGGGACTGAGGGGCTGACAGACCAGCTCTTCCCACTAGGGAGAGGGTCCAGAAAATCTGGGTTTGATGGGGCATGGGCAGCCCTTCTCGCACTAGCAGCTAAAAACCTCTAGAAGGCATAGTGCTCTAAGAATTGCAACCATTCATGTTTGCCCCGCCCCCCCCCAGCATAGTGATAAATCTTTTCCTTTTGACATTGGCTCACTTTGGCCACAGAGACACTTGGGATAAAGTGGCACTGCTGCAGTGACAGGAGACTGGGTATTGAAGAGTTGTGTCTGTGTCCTGTGAAAAGATAGTTCCTATATGTGTAGGAACCCCAAATACCAGCTGGTCTGTATGTCCAGGGTCTAGAACAGTGAGAGAGGCAAGTGTCTGCCCAAGTTTTCTCATGAGGGTCCTACCCTGCTGGGTAATCTATGACTACAAAGCTTGGGTAGAGCACAAACGCACTCAGACTCCAAAGATCTTGGTGGGAGTGCAGCATGGTACCTAGACCCTATAGGAGACAGGTGATTAGAGACTTAACACTTTGAGCTCCTGTCACTGCCTGAAAGAGTGCCTGGCCAAGATATACCTAACAGGCAAAACTTCCCTGTCATAGACCATAGTATCAGAAAAGTTTACTACATTGTACAAAGCAAGACTGTCTCATGCTTCTCTTGGCAGGAACAACATGTGTATGAAGGAGGGGAAACCATGGAGGAGGAGGAGGATGAAGGATGGTCAGAGCAGAGCAGGTGTGAGATGTCTATGGGAGATTTTGCTGCAACAAGGGGGAGATGCTTGAGGTCCTCATGGCTGCAGGCAAGTGTCAAGCAACAACCAGGCTCTGCCAACTCCCTGTGCAGTGAGATAGGGCAGTGGCACACAGAGAGAATGCACACGTGACACAGGTACTTTGTGAGGCTCATGGATACCTGCACATGGTCGGCTGAAGTGCAGTTCAGAGTGATGGACATGATCATATGGTGTCTCAAGCACACCATCCATGCATGGGAAGACATCGCCAACTCCTAAAGGCAGGAGAGAGGGTTCATGGATAGAATCTTGGGTAGCTGTTAAGAAAAATATGTCAACAGCTGCATTAATTTCTCCCTGAGGCAGCTTTACTCCATGCCCTCTGTGCACCACCTCACCCCAAGTGATGCAAGAGATGCTTGAACAATTCTGTTTACCATAGCAGGCAATTCTGTTTACTGGGAGGCATGGATTCTCCCACTGGGCTGGGGAACAGGCTGGTGTGCCTCTGATTTATGCAGGGCACCAAAATGGTATGAGAACAGCTCTAGCAAGGTGTGACATCACAGAGATTGAGGGGATGACCACAGCCCACCATCTCACTACACAAGGCTGTCACAGGGACATAGCTGAAGTTAGACTTAGGACCACAACTTACGCCCTCTGGAGTGCCCAGGACCTGTAAAGGAGTTGTCCCCACCCTGGTCCCCATCCCTAGGATCATAGCCCAGGTCACTGGGGCTACTCAATCCCCATTTGGGAGAAGAACCCTCCAACTTTGAGCTTGGGGCATGCAGCATTCTATATGCCTGGTTGGCAGTCCAGCAGATAGATGCCTAGGGAGGGTTGGGGTAATCAGGAACTGTGGGCAAGGATGTCAGGGCCCTAGTTATGTATCAGAGCCCTGCCACACTCCTGCCTTTACCCCCACATGCACTGCTACAGCCCTCTCAGGGGGATTGTGGGTCATGGATCACTCACCTTCCAGCTCCTACACATAGGAGTACCTGATCTTCACTGCAGAGTTGGGAACCTAAGGCATTATGGCCTCTACTCTCACCTGACACAGAGGCTACCTACCTGGTCCCATGAAGACTAATGCCCCATCGGGAACACCCTACTCCCAAACTTTCCCATCCCAGCTATCTTGCCCTTAACCTCTTTCCCTAATCCTAGGCTTTGTATACTTTCACTTAGGAAAGGGACTGTATTGTAAAAGTTCAACATTCAACTGGTTTTATTCAAGGAAGTTCTATTTTGTTAATCTAAGAAAGATAAAATTAGACACAATGTAGACTCTTA
This sequence comes from Crocodylus porosus, assembly GCF_001723895.1. Lineage (NCBI taxonomy): Eukaryota > Metazoa > Chordata > Crocodylia > Crocodylidae > Crocodylus > Crocodylus porosus. Next base: position 2,987,413 of record NW_017728912.1, on the reverse strand, counting down.
CATGTGGGTGCATATTCTGCCTGAGACCGGTATCCAGCTGGCCAGAGCTCTGCACTGTACTTAGGCATCTCATGATGCCCCAAGGAAAATAATAGCTTCACAGCCTCCCTGCATCGGAAAAGTGGAGGCAGGAGCAGCTTGGCACACAGATCCAGCAGTCTGATATCTAGCAGATCAGGGCACTGAGGGACTTGAAACCCATATGGCTTAATCCTCTGGTTCATCCAGTCACCGCTCTTATTGTGCCATGAGATAACGTACGAGGGCTTCCCTGATCATGACTCCTTGCCAGTTGGTGTGCCCTGGACACTGAGGCTCAGATGAGGGTGTGACCTGGCTTTCTCTGCCACACTGTTCTGCACATGGGGCTTCTTTGGCACACTGCACCTCCCTCCACAGGAGGGAATGATTACTGTGTGAGGGAGGTCCCAAGAGGGGTGTAACACTTGCACTGGCCAATCAGTCAGATAAGCCTGTGAATTTAGCTGTTCTTGCTTCTCTCCAGAAGCCCAGGGAGTCATAAGGTCTTGGGACCTTGTTACACCTTATGTTGTGAGCCACATAAATGTTAACTGGTGTTAATGCTAGCTTGTATTTGGAGCAGTCACACTTCAGGCCAGTAGAGGCCTGGAGGATTGAAAGGTAAGATCCCCTCACCCTCCCATTCCACCATTCCAGGCTTCCCCCCTGCTCCTACCCCCCTTCTCCCCTGCTCCATAGGCTCCCCCTGCCCCTCAGGGTTCCCCCTGCCTCCCTGCCCCTACCTACTTGTAGCTGCCCAGCTGTCTGTCCCAGGGGGGCAGACAGTAAAGGGTTAACCTGCCTTCCCAGCCACTACTGCTGAGCTGCTGCTTTTCTCAGAGGCTGAGACCTTTCAGAGAGCAGCAGCACAGCAGTTGGGCAGGTAGGTTAACTCTTCCCTGCCTGCTCCCTGAAGTAAGTTGCGGGGGAGGAGGAGTCAGTAAACAGGGATCTGGGGTGCTGGGGAGGATGAGGGTGGGGGAAGTGTGGGCCAGTGGAGGAGGTGGGGTATTTATCTAGAGTGGCTATACCTTAGTGTAACATGAGCTGGGTAACAGATCAGAGATAATCCTGCCCCAGAATGGTGTAACTTTGAGCTGCACAATGAGTACTGAGTACTTAAAACCAGTTTCAGGTGTTAGTGTGTGGACAATATAGATATCAAGAGCTCTAGGAGCTGCCCATAATTACCACATAACAAGGTCCATAGAGAAGTAGGTGGAAGAAACCTCCATAGGTCATCTATCAGGATCATCCCTATCCAAAACACCATATACAAATACATTATCTAATTCAGAATTTTTAATATTTTTTAAGGAGGGTACCCCTTCTGGGTACACCACTGGTGAAGCAAGGTGGAGTGGCGGCAGCAAGATGTGGGGTGGGGGTGGCAGCGGCCAGACATGGAAAGGGGATGGGGGGTGGTGGCAGCTGGATGTGGAGTGGTGGGGAGTGGTGGTGACTGGATGTGCAGGGGGATAGGGGGTGGCAGCATCTGGACACAAAACGGGGAGGTTGGTAGTGACCAGATGCAGAGTGGGGGAGGTGGGGGTGCTTGCATGTGGTGGCGGTGCAGGGTGTTGGATGGCGGCAGTGGCTGTGACATGCAAGCTCCCCATACTTGTATCCAGCTGTCCAGGCAGCACCTGTGCAGCCTGTAGAGAAGAGCTGCTGCTCTCACCCCCCACCCTGGCCCTGCTCCTGGGAGGTGGTGATTCAGGGTGCTGGCTGGTGGCGCTCCTTCCCTTCCCACCCGTGAGTACCCCCAGCCCCTTTCCAGGTACCTCCGGGGGTATGCATACCTCCCATTGACAACCACTGATCTAATAGCTTAGCAAAACCACTTAGTCAACCCTGACACAACATAAGACATAACAGCCTAACCTGCCACAGGTAAAGCAGGGGAACCATGGTGCTGCTTCTCAAAACTTTGTTAATATATACTCAAGACAGTCAAGGATGAATGTCATGCCTTCCCATCATAGTGGAAGGCAACAAACCCCCACAATCCATACCAATATGACTAAATATGTGATCAGTCTAACCCTGAGTGAAGGTGTAAGACCTTTTAGCCAGGAACTATTGGCCTTAAATACCAACAGGAGCTGTGCCACACCCCAATCAAAACCCCCAGCCTTGGCTGCAGCCAATGCATCTGAGGAAGACTTAAAAAATCCCCTGACATATGTAGCAGGAGAGAGGGAGGGGTAAGGAATTCCCTCCCAGCCCCAGGAAACAACCAGCAAAGTCTAGGAGCATGAGAAAAATCCATAGTAGAATATAATAGCTACACAGAAATTATCCCTTAAAACTGGCTGTCTAACATGTCATATTTTTAGTCAAAAAGAGGTCACATGATGAGACCAGGCTAATGTGTTATCCCAACAAGCTCTCCTGTTTCTTCCAATTCTTTCTTTGAATGAGATACCTTTGTTCTGAGTGATTCTTTCAGTGATTTTTATGTTCCTATACCCTCTCTGAAACAACAGTGAATTCAGTGAAATAATGAAAGAGTCACAAAAAGAAAAGGTTGGATCACAAGGAATAATAGATTTAATTTAGATTTTAATTTAGATAAGATACTGATTATTTTCTCAAGGACTGGGCATCATGATCTCATTTTGGGAGGAAAATGCATGAACAATTGCAGATTCTCTAAACAAACAAACTCCACAGAATTTTAGAGAACTCTTGCACAGCTTCTCAGTGTTGTTATTTTCTCTTCGATGGCAATGTTGTTAAAAACATACCTACCTGTCAGGGAAATGTGCTAAGGACAGAAAAGAAATTTCTGTACTTTATCACAGACAAAAAGTGCCTGCCAGACACACATTATCATATTGAGGTGTTGTGGAAATTTAAGGAATTTACTACTACTACTACTACTACTACTACTACTACTACTACTACTACTACTAAACAAAGAATTATAAATTGCACTTCCTAACAGAGAAGGAGAACACAAGCCATATATATAGTGCCAAATTAGCCAAACTCTCCATGAACATGACAATTAGTAATTAATCAAGCCACATGCTAATTAGGATCTTATATGATTTTTCTCACTATGAGCTAGATTATGGTCACCTTTATAGTCATATAAAGTAAAGCTCTCCAAAGCTCCTGTAGACTTCATAATGGCTAATAAAAATTATGTAGTCAGCGCAAAGGGACACTGACAGGCATCCCTGTATCCCAGTGATGCCCAACACAGCTATTCAATTGAAAGGGGGAAAAGGCTGGAAGCAAATCAGCAGAGTCATTGCTACATAAATGGAAACATATTACTCCTTTTTGCTCAGTGTAACCCTATAGTCCTGGGAGCTATAAACATGATACATAAATACTATATGTATTCTTTTCTATATCGCTGAAACTCTAAGATACTCTTGCACACCCCTGGGCAATTCTGAACACCAGGAAGGACATAGATATAAGTAATACAACCCTGAAAGCCTATCTCTGCAGGTTGCCCAAAAGGGCCACAGTGATGTCCCAAATTTTTACAGCAGCACTTCTTAACTTTTTAAAACTCCAGGCATCTCTCCATAACTTTTGTGAATTGAGAAGCACCCCATTTCTAAACCCAATTAATTTACTTATTACAGTGTTTACCTCCTAACACAGGTCAGTGGGAGTGGGTGTTGGCCTGAAAATGATATTTAGAGGTTTGTTTTTGGAATTGGCTTATAGGTAATATATATGCATTAGAATAATGGATATAGCAGCAAGGGTTAATTGATTAAAAAAAAAAAAATCCTGGGTCTCCTACACAGGTTTCCCAGCCTTTAGAAGCAGTCACGGTGTCTAACCCAGGCAGGAAAACAGCAAGGCCACACATCCTAGGTAACTTAAAATGCCCAAACCTTATTTTCAAAGTAGAGATAGGCCTGGTTCCAGGGCTTCAGGGCTGTAGTGCCAGCTTGCAAAAAGCTTTCTGGTTTTGGGGGAACAGCCCAAATTAGGAGAACACTGGTAAAGCCCCAAATTAGGATGTGGACATGTGACAGGTTTATGAAAATGGGGTTTTGGCTGACAATACAGGACATGGGCCATGTGACAACCACAGAGATACCAATCAGCAATAGCCATGGATCAAGAATCATTAGGAGTCACCAGGATCACAAAGAATACAAAAGGAAGAGTTTTCAAGACAGCAGGGGAACAGTTGGCATAAGCCCCAACCTTCAAGGTTGCTGGCATCGGACACTCAAGCAGAGAATCTCAAGGGGTGTTTATGTACTGGTCAGACAGACTGCTCACCTTGAGTATATTTTGGGCCTGGGAAACTTGGGTAATGTATGTTGTACTTGTTTTGTCTGTGTTGCTTTTATTTCCTACTAGAAAATTGCCCATTAAGAATGATGGGGGGGAGGGGTGGTCGGGGACAGAGTGCCGTCACCCACCACCCCACACTGATGCTGCCTCTCAGGAGCAAGGGGACAAGGGGGTGAAGCTTGTTGTGCCATTCTCTCCATCCTCCTCCAACAGCACTTCATGTTGCCTCTGCCTCCAGGGCTGGAGGGGATGGTAGGGACTGAGTGGAATGGTGGAGTGCTACCATGATAGTGGGGACAGAGGGAGCAGAGCGTGGAGGGTCCACAGATGACTCTATGCAGAGCACTCTGATTGGTTGTTTCAGTAAGCATTGTGATGGGCTGCTGAGACAACCAGAGTCCAAGAGCATTATGAACAGACAGACACATGGACAGATGGACTAAGCCCTTTATATGTATAGATTTACTGTTTATCAGTAAAATTTGCAGCCTATTATCAACTGGCACAGGCTGTGGTCGAGCTGAGGGTTGTGGTCACCTGGAGCAGGTATCAGGGCTGGGTTGCAAATCCAGTGCCAACAGGGTGTGCGGGGATGTCAGAGAGGGAGAGGGAACACTTACCTTCTCACACAGCAGAGTGGCTGTGCAGGGATCTGCTTACCTTCTCAAACACTGTAGCACCTTTAAAAGGATTTCAGAGGAACCAAGGGTACTATGGAGCTCCCATTGAGAATCATGGCTTTATAGGATTCTCATAACTTTCTTGGTTACTGAGATCCTTTAACTTGGCAAAAGGCACATACCCAGATAGCATCTATGAGTAACATGCAAAGAAGAAAGGAGATGTAATAAGAGTTTATCTAAGAATTCCACCATTACTCAATTCCACGGGTATACTAAGATTGATTTTGGTAGTAGTGCTATCTTTGAAGATACTACAGCATACTTCAAATGGGATACTAAACTGAAATCCATTTCTGGTAGCTGTGTGCGCTTAATATTTAATGAAAATGATTGAACAAAGATGGGAACGTGCCTCAGCCTTTGGAAATGATTTTTTTGTTTGTTTTTTATTTTTGTTTTTTTTTCTCACACAAAACTACCACAAATGGGATTTGATTTTATTGGCATGGCTGCGTACAAGAGATTGGTATGTTAATTACATTACACCAACCACACTTGAATTAATAATGCTACAGAATGAAGGACATGAAAGTAGGTTTTGTTAATACTATAGCTTTGTTAATACTATGCATGTTGTTACAATAGCAACATATTTTAAGTGGTAAAAAAACCATATCACAGCCAGTTTATACTATTTATGGACTAATTGCTAATAAACTTACTTTTATGTTGTAGTTTTGTATTACTTTCAGTGAGGACTGTACATGGAATAAGACAATACACAATGTGATTAAAGGAATCATAACTTGTCCCAGTGATTTGGAGTGGTATATGTGAGTAGTACCCTGCAGTATTTTGTCCATGACAGGCCTATAACTACAAACAAAAGCATTATCTATCTTGGCTAGTATGATACACATATATGAGCTATTAATGGTTTTACACAAAGTTTTAGTTCTATGGATGAGTCGCAAAGATGCGGTCATGGCAGACATGAACCACCCATGCATACAGGCCTTTCTGGGGGAATGTGTCAAAGTGAGCCTCTACACTGCTATCAGAAGGCACAGAAAGAACCAGTAAAGTGCCAGGTCCACCACCCAGGTGACTGCCCATGTCCAGGATGACAGGCAGAGGTGGAAAGGGCTCACCTGGGACATCCCTGGCCGGTATGACTTGCTATGTTTGAAAGTGGTTCTCCAGGGCAGCTGGTTGGTGCCAGATATTAATGACATCTGCTGCCTCCAGAGCAGTCCACAGCAGCTGGGTCGAGGCTGGATGAAGCTTTGGCCCATTCCAGTTAAACCCCTCATCGACCGTGCGATTAAAGTGCCTGTCCAGGAGGAGAAGATTATCACCATCGGCTGCATCCTACAAAAGGTCATCCAAGGTCTCAAAAAGGTGACCCATTCTTGTTCAGCAGTGGGCATGTAGACATTAAGAAGAGAAGATGTTGTGCCAAAGTGAGGTGAACAGTTAGCAGGGAGCCAGGATTACCTACCAGTGAGTCAGGCATCAGCTGAACTACAAGAGGACTGCAACCCCTGCACTGAGGGAGATACCATGACTCTGGAACATATGACCTCTCCAGGTGACGTGCCAGTAAGCCTGATTGGCTATGTCAGTATGAATTTACTGCAGGAAAATTATGTCCAGTCTTTTCTGACACAGGAAATCAAAGAGAGTCATTGGCTTCACAGGAGCTTTCACAGACTTCATAGACACTAGGGCTGAAGGGACTTCATGAGGTCATTGGGTCCAGCCCTCCTGCCCAAGGGGCAGGAGGTCAGTTGGGGTCAGATCACCCCAGCAAGATAAGCATCCAATCATTTCTTAAAGCTATCCAGAGTAGGTGCTTGCACCACTTCTGGGGGGAGTCTATTCCAAACTCTGGAGACTTGGTAAAGAAGTTTTTCCTAATGTCAACTCTAAAACAGTCTGGTAGCAGTTTGTGACCATTACACCTTGTCTTCCTTTGGGGTGCCCTGATGAACAGACATTCTCCCAGTTCCTAATGCACACCCTTTACATACTTATAGGCTGCCCCCAAGTCACCCCTGAGCCTTCGCTTCTCTAGGCTGAAGAGTCCCATGTCTCTCAGCCTCTCCTCATAAGGCTTGTTCTCTGGACCTCTAATTGTGTGCATGGCTCTACTCTGCACTCTCTCAAGCTTCTCCACATCCTTTCTAAAGTGTGGAGCCCAGAAATGAATGCAGTACTCCAGCTGTGGCCTCACCAGGACTGAGAAAATTGGGAGGATGACTTCTTGGGTCTTGGTTCAGATGCATCGGTAGATGCAAGCCAGAGTTTTATTTGGTTTGCCTGCTGCAGCATCACATTGGTAGATCATGTTCATCTTGTGGTCACTCATGACCCCCAAGTCTCTTTTGGTCATGGTGCTAGTGACTGTAGCACTGTGGAGTCTATAAGTATGATGTGGGTTCTTTCTCCCAAGGTGGAGCACTTTGCATTTATCTGTGTTGAATTTCATCAGGTTTTGATCTGCCAACCTTGCGAGTCTGTCCAGGTTGGCATTTCCAGATGTTGATATTGAGGGGAAATAAAGGCTGCAGCAGCCATACATAAAGGGTGTAGAAAGTTGGACAGACAAAGCCAAAAGAACAGAGAAGCAGCACACAGGAGCAAGCATGTAGGACAGGAAAAAAATGTGCCTACAGCTCACCAGCTGGAGCTTCCTACAACAGGTGCCCAACATCACCCATGAACTTGCTTAGGTGAAAGTTATAATGCTGCATTCCTGGGGTGGAGTGCAGCATTGCTGCTGCAGCCTTAGCAAAAAGCACAAATGTCTCAGTTTCTGGGAACCATTTACAAATATGCTGTGCAAGTTTCCAGTGATGCTTTGTCTAGTCAAGGAACTCAGTAAGGTGCTCAATGGAGTAACCAACACAGGGAGGTTCCTCAGAAGGAGGAACTGGTTCAGCCTTTGGGGTGGGGACCCTCCTCATGGAGCAGGGAACCTTAGCTGACTTGGTGGGGTGCCACCTCCCAAGGCAGGACTTCCATCAACTTGTCCTCAGCGGTAGAATCAAGATCTCACCCCAAGGAGGAGGAGCTGTATGTGTCAGGCAGTAAGAGATGCCAAGCCCTGGTAGGGTATGTGCGCCTCCCCACTCGGACTTCCACTATCAGGCCCTATAACACCAGCATCATCCAAAGGGCCCTGGGGGGTTACATTAGTTCCTGACCTCTTGGTGGGTGCTCACCTGGACTGCAGTCTCTCTCTTTCTCAGAGCCACTTGTGGCTCCCCAAGGGTCCAAACTCCATTTTAACCACATCAGACTCAGGGGACTGAGAAGTGAGGGGAGAGCTGTCAGACCCCCTGCCACTGCCCCCATTCCTAGGGCACCCCCAACCACTATAGGCTCTGGGGGAGGTGGCAAGGAGGCAGGCAGAGAGGGGGAAATCCCCTTCCTAGCCCCAGCTCCCCGTAAAGTGGTGGGGAGATTTTGAGGAGACTGTTTTGGAAGTATTAACAAGGCCTGCTTTGGAAGACTCCTTGTGCTACTGGGAGTTACACTCCTTAGCAGAAGGAGACAAAGTCCCCCTTGTGGGGGGAGGAAAGCAGGGAGCAAACCTACCCCCACAGAGCCACCTGTTTCCAACAAACCAGGGAGTAGCTGGAAGGAAGGCTCATTCCCACTCCCTGGGGGCTTCTGCACCAGAGGCAGATGATCCACTAGCAGGTGGAGCCACAGGCATCTCTGCTGCAGCCACCTTCCTCCTCAGGCACTGGGTAGCCAGATGGGACTTGCTGCCATAGCAAAAGCATGAGATATCTCCAATAGTGAAATGAACCTCAAACCACTGCTTGTCAATCATGAAAGAAACAAACACCAGGGGAGAGGATAAAGGTAAGCAGTACAACAGGAAAGAGAAGGGAAAAGAAGAAAGCAACAGAGCAGCTACAGTGGGGGGGGGAACCAAAATAAAACCAGGGGGAGGGGGAGAGAAGAAGGGGAGAGAGGTAATTTACTGCAGGAGAAAGGGTTTAAAAAAGGTGAAAAAAAGACAAGGAAAAGTAATTAAAAGTGGGGGGGTATGGTGAGAGAGGGGTCAGAATGCCAGGGGGAGGAAAAAGAGACCAAAAGAAAGAAAAAGGGCTCACAGAACAGGCACAAGTTCCCAGAGCTCACAAGGAATTCAGCTGTCAACAGTCATTTTGAAAGAAAGAAAGAAATGAAAAATGTGAATGTAATTTTAGGGCCTAATACTATAAACCCTTATTCATGTAAACAGTTCTTACCTATTAAAGCAGTCCCACTGAGGCTTACTGGAGTTCAGATATGAGTAGGGAATAGAGCATCACATAAGGAATGTATGTGTTGTTTTGCTCAACATTGCAGGCCTAATTGCTTAGGGCATGTGGAAGTGTTCAAATGAACTAGAAGCTTAGCTGTCTAGCTTAGCTGTCTAGCTTTCTACTGGCAGAAACCTGTGAAAGTGTTCAAGGGCCTGGCTGAATGCTCTGCATACAGCCTGTGCTGCTGACTGCCCCTAGCCAGGGGTCCCCAAAACATGTATCCCAGCATGCTTCACAGAATCTCCTTCACAGGTGACAGTATCCTAGGGGACATTTCATGCATGATTGTCTGGTGGTCCTAGGGGACTATGCCCCCCATCCCCACAACACCCCTTCTCTCTTTCTACCTGTTATGCTGTCAGACAGAAGACACAGAGTGGGTCCAGTGCAGGCTGGGTTAAAAATCTTGCCTTTTCAGCTTTCTGGCCTTTCAGATAGTGTCCAGGTGGGGAATGGCATCAGGGAGTACTAGGTTCAGCAGGTGCAGGATCAGGCTAGTCAATAAAGCTGTGCAAAATTTCACTGGGTGCTTTGTTTTGATTCTGTTTCAACTCATTTTGAGCTCAAAGCAATGACATCAAAATGAAACGAAAGGCTTCAAAACAGCCTCAAAATGAAATGAGGGCAGTAGAAACATTGCAAAAGTTTCAAAATATTTTGAGTTTCAAAGCTGGGCTTGCTTGCAGGCAAAAAGAAACTAAGGACAGGGAAGGGAAAGAGCAGGGAAGGACTACTCTGATGTTGACATGTGTAGCTGGCCAGTGATTGTGATCCTTCCCTGAGGTCCCTTCCAATTCTAGTGCTTTTGGGGAGGGATGGAAAAACAGCATAAAAAGCAGCACTGCTTGAATTGAATTTCTGCCTTAGGGTCAGTTACTGAGCTGTGTGTTCCAGCAGCTCAGCAGTGTCAGAGTAGGCTATCACTTCCTACTTGCTAGGAGAGAACCAGCCATAACCACCCCCCCGCCCCACCACCACCACCACCATGACAACAAACAGCAACAGCATGACAGTCTCCTCCACCCCCATTTCACTTCCCATGCTGAGCCTTTCAGTGCCAGAGAAAGAGCTGGATCTGGATCTGAATCTGGATCCAAGTGCCATCACAAGGAAAATTCTGGGGATGGAGGGGGAATCATGTGAGTTTGTGCTCCACACTCCTGAAGTTTCCCCTAGAGCCAGGTTTCCTTCTCCAGAAGGCACTTCGGAGAAGGTTGAGGTAGAGGTTGTGGAGGCAAGTGGCTCAGCTTAATCCACTCCTTCTGTTGCTGTGCCCCTGCCAGCTGAGGAGGCGGAAAAAACAGAATCCACACATCCACCTGCACCCCAGAAGACAGTGGGTAGTGTAGTCATTTTGAGCTGGCAGATGAGCCCACACATGCTATCTGCCTGCACTGCTGAGCCAACACCACCTGAGGCAAGAGAATGAAACACATGAGTACCACAGGGATGCTGATGCACTTCCTTGCCCTTGCTCCTCTTCAGTGTGGCACCAATGGAATTGTGCCCGAAAAGAAGTCCTCCTCTCGCTCCAAAGCCCCCTTCCCACTGAAGCAGAGGCAGGCCACCATGGTCCAGTGGAGAAAAGTTGGACAAAAAGCAGGGTGCGTTGCAAAGGCAAGTGAGATCACCCAGACCTTTGGAGAGATGCTTGCTGTGGATAGCCAGCCCTTCTCCTTAGTTGAGCGGCCAGGGTTAAGGGCTCATGGTGCTTGTGGCTTCATCATACCAAGTGCCCACATGCATCACCTTCAGCAGGACAGTGATGCCCTCCCTGTATGAAGCATGCAGGGAGTACTTGTGGGAGGAACTGCACAAGGCTGGTCTGTAGGTGGCCTTACACTTCACCTTGGACATCTGGAGCATCCGGGGTGGAGATCATACCTACCTCTCCCTCACAGGGCACTGGTGCAACCAGTCAGGCTGCTCGTGGGCTCCCCTTCAAGCTGAGGTGAAGGATGAGTCCGACATGGCAACCGAGATCATGGGGGCCATGAACTGCTTCATGCAGTGGTGGCTCATTGGGCAGGGTGAGCTCACCTGTGGGTTCATGGTCACTGACAATGAGGCCAATATGGTCAAGGTGGTCCATGATGCCAACTTTGTTGGCATCTCCTGTGTGGCACACAAGTTCTACCTCATTGTCAGGGATACCTTGGAGGAGGACAGGGCTGCCGGTGATGGCACCAACACCACCAGCAAGCTTATTTTCAAATGAAGAAAGGTGGCAGGCTACTTCCACCAAAGCATCAAGGGTGGCAAGACACTGTGGGAGAAACAGGCAGGGCTAAACAACCTGCAGCACAGAATCATGCAGGATGTGAAGACTTGGTGGAACTCCACCTAACTGATGCTCAAGAGGCTGGTGGACCAACAGAAGGCCATACATGAGATGGCCTTGCTGTGGGAGATTGGGATCAGTGGCCCCCTTAACAGAGCTGAGTGGTATATCATCTTCCAGATCTTTGTGGTCCTAAAGCCCTTCCTTGAGGCCACTGAGACCCTCAGCACTGCCAATGCCTTCCTTAGTCAGGTGATCCCTGTAGTGAGTGAACTTCAGAACCAAGTGGAGAAGTTTCAGGGGATCAGTGTTCCCTACTGGGGCAAGCTGCTGTCACCAGATATGCAGACACTGTTGAGGTAGCTGAAGGAGGGCATTAGGAAATGGCTTGATCCCTTGCAGTCCAGTACAGTGCACATGCTGGCTGTCATGTCTGACCTGAGGGTGAGGGGGAGTCTCAGAATATGTGGCCGCAAAACCCTGGATCAGTGGGAGGAAATGCTGGTGAAGAGAATCAGGGAGGGAGAAGGGCAGAGGTAGGGGGACATTGAAGAGGGGGCTCCATTTTCCTGTGCCAGCACACCATCCACCAGCCAGTCTCCTCCTCCAGCACAGGCATTGCCAATGTGGGCCAAGGGCATAGCTTTCATGGTGGGGTCCAGAGGCACAAGACCCCACGACCAGGAAAGTAGCATTCGGGCCTTGGTGGCTTCCTATCTTGCCAAGGACATGGAGCCAATGATGTGGAGCTCCTGTGCAAAGATGTGGAGCTGCTGTGTGACCCCTTGGCCTACTGGTCAGGCTGCAGCCATATGTGGCTGGATCTAGCCATGATTGCCTATGAATACCTATCCTGTCCACCGACCAGTGTTCCAAGCAAGAGGGTGTTCAGCATAGCTGGTGATGTATTGACACCCTGCCACATCTCCTTGGATCCTGGTGCGGCGGCGCAGTTGGTGTTCCTTAAGGTGAACATCCCACTCCTGGGGTTCCCCAAGCTCCAGGTGCAGATGGAGTGAGTGCCACTTTCATCACTCCATCTGCACCTATTTCCTTTTAGTATCTGGTTTCTAAACCATTTCATGCCTTGATTTCAGAGCTCGAGGGGATGGTCACTGCATCGCCAGCCAGCAGGGGAAGAACATGTTGATGAATTTGGAAGTATGGACAGGGGCTATAGGGAAGAAGGAGTCCCCAGGTCCTAGGCATGACCACTAAAACTGCACTTTTCCAGGGTTGGAAGGCCTAGTGGACCTGTCGGTGGTGCAGCAGCCCCAGGAAATGCCGGGACCAAGGATCTGCCCAGTGAAAGGCAGGTAGGAGGTGCCATAACTTCCAGCCACCATACACATGCACAGTCCTGGCCTGGGAAATCCCAGACCTGTTACATCTTTGACAGGCCTGAGGCTTGCTGGTTGCAGTGGAGTTTTGAGGCTCCAGGAGAGCTCAGCTTACCCTGGGATGCCAGCTTTCAGGTTGAAAAACATTTTGTTGGGCTGAGGAAGCACCTGCGGCTGGTGTGTGTGGTCTTCCTGGACAGAAGGAATAGTAAAGAAGTCAGAGGCTGGCATGAAATTTAGGAAAGAAATCCAGTCAAGGAAAATGGAAATGGAGGCATCAGGGGGTGAGGGACAGGCTGGGGTGGGGAGGGTTGCAGGGGGAAAGGAGATGTAGCAGCTTGAGGTGCAGTTCCTCCCAAACTCCTCCACTGATCTTGAAACTTGGCAGGCTTTGTGGCCTCAGCAGGGGCTATCACTCCTGCAGTTTTCACCCCACCTGTGGTGTAGCACATACACATGACATGAGTTTTGCTTTCAAGAATTTGGGGTGCAGTTCCCCTCTGAACCCCTGCAACGATCTTCTTGAAACTTGGTAGGCTTCATGCTCTCATCAGAGGCTACCACTCCGGCAAAGTTTAATTCAAATCAGACAAAAAACACCAAAGTTATAGATATTTCATTGATTCCCCATTATAGCCTATGGCTGGATCTCCGAGGAACCTGGTCCTGAGCTCCAGATCAGATCCCAGGCATCCAAAGCAGCTGGATCCAAAGCCGGTTCAAATAGCTGTCTACTCACACAAGCCTACTGGACAGTGTCTGTAGGGGAAGGGAAGAGTCAAGAGACTCCAGGAACAGCAAGGGTTGGGGCAGACTGGTCAGTGTCCTTGCAGAGGTGGAGTCTGGGGTGTTCGGTCCTGGCAGAAAGAGGTCAGGATGCTTAGCAGCATGCAAGGAGGAGTCTGGGGTCTCTGGTCCTGGTGGGAGTGGGACAGTCAATGTGTGTGTTTGTCTGCGCGCGCGCGTGTGTGTGTGTGTGTGTGTGTGTGTGTGTGTGT
>NW_017728912.1:2967135-2973447 GCF_001723895.1 Crocodylus porosus | reverse complement strand
CAGTCAATGTGTGTGTTTGTCTGCGCGCGCGCGTGTGTGCGTGTGTCTGTGTGTGTGTGTGTGTGTGGGGGTGTGTGTGTGCGTGTGTGTGTGTGTGTGTGTGTGTGTGTGTGTGTGTGTAGAGGGGTGTGGTCAGGAAGCCCTGGGAATGGCAAGGGCAAGAACAAGACAGATTGGGATGCCAAAGAACAATTCAGGAGCTTCTATCAATTTCCTTAATTGGTAAGTGTAGGTAAGTGAACAGCCATTCATTCCTCTGGTAGAAACTGTATTGGAGGTGATTTCTACCATATCAGACAAAGTGCAAGTTTCTACCAGACTGACAACCATTTTTGGTTTGATAAAAACAGCTTACATGCTTGTACACTGAGGGTTTCTACTAGTAGAACTGTAATTTGATCAGTAGATATATAAAAGCATCCTTAGATGGCTGAGTCCAGGTTTGAAAAATGATCATTTTTAAGAATATTCTGGCACCTAAATATCCAGATATATAAAGGAGATTTTCAAAGATAATAATTTTAACTTCTTTATGTTTTACTCACTGTAAATAATTATATCTTTAATTTATGTCTAAGCAAGTTCAGCAATAACTATGAATTTTGTGTTATAGCACAGAAATTATTCATTACATATTTAATTATGCATGATAAATGTTATTATGGCTATTCTAGATATGAGATTATCAGGGGGGTTTAATTGTGAAGGTTATTTTTTTCTGATGTAAGACTGACAAATAAAAAGAGGGATGACACTCTAAATTAGTGTTCATAATTATCCTGACCCCACTAGAAGTATAACTAGCAGGATTTGCACCCTGGGCAAAACCCTGCTGGAGAGCATGTGCATGAGAGAGACCGCAGTAGTATGGTGTCCTTGCACCCAGCTGCTGTTGCAATGTCAGCATTGCAGGGCTGCTACTGTTTCTCTGGTATGCATTCCCCACAGAGCTGCCATTCTGACATCCCTGCTAAGCTCTTGCTTGATGCCACTGCCCTGCTTGCCCTACCTTTGTTATGCTACTGATCCTCTGCTGTTAACTAGAAATGTTAGAGCAGTGCTGAACAGTGTTAAAAACCCATCCTCAAGAATGATTCACGGCAGTGCAACAGATGCATATGCTGTATTTTAATTATGCTTCCATACATATTTAAATAAGAAGTCATAATGGGTGGAAGATAGCCAGACTCTCATGATACGTCTACATAGAACTACGTAGTGCTATGTTGAGATACCCATGCTAGCTCTAAATAAGCTAGGTCAGCTACTGGATGCGGTACAGTCGTGGCAACTCCACCAAGGCTAATTAACTAAATAGTATATTTTTAATTTACTCAGCAGGATAAATTACCCCAGGAAGCACCATGCTAATGAGGCTATTCTGATTCCCATACCAAAACTAGGTCAGTTAGAGTTAACTCCGGTGTCTCTATATTGTATTGCATTGCATTGCATTGCATCCTATGATACCACAGTGTTAAGCCCTATATAAAAAACTAGAATGAAACACAATGCCTCATTTTGCCACATCCTGCAGTGATTATTTCTTCGTTTAATAAGAAAACTGTTTTGTTTTATATAAAATCATGACCAATCAGGATATGGTAAATAATTTTTTCTTTGTGTGCCAAGGCCTGAAATTAGGTGAATGAATATTGATGGCATTTCACAAATTAAAACACTCAAAAGTTAATAAAAATTAAAGCCGCTTGCAAAAACATCATATATAAAGATCATTATAAAGGTAAATGAAACAAAGATCATTATAAAGGTAAATGAAACAAAGCACCAAAAATAAAAATGAAGTTTTTAGAAATACAAATATTGATGCTGTCTATTAATCTACTTTTCATAACCTTTTCATATTAAAAAAGTAGATAAAGAGAAAATCTAGTCTTCTGAAATACCAAATGGCTGCACAATTTATGACCAATTCTTCCATTTCCATTGTCAATGATTCCCAATTCAAACCAGAATGAGTATTCAGATGGCCTTACTTTTCTTCAAAGAAAAGAGAAAGCATTCATATTTACACAACTTGAAACCTTTTTCAAATACTGATATTAAAAGTAAATGTTATGATGTGTGAAATTTTCTTTATTTTCACTGGTGGTCTCTCTCTCTCAATGATAGGAAAGAAATATGTCAGGGTGTCATAGAGGGGTATTTTTCATTTTGAACCCTAAAGAAATGGCTAGATGAAATGGCTAACTGTCCTGAATCATATATAATCACGGACAAAGCAATCACACTTTTTTCACAAAGCACAGTTTAAACCTGAACAATACACCTTTACCACAGGTAAAAGGGGAAATAAATTAGATAGTTGTACATAAAGTGAAGATTGAGAGCTTTGGAAACACTTGAATGATGGGTTTCTTTTGCTAAAATGTATTATTTGCTGTACAAAAGTGTTCATACAAGAAATCATGGAAATTTAGTAGTGTTAGTAAAACAGGAATGTCTTGATAGTTTTGAGTAAGATAAATATCTTCTTACTTGTCATACGAAACAATCTAGCGGTGGGGAATGAGTATGCGTAAATAAATGTAGGACCATATCTGTTTCTGTACCTTTAAAAAGATCCATCTGTTTAACTGGGTGTGTGTATATATATCTAGATCTAGATCTAGATCTAGATGTATATATAGAACTAGATCTAGATCTACATCTAGATACACACACACACACATTTTCAAACTATGCTGTGTACTGCATTTTTAACCTTTCACAATTTTCTCTTTAGTCTCTCAGTGTCTCAGTTCCCCATCTGTAAAATGGGAAAATAATACTGCCTCACACCATCAGTATGGTAAAAAAAAAAATTTGTCCTTGTTTGTGAATTAATCAGATGCGATTGTGATGAATATCATAAAATTCATGAGGAAATTTAGAAATCTATATTTACAGCAGGATATGCATGCTGTGCAGTAGATAAGATCTGGAGGCACATATGAATGCAAAGAAATACTGCATAACTACTAGCTATGTAGCTACCAGGTACGAGGTAAGTACCCTCCAAGCCGTGCCCTAAATGAGACAGGCATTTTAACAGAGTATATGAACATTTAGTTAAAGTCTGCATCAAAATACATATTCATAAGAGACCCAAATTAAAGCTGCATAGATAACCTACATTCTGGGATTTCCTAACTTCAGAGAAGTTGGCAACCTGAATGTTCTTTTAATCCTATTGTTTCCCTTGATTAAATATTTTTATTTAGATGTGGATCTAAAATATAATCTTTGCTTTAGTTCCATTTGATTTTGGGCCCTGTCCAGCAGTGGAAAGAAGAGAGCTTCCTTACATAAACTCGCATATGGAACTTCTCCATCAAAAAATAAAACCCCCAAAAATGAAGTTTTGTAAAATCCAGTATACCATAATTTCCCCAACGTCTGTTAATAATAGGGAAGGGCTAACACCCTGCAAGCTTTCTCTATCATTCAATTGAAGATTTGTGCAAAGTACAAGAAACGAAGCACCTCTCATTTTGGTTTTACAAGCTTTCACCGATTCAATAAAACAAAATCAGTTGTTTTCCTGTGATGCATACATCCTTAAGAATATATTTGTTCTTCTGCATCACTGCAGTTTTACTCACCTTGGAATGCTTTCTGTATTTAAGGATGAATAACAGATTTTGGAGGTATATTTTGATCCTGGTTACTGAAGAAATATTAAGTTATAGACAGACATACTTATTTCACCATCAAAGGTATCAATACAAGCTGTTATGATGCAACTGCTCTTTCTCTGTTTCTGTATAGATATGAGTTTAGCAATACTACTCCAACTTTAACCCTGCTCTTTTGTGGTCAAATTTAGGCTGAGTTAGCTAAATTGCATTGCTGCAGGATCAATCAGATGGAACAACTAGAGAGAAAAAGGTTCTGCACACTTCTGAGAAGTAGCTCTTCCTCGTTCCTTTTAAAGCTGCTAAAATGTACATATGTCTATACTTTTAGGCTGTGTACACATGTTCAGATGACCTGGGAGAATTTTCCTGGGTTTGTTCTCCTGTAGAAAAACTTAGCCAGAAACCCTGAACAGATGCATAAGTGCCAAACTGAAGCACAGCCAAGCAGCCCTTATGCACACAGCTCAGCATGCTCTGCCTGGTCCCCAGACTGCCTGGCAAAAGATTATAATAGTGCACAGTGTATCCCTGATTGGCTGGTGCCTTCCTCTATAGCACAATTGTGAAGGGGTTTCCTGCTCAGCTGGAGCAGTAGAGTCCAGGCCCACCGATAAACTCTTTCCCTGGTGTGGGGAGGAGGCTTTCTTCAATTTGGGGTATTTAATTTTTGGTTCTGGACCATGGCCATTACAGAAGGACAGAACCATGGAACTGGATCATACCAGGAACAGCTTAAAAATGGGATGTACTTTTGAGTTAATGTTCCAGTTTCAGGCCATCTGTAATATTAGATAATTCTTAACTATAAAACATTGCTGATGGAAAGAAGAACCAGATAAAAATGCACAATTGAGCTGACCTACACAAATCAATACCAGAAAAAATGAAATGAAGTTCTGGCATGTGCAAGACTGAAAGCAAAGAGGCCTTGCAGCAGCCTACACACCATACCCAGAAAAATATGGTCTCATCTAGATCAATGGCAGTGAAATTGGGGCCATTCAAAAAATGCTAAGCAAGTTGAGCGGCATCCCCTATTTTGTACCCAAGGACAAGAACTTAACTAGACTATGAGCAGAAGCTCTGAGAAGCTCCAGAGGGAGAATAGAGTAAGTAGTAAAAGAAGTGTTGATGTTAAATATAGACAGATTTATAGTATTAGGATAAGATTCCTAGCAAGACTCAGGCTCCTAATTGCCTAAGGAGTCAACTACCTTATGAAGCCCTGAGCCAGACAACCTGACTCTAGTTTGGCACAGGCCAGGTGACTTTGGCAGTACATCAACAGTGAGAGAGGCTTGACTGTACCTGTGCCAGGGCCAGGCAGCTGTGTCAGTGCCAGTTCTGCTTTCCCCAGATGCCTAGTCCCTGGCTGAGGCATGAGTACAGCTTTGAGCCAGAGGACAGCTGTGCTGGGGCAGAGCAGCTGAGGGCCCATGCTGCTGTCATGGCTTGTCTTCAGCCCCCTGCTCACCAGCTGCAGCATAGGCACAGTTAGAAGTTGCTTAACCCTGGTTCAGTTCCCTTTCAGCTGAAAGCTGTACCTCTGCTGCAGCCAGGGATAAGAGTCACAGAGAAGCAGCAGTGATGCAGGCACAGTTTCCAGCTGCCTGGCTCCAGCACAGGTCCTCACTGCCCAGTTTTAGCATGGGCACCGGTAACGGCAAAACCTTTAAGCCAGTGATTGCCAAACCGTGGGTTGCAATGCCAAATGGAGTCACAACATCAGTGGATGGGGTCACAATAAACATGAATACAGGGGCCACAGCGGGGCATGGAGCTAAAGCTAGGCTGGACTAGCTCTGGGAAGGAGCTGCCTCCACAGCCCAGTGATTTGGATCTGGCACAGGAGGGAGCACTGCACTGCCAAGACTGCCAAGGTGAGGCACAGCAGCAGCAGTGTGGCGCTGTGCCCCTGCTGCTGCAGGGCAGACAGGGGGCACCTAAGTTTGGCGGCCATGGTGTCAAGGTCCTCCCTCCCACATTGGGTCCCTCCTGCTGGGCCATAGAGTCCCTGGAGGGAGGGCAGCAGGGTGGGGATCCTCAAGCCTTCAGTGGGCATCCCACATGCTTCCTCCTCCACCCCCCCCACAGGCTCCACTGGCCGTGCTACCCATGAGGGAGGGAATGGGAAGGGTGGGGGAGCCACCCCCATCCAGCTGGAGGAGCCACTGCCTCAGACAGCAGCCAGGGCTCAGGCTGGGGAGGTGGGGGGCTGTAGGTGGGGAGGGGCACATGGGGGGGATGGAGGGTTGTGAGGTGGCAGTGAGGGGCCATGTTGAGGAAATGGGGTCATAAATGGGATCATGCTGATGAAACATTTGGAAAGCCCTGCTTTAGGCTCCGCAGGCCAGGTTGAGTGGCTCCACAGATCAGATCCCACAGGCCAGATGCTGCCAACCCTTGACCTAAGGTACTTCTACAGATGGAATTTAGCCTTCCAAATCACCTAAAGATATTTAAGTGCCTAATTTCCCTTTGAGGATTTTAGCCTTAAGCCTTGAAATGCTGAGTGTGGCATCAACTCATTACCTTTAAAGATCTGGGCCTTTGGCACTGAAGCCCATTGATTCCAGTGGTATCATAGTATCATAGTAGCTAGAGTCGGAAGGGACCTAGGTAGATCATCTAGTCCGACCCCCTGCCTTGGCAGGAAAGAGCACCGGGGTCA
>NW_017728912.1:2922687-2966280 GCF_001723895.1 Crocodylus porosus | reverse complement strand
CCCATGTTGGTTGCCCCTGAGCATGCATTCCCCCGCAAGGCCCTCCTGGATGTGTGCCAGGATAATTTTTTCAAAGAGCTTACCCGGGATTGGTAATTAGGTGCTTACATTTTTCATCCCTTCTGAAGAACCCATTAAGTGCTTATCTGTATTTTAGACCTCTAAATTCTTTGAAAAATCCAGCCCTAAATGCCTAAGTCACTTTGGAAAATAGGGCTTAAAGCTCTATATTGCTTTGACATTTTTTAAAATTTCACCCTCAATTCCTAGATAAAAACATATTAAACATGTGAATGCCATAAGAACAGAGAAAATCCTTATGGGAAGATTTTTCCAAATCTTTACTTTTTTCAAAGCCCATTAGGACAAGTAGTTTTATATGTGTTTGACAGAGCAACAAGAGAAGAGAAGAGAAGAGAAGAGAAGAGACCTAAAGGAAAATAATCTGAAAGCTCAGCAGCATTGTTCAATTATTCCCTTTATATCATTCCCAGTTTATTATTATTTAGAGTTTATTATCCTCTAAATAGTATTTAAGATTACTGCAAGAAAGCTCTGGAGGGTTGTAACCTCAATTCAGTTGTACCAGAGTTTTTAAAGCAAGGAGCATATTTTTAGAGTGATTCATGGAAAGCAAGTTCACCCACAACTTGGAAATGAATTTCCAGAAAATTGGAATAATTCTCTAATATACATCAGATCTCTATTAAGGCTCAACTTCCCTTTGTAAGTAAATATGTGTTGCCTATGGGTTTATATGAAGCAATGTTTGCTCATAAAGGGTAGGTGTTTACCTTATCCTACTTATGAAGTGAAGTAGAAAAAAATTGCCCTGAAGATGTCTCTGAAGCTCCTCATGATGTCTAGCCTGGGGTTTTGCAATCTGTTCTTCTGTTTAATATTTCAGTAAATATCACTATGTTTCACCGAAAGCAAGACAAATTCCAGTCTCCACTGCAACTGATGGTTGCCAGGGGGTGAATCCAAAGCATCAGGTGTGGGAGAATGGTAAATCATGAGCCTATGGAATTAATGTCAACATCAAACTTCTTAACAGATGGAAAATGTTGCAATAAGGCTTCATGTGCTATCTCTTTCCTTAAAAGTTCAATCTCTTAATAGATTAGTATACTACTCTGAAATCGCATAAACTTATGACTTTTTGTAATCTTTACAATTAGTCATGCTTTTACTGAGAAATGGGATCTACAATTGCATTTCTACATAAAACAGATCATACCTGATATAATATTTCTCAAATATAGTACACTGCAATAAAATGCAGATAATAAATATTGTCTTCAGATATCATCATAAACAGAGTCTGCATGCACCAGCATAAAAAATGCACATAGCTTCTTTAATTTGATTAGATTTAAGATATAGTGATTTACAGTTAAGAATCTGACCTATTGACTTCAGTGGCAGTCTCATATTAATTTGGTACCTTACAGGTATATTCCACAATTGTCATGACCAGCTGTAACTGAAGTGTGTTACTTAATTTTAATTAGTGAAATAAATGAGACAGAATATTTATTTCCTGACTGAATGGATTAACTATTCCTGAAAAAAATCATGTAAATGAACATTTAATTTTGAATTGCAAAATGCATAATTTTGGCAGTTATTTTCCATGGTTTTTTTTACCAGTAAAATCTCATCACGCTAATGTTCAAAATGTGGATACTAACTGGGAAAAAAATTGGCAAAGTGATTTAATTAAAATTAGCTATCTGGATCTGAGGTTTTCCAAAATTCAAAGGTACAATGGTTAGCCATGGAATGCAGATCAGACTTGGATTTGAATCAAAACTTCTTCAAAACTTGGAGGAAGCATTTGAGACTAGAACGTTACATAGGGAATATAATTTAATTAAAATAGTTCTAGTTTCAATCTCTGCATTCTTACATAAAACTTAAATAAGGTTTACATCATTCACTTATACAGCCAGTTTTCATTTTTCATTTACAAAATATTGCTGAGTTGATGCAATTTCTCAGATGCAATTTAGGTGTCACAGTTTTTTGTAGGGGGGAAGAGCTAGATGTATGAATCATGATGGCAGCAAAAAACATTAGGGGCATGTCTACAAGGGGCAGGTAAATCAAGCTCATAGTACACTATATATTCCTAATTAACACTCTGTAAGTCAATTCTTAGTGTGCACAAGGTATAAGATAGCGGGAATAAGATGCCTCAGATAAAGACGCTGTTAAAGTGTGTTATTAGTATTCACATAGGTAGTTATTGTGGACTATCTAGTGCACTGTAAACTCACACTTTAGTTTATTATGCAGTAATATCCCTGGGTAGACAAGTTATAAAGGGCCTTTTCAACTGGAACAAAGATAACCTTTGCAAGGATTATGGAGCAATTGTATGTAACCTCAAATTAATTTTCATTAAATACTCAGGGTGAGCAATATTTAATACATTTTTACTGATACAATAACTCTGTTGATCTTTTTAAAGGATTATCTATACAGAGATTTAAAAATCCTGTCTATTTGCTTACTTCTGCAATAATCACCAAGATGTGTGAGCAGTTAACAAAATCTAAAAGAAGCATGCAAGAAATTAATGGCACAATGAAATCAAATTTTAAATTATTAAAGTGGATGATGGAGGAGGGGGTAGAGAAACTGAACTATTTACTGAAGTGACAAGCCTATGATCGTTGAAAAATTTCAGCTACTTTCCAAATCAGGGACCGTAAACCCCTTGAATTATTATTGCAGGGTTTTTGGTTGTAGCCATGTTAGTCTAAGGACATAGGTAGACAAGGTTCTTTGGACAGATGTGGTATCTTTTATTAAACTGAGTTTTTGGAAAAATGTTCTTTGCAAGCTTTCGAGCACAAACACCATTCTTCAAGCATAAGCAGTCTCTGCTGTTGTTCTGAGCTCTTCAAGGAATGAAAGAAGCTAAAAGTGTGACAGGCCAGTGAGAATGTAAATCAATGGAAATTTAGGAAAACAATGTGTAGAGAAGGGGGGAGTGGGTCGAGGGGGAAATAATGCCAAAATTAAGCAAGGGATCACATTTACTCAGAGAACCTTGAAATATTATTGTCATTTAAACTTTTAATAGATTTGTACATAGAGGGCATGTCTACAAAAGCATTTAAGCATGACTAAATTTACTGAGCATTAAACTAATGTACAGTAAGTGATTTCTGGCAGGTGTCTACATGTGCTGGCCTGCCATGTGTCTCTGTAGTTACTTGGGTGGTGGTGGGTGGCGGGGGGAGGGGTCCAGCCTCCGGCAACATGGCTGCCAGCACTTGGCAGCCATCTTGGAAATACAGCCCCACCCTCTGATCCCTGCAAAGCCCTTTCCTTGCCCAAGAGCCAAGTGCCCAGCACAGGGGCAGTACATGGCAGCTCTCTCCTTGACCACCCTGCCTCCCTACGCCATGGCTGCTCCAGCCAATTCCTCTGCCCCTGGCAGGGATGACCAGCACCCGGCACTCCTGCTGGCCATGGTGCTGGCCCCAGCAGGCCTCCCTTACCAGGCCCCAGGAGAGTTGCACACCCACTAGAGGGGGCCAGGGCACTGGGTGGAGGAGGCCCTAGCTGACCCCCTCCTCCTGCACTCTGTGCTCCAGCCAGCATGTCCCACTGCCCACATACCTCATACCCCCTGTCCACCCCCTAAGTCCTGCCCACTACTCTCAGGACACACGTGTTCAAAACAAAAAACTTTATTTCCCTAACAACATGAACCCTCTTCCTTCCCTCCTCCCTCCTTGGCACACAGAGCCCCTCCCCCCTCACTCAACAGAGCCCCTCCGCCAACCTCCTCACCCACCAACAATAACAAAACCCACTTACAATCTGAAAACTACTTACAATATCTCTGTTTTTCCATCCCAGAGTTAGGGGCCATGGGGAGGGGCTTGGGGGAGGGCTGCAGGGCCAGGCCCAAGTGGGTGCCAGTGGGTCCAGGGCAGGTGCAGGCCAGGTGGTCTGGTGGCCAGGAAACAACCAAGGACCTCTTCCCAGGCCCAGGTGGGGGCCCGCTGCAGTGTGGCAGACAGGACCCAGGGGCCCTACAAGGCCATGGATGGGGGCCTGGAAGTGGGAGGTATGGATACAGCTGCCAGACCCAGGAGTGTGTCCATGGCCTGGCAGTCAGGATCCTCCCCATCAGCATGGGTGACTGGCTGCACCCGGTGTTCATGGCCCACAGTGTGTGGCAGGCCAAATCCAGCCAGACCCTCCTGGGAAGGAGCTAGCACTTCTGGTGGCTGGTGGTAACATTGCTGGTTGCTGTTCATGGTGGTGTTTGAGGCTGCACAGAGAGTGAGGCAGCCACTGGCCAGGGCTCCCCAACCTGCCAGTAGATGCAGCATCTGGGGAGCAGGACAGGGTGGGGTGCTAAAGATCCAAGGGCCCCTCATCCAGTGTCACTGGAGGAGTGAAGAGTCAGGGCAGGGTGGGGGTTCAGGCAGACCACCCTTGCTGGTGACAGTTGCAGGGGTGTGTCCTGGGTCCTGAGGCACCAAAATGTGGGTCAACTCCCATATAAAGCCATGGTCTTGTTGGCATGACCGGACCAATGATTGAAGTTGGTCACAGCCATCCACTATGCCCACAAGGCCTTGACCTTAATGTGGTACTGCTGCACTGACTAGGAATGCCCTCACTGCTGCATCCTGCCCAACAGGGCCTCATGAATGTGGACACTCATGCACCTGCCATGTGCAAACTGCCTCTGCATGTCAGCACCACCCCAAAGCACTACAAGATTGCCAACTTCTTCCCAGTTCCAGCTGGGGTCCTGAGCAGTTGGCAAGTATTAAATGTAGTTGTGATTCACCATTTTTACTGCACAGTAATGGTGTGCACACGTAGACATGTGCCCATGTTGCACAGTAAATTAGGCTAATGTGCATTAACGCATCTTGTATAGATGCATCCAGATATCAACAAGGTTGTGCTAGTTCCTATATGGAACACCAGCAGCATCTAAAAAATACATAGCCACAGAAAGGAGCCTCATATTTAAAGAAAAAATATAAATAGATTTATAAAGAGGCCTGTTATCACAAAGGTACAACCAGATCTAAAAGTCTTGATCCTTTTACCTCAGACAGTAATTTAATACCTCTGTACATTTATACTTTCTCTGTATTTTATACATTTATGAACTTAAGATGATCACATTCTTACTCACTAACACATTTATACTAAGCCTTTTCCTTAAACAACTTCAGGCCCTGCATGCTGTGGAATTAGTAATCTGGGTCCTTCATATATGGCTCTCTCACTTTCAGGTTTTTCAGCATTCCTTTCTTCTAGATCAGTCTCCAACTGAGTAGTAAATGCCTCCTTTTCCTCCACAGGTCCTTTTTCATATTTTCTGGACTATTAGGTACCTACTTGCTTAGCTTCTATTTATTTCATTTTGTTTCCCAAATTGCTGAGATCACTACCACCATTCAATGATCAATGACCATACCTGTTCTGCATTTCTTCTCAGCAGCACCCAAGTTCAATATCACATGTCTTTGAGGTGAACTTCCTCCGGATAGCGCACAGCTTTCAGTCATGTTTACGTAAGTCTAGCTAGATTCTTACCTGAGACAGACTTAAGAACTTTTCATTGTATCCTCTAGCCCCTATGTACTTCAAAAGGGTGAGGAATGTATGATTGTTTAGAATGGCAGTTTAGGTATGTTTCTGGGCAATGTAGTAGACAGGAAATAGATAAACCATTGTATTTTCCTAAGTTGGGCTTAGTTCACCCAATTTTCACAGTACACAAATTCATCCTGGATGAATAAATTATGTGACTCAGAGAATGTGACAATCAAAAGGGAAGTATCTAATTGCTGGAAAGCAGATGGCCTTATCCATTTGAGAATGCCTGACAAGACGAAAATATTACTGGCCTGCAGCCATATTCTTACAGGCTGCAATCGTGTCAGATTCCATCAACTTAGAACATTTGGATCTGGTGGCTGGTCAGTAATGGACTTTTCCAAGGCAAAACAAAATCCATGGTTGTCTTTTTTTTTTTACACCAGTCTGTAGCCTCTATGTTATATCACACGTACAATGTCCCTCCTCCAACTAAAAAAACCCCAAACCAAACAAAAACCTCCATCCCTATCTAACTTGTTACAATATGAATATCAGAATTGTATGAATAAACTTTATTTCTGGGGGCACATCTCTGCCTATCTTTTTGAATTATACTTGAATGCCAATATTTTTTCTTACACTATTTTATGGACAAATAATGCCTTGACACCTAACATGGGAAAGCCAAAATATGTATATTAAAAAGCAACCGGAATATGCTGACTTTATACAGCATAAAATGTCAAAATATTGTATTTCTTGCAAAAGTATCTAGAGTATTTGCTAAAGGTTGCACAGATTTATAACCCTTTTGAAAACTCTAGAGATTTTATATGTATATCTCCAGACCTTAGGCTGCCATACTGGAGAATGCTAGTATTCTGAGGGTTATGTTAAATCTTGGCAAATACATTGCATTGTATATTAAATTGTCACCTATTGCAGAAGTGAATGATGGCAAATAAAATAATTAAATATGTAATTTAGAACATAAATAGTTTTAAAAACTATATCCACAAAATATTACCTGGGGTAGAAAAAGGCTGACATGATCTTTTTATAAGAAACTCACTTCAGTGAACAAGATGTTATCAATATAGGAGCACATTGGCAGGAAGTGGTCAAAAAATAGAGAATTATTTTCAAAGCAAGAGCATTAGTTTAAAAATCCTTGGTAATATATTTAATACTGGATATTAAGTCCATTAAAAAGTAGGGGAAAATGCTACAGTACCGGTTAACGTATGCAGACATAAAGCAGCTGAGTTGAAATGGCTGTCATAATGTAAATCATTAACTAATAACAAAAGAAAAGATTCAGTAGTATGAGGGCACTTTAATCAGACTACAGATTACATTCTTGATAAATCTAAATATAACCAGTCTTTGAATGAAAACATTAAAGAATTCCAAATAATAGAAAAAATGGCACATAAGAATAGATTATGGGATGTATGACAGATTTTTCATCCACAGAAAAGAAGTTAATCATATTTTTTGAGCATTCCAGTTATTCAATGGCAGGTTTTTACTGGCATTAAATAAATGACAACATGCTCATGGTTCTCTGTGTCAGCTCATGGTAATGAGAAACTGTGACTACAGCATAGGAACTGTGACTTTGTGACTTATTACTTCCTTTTCCCTGCACCTTACAGAAGTCCCTGTCTTGAAGATATTTAAGAGACTAGGAGGAAAAAAAGGTTTGGGCAGATAGAATTGACTTCTTGAAATGTTCTTCCCTTTCCAGTCCCAGAAAACACCAGGGCAGGAAGAAGTATTAATACTGAATTATCTAGTACTCTTTCTCCCTCATGCTGCGGAATTTCTGTGTTAAATATAATCCAGGTGCAACCTTCACTGGAAATTTGGGTAACTGTTCAGCCTTTGCTTATTGTGAGGCAGGTGAAGAAATGGACATTGGAACCATATTTTAAATTGCAGATATTAGAAGAAAGAGCAACTTCTATTCCTCTCCATAAAACTGAAGGAGTTTAGCATATCTTCAATGAAACAGGGTAGAGATGGAATTTTGTTTGCAAGTGTTCTCAAAATACAGGAGTTGCTGCTGATCATGACCTTTTCAGGATAATCTGAAAGGAATGATTAGAACCAGACAAACCAAACCAACCCACGTATAAAGCACGACTACATTTACACAGGCTGAATAATGAACATCTTACTCACGTTATATACCGGTAGTATTTGTTCAAACATTGATTCCAATGGGATTGAGTCATGTTAATTGCTAATCCATAATCTGAGGGTGAAGTTAGGGTGTTGTTACACATTACCTTTAACTCATGTTAAGGGTTAAAATGGGAGTATCCATATATTGAGTTCCTACAGATGTGCAGGGAGCCTACTCTGAGGCATTGGAAATCCAGTGCTTCAGAGCAGACTCAATTAATTGATTCTGCCGGAGCACAGAAATTTCCATGCTGTGGCAGCCTTCTGCATCATGTTTATCAGCATCCCTGTGTGTCCCTGCACTGAAAAAATGGCGACGGGGTCACACATAACACATGGGCTCTTGTAATTATCATGGCTCGCTAATTAAAGTGCCCAGTGCCGCATCCTAGAGCACATCTAAAAATGCTGACTGGGTCAGGGAAACATGAACTAAGTACCCTCTGAGTGTCTCGGAGATAGTCCTCTTCTAGCAAGGATTCTCTCTAGCTTGTCTTGTGTAGCTCAGGTTGCAGTCAGGTTAGACAAACCCAAGAGGAGTTGGAGTGGTCCTCCAACATCCCAAGTGGCACTGCTCTGAGCCATCTCCAGGTGGACACTCTTTTAACCCCCCCCAAGTAACAGCAGGGGGATTTATGGAAGAATAATGGTAAGAATTTCCTCTTCCACTTCCACTCCCATTTTGCACCCCCTCCCCTCAACCCATGGCCCTTGCAGCTCACCCATTCCCACCCCATCGTGTTCCCTGTCTCCCTGCCTACCTGCACATCTGGTGCTTTCATGAGGGACCAGGCAGGGAAGGGGAACTAGTCTACCCATTCACCCACTTACCAGCATTTCTGCCATTCTCCAAGTTACACCCAGCACAGAGGGAAGTGTCAGCAGTGGTGGTTGGGTTCCCTTTCTCTGCCTCCTCCCCTGGGATAGCACCAGCAACCACAAGTGAGCAGGGAGCTTCATAGGGGAGCAAGGGACCTGGAGTGAATGGTGACTGATTCGGGCCAACAGTAGGCCTGATCAGGCCATCTAGGGAATGATGTGAACCTAAATCCAGGCCAGCATGGGGTATCAGGGATCCAGTCAGGGCAGGCCAGCCTGATGTGGGCTGCTGGATTCCCAATCAGGGCCATGGGTTAGTTCTTGGGACCTAAACTGCCCTAGAAAGTGGGCAAACCAGGTATGAAAAGAGCCACCTTCTCTGTTCCTAGCCATGCCCCTGCTTGCCAGCCCTCTAGGGGCAGATGAGAGCAGTGATCTCGTACTATGCACTTGTATATACCCTAGCCTAATGTGGCCTTGATCTCTGTAGGGCTTTTTGGTTTCCTCCCTCTTAGAATTTATGCTAGCTTGTTTCAATTACATGTATAGCAGAACATATATGTCTATTTTAAAACAAATACATTTTTATAAAATGCCAAAACTACTGTGTGTAGAATAAGCTCATAGGGCTGGCACAATTAAGATGCATCAATTTCTGTAACCAACAGCAAGGAGCAATGTGGCTACCATCACATCTAGCTGCCTTTGACCTCCTTCCCAAAAGATAAAGTACCCATTCAGAATTGGTCTCAAACTCATTTTAACCACTCTGCTATCACACCTTTCTATTTCATAAAGGCCTATAAAGAAATGTCTTTAATGGAAGAGCTGACAATAAAATCCACCCACTTCTTTCTACATTAAATACCCCTGTTGTCTCTACATATTTTTAAATAAATGTAAATTGAAGTCCAGATGAAGGGGGGTTTTTTCATTTTTTTTAAGCAAATCAATTTATTCTCTTTCTTGTTTAACCTGCAAAGAGGGCAACAGGAAGAAACCAAATTTTGAAGATGAAAAGAAAAGAAATTGAGAAAGGATATACACTAACTACTCAAGTTATTTTTTTTATACCATGCTGCACCTGAAAGCTAATTTGGTGCATATTCTGCTACAGGCATTTCTTACTGGTGAGTCAACTCTCTGTAATTTGCATAGGCAGTGATTTGAGCCATTTTTGCTGTTTGCAAATGATCTGTACACAGACATTGATTATTAAAAAAAAATATGAATTATCCTTAAATGTTCAGTGAACTTTTAATACACATGTACAAAGCATCCATACGTAGACAGTTTACAAAAATATTTGCCCAAACATTTCTTCTTCTTCTTTATGGCCTTAATCCTGGCTTTACTACATACTAGGGGAAGAAGCAGTGCTTAAACCTGATGGCATAGGTCCCAGGACCTGGAGGCAAAAGTAACGTGTCTTTTACCTACTACCAGTCTACTGCCCAGTTCATCCAGTTTGTACAGTATCAGAATAGTGTCTTAGTCAAAGCCCTGCTCATCACCTCCTTGTCCACAAAAAAGATACTGCTCTATTTTTTTTGTCAATCTTTATTAGATCCCTTCCTGTAGTATGACTTTATTTTCCATTTAGTTCTGTTTGGTGAATAGAGCAACATGAAATTTTGCTTCATAGTCAAGATTATTCAGATCTAGGATGTTAACTCATCTCATTTTACAGGTGAAAGACTGCTACAAAATTTGGAAATTAATCTGGATTCAGAGTATCTTCCCCAACTATATGCAGGATTGTTTGAAGCTTAGATTCTGTTTCAGGCTTATTTTACTTTCATTAAACAAAACCCCAACTACAAAATCATAGGTAAGCTATCTTCCAAGTGTTAATAATGTATTAAAAAAAAATCCAAGTCCTATAACAAAACCAGACAGTTTAAACCTGAACATGAGTAGCTGAATGGTTCTTTAATTACTAGGATAAGGCCTTGACTCTCATTTAATACGCATTAAAACAGAATATGGCTAAATATATGTTCTGGAGCCTTGGGTATTTGCTCTTAGATTACTTTCTGATCAACTTGGTATTTTTGATGCAAATGAGTTTGCACCAACATTTACCCTTTACAGCCTTAAACAAAACAGCAGGACTCATGAGGACAGAAACAAAAACTTCGCAAATGTTAAAGGAATAAAGCATCTGGCAGAGACTTTTAACATGCTTGAGTAGAATATGTCCCATTAGGCAACACTATTTTGCTGCTAGAAAAAGATTTTTTTGTGTTTACTACATTATATTCATTATATTTAGCTAGAACAGGTCAAAAGAATGCTCAGCTGCTTTAGCGGTACAGAACTATGATGTAATTCATAATACATATTTTAAAACAAATATTTTAACACTAGCCGAGATTATACCTTCTATATCTGTATACAGAGAGGACTTCCTCATGTGTGTTCTTCTTTCTTATGGAAGTGGAGATCAATTTGTTTTTGCCTGATTGTCTACCTACACATTTTAGATCCTAGAGAGGCCTACTCATGGTTTCTGGTGTCCACACAGAGTTTGCATATCATGAAGTTGGAAATGGTGGGGCAGAAAGAAGTAACTCACTGTTTATGATCTGTTAAAATGTCCTTTGACAAGATAATGCATCCATGAGCAAAAGCTGGGGCTGCATTATCTTGTCATGAATGGTTCTGTTCCTTTACTTTCTTTCTTTTACCCAAACAGAAAATTTTGAATAAATTCTGTATAAGTGTATATAGCCCTGATGATCCTGAAATTATGAGAGAGGCAAAGATGTCTTAGGGTGATACCTTTTACTGGAACAACTTTGTATTTGGCGTAGTGTGTAATAGGTCCCTTACCATTACAAATGGGAAGGGGATCCAGGGGTACCTGGAGCTTTTCCCTGCCTTCACCCTCCCTCCCCATTTCCCCCCCGCCCCACCTGTCCCACTGTTTCCTCTTTTCCTGTTTGTGTGTTTCCCAGTGCATCCTTTCTCTGGTAAAGATCACTTCCCTCTGGTATCATGATTATGGGTTTTTTACTTCCCCCACCATTCACTCTTGCTTCCTTCCACTTCATCTTGGTGTCACTTTTGCATGTGCATTGGTGGTGCCCTAGGGACAAACTCACAGGCAGGGAAACCTGAAGCAAGATGGCCACTGGGTCCAGGTGCAGACAGACCCAAGGAGGGGAAGTAGAGGGGGTCTTGTGAGGAGGCATAGGATAAAATTAAGTACTTTGGGCACTTTCTGTTCTGGCTTTTGTTTTTCTATGTGGAGCCCACAATCAGAGGATGTAGTGAACACCTTGCAGGGCATTCCTTTGAACCAGAACTGGTGCTTGTAGTTTTATGAACTTCATTTGCTCTTTCCCCCTCAAGACGATAAGTTGTGGCTGTAGGCGTAGAGGAGACCATACAAAGGGAGTGGCTGAGGGAGGCACCCCAGAGTTAATCATTCTGTGTGCAACCTGAGCTCATGGAGTGTGACTAGAATGTATTTGGTGGCCATAGGAGGCTCAAATTGACTGAACTGTGAGACATGAGGTAGCAAGGCATCCTTGCTTCCCACATACTGGATATTGCATGTGCTGGAACCTGAGGTCAAAGGGGGTGCCCATAGCTGAGCCAGGAGCTTGCAGCCCTGAACAGTGAGCCCTGGAGTAGAGGTCTCAGTAAGAGTAAAAATGGGAAGAGGCAGAAGGGGGAGCCTTAGACCAGACAGGGACCATCTCTTCCAAAACCATGTCTTGCCCTCTGTATAGACTCCTCTACTCATTTCAATATCAAAATTGATTTTTTTCAATTTTGGCAGGAAAGACTACTGGATAGAGAAGAGGGTCGATGGTGTAGGTGGTAGTAGGCCCATAGAGGTACCCTGTAGTGGCATTTGTAAGTGGCCTACATAGCGTTAGATAAGCTCTTGGATACAAGACATTCTTTGTCTAACTTAATCTTGAGAGAGGGTTTTTGGCCAACAGATCATCAAATACGTAGCTATTTTTTCCATTAAAAATTAAAAGAAAACAATAAACAAAAACATAAGCCTGTCAGCTCATATAAGAATAATTCACACAAGAACACATTACCTATAAGAAGCAAAAGGATTTTACTGTATGCAGTTTTCCTTCTTCTTCTCATGTTTCTACACCAAATTTGACCTTTTTGTTTCCTGCTTGTGCTTATTTAGTGTACTTTGCGAGATTTTCATTGTACGTGTGCCTTCAAGTATTGAGCGTTGCAGCAGGCGTTGCATAGTATGAGGCTCTGTGCCACAGTCACAGGTGGTTAAACCAAAAGTATAGGCCCACTTCTTCATTAATTGCTTGGAGCATCCAACTCTAGGGCATAGGCAGTTGAGATATTGCCACCTTTGCCATGGCCACTGGAATATTTATTATTTCACTGTCAGGTTTTTTTTTTTTTCAGTTTCTCATTCCACTTCTGTCATCATGTTTCCATGGGTGAGGCATTGAGAGGTTGCGTGCTGGTGAGGAGGCTCCTGCATAACTTCAGTCATTTCTGTGCTGTTGGATGGTCATACAATGGCTGTCTCATATCTTCACTTTGTCTCTCTTTCTATCCTGCTGGCCACTGTTGTCAGGCAGAGTAATGTCAGCCAGCAGGTACACGGTGGGTATATCTACACATGAATGTACATGCACCTAAACTTAATGCACCTTAGTTTAAGGCCCAATAAGGCAATTTAGGCGTCTCCATGTGGATGCCTTATTTTGGGTGGACACTATTACAGCCTACCCTGGTCAGCACCCTGAACAGACCCCCACATGGCCTGACTCTAACCCCCTGCCACTGTTACTCCCCACCCAGTAGATGAGAGCAGGCTGCAGCACCACATGCCACTGCTAGGAAGAAAAAAAACCTGGCTGGTGTTGCTGCCACTAGTAGCTCCCCAGTGCCTCTGCCTTAGGGTGGGTTTGCAATGTAGCCCCTGCAGTGGTGGGATGCCTCACTGCCCTCCATGGATTTAGGTGCCCTTAGATTTCATAGATTTCATAGACATCAGGGCTGGAAGGGACCTCGGGAGATCATCAAGTCCAGCCCCCTGCCCAAAGGGCAGGAAGTCAGCTGAGGTCATAGGATCCCAGCAAGATAAGCATCCAATTTACTCTTGAAGGTGTTCAATGTAGGTGTTTGAACCACCTCTGATGGCAGACTGTTCCAGACCTTGGGGGCTCGGACAGTAAAGAAATTCTTCCTTATGTCCAGCCTGAAACGGTCTTGCAGGAGTTTGTGACCGTTCGACCTAGTCATCCCTTGGGGCGCTCTGGTGAACAGACGTTCCCCCAGATCCTGGTGGTCACCCTTGATAAACTTATAGGTGGCCATCAGATCACCCCTGAGCCTGCGCTTTTCCAGGCTAAAGAGTCCCATGGCTCTCAGCCTGTCATCGTAAGATCTGTTTTCCTGACCTCTGATCATGCACGTGGCTCTTCTCTGGACTCTCTCAAGCTTCTCCACATCCTTTTTGAATTGTGGAGCCCAAAACTGGACGCAGTACTCCAGCTGCAGCCTCATCAAGGCTGAGTACAAGGGGAGAAGTCAGTGTTGGGGCTCCTGTCCTAGGCAGCAGGCAGGCTGGGACTGTATCTGACCCCAGCACCAGGAGTGACTTTCCCTACTCCAGCTGGGTCCGTCCTGGGTAAGAGCCTGGCTTTCTTGCTGCACACAGCCTGTGCTAGAGGTGGCAGCAGCTCCGCAGGGTTCTACACAGCTCAGCCCAGGCAAGCTGGGTGTAGTGCAGGCCGGGGCTCAGCATCCAACCTGCCCAGTGTGAACCGTGCAGAGGCCTGAGGAGCTGCCGCTGCCTCTGTTACAGGCAGTGTCCAGCAGGGAAGCTGGGTGCTTGCTCAGGATAGAACCAGCTGGAGAAAGGAAAGCCATGTTGGGTGCTGGGGTCAGATGCATTCCCAGGCTGCCTACTGTCCCAGGCAGAAGCCCCAGCACTGGCTTCTAAAGGCACTTGAATCCCAGGAAGAGAGTGAGGTATTTCGCTGCTGTAGGGGCTGCATTGCAAACCTGCCCTGAGGCAGAGGCACAGGGGAGCTGCTAGCAGCAGCAACACTAGCCACTGTTTTTTCTTCCTGGAGGCAGCATGTAGCCCTGTGAGTATTAAGGGTTATGGTGCCTTAAGGAATTGGGCCTAAATTTGATACCTGCTTTATGACAGATTGCCCTGTAACACCATATTTAAGGTGCATTAAGGATGGGCATTTGTAGACCCGTCGTTAACGCATCTAAAATATGGTGACGAATGCAATGTTAATTACCTTACATTACCTTAAGGGCTCATGTGTAGACACGCCCACTGTGCAGGCTTCAGACATACTGTGATGCATCAGCAGCTATCATTCAGAATGGGGTCAAGGTGCTTAACATGTATGGATCTCTCCCATACAGAGTATGCATACTCAGGAGAAGGAAAGCTGAGAGCCAAAGCAGTAGTTTGGGTCACTGAGCGGCTAGCTCCCCATTTCAAATTTGTGAGGTTATATAAAATGTTGTTATGGGTGCTCACCTTGGCTTTAATCTTCATGATGCGTTCTTTGTACAAGAGGGTTTGGTCAAGGGTGACTCCAAGGTAAACTAGGTTTGGACTCCGGAATAGAAAAGTCACAGACCATGTAACGCTGAGCTGGCAGTTGGCTGGGGGTCATAGTAGAAGTGTTCATGCCACAACCCCTGTCAGGTAATACTTAGTAATTAATACCTGCAAATTCTGCTAACACTTTAAAACATGATTTTGAAAAGTTTTCCTATTATAAGAACTATTTATTGAAAATTATGTTTTAAAATATATATGTTAAGGAAGTATGAGGTCCAAGTAGATGAAACATTTTGACTGCTGTCAGAAAGAAAAAAAAAATCAGCACTCAAAGTATGTACATGAATACTGAGGACTTCCTGCCAAAACGATTGTATGGTTGAATGAATATTACATGCCTGAGCCTGAGACAGTAGAAAAGATAATGGTATACCTTGTTGAAATGGCTTCCCAGTTCACTGAGGCTTCACACAAAAGCCAGCCCCACCAGAGAGGTATACTGATGGGACTGAGTCTGCTGCCAGAAAAGTCAATAAGAGAAGGATCAAGGTCTCAGAGGCATCCAAGAAATAATTTGGTCAAATCCAGTTAATATTACTAGTGACTTCACAACTATTATTATTAAGCATTTTATTACATGGTGTGTGTGTTTTTTGTTTTTTTTTAATTTTGGACAAATCATTTTTATAGCTTCAAATAGCTAGGGTAAAACTCAGCTAGTCAGACTGAGGTTTTAAAACAGCCATGCACCATGGTTGCTCATCTCCGTGACATTTGTCCTCATGGTGGATTTAGAGAGAAATTAGGGAGAGAGCAATGGAAAGAAGGAGGGTGAGTAGAACTGCAGGTGGGAGCACTGAAATGTCTATGCACTGAAGCATGAGAAAATCAAGGAGTCCTAAGTAGTGTTGCCATCTCAATGAACCAGAAAGCTAGGACAGCATTTTTGGAGAAGCCCTTTCAGTATGGCTTAACACAGAGGCTGGCTCCTCCAATTTCATGTCCCCGTAACAGCATGAAATCCCTTATCTCAACCCCCTCTCTTAGCACACAGACTTTTTCACCTTCATTCAGCTACTCCTGCATGTAGCAACTTAACCTCATTGTACCCACCTCCAAAAGTCCTGTTGATTCTCACTTTTATGAAATCATGAAGCTCTGCTGCTCTGTTTTAGCTGTTTTCTCTTCTTGCCACCAAAATAGCCCTATAAAAGACCACACATGGCATTTAGCACCTCTAACTCACCATGGTGTTGTTTGTATCTGGTACTGAGGCCTGCATCTTCTCTACCCATTATTGATCTTTACCTACCCTTTTTATTCCTGTTTTGCAATATATACATTGAAATACATTTTCATGACTTTTCTAATTGCAGTCACTTTAGAATGTTTTTTTAAACATCATTAGACAAATTAACAAGCAAGATGTAGGAAAATAAACTACAGGAACAAAATATTGAAATTTAAGACAAATGCTCCCTCTAGTGATAAAAGTACCTGATCTACCATGTGACTCATGTGCTGCACAGTAGAAGACAGGTCCCACATGGCCACCCAGGAGTACAGTAAACTACAAAAGACAATTAGAATTAAATCGCTTAGAATGATGTAATCCTTTATAGATAGAAGCTTCCTAAAGCACCAAAGAAAAAGCAGTAGGAGTGGGAAAATACATATATAGGAGGTTTCTTGTTATAGATAAGATACCATCACTAATAATGATCTGCAGCAACATTAATGGTTGATGAAAATCCATCTATTTCAGAGATGTAACAAATCTAATTAGCACACTAAAATACACATGAGAGAGGATAAGGGAATATACCCTTGCTTATCTAGGGCCTAGGGTGTACACTATCAGTACCGTAGCAAGGAAGTTTGGCACCCAGGGCAAGCCTGCAAAGGCAGCCTGCCCTCACCCTATGCACATATCTGGGGGGGGTCACATGCCCCCCATGCTTGCTCAGAAGTGCATGCAGGCAGCCAGTAGAGGAAGACATGCTTACCCTGCAGTCCAGTTGGGCTCCTGCATGGGGGTTCCTGGCCTTTTTCTGGGGTGGGACCATGGGGGTCTACCCTAGGCAATGGCATATCCCACACTCCCGGGCTGGGTCAGAGGGCACAGAGTATCTCTCCTCTGTCCCAGTTTCATCCAAGCCTTGGGACATATGCACTGGGGTTGCTCTGGGAAGGGCTCAGAGGATTTCTGCCCACTCCCACCCCAGAGTCAGTGTCAATTTCCTGGCTGATACCCCTTCACCTGCAGCCACAGGGCTCTGTTTCCTGGGAAGGGACGGTGGAGGGGGGAAGCCATATACCCTTGCATCTGTACCACCTGTGGGGGGTGATTCCAGTGCTGAGATCAGGGGGTGCAGTGGGTTAAACAATGTGTTAGGCTGAGCTGGCAGCCACCCCTTCCCCACCTCTCTGAAGAGTGGTGCTGCAGACAGTGCAGAAGGAGGGGCTGGATGGGTAGGAAGAGACAAAGGCAGATCTGCAGCTGTGCCCAGCTGGGAGAGTCTGGGGGGTGGGAAGAGCTGGACTGCAGTGCAAGGGTATGGCAAGAAATCCCAGGAAAGGCTCTAGCATACACACAAACACACACATTCATTGCACACTCTGCTGATCAGGGGGTTGACTTGGGACTCTGCATGGAGCTGCCATGCACTGCAGGGAGGTAGGACGCCAATGATGCACCACAGAAACTGTGAGAGCAGGGAAGGATGAAGTGTAGAGCCCACAGTCCAAATCAGAGATATCACAGAGGGACTACAGAGCCTCATCTGGCCCTCTGACTACTACCCTTTGCTGCTCATCCATGTGGGCACCAATGATGCTTCCAGAGAAGACCCTGAATGTATCAAAAGTGACTAGAGGGATCCGGGTGCAAAGGTGAGGGGGTCTGGGGATCAGGTGGTATTCTCCTCAATTCTACAGGACAAGGGAAAGGGCCCAGGCAGAAGCAGGTGCATCCTGCAGATCAACAGTTAGCTGGGCAGGTGGTGTTGCCAGCAGGGCTTTGGCTTCTTTGATCATGGGATATTCTTCCAAGAAGAAGAATTGGGGGGAAGAGATGTGATCCACCTGACAAAGGGGAAGAGCATCTTCACAGACAAGCTTGCTAACCTATTGAGGAGGGCTTTAAACTAGGTTTGCCAGATGATAGAGACCAAAGCCCTGAGGCAAGTGGGGAAGCAGGAGACCTGGGGGAAAAACAAGCAGGAGTGGGGAAAAGGGGAGGTGCTCTTATACTTTTTGAGAAATCAGGGCAATCATCTATTTAGCTCAGGTGCCTGTACACAAATGCATGGAGCCTGTGAAAAAAGCAGGAAGAACTGGAAGTCCTTGTACAGTCATGATGTGATTGGAATAACAGACTACTTGGTGGGATAGCTCACGTGACTGGACTACGGTCATGGATGGGTACAAATTGTTCAGGAAGGACAGGCAGGGGAGAGGAGGAGGAGTTTTACTTTATGTAAAAGAGCCATATGATTACTCATAGGTCCAGTATGAAACTGCAGATAGGCATATCAAAAGTCTTTGGATTGAGGTTAGAGGGGAGAGCAACAAGGGTGATGTCACGGTGGGGATGTGCTATAGATCACCAGACCCAAGGAAGTGGTGGATGAGGCTTTCCTCAAACAGCTAGTGGAAGTTTCCTGATCACTGGCTCTGGTTCCCATGAGGGACTTGAATCACCCTGACATCTGCTGGGAGGGCAACACAGCAGTGTGCAGGAAATCTAAGAAGTTTTGGAGAGTACTGGGGACAACTTCTTGGTGCAAGTGTTGGAGTGACCAACTAGGGGACATGCTCTTCTTGACCTGCTACTCACAAACCAGGATGAATTGTTGGGGGATGTAGTACTGTATGGCAACTTGGGCAGCAGTGACCCTGAGATGACTGAGTTCAGGATCCTGAGGAAAGGAAGAACGGAGAGCAGCAGAGTAAAGACCCTGGATTTCAGAAATACAGACTCTGACTCAGGAAACCAATGGGCAGGGAAGCCACCCCTGGGAAGCCAGACTGAGTGGGAGAGGAGGCCAGGAGAGCTATCTGTACTTTAAAGAAGCCTTACTGAGAGTGTAAGAACAAACTATCCCAACACACAAGAAGACCAGCAAGTATGGCAAAAGACAAGCTTGGCTTAAGAGGAAACTCATCAGTAAACTAAATAAAAAAATGGAAGCTTATAAGAAGTGGAAATGTGGACAAATAACTCAGGAAGAATATAAAACCATTGTTTGAGCATGCAGGGATGAAGTTAGGAAGGCTAAAGCACAATTGTAGTCACAGCTAGCAAGGGATGTGATGGGTAACAAGAAGGTTTTCTACAAGTATTTCAGTAGCAAGAGAAGGATCAGAGAAAGCATGGGTCCCTTACTGAATGGGTGAGGCAACCTTGTGACAGAGGATGCAGAAACGGCTGAAGTGCTCAAGGTCTTTTTTACATCTGACTTCACATGCAAGGTCAGCTCCAAGACTACTGCACCAGACAGCACAGTTTGGGGAGAAGGTAAACAGCCCTCAGTGGTGAAGAATAGGTTATGGACTACTTAGAAAAGCTGGATGTGTACAACTCTATGGGGCTGGGTAGCATGCACCCAAGGGTGCTGAGGGAGTTGGCTGACATGAGTGCAGGGCCATTGGCTATTATCTCTGAAAACTCATGGTGATCAGGAGAGGTACCAGATGACTTGAAAAAAGCAAATATAGTGCTCGTATTTAACAAAGGGAAAAAGGAGGATCCAGGAAACTACAGACCAGTCATCCTCACCACAGTCCCTGGAAAAAACCATGGAGAAGATCCTCAAGGAATCCATTTCTAAGCACTTGGAGGAGAAAATGGTGATTAGGAACAGTCAACATGGATTTCCCAGGGGCAAGTCATACCTGACCAACCTGATTGCCTTCTATGATGAGGTGACTGGCTGTGTGGATGCAGGGAGACAAGTGGATGTGGTATACCTTGAGTTTAGAATGGCTTTTGATAACGTCTCCCACAACATTATTTCAGGCAAACTAAGGAAGTATGGTTTAAATGAATGGACTGTAACATGGACAAAAAACTGGCTGGAGCTTTAGCCTCAGACAGTAGTAATCAATGGCTTGAAGTCTACCTGGCAACCGGTATCAAGTGGAGTGCCCCAGGGGTCAGTCCTGTGGCCAGTTTTATTCAATGTCTTCATCAGTGACCTGGAAGATGGCATAGAGTGCACCCTCAGCAAGTTTGCAGATGACATCAAGCTGTGGGGAGTAGGGTTAGGATTCAGAGTGACCTAGAAAAATTGGAAGATTGGGCCAAAAGGAATTTTATGAGGTTGAACAAGGACAAGTGCGAAGTCCTGCACTTAGGACAGAACAATCCTATGCACCGGTACAGGCTGGGCACTGAGTGGCTGGGCAGCTGCTCTGAAGAAAAGGACATGGAAGTTATAATAGACAAAAAGCAGAATATGAGCCAACAATGTTGCCTTGTTGCCAAAAAGGCTAACAGCATACTGGGCTGCATTGCTAGGTGTGTTGCCAGTAGGCCAAGGGAAGTGATTATTCCAATCTATTCTGCACTGGTGAGGCCACATCTGGAGTACTATGTTCAGTTCCCCTCCCCCAATATAGGAAGGATGTGGGCAAATTGGAGAGAGTCCAGAAGAGGACAACAAAAATGGTGAGGGGGCTGGGAACATGACTTATGAGGAAAGAGTAAGGGAACTGGGCTTACTTAGTCTAGAGAAGAGGAGACTGAGAGGGACTTTAACAGCAACCTTCATCTAGTTAAAGGATGGTCAGAAGAGGATGGTGCTAGACTGTTCTCAGTGGTGGTAGATGACAGAACAAGGAGCAACTGTCTCAAGCTGCAGCAAGGGAAGTTTAGGTTAGATATCAGGAAGAATATTATGAAGAATTTTCTCACTAGGAGGATAGTAAAACACTGGAACAGGTTACCCAGAGAGGTGGTGGAAGCTTCATCATGGAGGTTTTCAAAACCTGGCTAGACAAAGCTTTGGTTGAGACGATCTAGTTGGGGATGGTACTGCTTTGAGCAAGGGGTTGGACTTGATGACCTCCTGAGGTCCCTTCCTACCCTAACTTCCTATGATTCTATGATTCTAAGTGAACAGCTGCTTGGAGCTCATGGCTGGTGGGAACAAGTGCTTATTTAGCCCCAGCTGGGGTTTTGTCCTTTGTTCCAGTGATTCATTCTATTGCCAGGGGCTGCAATCTCTGACGTCAGGGGAGGGGAGCTGGTGAGGTTGTTGATGAACAAGGAGCCTGGTTTTCTCAGTTTAAAAATTGCTAATTCTTTAGTAAAAACCACAGATTCTCTGATTAAAAAACCTAAAATCCATGATTTAAATGAAACACCACTTTATATATAGGTATCAACTAAACTCAAAGTTTTACTGATATATTTACAAATTTAAAGCAATTTGGAAGCCTACCAGTGCCTCAATCACTTTAGTAAAATAAATTCTGAGTATTTGTAACTTTTGTTATTTGATTTCGGGGTTTTTATCATGAAAAATCAGAGCTCCCCCTGCCCCCTTAGGTCACCATGATGCAGGTCCATAGTGCCCAGCCCTGCTGGTGCCCTTCACTCCGCACCCACAGCCCCCTGGACCCCAGCTCTGCCAGAGAGGATGCTCAGCTCTCTGGGCTATGGGGCCAGGAACCCAGGCCTGAAGCCTCCTGCCCCTCCTGCAGCAGCACCTGAGCCCTGGTTGCCACCCATGGGAGAGTGCAGCTGCTGCAGTGGAACAGAGCATGGAGCCCAGCTTTCCTGCCCCTGCAGGCAGGATGGCTGGAGTGGAGTTCATTGGGGGGCATAGATGTAGACTGTCCGTTGTGGGCTTGGACTCCCTGCCCTGCTGCCCTCCCACTAGGGCCTCTGTGGCCCAGCAGGTGGGATCCAGCATGGCAGGATAGAGCAGGGCCATGTCGGGAAGCTCCTTGTCACTGCAAACACTGCACTGCCCTGGCAAAGTGTCCCCTGCCTGTTTGGCAGAAGCAGGGAGTACAGATGTGCACTGCCACACCCATTGCTTCTAGGCAGGCAGGGGGAACTTCACCAGGGTGTTGCAGGGCTTGCAGCAGCAAGGAACTTCCCTGCCCGGCCATGCTCTGTCTTGCTGTACAGATCCTGCCCATGATGGAGGCCCGAGGGGGAGGGTAGCAGGGCATGGAGCCCAAGCCCTCAATGGACAGCCTGCACCTACCCCTCCTCCCCCAAACACACACACACACTACCCTGTGGGGCACATTGCCCCATACTCCCCTGGGGTGCATGGAGCAGCAGGCAGCTGTTCCCCTGCCCCCTAAGACCCCATCCTGCTGGGGCCCTGCAACTGTGCCCCAGAAC
The DNA here is from genome assembly GCF_001723895.1 of Crocodylus porosus. Classification (NCBI taxonomy): domain Eukaryota; kingdom Metazoa; phylum Chordata; order Crocodylia; family Crocodylidae; genus Crocodylus; species Crocodylus porosus. Next base: position 2,943,775 of record NW_017728912.1, on the reverse strand, counting down.
AAGGTATTTGGGTCCTAAATCCAGAGCCAACAACAGTGTGCCACACCGATTTGGGCTGGGAATGTGGAGTGCACCACTGGCACTGCCTCCCCGCCTGGCTGCTCATAAGCCACACTCTCCCCACACCACCTCTGTCCTGCCTAGGGTTGAGATAAGATGGGAGATGAGGCTGTGGAGAGAAGCTTTGCTGACTCAGCTCTGTGACAGCCCAGGGACAGGGCCCAATGTGCGCTTGGCCAGAGCAACCAAATGCAATCTGAGTTCCAGTGCACCTCCCTGCAAGTGGGGACTATCAGGGCCCCACAAAGAAGCCTTGCGTGCAAGTGGACAGTGACCTAACTTGATTTGATAGGAGATATGGTACAAAAGTTTGATGCATTAGACTAACCTAATTCACATAAATTTCAGTGCACACTGATCTAGAACTATTTAAAACTGAGTTCTGCCATTTTTAGTCCAGTCTGTGTCCCCTAAACTTTTGTACAGTTCTTCTGAAAGCATTACAAATAACACTTACTATGTTTTTGGAGCCTGGAAACTGAAATGTGTTGTCATTTTGTGGCACAGATGAATATTTAATGAAGTAAGAGGTCTTGATTTATCTTACAGAATTGCCCAACTCCATGCATATCAACTTATTCACCAGAAATCAAGTGGATAGGAAATGAAACAAACAGAATATAAACATAAAGCCAGAATATAAAGCCTGGCAGAAAGCATGCACTCAAAGTGACTGTGACATCTGGAACATTTACCTGCAAAGACTAAGTTTAGTTTTGGAACAGTATTCCTGAAATCCCTTCACAGGGATGTGTTCTGAAACTGAGTTCAAGAGAGACTTCAGGACTCACATGGTGAAAGATATATTTGAGGATGATAAATCTAATAATACCTGCATCCTACTTTTCTTACTAAGCAAATGACTCAATTTAGTCAAACAAAAATGTAGGAAGAACATGCTGAATGGTGAAGAAATTCAGATTTGAGGCATGGCTACATTTTTACATGCATACTTTTTGCTTTGTTTCACCTCAGATTTTAAAAAATGTAATAACCTAAGAACAACAAAAATACGTTGACCCTCCTATAGTGCCTTTCATCTGTAGATCGTGGATACTAAACAGTTTAATTATTATAATTTTCCTTGAAGTAGTGGCCAGAGTTTTCAATAAGAATCAATTCAGGTGGCACTGTAAAAAACACAAAAACATAAGAGCAGCAGTTTACACACATATGTCCAGAAATGATATGTTACTCTTTCTAGGCATACTTCTAGACTTCTTTGGCTTTCTACTTAAGTCAATGAGGCTTTTCATGGGAAAAACAGTGGGGCTATGTACAGTCATTTGCAGAATTGAAGACATAATGGGAACAAAACTCAATAAGGGATGTTTAACACAAAACATAGGAGAAGAAGATAATTTCACTAATAAACACCCCACCCCTCTCCCCGCACACACCAAATTACATTATTTAAGCCTTCAGGATTATGATTTTAAACAATACAATAAGTGGATAAAAATAAAAAATTAATAAGCTGTATAGCAAGCTATTTTTGGTATGTAACAATATTGTTAGAGAGGCTCCTCCATCCTCCTTGCATACTGTAATGGCAGAAGACACCACCTTTTTTTCTAATTTCTGTATTATTTTTCAATGATCCGAAAGGGAGAATCATCAGACAATTAGCTTAGGCCATAGTAAGTATGTCATTACCATATTTTCTGGTCCATAACCTCCCCTCCTACTAAAGGATAATATTTTGGGGAAACAACACAAATCTGTATAAAATTTTGGTTAGGATTTTTTAGAGTGATTTATTATTTTCATTCCATATATTCAGTATATAAAACAGACCTTAATTTTAGACATCCTTTTCCATGGGAAAATATATCTTACAGTCAGAAAATACCATATAAAATACTGCATGTAATACCAAAAATTGTATACATTACTAGCTAATTAAAGAGGGAGGAGTAGTGTGATTACATAGCTATGTAGGGTTGGAAAAACTTGCATTGACTAGACTGCAGCATTACAGAGAAGGAGCTGTGGATTGCAGTTCACCATTAGCTAAATATAAGAAACAGGGGGTGTTTATACACACAGTCTAGGAGTGGGGCAGGGCACTTTACTTAGAGTGGCTCCAAAAGCCTCTCTAGTTGAAGCACCTGGAACATCTTGTATATCAGCAACCCCACACCTAAAAATGGTGGCTGGGGTGCTTTAACAATAGCTTATTGAACAAGCTTTCAAGTGCCCTCACCACCATTTTTAAATGTGGGGATGCTGATACACCAGACACTGGAGTCTGCTGGAGCATGGCAAATACCACACTCCAGCAGACTCAATTAACTGAGCCTGCTCTGACATTCTGTAGTTGCAAAAAAGACCAGTGGCACACTTGACCAGATTATGATCATCTGCAAATCAAAAAACCTGATTCTGCTCTTCTATGTGGCACTGGTGAGACTTCAAGAAAGATGTGAACAAATTAGAAAGAATCCAATGAAGGGTAGCAAAAATAATTAGGGGCTTAGGAAACTTAACTTTTGAGGAAAGGATAAAAGAACCAGGATTGTTTAATCTGATGAAAAAAGACTTTGGGGGTGAGGGGGCAAGGGGGTTAAAACAATCCTAAAACACCTGAAGGGTCATTATATATAGGATGGAAATCATCCCCTGTGGCCGCAGAGGACAATACTGGGACCAATAGTCTTATATTGAAGCAGGGGAAATTTAAGTTAGATATTAGGAAGAATGATTTTCACTGCCTTCTTTGCTGGTCAGTATTTCATTCCTAAAACCAATATGATATCTTGCATAGCAGTATGTTAACCAGAACACTTAGTGTTTAAGATGTCAATAAAGGCTTAAAATATATTATCATATTAAATATACTAAGTCACTTAAAATATTGAATGAATTCAATGGTGATATATTGTACTAGACACACCACTGGAACATTTATAAGGAATATTCATTATACCTATATTTAATAGAATCTTTTAGACTGTCATATTTATAATGATCAGTTTTTGAACGTCAGATAGTAAAGTCACTCAGTTCAATTTAGAGAATTATGACTTTCTAATGTTTACTTTAAAATTCCCCTAATAGGCAAGGTAGGAGGACTGGCTGGGCACCAAAGCCAGGCTTGGCTTCTGACTTGGCTCCTGGTGATAAGCCAGGTGAAACCACTGGTACCAACTTTTCCTCACTCTGAATTAGTTAAGAAAAGCAGGATTTTTCCCATAGGTCATATCTACTTAGATCCAGCAAAGCAACATGGCATTTGGCACCTGCATTTATTGCGCAGTGTCAGTAGTATAACACATGCTGGTATTGGCCATCTGTTTTATGCTATTGTGAAACTGAAGGTCGGTTTTTGGAGCAGTGTTGGTTGTATTCCCTGTAAAATTGGTAGTAAAATCCCCTTACCCTTCATCTTTCATTCCCTAAAAGTTTCTAGCGTTCTGTTCTATGGAGCTTGTATGGGATTTCTGTTCGCTTCCTTTCCTCTTGTACTCCATTAATGCATGTAGAGATATACCTGTATTTATTGGTCTGTTCATATTAGACAAGGGAAAAGAATAGTAGGGGCATACTTTATCAATGTGGGTGTTATATTCTTCATTTAATTTCTAGTATATAAAAATATACTATATTATGGGTCCTTTTCTACTGCTAGGGTCAGGTAAATTGTAACTCTTCATGGAATTTCATTTATTGAAGTGCAACGGAATCTGAAAAATCTTTGTTTTTACAAATCATGAACTGATGTTTCTCAGGTTCATAATCATCAATGTATTTCCTTGAATCTATTGTAATGTTTCCTTTTTATCAGCACTGACTTGCAAAGCATCTTATTTTTGTTTCTTGGTTTTAAATGTTTATGCCTTTGTTGAGGCTATCATAACAGGTTTCTCTCTTTGGGCTTTTCTGAATTTAAACTGACAAGCAAAATGTGGGGATTAACCACACCCATAATTCCAGCTGTGACCTGGAAAAAAGTACTATCAGGATTTATTTAAGCATTGTCTTGTGTGACGAATAAATATTAATTTGCCAGTACTGAATAACTGATACTGTCTGAAATAATTTTAATAGGTGAAATTGAGAAAGTACATAGTCTGTTTAGCGGCGCACAATGAGCTGAATTATAGTTACCATTTACAACCAGTTGACATTTACAATGAAGATAATAACTGTATAGAAGCATGATTTTTTAGGCAAGAGAACGGCGCTGCGCTACTTATTCTAAAATAAGACAAATGGTAGCTGATAGACAACCTTTATATATTATATACATTCTTTTACAACTAGATTTTTACTTCTCTTTTATAATGCCATAGACAGACTGCAATTTTCATATAAAATTAGTAGCAAAAGTAAAGTCCCTTGTGGAATCCATGGAGTCTGTGGCACTTTCCCTTTTTGAGAGTCAAAGCTTTAGATGGGTACAAAAAGTATGGCCTGCTTGCTTGATTGTTTTCAAGTTGTTTAGAAATAGAGGCATTTATATTTTTAGTGTCACATGAAAGGGAGGAGGGGGAAAGGGAACAGGAATTTCCGTGGTCAAGGTCTAGAGATGGGATTCATGATATTTCTTTAAATCAGCAGCAGGCAAGTACTCTGCAAATGTTCAAGTATCATGCCAAAGACACCGGGGGAAAAGAAGGGAACTCCACTTGTAAATTTCCACAGTGTAGTAGTCCAACAGCAAATTATTGGTCAGTACTCTTGGAGTAGATACAGAGAAGCACTATCTCATGGATAAAGACATGGTGACAGTTATGCAGCAATGGAAAGCAACTGCATAATTATCTGAATTACTGACACCTTTTAATCAACAAAGGCTGGGATGATCATCAGGTGATGTAACTTTTCCTTCAGCTGGAAGAATGCAGTGGGCACAGGTATAGAGCAAAATCATTTTATTTAGCTTTAACCTTCCCAGAGGAAATGGACAGTTACCAAAAAGATTTAAACAACTACCTTTTTTGACAACAGGAAGTTACAGTTCAGAACAAGCAGCAATGCAAACACTGAATGAGGGATTGTGTGGATCCAGGTACAACAAGACCATGTTCAGGAATGTAAAATCCTTGGGACAAGGTTCTAGAGTGACGATTGGAAGGAGAAATGTGGAAACAGCTTGTTACAATCATGAAAAAAGAGGAAAGGAGATCTTCACTGAACATAATAATAGAGGATAGGGACATATCCTTTGACATATGTATAAAAGCAACACATGAAGGGATAAAAGGAGTGAAGTGTGGCCGTTTGAGGTTGTTTGTATAAGGAGAAAAAGTACAACAGTGGTTAGGCATCAGTGAAATCTCTGATCTTACTTGTGCCACAAATGTACTGTGTGGCCTTAGACCACTTTCATTTCAGGTATCACAGTATCTGTATTTACTGTAGGAACAAAGGAGAGTGGACTCATGGTTGAAATGAATGTCTAAATGCTAAACTTTTCAATATGTTTACAGGGCATTATTTCTTGTAGTACCAGCCTTTAAGGGCAGATGTCAGGTCCAATACTTGTCTAACATTTAAAGAATGAAGATTTTTTCACTCGTCATGAACATCCAAGGTATAACCATCTTAAAGTTTATTCTAGCATCTACATGTGTTATTTGGTTGACTTAAAACAACATCCATCTCCTTGTTAAAGTTGCTAATACCTGTACTGGAGCTGGGAGAAGCAGCAGAATTAAAAGCAACAAAACAAAGAAAACTTGTCTGCAATCTAATTAAAGATTTTAGGACCCTGTCAAAGAACTATCCCAACATGGTGAGTGAATACATGTTCCCCCAGATTCCATTAAAGTTAAAAATGAATATATTTGCAGCCATTTAATTTTTAATTTAACCCTGTGTCTCTCTTCCATTCTCCAACTTATTAATTAATGGCTAATGACTTTAAGGAACAGATTTAAGGAATGTACAGTGACAGTGTGTAGACCTTTTTATTATTGAAGAGAATCGGGAAGATGAGAAAATTTAAGATTCCAGCAACTACAAAAATAAATTTCAACCCTGTCCTATACCCAAAGCTTAATTCTCTTCAGCATATAGATGTGTTGAATCTTTTATAGTGAGCTTTATCTGAGCTTTATCTTAAAAAGCAAAAGAAAACTGGGCAATGATTGGGGTGAACAGTAGGTATGCTGGAGGGTAGGGCTATGATTCAGAGTGACCTAGACAAGTTACAAGATTGGACCAAAAGGAATCTCATGAGGTTCAACAAAGACAAGTGCAAAATCCTGCACTTAGGATGGAACAATCCCATGCACCAATACAAGCTGGGGGCTGACTGGATGGCAGAAAAGGACCTGGGGGTTACAGTGGACAATAAGCTGAATATGAACCCTAATTTTCGATGATTTTATGATTCTATAATTGTCTAAATTGCAATACACAAGAGAAAAATCTGGGAGTTGCAGTGTACTATAACCTGAATATGGGCCAACAGTGTGCTCTTGTTTCCAAATAAGGACAACAGCATGCTGGGTTGTATTAATAGAAATGTCTCTTGTAAATCAAAGGAAGTGATTTCTTATTCAGCACTAGTAAGACCTCATTTGGAGTCCTGTGTCCAGTTTTGGGTCCTGAACTTCAAGAAAGATGCAGAGAAAGAGCCCAGAAGACAGCAACAAAAATATTAGAAGATTGGAAAGCATGATTTATGAGAAAAGACTGAAATAACTAGTTATTTGGTCTGAAGAAGAAAAGACTGAGCAGGAGATTTGATAAAAATTTTCAAATACTTAATAACTATGAAGAGGATGGAGAGAGACTTTTCTCTATGGCTGTAGGAGACAGGACTATAAAAAAAGATCTCAGGCTGTAGCAGAGGAAATTTTATGTTGTAGATTTGGAGCAACTTTCTGACAAGGAGTGTGGTCAAGCATTAGAACAGATTACTTAGAAAAATTGTAGTCCCCATCTATGGCTATTTTCAAGAGCAGGTTAGGTCAGTCTAACCTGGTCTTGTCTGTGATGATTTAGTTAGAGATGATCCTACCTTGAGCAGTAGGCTGGAAAAGATGACACCACATGGTCCCTTCCAGCCCTACTTTCCTATGACCTGAAACATTGCATTGGAAAGGGATTGTGATATTTCAACATTTTACCATGTATATATTTCGAAAGATTTCCACAAAAATTCCACTGTTTCAAAAGACTTTCCAACAGATTCTTTTTTCTGAATTTCCATTTACCTTTAATACATAGATTTTCACTGTATTCCTGCAACCACATTCTACTTTCATTAAACATAACTAAGATGGCAAAACATTTGCTGCATGTATTCACTCAAATTTTTAAATCTGCTTTCTTATATTTGTTTCCCACAATCCTTCATGCAATGATCTTATTTTGACAAAAATCTTAATATCAGCAGTCACATGCCTAGCTAAATTTAAAGCTAAATTTCATATTTATATTTGCTTCAGATATTCTTGGAAAATTATCCAACAAGAAAAACAGAAAGAGAAAGAAAGATGAAGCAAAACAACATCTCTACTCTGACCAATTTGAAAAAAGCAACACAGTGCACATTTTGAATTTAGGTACAAAGTGTTTCAATCATCCATAAATTAAAGTTGTTAAAGCTAAAGAACAAAATTCAATTTCACTTTGGGGTATTTCCCTCTTTGTTAAGTTACCTATTTTCTGAAAATATAATATTGTAAACCATGTAATAGTAAAAGGAGTGCTTTACCACAATTATCACAAGTTATTTTTTAATAAATATGCATCAAGATTATTTAATATTCTGAAGATATCAGAATAATTAATTATACTTACAAAAGTTAGACCATGTAAGCCATAGCTGTACCTTAAATTTTGTTTGCTTTTGAAATTTGAGTGAGCATGTACTATCATTGTTGTCACCACCGAGACACAACCCACCTTCTTTTCCCAGAGTACTGAAATATCCTGCATATGAAATGAATAGAAAATGTAGACTTGGAATAGCTTATTTCTTAATTTGCTAGCTTTAGAACATTTATTTTTTAAGAGGAACAAAATAATGCATTTTTAAAATTTATTTCACCATAACACACTTTCCTTTCTCAGAATATTATAAACATCCCACTAGCTTGCCCTGTATACTCTGAGTCCACAGGGAGAATTTTGAACTTTTGCTGTTATAAAAGCTATATGCTAATTCACGCCTTTAAAAAATAATGTCATACTTGGAAAGCTAACATGTCACAAAAATTAGGAGCAAAATGGTGACAAAATCCCTGAAGGAAACATACAATGTATTTTTATTTTGCCTTGAAGAAGATAAACTCTTTTCTTATAAAAGATTCAGAATGAAATGTCAAAATAAATGCCAATGAAAATCAGACTACAATGGCTTGTTATAGAAAGGCACATTCAATATGTTTTAATGCTGCATATTCCAAATACAGTCATCCCTTTCCTGTTATTTTCAGCTTCTGAACTGATCTTCAGATTTCTGGGTTAAGCTATACTCCCCATCCTACTCTAAACTAATTCCTCATATTCTATAGTACAGTCTAATTTGCCCCTGCCCCTCCCTGTGTTTCCTGGGGATTGCATTTACTGTGAAATCAAGCATCCTGGCTAAAGTAAGCTCTCTCCATCACATTGGTTATTCTGAGATTTTGACCTGCCATATATCTTGAGCCCAAACATCTTTTCTGGAACAGACGTTCTATGCCAACATTTCTCAACCCATGGGTTGTGACCCAAAAAGTGGGTCACAAGAATATATGAAAGGGTGGCACATGGTGCCAGACTTGGGGCAACGCTTGCCAGAAGGGGCTGGGGAGTAAAGCAGTTTACCAGAGCCAGCAGTGTTCAGCCCCTGTCCCTGTCCCGACCCCGCCTTGCCTAGGGGAGTGAGGAAGCACATGGCACCAGGCTTGGGGTGAACTGGAGCAGAGGAGTGAGGAGCTTACTGCAGGTAAGTGTCCCGCACCAGCCCCAGTGCCTCCGCTGTACTCCACACCCAAAGTTTACAAGTTGTCACAGCCCAGCTCCATTCTGGGTGGGTGCACGGCATTAAAAGTTACTGCACAGAAAGACTTTTTATTGTGCACAGTCGTGCACTTGCACAGCTTAGAGGGAACCTTGGCTACATGATGATGCAGGGAGAACCCAGGATCAGGCTCCCCCTGCACTGGCAATATGGTGGGATGGGATTTGGTGCTCAATAGGCCTGTGCGAGGCTTCGATCGTGCTTTGGATCCGGAGAAGCTTCGACGCTTTGGCATCCAAACCAGCATGTCTGGATTGAAGCACTAGCTTTGTTAAGCTTTCTGAAGTGGTTCAGAGCTTCTGAACCACTTCAGAAAAGCTTCAAAGCTGCTTTGGAGGTCTGGCCATAGGGTATAATGGGGAATCAATGAAATATCTATAACTTCATTGTTTTTTGTCTTATTTGGCTGAAACTTGCAGAGGTGGTAGCCCCTGCTAAGAGCATGAAGCCTGCCAATCTTCTTGAAATTTGGCAGGCTTCATGGCCTCAGCAGGGGCCACCACCCCTGCAATTTTCAGCCTGCTGTGCCTTAACACACACAGGGTCATCTATTGCACAAGTTTTGCCTGTCACCAGCTTGAGGTGCAGTTCCCCCAAACCCCTCCACCGATCTTCTTGAAATTTGGCCAGCTTTGTGGCCTCACCAAGGGCTATCATCTCTGCAGTTTTCACCCCCCTGTGGTGTAACACATAGATGTGACATGAGTTTTGCTTTCAAGAATTTGGTTTGCATTCCCCCCAAACCCCTGCACCAGTATTCTTCAATCTTGGCAGGCATCATGCTCTCAGCAGAGGCTACCACCTATGTAAGTTTACCTGAATCAGACAAAAAACAATGAAGTTACAGATTTTTCATTGATTCCCCATTATACCCTATGGCCAGATCAAAGCAAGAAACTGGTCCGGAGCTTCTGAGCAAATCCCTGGCATCTGAAGTGGCCCGTTCTGAAGCCGGATTGAATAGCTGCATACTTGCACAGGCCTAGTGCTCAATCCCACCATCACACTTCCTGCCATGCATGTGTGGCGTGGCACAAAGCGTCATTGTTGGGATCCCACATCAGATCCTATCATGTCTTTAAATTAACCCTGTCAGGGGCTTTTAAGGGTTCTCTCTTCCTTCACAATAGAGAAGGGGGATCACCTAGGAGTGGGTTGGAGAGCTCCATATACTAGAAGAAGGATACATATATGGCTTAATATGCTGCGTATAGCTCCCTCTTATTCTAAGATCCCAAACTGTGATAGGTATTCATTCTTTAGCAGTTCTGTTTTCTGGATTAATCAATTAAGTAGTGAATTTTGAAGAAAGCTTCTACTAAAGGAGGTGGGAAACAGGGATGAGCAGTGCATATTAGAGAGGGTGTCAATTTTGAACATGTGACTGATCACTATCACTTGTTAACCTTAACACAGGCTAACATTCCTTAGAATTGGCACCTACTAACTCTAACATGTAATTTCACCCTCACCATTAGATAATGATCTCAAATGGGATTAAAAATTTGAAGGTGTAATTATTCCCCTTTTACAGATGAGTAAATGGCACAAAAAAGGAAAGTGACTTGCTTGCAATCACAGATATGATCAGTGTTACTTATGACAACTAAGTATTTTCAATTTTAAATGTAGATGCAAAATGAAAAAATATAGCATGTTTTTCCATTTTCTGACAAGTATAGATATGCTTTTCAGAAATTTAAAAATTGAGTTAATTATTTCCTAAATTTTTCCTACCCTGCTTTTGAACCAGCTCTTCTCATGACTTCCAAAATGAGTGCACTTACCCTTTTGTTCTTACTGTCCCCTCTACAATTCAATACTGCTGAAGTATAGGTTTATTTCACTGAATGACTTCACTCTTATCTAAGAAAGTGTTCTGCTTGCTGCTGCTGAAAATGTATTCTGAAGAATCTTTTCAAACAGAATGAAAATGCTAAGTAACTGAGTTGGAAGTGCCAGACAAATTGTAAGTGGACAATCTAGTGATAAAAAGGGAGAGAATAGACCAAATGAGAAACTGTTCAAGGAAACTCTAATAGTAAGAGCTGTTAGGAGTATTGGCTGAAAATTGCCAATAGAAGATAGTTTTCTTGAAGAACAGAACTTGCAATAGGTAATGCACATTTGAATGGGCAATATTTTGGAAAGAAGAACACGAACTTTTTCATCTGTTTCTTCACCAAACAAAATAAAGCCGTCCAAATTTTAGTGTGCGTCAGAGAAACTGACAACGTGTAGTTTGAACGAGAGCCAGAATTGGATGGTTTCTTATTGCAGGTTCCATTTTTTGTTAATGTTGGTTCACTATTACACAATGGAGTAATAGCTATGTAATAACAGTAGAAATTAGGAATCTGACAACTTAATTTTAGCTTGACATCAATGCAATGACAGACACTAAGACAAATATATTGTCTAACTAGCTCCCATCAACTTGATTATTTCACAGGCTTCCTGACTATAATAGACTCTGCTGAGACTTGTACTTACAGAAACATTGCTTTGCTGTGCCACAGAGGGCAGGGGATGTGAAAATGGACTTAAACTGCATTAAAGAACAACTGGCTTACATCTCAAGAGGAAAGAAAATCCTAACCATAAAGGGTCTTTGTACATGCCATAGAATTGGCCTTTGAAGCAGCTGCAATGCCCTTTTGCACCACTTCAATGGCATTGCTGTTTGCATGTTCGTTAGAGTATTCTGTTTAAATGACTTTGGTACATAGCAAAATAAAACGCCTCTGAGGTGTTTTAGTTTGCTATCTAACAAAGTACAACAGTGCATGGGGTGCTGAAAGCCAACACGCTTGGGGCTTGGTGGGCCCCATGCAGCTCAGGGACTGTGGGACCTGGCAGCAGCCCATGCAGGCAGGCTACACTGAAAAAAAAAAAAAGGTGGCAAGCCTGATTTTTTAATTCTTTTTCCTCCCCAGAGCCTGCCTGCCTGCCTGCCTGAGCTGTGCTGGGGCCCAGTGGCTACAGGGTGAGAGGGGGGATGCTTCCTTTCGTGGCTGTGGCACCCCCTGCGACCACCCGGGCTGGTTGCCAGTGGGCAGGTGCTGCCTGGGGGCTCCCACACAGCTCAGGAACTGCTTAGGCTAATGGCAGCTTGCCCTACCACCACCAAAGAGGCAGGTAAGGATTCGGCCCCCACCCTTGTGTACGTGCCATGAGGGTTTAGTTAAGTTTAATTTTGTCTAAATTAAAGCAGTGTTATTTAAAACCGACTGTTTCAATTTAGGGAGAACTAAACTGACTTAACCCCTCATGGCAGTCAAAAATAGTAGGATAATGAAATGAAGTTTCTAGGGAAGTTATGGAAGCTCTTTCAGTGGAGATTTGTAAGGAATCAATCTAAAATGATTTGGGAATCTTAAATCCTGCATTTATGCAGAAGGCTGGACTAGATGCCCTTTGAGGTGCCTTTTGAATCTGATTCAAAGGGTTATGTCCTGGTAGTTTATCAGACAAGAAGGTGTTTGTATTATATTGATATGTATTTGACATTTTTCTTTTTCTTTGACTTAATTACTTCAAGGGATCAAATCTTGCTCTAGTAGTGGACACAAATATTCCTATTTAAGCGGGATTTGTTTTTAATATTAGTTTTTAGTTTTATAGTACTTTGCTTTGCTTTTGTATTACTGTTTTGTTTATTTCCCTTTCACCACTTCAGTTAGTCATGTGGTTGAATTTGTTCTCACTTTCATCAGTAATATGAAAATATTCCTTTAGAATAGGATAAAAATCAGTCAAAGGAAAATCCTATGGATTCTTATCTTGCTGGGATCCTATGACCCCAGCTGACTTCCTACCCTTTGAGTGGGGGGGCTGGAGTCGAGCTTCCGAGGTCCCTTCCAGCCCTGATGTCTATGAAATCTATGAAACCTATGCATATAGAATTTTCTATGTGTAAATGACATGCATTATCAATCATGTCCTTATTTCATCATAAACGCCTCCATACCTATTCTAAAGGAATATGTGCAAATTTATTTTTATTATATACCAATATTTTGTATTTAGGTGCATTTGATATATTTTATTTGTTTCAAGTTCTGGTGAGATCACTTGAAGCAAATGGTATTACATTTTTTAAAGGTACACATCCACCCAGGTTATTTAATGGCTCATGGTGTAACAATAATCTAGCTGTTCTCACTCTAGTGAAATCTAGGACAATGAAAAATAATAGAATCAAGAGATTATTGTAATATCCTTTTTCTCCATTTCCCCCACTTTTTTTCTATTATTTTTTCTTATTCTTTTTTTTAAGTACTATGCTGTGTAATATCTCCATTTAATTCTGTCCAAGAGTGCAAATATAATTACATATGCACACAAATAATTACACATCCATGCTACCCTTCTGCCTCATTAGTCAGAAATATGAGGGGAAAATGTCATCAGTAATAGGACTTAGGACTCACTTGGTATGATTTGTCAAGTTCTAATCCTATTATTTCAAGTGATTATTAATTAGTTTTATCTATAATAATGACTATAGCATGTGTAAATAAACAGCATCTATGACCTGCATATACACTTTTTGTTCTCCTAGTTTATGTTCACTGTTCATTACCCTGTTACTCATTTCTGTTTTCATTATCCTACTGATTTTCATAGTTTCAAGTTTATATGTTCAAGCATAACTTCTCTCTATTGTCATCTGTCTCCCATATAAAAGAGAGGTACCAACCTGTTATCCTGTCAACTCCATGTATTTTGTTTATAATTTGCCTGTGATTCTAAACACTCCCATCCACATTGTGCTGTATTTGTACTGAAGTTTTTGTCCCTTAGACCTGATACTCTAGATGGACAAACCAGGTAAACTGATGGAGAAAAAATACATAAAGTTTAGAATCTCAGGCATAAAAGTGGTTAGCAACTTAACCAAAGCCATGTATACAATTTGTGACCAAGCCAATAATTAAACTTTGTTGGATATATTGACTCACCTTTCTCATTTTCACTGTATGTGTCTACACATGCAATTAATTTGCATAAAGCCTTCCTAGGTACACATCTACACATGCACCCACATTGGGAACAAATTGTGCCCAACAGGAGCAGCCCAATCCAGGGCTGATCCTGTCATGCTCTGCCCCCCTCCAGCAGCCAGGGGAACTCCAGATTCCCTTGGGTGCCAGCCATGGGCTTTCATCCCTGGGTAGTTGGAGCAGCCTTGGGTTGGCAGGGGAATAGGGCTTGCCCTGAGCCCCATGGGGGTAGAAGGAGCTGTCCTAGTTCCAGAGACAGCTCCCTCTCAGCTGCAGGGAGAATGGTACTGTCTCTGGGGCTGTTTTCTCCTACCTGCAGGAAGAGTAGGGGTGGCACTGAGCCCGGTGGGGAGGTGGGACAGAAGAGAGCTGTCCCAACTCCAGGGGCAGTCTCAGCTGCACAGAACTCAAAATCCTACTGCCTGGGCTGGGTCTACACGTGCACTTTGGTGCATTAGTTAATGCACCATTTTTCTTGTACCTGTATGTATTGGTAATAGCAACTGGCACATTAGACTAATTTAATGTACAATAACCAATGTGCATGTGTATACGGTGATGCTTTACTGCACATGAGTTTTGTCTAATGTGCAGTAAAGCATCGAATGTAGATACACCCACTGTTAACCTGTGTACCTGCTATGGCCTCATCCTCAGCCCACAGCATGGCTGCTTTTTTTGGAATCTTGAGCAGCCTGGTCCCATGGTAAGTTAAGCAGTAAGAAAACAAGGGAAAGATTTCTGCAAGTGAAAAGACAAACAACCTCTATCCTATCAAAAAGCTTTTGAATGGAAAATAGTGGACCTATCAAACTACTCTGACAATATACCTGAGGAATGGGAAGTCTGATCCCTTCCAAAGGCAGTTAAAGACTGGCAAGCTATAAACATTTCAATTCTTCCTCCAGAAGAGTACTTCTGATGTGATCAATGACTTGAAATTTGGGCAATTTAATATAACTAATGAATTCATGTCTCTGACATAGTGTCTCTCTTAAATTCATCTCCCCAGTTTAATCTGTCTTTACAGTGCCCAGAAGATGTTATGTCCATCAAACAACTGATAAAGTTGCTTGAGGAAAACTGTCATGCTGTGTGACCTGTTTTATATTTACAGGGCAAACTATCCAGAGGTTGGGGAGGAGAGGAATATCCTGGGGGAGGAAAAAAAATGTTCTCTCCCAGCACTTACCACCAAGGGGAGCTGGAGGGCTACTGGGAGGGGCTGTCACCCCTTCTTTTCCCTTCAACTGTGCTGCTAATGAGAAGCAATCTCTGAGTTCACCAGCTGAACTCTCCCTGGATGAAGGAGCTGCTCCCCCAACCCTTGTGCAGAGCTGGGGATACCAATGAAAAGCATAGGGGAGCAAAAGTCACAGGGCTCAAAGTCTCCTGGGACACCTCAGCAGGTGCTTTTGTCTGCACCAATCGTTTTCTTAAAATAAATTTCTTCCCCATCTCAGATTACTATTGAATGTAAGAAAGCATGTCATGTTGGGCCAGGTACAGACATTACACTTATTGCATGGCAAGCGCTGAGAAAGTACTCTACAACCGTAACCAAACAGACAGGGCACATACAGTGCTATAAAAATGGTAGAACATAGTCTAAGATAACCCAAGATGGATGTGGTATAAAACTTTAGCACTGTAGAGTGCCGTAACAAACATCTGTACCAGATTCTATCATGATTCATATTGTAGTACCTAGTCAACCCTTTCTCCCAGGGTGGCACTCTAGCCTCTGCCAGAGCTCATATGGTCTGCTCACTTGGCCTGCCCCCCTCCCCCCAGGACTTTCAGTGACCCAAGGTAGTAAAACCCCTGGTTCCAACCCTTCCCTCCCTCTTGCTCCCTCCAGCCAGCTATGCACCATGTCTTTTATCATCACTCAATGTGCAGATTCCTGTCTGGACATTTGTAAAGATTGGAGCTTTCAATTAAGTGTTGTGCTGTTTGCTGGACAACACATTAACACAAGGGGCTGTCCAAGACACTAGTCTTGTATAGTGTTGTTTTGAAGTGGCTATATCTAGATCACAGTCTGTTCAGTTTAACCCATGCTTCTCTGTCAAGGTCTTACCCAAGGTCTTACTCAATGTTTGGTGTTGGTATAAAACACTGTAGGAATAGGTTTCAGACTGGATTACTCTGAACAATCATTTCATTTCCATGCACCCCACTTCTTACCTAAATTTAGCACAACACACAAGGCCACAGATCCCAGTCTGCCAGTGTCTCCCATGACCCATAAATCCGGCATCCATGGAGAGGTTGGGGTCTGTCTTGGGTCCCTTGGTATAATGCCCTAGATTGCAGGGAATGCATCTGCGTGTGTGTAAGTTGTGCAGCCTGCTATGAGTCTCGGAGCACTGTTTAGTACAGTGTTGAGCTTTAGAACAACAACTTCTGGACTATGCAGGAGCACAATAAGCTGCTGGGGCATATACGATTGCAAGTGAGGTGATTCTGGGCACTTGGAAGTGGGGACACCATGTCATGCTGGCTAAACATCTTAAGCCAGCTACCCATGCAGAGATTGTACTGCTGACTTTCTGAATGTGGTGCTTATAGGAATGGCTCTACCATTCAGCTCCACTCAGGAGACTTTGGCAGCCCAGGGAGCCCATGGGGCATGCTGGGAGGCATGTGTGAGTCCCCCCTACTTGCTAGGTTTGGGCCATGCAGGTAGGCTCTAACCCTCCCCCGCCCCAAGGGCTACCATGTATTCTGTTTGCTCCCAACCTAACTTTGAACATTAGAGTAAAGCTCAAAAGTTAGAGAGCTTCTGTCTTGGCATTCTTGAACACCTTTACTTAGACTTGAGTGTTTGTTTACATTCTGACTCCCACAGGGAAGAGGTATGAATAGCTCCTTAAATAAGAAGAGTTTTTAAGGCTAGTTCAAGAAAGAAAGGGATGGTTGCCTCTCCTGCTGAAGTACTTTGGGACAGCAGAATTCAGTTATTAATCACAAAGATAGCCAGCTTTGTTCAAATTTCAGCATTATGCCTTACACCAAACCTAAGACCTTACAGACTGATAAGCCCATTGTCCCACATTAAGCACTTCTTAATTATTCAAATTAACACTTTGCCTTGAAACAATCATGGCTAATTCACTTTAACTGTCATGTAAGCCTAGCGTGTAAAAGGCTGGGCCTGTTTCCATGTGAGTCATAATCCTGCCTATTTGGGAACACATCAAATTGATTGTCTGTTTTTAGCCACAGAGGCTAGAAATAGGGGGCATTTATACAGATACATTTGTCTGCTCTGATGTGCCAGAATCTGCAAGCAAGCTGATGTACCTGGCATTGCGTTGCATGCATTTGTATAAATGGCGAAATGTGTATCATACTGGAAAATGGCAGTGGTGTGCTTTTGAACTAAAGCACCTTTGATGTGTATTGTTCAAAAGTGTACCACTGCCATTTTCTCAGCACTGATGTGCATTTTGCTGTTTATACAAAGTACCCAGAATCCAGTGTACAAATCCCCAGGTTTGTTAAATGATGCAAATCAACTATGCCTGAATGCGTCCTGGTCCAGTCTATCCTCTTCACTGGGAAAATATGTTCTGCCTGTTGATCTTGTGGTACAACAGGACACACGTTCTCCCAGGGCTTGAGATGCCCAGTGCCGCATTCCTAGGAACACCTGTGCAGCACTGGGCCCCTCAAGCACTGGGAGCACTGGCCCAGGGTGTCTCGAGCATGTGTACACCCTGGAACACTGGAAGTAATAAAGCATGATGCTGTAAGTGCCCATACTGCACTGTACTGTGCAGAGCATGTGGTGCAGTATGGGCAGTTACAGTACCATGTTTTAATACTTCCAAAAGGACATACTAAAGCATAGCACAGTATTAATGTTGCCATAGGGCAATGTGTAGACGCACCCTATTGATACTACATTTACACCTATGTGCTACAGCATTATTGTCTTAGACATGGAACAATAGGATGATCTCAACCTCAGAAAGCTAACAGTCAAAGTGTAAGAAAAGAGACTCTGGTTATACTTAGCCAGGGCCATCCCTGGGAGGGGGGGTGAATTGGGGTGACTGCCCTGGGCCCCGTGCTTTGGGGGACTTCACGGAACGAGGCAGAGTGGCCGTGGCAACTCCGCGCTGCTGCCAGCTTCGTGGCTGGCCGCTCAGTGGCATCCTCCACCCCCCCCACCACCAAATCCACCACCAGCTTCCTTGCATCCAGTGACAGGACCCCACACAGGGTAGAATGTATGAACAAAAGAGAAAACCACAAGAATGTCTTTTGCATCTGAAAAGAAATCACTTGAAATTTACATTCTGAATGTGAACTCAGCTATGTTGTGTCTGTAGCTTTGCATGTGGCATAACTGCTACATATTGTTTGCTTTTATTCTGACTTTATTTTATTGCTCTGTGTGACAGAACCAGAGAGAAAAGAGAGACAGGCACATAAATAGACAGAATGAGGCAATCTAGCTAAGAGAGCCTGTTAAAATATAATACATTTTGAAAGTTGTAATTAAAAAAAAATGTAATATGTTCTTTTTGTTGTTTGTCAAAGAAAATTGTTATGTAGACAGATGTACAAACTCAGCCAACATGTTTTTATTTTGTTTGTGGCATAATAAAGAAAAAATATAAAAATCACATGGTAAAGAATGGTGTCCCCTCATTTAGGCATATCTGAACTACCTCACTTCTTGAGGATAGATGAGGTAGGAAGGATTCTTTTGCTTGGATTTTGGGCAAATGAGTGGAACACAAAAACAGTGCCTGCAAATACAGGCTGACACTTGCATTTATTACATATTCATTCTTTAACAATGTCAATGAAATTATTTTTTTGTGCTAAAAAACCTGCTTTAGCCATGTGTCTCCTATCATTCCAGTACCTGATCCAAAATTTGCCTAAAATTTGGAAGTGTGATCTTTTTCAGAGCCTTTATTTAAAAATATGATTTTTATAGCAGTAGTTAGGGTCAAGAACAGAGGCATACTGTGCTAGACAGTGGGTCTGTCTACACAAGATGTTTACTTTGGAGTTGCCTAATTAGCATCACAGTGGGGGTCTACATATTTAAATATGGTGGGGTGGGTTTACTTTAGAGTAAATTACTCTGAGTAAACCCACCCTGGGAAGGCATCTACATGTGGGAATTTTGCTGCTCCTAGCAGCAGTCTGCTCCAGCCTACTCTAGCCCTGCACCAGTCCCCTGCACCAGCCCGTGGGAATTCTAGGCTCCCTCCAGGGGCTGGCAGAGAGCACAGAGCCAATCCACACCCAGACGGTGGCTCACTCCTACCTGCCCTACTGGTGAGTCAGGGCAGGAGGCTGGGACTTGCCCCTCGTCTGCAGCTCTTTCTGAGCTCTGAACTTCAATCACCCAGTCAGGGGAAGGTCCCAGACAGTGCTAGGCTGGGCAAGGAACTCTCCTTTTCTAGGGAGGTCCCAGCCCCCACTCCAGAGTTGTAATCATGGAGCTAGACCTGGGAACAGGCTTGGAGATGATTGTTCCCAGCCTCCACTTCATGGGCGTATCCACACATGAAAGCATGTGCGCTTGCAGCAGCTCAAATAGTATAGGTACAAATTTGAGCTGGGGCTTTTTGCCTCAGTGCACATGCTCAGACATGCACTTTGGTGTGGAACAAATTGTGCCACTTGGGGCAAAATAACCCTGCCTGGCTCCTCCTAGATCTTCAGTCGGGGGAGCTAGAGCCTGGGGTGAGCACCTGTGCTGTCTCCATCAGTATAAAAATTGACCCTGTCCTGGCCCCAGCAGTATAATAGGCCACCCTGGCAAGTAGCTCAGGGCTACTAGCTCTCAGGAGCTTCTGGAGCCCAGCCAATTGGTACCTGGGGACAGTACCCCTTGTGCCAGCTGGCCTGCTGAAGCAGTCCTGAGAGTTCCCTGCACCCTCTACCCACTGCATCAGTCTGGCAGTGGGCGCTGCTGCTTGACTGTGACCTGCTGTGCACCTGCCAGACTTGGATGGGGACTGCATAACCAGTAGAGGCATCTGCCCCTCTGGGCCAACTGTCAGTGGACTGCCCAGCCATCTGGGCAGCTATCACCCAGAAGATGTTCAGGGTGTGGTGGCCTTCTTTGAACTGTCAAAGCATGTCCTCCTAGCCCCATTTTTCCAGGAGGTCAGCCACAGCCAGATGGGTCCAAGGTTCCAGTTCTGAGCAAGCAGTGTCCTGCCACTGGCCTCCCCAGCATGAATTCTAGTGTTCCCTATTGGAAAACTGGAAAATCCCCAATTTTAAAAAATTGCAAAGTTACTCTGTAAAATACTCCCTAATCCACGTACCTCCACAAGTAAAACAAAAGACCACTATGAAGACAGAGAGCAAGGAAGAGACAGTGGTCAGTTGGAAAATGTCTTATGATATATCTTACAGTGTTAAAGCAAGCCTCGTATAATAATAAAGTGAACTGTAATACATTTCATGAATTCATGAATACATGTTTTGCTCCACTCCCACAGGGTGATGGCTCCCACACAAGGGGAATGCCCCCCAACAGGGGGTTCAACCCCAAACAAGGGGTTTGGCACTCTCACAAAGGGTGTGGCCCCCCAACAGGAGGTTCAAGCCCCAAACAATGGGTATGGGCTTCAACAGGGGTTAAAGCCCCCACACAAGGGGTAAGGATGCCCCAGCGGGGGCCAAATGGCCCCCACAAGGGCTGGCACTTGCCTTGCAAGGCTCACATACCCCACCCCAGCCCCCCAATTTTTTCCCTACCTGCCCGTATCCCGCACCAGTTCCTGCAGCCCCCCCAATGGCTGCCTCACCCTGCCCCACCCCTACACACCTTAGACCCTCAATGGCTGTCCCACCCAGCCTCACCCCCCAATTTGAATCCCCAGGCCCCCATGGCTACCCCTACAACCCCAGGCACTGTCACTTAAAAAAACCC
Organism: Crocodylus porosus; assembly: GCF_001723895.1. NCBI lineage: Eukaryota > Metazoa > Chordata > Crocodylia > Crocodylidae > Crocodylus > Crocodylus porosus. The sequence continues at coordinate 2,922,825 of NW_017728912.1, read as the reverse complement.
CAAAAAACCCAGAAAAAAAACAGAAAAAAGAAAGAAAAAAAAGCCTCTGCTTACCTTAGTAGTGGGGGGGGGGGCATCTCCAGGGCCTCATAGCAGAGCCCCCTGGGCAGCACAAGGCAGTGGAGGGGAGCAGGGCCC
>NW_017728912.1:2905063-2922382 GCF_001723895.1 Crocodylus porosus | reverse complement strand
GGTGGGGGGAGAGGCCATACAGGGAAGTGGTGGGGGGCCTTAGGGAGAGTTGGTGGGGAGGCCAGCCCCAGGAGGACTCAGAGGGCTTGGGGGAGTCTGGTGGGGGTGGGGCCAGCCTTGGCAGAGGTCAGGGGGCTGGACAAGTGGTTGAGGCCATCAGGGGTCCCCCACATGGTCCTCTCTCCCCTTCTCCAGCCCCCCACCCCCTTACTCACTGGCACCAGAGCCCTGGTTCTGAACATGTGGCCCTTTCAGCACCAGGGCAAGGGCCAACCATATAGATGCTCTGGCAACCAGAGCGTCTGTGTGGAGGACCCAGTCTCCGGTTGCCTCAGGGCATGGTCAGAGACTGTGCCCTACTCCACTTTTTTAAACATTGATTTTTTATATCCCTGGATATCCAGGGGTCTAATTTTCTCCCTGTGTTGCAAGTCCCCATGCTGCAAGGCATGTGCATGCTTGTGTGGACGCATCCCATGATTGCAGAGCTGGGGCTTGAAACAATCATTTCTCATCCCCCAATGCCATGATCTTGGAGTGGGGACTGGTAGCTCCTTGCTGCCAGGGCAGGGGGACATTTTCCCTACCCAGGCTATAGTGATAGAACCTACCCTGGCAACAGGCACCTCTGAGGAACAGGGAGCAATCTCCCTCCCCCTACTGCCCAGCTAACCAGGAGCAAATTTGCTCCCAGTCAGCCATCTACACATTCCATACTGCACAGTAATTACTCATGAGTAAATTTGCTTCTTGTATTTACAGGTAGCAAATGTATTCATGATTACAGCAAATTACTGTGCAGTAAGTATCTGTACATGTAGACGGTGACATTTACTGCACAGTAATTTGCTCTAATCTTGAATACAGTATCTCACACAGATGGACCTAGTAAATATTTTGGTATCTAAGCATGAAGCCCTATTAAGCCCCAGGAAACAAATAAACTCTGTGTCATATTAAGGTTTTTTTTGAGAGCAGCAATGCATGTATAAATGCTTACCCAGCTGACTGAAGCATGAGAGTGCTTCAGTGTGGGTGCTACCTGCTGGCTAGCCCTGCACTGAAGCACTCTCATGCCCCAACCAGCCCCTCCACAACACACTGAACCAGCCTTAGGCTGGGAGACTGACCCCTGGTGCCCCCTGCCCTCCAGGGCTACTCAGACCCAGCTCTATGTGCTGCAGTCCCTGCATACAGGACCTTCACCTAACACAGGAGGTATACAGGAGTCCTTACTGGACTTGGTCCTGGCTCCATGGGGATGACTTGGTAGGGGATCTACTGACACAAGGCAACCTGGAAGACAGTGACCATCACTTGATGAAATTCACTGCTAAGAAGGTCCTCCCCCAGCCTGTAAGCATGCTGGTGATTTCTTCTCCCTAGGTGCAGCACTTTGCATTTGTCCTTACTGAACTGCAGATATGCAGAATTGGTCAGGCCACAGTTGGAGTAGTGTCTAATTTTGGGTGCCACACTTCAAAAGGAATTTGGACAACTTCAAGAGAGTTCAGAGGAGGGCTATTCATATGGTTAGGGGCCTGCAGACAAAGCCCTACAAGGCGAGACGGAGGGCCCTGGATCTCTTCAGCCTTCTCTTGTGAAGGCAGAGAGGTGATCTTGTAGCTCCCCTCATTTCTGATTAGTGGATAGGGCAAGCCAATCAGCAGTGACAAATGGGGGAGGCCTCTATCTTGCCTACTTTCCTTTGTGCTACAATCATCTCTTCCCTTCCCTGTGGTCAGCTGTGTTGCCAGGCCACATTGTCCATGAGCACTGCTGGCAGCCAATATCAAGTGGAGTGCCCTAGGGGTCAGTCCTAGGGCTGGTTTTGTTCAGTGTCTCCATCAACAACCTGGAAGATGGCATAGAGTGTACCCTCAGCAAATCTGAAGATAACACCAAGCTGGGTGGAGTAGTAGGTACACTGGAGAGTAAGGCTAGGATTCAAAGTGACCTAGACAAATTGGAGGATTGGGTCAGAAGGAATCTTATAATGTTCAACAAGGACAAGTGCAAAGTCCTGCACTTAGTATGGAACTATCCCATGCATCAATACAGGCTGGGAGCTGACTGGCTGGACAGCAGCTCTGGAGAAAAGGACTTGGAGGTTACAGTGGACAATTAGCTGAATATGAGCCAGCAGCATGCCCTTGTTACCAAGAAAGTTAACAGCTTACTTGGCTGCATTGATAGGTGTGCTGCCAGTAGCTTCAAGGGAAGTGATTATTCCTCTCTATTCAGCACTGGTGAGGCTAAATCTAGAGTACTGTGTTCAGTTTTGGCCCCCTACTACAGAAAAGATGGGGACAAATTGGAAAGAGTTCAGCAGAGGACAACAAAGATGATGAGAGAGCTGGGGAACATGACTCGGGAGGAAAAAAGTGAGGGAAATGGGCTTATGTAGTCTAGAGAAGAGGAAACTGAGGAGGGGATTTAGTAGCAACCTCCAACTACCTAAAGGGTGGTCAGAACAGGAGGAACTAGAGTGTTCTCAGTGCGCAGGATGGGTGTAGATGAAATGAGAGGCATGTGGGAGAGGCACTGGTGTTCTCAAGAGCACAGGAACTCAGTGCCCAAGATGAGTGGTCGTTCCTTAAGGAGACGATACTCATGGCCCAAGGGGTGACCATCTCAACTAGAAGCAAGTGGGGTAAGAGTGCCTGAAAGCCCCCCTGGCTCACCAAGGGCATCTGGGAATACCTGTTTGCCAGAAAGGCAGCGTACACCTGGTGGAAGGGGGGTGCTATCACCAAAGAGGAGTATACCTCCTCTACTCAGGCCTGTAGGGGGGCTGTCAGGAAAGCTAAGACAGACATAGAGCTAGAACTAGCATCCAAGATCAAAGATAATAAAAAGTCCTTTTTCAAATATATAGGGAAGATGAAGAAAGCACCGGGAAATGTGAGGTCCCTGCAAGATACACTGGGCAATCTGGTGGTTGCACCAGAGTAGAAAGCAGACCTTTTTAACCAATTCTTCACCTCCATTTTCTTGTGCAGGGACCAGGACTTCCCCACCATGATGCAAGATGGAATCAAGGGGAATGTCTTCAGACCTCAGGTTGGGGAGGACTGGGTTAGAGAGTTTCTGGAGGGGCTGGACATGTTCAAATCAGCCGGTCCAGATGCTCTCCACCCCAGGGTGTTGAGGAAGCTAGCAGGGGTTATTGCAAGGCCCTTGGCATGGCTTTATGAGTGCTCGTGGTGCTCGGGCCAGGTGCCAGATGAATGGAGGATAGCCAACATGGTCCCCATCTTTAAAAAAAGGGAGGAGGGAGGACCCGGGCAACTATAGGCCCACCAGTCTTACCTCAATCCTAGGGAAACTCTTTGAGAAGATCATCAAGCAGCACATCTGCGATGGGCCGGCTTCAGGGATGATGCTCAAGGGCAGCCAGCACGGTTTCATTAGGGGCAGGTCTTGTCAGACCAACCTGATTGCCTTTTATGATCAGGTCACAAAGGCAATGGATGCAGGTGTTGCCGTGGATGTAGTCTTTCTAGACTTCAGCAAGGCCTTTGACACCATCTCCCACCCCATCCTCATTAAAAAACTAGGCGACTGTGGCATTGATGCCTACACAGTCAGATGGATTGCAGATTGGCTGAAGGGTCGTACTCAGAGGGTGGTGGTGGACGGGTCATATTCGACCTGGGGGGAAGTGGGCAGCGGAGTCCCCCAAGGCTCGGTCCTTGAGTCCGCACTGTTCAATTCCCTTATCAGCGATTTGGATGACAGGGTGAAAAGCAACTTGTTTAAATTTGCTGATGATACCAAAATTTGGGGTGAGGTGGGCACGCTAGTAGGGAGAAAAAGACTGCAGCAAGACCTGGATAGGTTACAGGGGTGGGATAAGAAAAACAGAATGCATTTCAATACTGACAAGTGCAGGGTGCTGTACTTGGGCAGTAGTAACTAGCAGCACACTTATAAGATGGGAAACTCCCTTCTTGAGAGCACGGAGGCAGAAAGGGATCTTGGAGCCATTGACTCCAAGATGAACATGGGCCAACAATGCGAGGCCACAGTTGGCAGGTTTAACCACACCTTGTCGTGCATCCACAGGTGCATCTCAAGTAGGGCCAAGGAGTTGATCCTCCCCCTCTACACCACACTGGTCAGGCCACTGCTTGAGTACTGTGTCCAGTTCTGTGCACCCCACTTCAGGAGGGATGTGGACAACATTGAGAGGGTCCAGAGGAGGGCCACCCACATGATCCAGGGACAACAGGGCAGACCCTACAATGAGAAACTGTGGGACCTGAACCTGTTCAGTCTCCACAAATGAAGGCTGAGGGAGGACCTGGTGACTGTCTATAAACTCACAAGGGGGAACCAGAAGGGTTTGGGAGAGACCTTGTTTCCCCTAGCGCCCCCTGGCATAACAAGGAATAATGGCCACAAGTTGTTGGAGAGTAGGTTTAGATTAGACCTCTGTAAGAACTACTTCATGGTCAGGGTGGCTAGGATCTGGAACCAACTTCCAAAGGAAGTGGTGCTGGCTCCTACCCTGGGGTCTTTAAGAATAGGCTTGATGCTTATTTGGCTGGAGTCACCTGAGCCCAGCTTTTCTCCTGCTCAGGCTGGGGGTCAGACTTGAAGATCTACAAGCCCCTTCCAACCCGACTTCTATGATTCTATGTGCGCATGACACTTTAAAGCTGGCTAAATGCTTTTGCACCACTTTAATGGTGTCAGTGTTTGCACACCTCGGCAGCATATTGCACATTAATTCCAGCTGCTGTAGGAAATTTGGTGGCATAATGCACCTTGAATTACTTGGGGCACAGCAAACTAAAACTCCTTTGAAAGTTTTTAGTTTGCTGCCCTTACAGCTGTGGAGAGAAGCACTGGGCTCTGTGTAGCTCCACAGTTCTGCGCATGTATCCTGGCAGCAGTCCAGGAAAGCAGGCTCTGCTAAAGAAAAGTGGCGAGCCTGATCATTTTTTTTCCTCCTGGAGCCTGCCTGTCTGCCTGAGCTGTGCAGAGGCCTGGTGCTCCCCTCTGCTCCTGCAGTGCCCCGCCCCCAGGACTACCTGAGCCAGGTGGTGCATGGTGGGGGGCACCACTGCTGTGGAGGAAAGCACTAGACTTCCACTCCTGCAGCCCAGGGACTGCTCTGCCTGTCGGCAGCTCGCCCTCGCCTCCTCGCTGGAAAGGTAGGTAAGTAAGTGGGGTGTGTGCATGACACAAGGGTTTAATCAGTCCTAAATGTAAGTGGTGTTTTTTAAAACCCACCGCTTCAATTTACAGCCTCCGTTTCATCTACACACCCAAGTAGTGGTAGATGACAGAACAAGGAGCAAAGGTCTCAAGTTGCAGCAAAGGAAGTTTAGGTTAGATATTAGGAAGAATTTTCTCACTAGGAGGGTAGTAAAACACTGGAACAGGTTACCCAGAGAGGTGGTGGAAGCCCCATCCTTGGAGTTCTTCAAAACCAGCTAGACAAATTTTGGTTGGAATGATCTAGTTGGGGATGGTCCTGCTTTGACCAGGGGGTTGGACTAAATGATTTCCTGAGGTCTCTTCTAACCCAGCTTTCTATGATCCTATTTTAAGTAATTTCCCCCACCCCTTAGATTTCACAGACAAAATGCCTGATTTCACAATTTGCACAAAATCACAAACTGAGTAGGTCCCTAACTGTTAGTCATACCCCGCCCCCACCCCTTATCCACCACTAAATTTGCTGACGAGGGAAATGGGAGGGCATCACCCCCTGGGTTACAGATCTGTGACAGTAGACATTGGGTGCTTCTACATGAACGGTACTGTGCAGTGGTTACTGCACACTTATTTAGTACTTGTATAAGTACTCTGTAAATGCACAATAACCAGAGTTAGTGCACAGTAGTGCCAGCAAATGCCTTTTAAGTGATGCTACTGCACTGTAATCTAATACTTCTTCACAGCAGCATCTCAACATGGTTTTTGCCATGCAACATTAGTGCACAGTAGTATCAGGCTATGTCTTAGAGTCTTGTTTAGATGCTCCCACAGTGACCAAGCCTGTGTTGGCAAAGGGTTCACTGGGCTTGCACCACACAATAAGCATCCCCTCTCCCCCACCATGAATCATCCTGTGCAAGACACTATCCCCATTTAAATTATTTTCTCATATTTAACTTGTGTTCTTAAATGCTTTCAGGAGGGGGCAGGGTGTGGCTAGGCACATTATAAACTAAGAGTCAAGCCAAACAGGAAGTCTGTATAGAGATGAGAACAGAGCCCACATCTCAGAATGCCACTTAGGGAATTTAGAAGCACTTCACATGTGTAAAAAAGTATTTGGGATACTATTGTTTTTAAAAAGGTGAAAGAGCAATTAGGACAGGTGCTTACATATTTGGAGAAATAAGCATATGCAAGGCTAGCCATATCATTTTAAATGCTTTAATCATGCTAGTCAAATGATTTGCATCAGTTCATGCTGAACTTGGACCTTTGATTCTGATAGCCTTTAGCTTGTTATTTAGAGCAAGTATCCTTTTCACTTGATTTAGATAAAAGAAGTAAAAAGACACAAGTTTCTTTCCTAAATTATGGAAATTGGTATTTGAAAGAGATATATAATGAGACGGAGTAAGAGTTTAGTAAACCAAAATAATTTGAAAACATTTAGAAAGAAAGTAAATAATCCAAAAGTACAGATTCCACCTGTTTATAAAGGATTTAGTTTTAATTCTCTCTGTTTTGTCTATGAATACACTCTTTAAGACAGCAATGTTGTGAAGAAACTGTTGGTACTCCTTAGCATTCTTTTACAAGTTTAATATAATCTTTCTGAAATTAAAATTGATTTTTCTGAACTTTCGATGTAAAGACGCAAAGTGTGATCCTTCTGTCATGGTCTAAGACTATTCATTAGTGTCATCAGCAGAGTATAAAAAGACATGGGTTTTAAGAGGTATAAAAATGCATTGCCTTTTGGATACCTATCAAAATGCATCATCTATACTGATATCTATCAGAATGACAATAATTGGAACATCAGCCTAAATTGACCAGCCTATACTCTTTCACTCTGTGCTATGAAATACATTGCTTTTCCTAGACTGCCAAACAGCTAGCTCTCCAGCTCTGAATAAAATATAGCAACAGTGATTCCTTTTCATGGTCAAAAAAGATTAGTTATTGTCCATAATTACATTCTGAAGTAAGGTATATTGTTTTTTTTTAAAGGTTCTCTTTGCAGCATAACACCATACCAACTGCTTATATTTGGCATTTGTAGTAAATGTGATAGAGAAAACGTATCTGTCTATCCACAGAGGAGTAAAATATTATCTGATTAGTACAGAACATAATAGCAAACCATCTGGAATCAGTATGACGCCACCTTCACCGGTATTTCCAGAATTTTAAGCAACAAAGGTGGCACATCAGTCAAGCCAGTTTGGCAATCCCAGATTATTCTTTCAACCTTCAGGCAGTTATTGTTAATTGTCAAGGTAACATGGAATCCACTGGGGTATTTGAAATCCAGTCCATCATTTCTGAATGTTTATTGAGCCATGGCACATTAAACTTTCCATGAAAATGACATTTAAAAACGTCAAGATACCATGGAATCCACTGGGGTATCTGAAATCCAGTCCATCATTTCTGAATGTTTATTGAGCCATGGCACATTAAACTTCCCAATGAAAATGACATTTAAAAACTATAGCAAAAAAAAAATCATACCCGTACTATATCTCACAGAAGTTGTGGTAAAAAAAATTAAAAACTACTCCCAGAAATAAATTTACTTAAGTCCCAAAACAATATTTTTGTTTGTTTTTTCTTTCTTTTTAAAGTTTTATGCACAGAAACTCCTAAAGATAGGTTCCCCACTTGACTTAACAAAAATCTATATCATAGCATGGAAACTATCAACAGATTATCTTTCTTTGCCAGTATACCCCTAGAATCCATTGGAAAACATTCAAAATATTGGTTATGTCAGCAGGAGAGACAGTTCTGAGTGGCTGCACAGCAGATAATGAAAGATTATGAGCTAAGATAAATTGGTCCTGGGATTTTGAGATCTCCTTTGTTCCCAATGCCATTACCCACCCTGTGCACAAGAGAAATAAAAAAGATTATTATAATTTATTGTTTGTTAAGTTATCTTGTTTATTCTGCAATTATTAACTTTTGAATAATATATTACATTTGTGACATCAATTCTTTTCATAGTAGTTTTATTTCTTCTCGCGTAAGTGTAGAAGTTTCACAAATATCATCACAAACATGGTTGATGTTGGCTTTTATATTATTCTATCTAAAATTTTAAGCTATTTTCTCACATAGTGAGCACATCTACACAAGATACTATGGTGCAGTAACAATGAGCTACTGCACCATAGCTCATTGTTACCATTCAGTAGCGTTGCTGTGCACTAACTGTGATGTGACACTATTGTGCGTTAGTAATGAGCTACTGTGTAATAGCATCAGAAAAAAAACCCATGTGGCATTGATACTGTGCAGTAACACTGATTACCTGGTTACTATACAGTCACTTAGTACTTGCACAAGGCAAGTGCTAAATGACTGTGCAGTAACAACTATGCAGCCCACTGCTTGTGTAGACATGGCCAGTATGTACAATTTGTACTACTTTGAGCAATTCCAGTGCTATAAAGAGCATTATATGTTGGTAATTTGGGAGCTTGATGATTCAATTGGATGTTTCTTTTTTTATCTAGAAGGCTGAGTTAGCAAAAGCACACCAAGTGTTGTCTTTATCTAATGCTCTTGTGAGAGAGCACATTTTACAAATATTTATGGGTTTTAAAGGAGCAACACAGGAGAACAGACTCAGAAGACTGGGAAAGGCACTAGCTCATGTTGAGTGGGTTCATTTACATGTGCATTTTAATGAAAATAAAGCTACAGTGTATTGCTCTTGGGTGCAATGTATTCATTGATACATAGATGTTTGGGTAAGAAGGGACTTTAGCAGATCATGAAGTCCGACCCCCTGCCCTGGGCAGGAAGGAGTGCTGGGGTCAGATGACAGGTGCATGTTTAGTCTCCTCTTAAAGACCCCCAAGTTAGGGGAGAGCACCACATCCCTTGGAAGCCCATTTCAGATTCTGACAACCCTTACTGTAAAGAAGTTATTCCTGATGTCTAACCTAAATCTGCTCTCCACCACTTTGTGGCCATTGTTCCTAGTTACTCTGAGTGCCCTAGTAAACAAAGCATCTCCTATTCCTTCCTGCCCGCCCCCCTGTAATGAATTTGTAGGCGAGGGGAGAGGCTGTATGATGGATGGTCTTCTCAGCCAATCAGCAGGAAGGGGCCTAGCTACTGGGACCCCTTGGCCAATCACAGGCATGAGACAGTCCTGCCATAATAAGCATGTGAGCATGAAGGCTAGACCCTTGATCTGTTTGTGAAATCAGCTATCTGCCAACTTAATTTGGGTACAACCCTATTGATAGTGCCATTCACCCCCTGGCTTTCAGAGATATACCACAGCTGTGGCTCTGACAGAAAATGGACTGACAAACCAATGAACTGAGAAATGACCACACCTTCCTGGTCCTGTCTTGAATTCAGAATTCACATAACTAAACATAAAATGTTTTTCAATATTTGTTTATTTTTAACTTATGTTGCAAAGTTAACGGGAATCTCTAGCCCCTTAATTGTCTTCTCATAAAAAAATATGATAAGCTGTCATGGGCTAGTTAAATTAGTTTCTGGAATGGTTATAGTAGAAGTAAGTGTTAGGAATAAATATTTGCTGAAAGAACTGTTGGGGAGGGGTTCTCTGACTATGAAAATATTGAGAACTGCCATTTTATGGAAATATCTTTTGTGTTGGAGGAAGAAGGAAGTATTAGCCCTTATAGGAGCAATGGGATTCAAGGATGAATTTTCTATTAAGTTCATAATATAAACATTAACCACTGAGAGAATCTACATGTGCTATAAATTCAAAGTAGGCTTACTGTGCAATAAAAATACTGTGCAGTAATCCTACTTCAGAGCACATCTACATATGCTCCCCCTTAGGAGCATATTTACTTCCAATGGGAGCAGCCTGGTATAGGGATGTTCCTGCCCAGATAGGCTTCTCTGCACAGCCTGTGGCTGGCAGGGAACTGTCCCATTTTGAGGATGGTCCCACCCAACTCTGGGCTGCATTGAGAGTTCCCCACCCAGCCCAGGGCTGGTTGAGAACTGTCACATCCTATGTCAGCCCCCAGCTGGATGGAGAACTTTGGCCCATTCTGGGGCAGTCCTGGAGTTGGCTGGGACCTGCCCCATCTCCAGGTTGTGCAGAAAAGCAGGCAGCTCCTGAGTCCCAGTGCTACTCAGCTCCCAAATCCTGAGTTCTGGTCAGCCCCAGAACTGGGGGACCTACATCTACATATGGGAGCAGCCTGGTATAGGGATGAGCATATTTACTCCCAACGGGAGCAGCCTGGTATAGGGATGTTCCTGCCCAGATAGGCTTCTCTGACTGGCAGGGAACTGTCCCATCTCCAGGTTGTGCAGAAAAGCAGGCAGCTCCTGAGTCCCAGTGCTACTCAGCTCCCAAATCCTGGGGGAGCTGGGAGCTGGATGTGCCAGAACTGGGGAAATTCTCCATCTCCTATCCCCCCTAGTGTAAGGGCTGACCAAAATCAAATTTTCTCCCAGCCAGTGCCTACACATAGCCTACTGCACAGTACCTACTGCACAATTATTACCCATAAATACAGGTTGTAAACTAACCAGGGATCCTGGTTTTCCCGATTAAAAAAAGAAAGTTCTCTGACAAAACCCCCCAAATCCATTATTAAACTTAAAGCCCCCTCACCCCTCAACTCCCTACCCTGCTGCCCTCCCCCAGGGCCTCTGCAGTCCAGCATGTGTGACCCAGCATGGCAGGGCACAGTATGAATATTCAGGAAAGATGCTTTTTGCTGCAAGCTATGTGATGCCCTGGTCACACTTCTGGACCTACAATTGGGTTGGCCTCAGCCTCATTGCCCATGGTCTCAGGGGGAAGGTCCTGACCATGGGATCCTGCTCAGCACTTGCCAGCAGCCCTGAAGCCTCTTCCACCAGCATTACCCATTTTTTGTTTCCTAGGGATGGAGTGTCAGGCAAGGCTGGGGAGGCCCCTGGAGATGGCTAGCTCTTTCCCCACCCCTATGTGGTAGTCTGGAGGGGAGGTAGTACTCCAGAGGGCTCCAGCTATGCCTGGCCCTTCCACTTGGCTTTGCACCTGGAAGGGACCTGGACCCACTCAGCCATGGGGTGGTTCTTGGTGGACAAGCTCTGGCAGGAGAAGGTAGGGGTTGGGGGGTGAGCCAGTTGCAGTAGGGGCAAGGGTAGAGGTGGGGGAGCCCTCATCCTTCTCTCCCCTCAGCTGCTGCCTCTGTCCCTGGGACTCTACCAAACTTGGTTAGGGGGCAGAGTCCCCTGAGCTAATGGGGGGCTGTGTTATGTGGATAGAGTGCCAAGGGGAGCATCAGTGGCAGTGGTGCCCCTCTTGCTACTGGGACCCATGGATGCCTTCTCCACCTGATCCATGAGTCACAAACGCCCCGGAGTGCAGCATTAGAAACATTTCAGGTCCCCCAGTGTATAAAACACCATTACCAGGGCCCCCTGAAAAGGAATCACAAGGCATTCCTCAACCTCCAGCCATGCTTCCACTGCCAGCTGGATCATGACCTGGTGGTGGAAAGAGCACATGTGGTAGAGGCCAGGGTCTTGCATGCCAGTGGGAGGGCCACCACCAGAGAGATAACCCTCCCATTGTTTTGAAGTTGAGGGGATCAGGTCTCAGTTGGGGATATAGGGTGGGATGCAGCTGAGGACCACCTGGGTCCCCAGATCTTCTAGGGAGTTGAGGGGGGTGTATTCACCCTCCAACATGAGCCGTATCTCCACCACCTTTTGTGTGGCTGCCTCCTAGGCAAGGGGGGGGGGGAAACCCCTTACCATGAAAGCAGGAGACTGCTATGCATTTCTCCCCTCCCCCAACATCTGAGCCAGGGCCTGCATCCAGGTCTCAAAGGGCAGGTTCTCCTGCTCTGGTAGTTAACCCTTCACCTCATGCCTATGGGTGAGTGCTGGAAAGGGAGCCCCACCACCTAACCCAGTTGGTGGTGAAGAGTCCAGGCCCCATGCCTGCAGGTCACCTCACAGCTGCCTCTGCATAGCTGCAGTTCCCCAGCTGGTGGAGCACCCTGGGGCTAGGGACAGGGACAGGCTGAGTAGGTGTGCTGGCTGGTGTGGTGCACCTGGTCCCCTCAGGCACCAGTGGTGTAGGCTGGGGGGTGGGGCCCTTGCTACACCCAGCTGTGGAGGAGGCTGAAGAGGAGCTCTTCCCACTGTCCTTGTCCTGGGTCCTTGATGCCCCTTGAGGGGGCTCTGGCTGGAAGAGACCCCCTGCTGCTCTGTTAGAGTTCCACTTGCTCCTGCAGAGGGGGTTACAGGTTTTTCTGCCCCCAGAGGGGGTCAGTTTGACTCTTCCCCAGAGTGAGGGTTGTAGGGACTTGCACCCCCTTGGGGGCCTGGATGGAATCTGCCCCCACAATGTGGGCTACAGGAAGTTCCCCCCAGAAGGTTTCTGCCCTGCAATTGCTTCACATAAGGGAGACAGGAACCAAAAAAGAAAACCAAAAAACACAGAAGGGTTAGTGAATCCAATAGGGGGAGGCTGGGGCTGTGTGGGGGGATGGCGGAGCTGAAGCTTACTGAACCTCAGCACCACAGGAAACTGGGTGGGCTGTGTTCAGGGAAGGTTGGGGAGGGGATACACACACAAGGGCTGGTGAGACTCGATCTGGCTTATTCAGCCACACAACAAACACCAAGGCAAGGGGAGTGGACCACAGGACTTACCATATGAGGGCAAAAACACACAGGAGAGGCTGCTGAGGCATATGTAAAACATGGCTGAACAGTGGAAGGGCTTCATTTGTTGGAGCTCAGTCCAGGAGCCCCTCAGGCCTCCAGTGAGGCAGCTGGCAGCAGGCAGGAAATAAGGCACAGGATCAGATGCGGTGAGAGAGATGTGAGGGAGTGCAGGAGCAAGCAGTCAATTAAGGAAGTAATCCAGTTCAGGTGCAGTGCAAGGTGGTGTGGTGGGAAATTCCCATCCCACCTCTCCTGAAGCAGGGGGAAGTGGCAGCTGCAGCCATCCAGGTCAGCCACCCAAGGCATGTTTCAGGTGAAGTTGAAGGTGAAGGTGGGCAGTAGTCTTCCTGAAGCAGCTAGGGCAAGCAAGGCTGGCAGTGGTGGTGAGGGAGGGGCATGCAGGCAATGCAGGCCTTCTCTCTGGGCTGCTCCCCAGCCATGGCTTCACAGTGTGCTGGTCAGTAGGCCAAAACAGGAGTGCAGAAGCTGGGGTGCTGTGAAGTGCGGTGCAGTGGGACCCACCCCCCTAGCAGGGGGCAGTGATGTGCGGCAGGGGACATCACCTGGGGGAGGGTGGCAGCAGCAACAGCAGCCTGGGAAAGGAAGGAGCATGGCCAGCTCCCCCCCAGAAGCTCCTGAAAGGAAGCAGCCCTGAGCTATTTGCCAGGGCAGCTTTTCACACTGCTGGGCCCAGCACAGGTGCTGGCTCAAGGCTCTAGTTCCCTCTGCCTGCAGATCCAGGAGGAGCTGTGCAGGGTTATTTTTCCCCAGGTGGCACGACTTGTCCCACACCAAAGTACTTGTCTGGGCATGTGTGCTGAGGCAAAAATCCCTGGCTCAAATTTCTGCCACCTCTGTTTGAACTGCTGCAATCGCACATGCCTGCATGTGTGAACCCACCCATGTAGGCATGCCCAGTGATTATTTCTTGTTTATTATTGTTGTCATTTATTGCACCTTACTTATAATTATCTTCTGTATAAATTTGATGTCTTGAGTAATTCAATCCAACACAATGTTTAATCCATTGACTTTAATGATTTAAAGTCTCATCTGTGACCCGGGTTTGAAAATTGTGTTGCTTAATTCCTACTTAGTTTAATACATTTAGCCTTAGCAGTTTGCTTCCTTGTTGAATTATCTGAATGAAACCCATAAAAATACAGAATCTATTCTACTTTCAAACTAGCAACATGGGTCAAAGAACCTTAAATATTTAGGTAAATTAGACAATTTACTTGAGAACCTACTCAGCTCCACTTAAATGAAACTTTAGTTTCTCACCTAATAGCTCAGAAAGTTTGCAGGACTGATACCTTAATCTCTTTCTGTCTCTTTTCCACACCTATACAATAAGAATTCTAATTCCTTTCTCTCACCATTTTTCTGTCTTTTCTCTGTAGGATGAAGGCTATTTAGGTGGTTCTCAATCTATTTATACTTAAGGCATTCCTCATTAGACTCAAGACACCCCTTGGAAAATGCTAGTAGTTATAGAAAAATAATGGAGTTATTCTTTTGTTGCAGAGAACTCAGAAAGACCACAACAGGTCAGAATGTTTTTGATGCAGTACATTCCTATTTGAAATCTCCTGGGTTTATCTTATGAATCAGGTTGAGACCCCTAATTGTTTTAATACTGTATGGCTCACTGAAACACCCTGAGAAGGATCTCATAATAGGGTGAAACCTCTGCAGCATCCTCGCTGAGAATCAGGGGCATACAGGGTTTCTGTCTTGGTGGGACCTGCTATGTATACTCGTTTGGGTCTGTATCTTTAGCTGGGATAAAGAAATCTACATTTTATTACTTCCTGAAATATACACCTATTGTTTAATTATTCTTTAAGTGACGGTGCCAAATTTTCAAAAGCTTCATGATTCTAACATCCATTACTAAAAGTTTAATTGTTATTTTTGTCAGTTTATCACCTGCTTCATAACAAAACCAATTTTCTCTATTGGGAATGGGTTTTTCCACTTAATAGATATATGAAATATCAGACAGAATTGCCTATTACAAAATCAGCATTTATCTGGGTTTTGACTGAACATTTGTTTACACATCTGCATGCATCTTTGGTCTATTTATAGAGCTTTAATTTAAATGGTTAGTACTCTGTAGATGCTTCCCCTGTTAATCACATGGCAAGCATGGCTCTTATTTGCACCTGAGTAAATGTGAAGCAGTGAGCTGATTATTTCTGACAGACAGTAGAGTGAGGAGCAAACATACTGACTGATATACACAGATTCATGTACAGTTAGAAGCAAGTTAAGGGACGTGAAAGATGAGTGTTCGTGCTAAAACAATTACTATTCAGGATGTTTTAGGCATATATTAAACAGAATATGGTCAGATAAAAAAATTTTCATCCAACTTTTACTGCTACAGCTCTCAGCAGAAATGGTGAATAATATTTAAATTGTATGGGTCATTTGTTAATTAAAAAAAAAGTATTTTTTCAGAAAACATGTTTCAAATAAAATACCTCCTTCCTCCTTTACCTTTCAGCATATGTACCTTTTCTTCAGTACATACCTTGTATTACCACGCTTGTATTTTTTTCTCACTATTTCTGGACATTTGGAAAATGAAAAAATGAAACAAGAAAGTATTATTCTAGTCTAAAAAACAAAACCAAACAAACAAACAAACACCCTCACAAAAAAAAAAAATCCCCCCAAATCATGCTGTGTTTGTTTCCAGCTCTGATAGCTTATAATGTATTTTAACTGCAGGAATCTTCCTATCATGTATTAATTATGGTCTACAGATAAAAGCATAATCATTATATAATGAAAAATATTAGTAAATTGGTTTTAATGTCATGTGCAACAGAACTTCAACAAAAGCTATGCAAATTTTATATCAGAATTTTTTATCAGCAATTTTTATATCAGCGTCTGTTTATCAAATTTATTCTGACCTGCTGTGGACTATTTTGCATCCCTGTCCTCAAACAACCAGAAAAATCCTTCTGAATAGTTAAGTATCACTTTGGATTACATTAATGCCTCTGTCTGTTTTCAACCTATAATTGGTCTATGGTCATTTCTTTCACAATGGCTTTAGAATTTCTGTCTATTCTCATCAACCCCTCTGGAAGGGGCAAAAACATTTCTCAAGCAGAGCTCAGATTAACATTTACAGCAATCTTCCGGAGTAAAAAAATCATGTCTTCAGGGAATCCATTACAAAACAATCAAATACAATCTCTTAAGTGAATATATTCTAACTGCATATTAATACAGCTCATTTTCAAATGCATTGCTTGGATATCTATGTTAATTTTACAACTAAATCACTTTATGAAAGTGATTATATTGCTTTCAACATTACGAACTGGACTTGATGACCCAAGAGGTTCCTGCAAGTCTAATATCCAGCTTCTTATGTTTCTCTTGGTTAAAAATAAGGGAAAATTCTTGTTTCTTACTAATACAGACATTTAAAAAAAATCATGAATAGCAAATAAGTCACTACAAAAATTAAACTTGTTCTTTTACGTAATAATTCACTTATTTAGTACTTTAAAGTATTTTAAAGATTTCTTGTGAACTGGTCATTTGGAGTATGTGTTCTTGATAACCATTGTGTACTCTTTACCGTCATAGAGAGTTCATCTAGACAGCAAAATGGAGAGCTGTGTTAAGGTACATCCAACAGGCTATCTTTAATTCTAAGTACTCATAGGAAAACTGTGTGGGCTTGTCACTCTGCCCAGGAAAGAAAGGTATAGTATTAACCTGGGCAAAGTACTGTGGTTAAAACAGCTAAATAGTTTCTGTACATGATCTAGACTGCTCAGCATAGTTAGAAATATTATTAATGCATTTTCTCTGGTTAAAGACTCTGAATTTTTAAATATAGTGTATTGTGAATCAAGAATAAAGAAGAAATCAGATTTTTGGTTCACAAATGAATACTTTTGTTCATATTTTTATTAATGTCTATTCATATATATACACATAAAATAGTATTCATTGAAGAACAGATATTGCATTAACATTCAGGTATTTCCAAGAAAGTTTATAAATTAAATAAATAAATAAGAAGAAATCTACAGAAATGGTTGAACCGAACAACGCTTTAAAATGAATCGTTCTTTTCCTTTCATTAGTATTCAGCTAACCCTAATACAGCAAATTTCACATTTACAAAGGACAAATCATTTTCTGCCAGTAGTTCATGGGGATACTGACGGTAACCCTCAAGTACATACGATTTGTGTGAATAGACAGTGGGATAACGAGCTAAGGAGAATAGTTATGGAAGCACTGAGGTCCTGGAGGGGAGGGGAGCCAGGTGTCCAAGGAGGGTGGTTGCTCCTTAAGGAGATGATCCTCCAAGCCCAAAGGGAAGTAGTCCTAACACAGATCAAAGGGAGCAGGAGGGCACATAAGCCCCCATGGCTCACCAAAAGCATCCGGGAATGTCTCCTAGCAAAAAAGGAGGTG
>NW_017728912.1:2899098-2904963 GCF_001723895.1 Crocodylus porosus | reverse complement strand
CAAGGATCTGGAACCAACTTCCAAGAGAAGTGGTGCTGGCTCCTACCCTGGGGGTCTTTAAGAGGAGGCTAGATGTACACCTTGCTGGTGTCACTTGACCACAGTACTCTTTCCTGCCATGGCAGGAGGTCAGACTATATGATCTACTCAAGTCCTTTCCGACCCTAGAAACTATGAATTCCATCCCAGATGATGTTTAATTTCCACTTGGATTCTTGTCATGGGATGGGGTCCTTAAGGATGGCCGTGTTACCCCTAAAGCCCCTCAACCATGCCAATTCAGCCCAATGGTCACCCTCTATTTTCTCCTACCACATCTTGTTGAAATAATTGACATAGGCTTAAAGGCAGCCGCCCTATCTGAGCATGATCCTGATGGATTTCCCTGGGCCCCGTAAATCCCGTTTCCAAATAGATATCCTAGGACAACCTAGCCTTATGGGCTATATGCGTGGATCAAACTGCCCCTTTACCACTCCCCAAGCCTTGCAGATGGTACTGGCATTGTCTTGCCTAGGCCTCATTATGATTTGGCACCTTGCCCTCACTGGGCTCTCCACAGCCCTGTCTCTGCATCCCTTGGTGCTGGGGTCTATGCACCCCAAACGCCACACCCTCTCTGGTGCTGGGGTCTGTGCACCCCAAACACCGTGCCCTCTCTGGCACTGGGGTCCCCACACCACAGTGGGCCCCCAATGAGGCCTCCTCCTACCGAAATAGCCTCACCCAAACCACCGGTTTTATGGAACAACAAAAAAATCCACAAACCCCTGGGCTATAACATAATACAAAAGACAAAGGTGTGTTCTGCCCCTTTAAAAGCATTGAACTTCATCCCCAACACTAAGTATCTAGCGAGCAAGGGTACCTGCGGAGCTTATGGAGCCCCATTAACCCTGGCTGCAGCATATTAGGCTGTTGCTGCATCACTGGGAACTTCCACCCTAGAGGCTCCTTCCCCTCTGGCTGCCAGCAGGGAACTGAACTGTCTGGTCCCAACCCTAGGGTTTATATGGGCCTAGGGCCCTGCCTCTTCTGGCCAGCTAACCAGGTGCAGGTGGGCCAATTCCCTCATTAGCCAGTTGTCATGGCAACCTGCATCTGGATCTTATCTGGCCCTTTGTGTTCCCTTCCCAGGCAACCTCTGCTCTAATAGAAGCAGGAACCTTAGTGCCCTGCGAAACACCTCCCCCCTTGAGACCCAGACTTACCAGGGCAGGTCTTCACTTTTTCCACTTCACCTCCTTTGTCTTGGCCCTCTTGAATTCTTGTTCTGACCTGTTGACAATTCTGACACTTGGAGGTGGAGGTTTTCAGGTGCCTTCTTCTCACCTTTTCCCTAAGGTGCACCATATGGGATTTAATGGGAGTTACCCCACCACGGGCAGTCCCCCTACATTAACCAACCTTGGTAGGATGGACTTCGGTTGGTCAAGCTCCTTACCTTCCAGGGTCTACCTTCTCTTTCTCCCCTACTCTCTTAGGGGGCTTCCCTCCCCATATTTGCTGTCTGTTGAAACTCAGCAGGTTTTGTGGGATAGTCCAAACCTTTTCACTCCTCCCCGGGGGGCTCTTGCCTACTTTTTGGGGTTTTCTCCCCCTAACTTCTAGTTTGTCTATATTCAACCCCTATATACCCTGGTCTTTTTCCCAGTGCCTATTATGGGGTTTCTTGCTCCCTTGTAGCTCTTTGGAGATCCTGAAGTCTTCCCCAGATCTCCCACTGTGTCATCAATGCCTTCTGGGAGTATTCTTCCTCCCAAAACTCTCTTCCCCTGGCCGGTGAGTCTTCCTTTGGGTCCCCTATAAATTTTTGTATAGGCCACACCCCCGACTTTTGCTTCAACGAGTTTTGTCAAAGTCCACCACCTGACCTGTCCTGGGATACTATTCTCATAAATCTGAGGTCTCTTTCCAGGCCTTTCCCCCCCTTTGGATGATCGTTCCCTCCTCCATATCCCTGGTTCCTTGGCCCGACTCTTTTTTCTGGGTTCCACTAACCCCTTTTTCCTGGGGCTCATCTGTGACCCATGTTGCCTTAGGCCTTGGGTCACATGTATACAGCCCTGGCAAATCAGCCGACAGGTCTCACTCGTCAGGCTAGCCTGCTTACCGTTCCCTGCCATCCCTACATCTATCATGTCCCCTTCCACTGGCTGCCCCTGACTAGGTATTGTAATTCCTCCCTTGGCTCGTGGTTTACAGAGTTCCCCCAGCTGAAGTCTTAGACAGCTTATCTCATCTGCATGATGCTTCAACCATTGGTCCCATCTCCTATTCCAGCATTCTAGGAGGGCTGGCAAGACCTCTTTTTGTAGGGTCATAGGATTTACCCCTGCAGATCCCTTCTCCATGGCACTTCTCTCCTGGTGCCCTGGTCCAGCCTCCTCTCTTGAATTTTCTGGGCCCAGGTACCCAGGGAATCTCACTTGTTCTGGAGGCTTCAGGGTCCCTAGCTGTGTGGTCTCTAGCTGCACCACCACTTCCTTCAAGGACCCTTTCAATACTTGCAGCTCATGGTACTGTTCCAGGTGTACTGACTTAGTCACAACCATGTATTCTGCTTGTTGGGCTCCCAGCATCTCCAACCTCTCTCAAATTGTGTCTGTGGTCTTTAACATTTGACGTTTCTGTTCTGTTTCAGCAAGTGTGGCCATACTTGTTGCATCAGGCACCTCAATCTCTCCAGGATCTCGGTCTTTTGTAGCTGTCAGATTGTTTGCTGCCCGTAGTATTTTATTTTCTACCTCCAATGCCAGAATTTGTTGCCTTAGGGTTTGCACTTGAAGCTGTGACTGCTCCCTCTCTGTGTTAGTCATTGCCTCTTTAGCCGAGCTGCCTTCTAGGATGGTTTTAAGGAACTGTACCTGTTCCCCAAGTTGGTCTTTTTCCACCACCAGACTCTGTAACTGGGTCCATAACCCATCGTCCTCTCTCTCCCTGGCCTCTAGCTCCCTTTCAAGGGTCAGGTTTTGATCATGCAGTGCCTCATAATTTGTCATGTAAACTTTCACCTTTTTCATCTCCTGCACAATTGCCTTGCCTGTTTCTTCTGCCTGAGTATGAGTCTCAACCAGCTTGTCTCGCAGTCCTTGTGCGATATCTTCTGCATGCATACATTTCTGTTGCCAGTTCTCTAGTTCCTTCTGCAACTCCTCTATCCAATTCTCCTACCTATGGATTTATTTTTGGAGGACTCCTATGAGGATTTAACTTTTAATTCACTTTAATGAGAAATTACTTTTAATTTCTTTAGCACCTTCTGTCCTTCTGCCTGCTTTGGGCCAGCTTCAGGAGACCTTGACCCCCACACTGTCATCATCTGGACTCAATGATCTCCCGAGGTCCCTTCCAGCCCTAATGTCTATGTCTATGAAATCTCCTCCTGCATCTTCTGAAGCTAGCACCTGATTTCTTTAGATCCTCCTTCTTTATTGCTGGACTGTACCTGCAGCTCTAATGCAGTGGCCTTTGCCTCCACTTGTTCTTGTTGAACCTTTGCCACTTTTAGTTCCCACTCTAACCTGGTTGTTTTTGCCTCCAACTCATACATCCTCAAGTGCCTGGTAACGTTTTCCTGTCTCCGACCTTCCATGATCTCTGCCTGAGCCCTAGCTAACCTGGCCTTATTTTTCTGGGTCAGGGCCTCAGTCTTACCTTGTAGAATCACTGGCAGTGGGAATTCCCTCATCAGCCCAACCTTACGAGCTGTGGCCCCACTTCCTTACTATAAATACCTCTCCCTCACTAAACTCTTGCCAATAAGTTCATTCTCCCTCTCAGGGACATGGATTCCTTCCCCAAGCATGGCTGAGTTCCTGGCCAATGCACCAATTTCTCCTGGGATGGGGACCTTAAGGATGGTCATATTACCCCTAAGGCCCCTTGACCATGCCAATTCAGCCCAATGGGCAACCTTTATTCTCGCCCACCACGTCTTGTTGGAATAATTGATATAGGGAGGCTACCTTTAAGCCTATCTGAGCACGGTCCTGATGGATTTCCCTGGGCCCCATAAGTCCCATTTCAAAATAGATGTCCCTGGACAACCCAGCCTTATGGACTATAGGCGTGGCTCCAACTGCCCCTTTACCATGCATCAAGCCTCACAGATGGTACTGGCATTGTCTTGCCTAGGCCTTGTTATAATTTGGCCCCTTGTCCTCACTGGGCTCTCTGCAGCACTTGTCTCTGTACCCCACAGTGCCAGGCTCTCCGCAGCCAAAATGCCATGCCTTCTCTGGCACTGGACTCTGTGCACCCCAAACACCACACCTTCTCTAGTGCCAGTGTCTGTGCACCCCAAATGCCACACCTTCTCTGGCACTGGGGACCCCACACCACAGTGGGCCCCCAATGAGGCCTCCTCCTTCCCCAAATAGCCTCACCCAAACCATTGGTGTTATGGAACAACAAACAAAACACAAGGCCTTGGGCTATAACATAATACAAAAGAAAAGGGTGTGCTCTGCCCCTTTAAAAGCATTGAACCTTATCCCCAACACTAAGTATCTAGTGAGCAAGGGTACCTGCAGAGCTCATGGAGCCCCATTAAGTGAAAAGCTGCAACCTGTATCTTGGATGGGTTGGCACGATTACTGCCTTAATCTGAGGTGCTCAGTTTGTGAATGTCAGTCTGTTCTTGCCAGTGGCAAAGTCCTACTTTTACAATATGAGTACAACATCATCGCATAGATCATCAGGGTCCTGGCTTTCTCTGATAAAAAAAATCCAAAATTTTCTGATTTTAAGTCCCCCCATCTACATTTTTCTCTGATTAAAATGAAACACCACTACACACACACACACACACCCCTAGACATATATATATAGACATATACATATCATAGTATCATATTGCTTAGGGTCAAAAGGGACCTAAACAGATCATCAGGTCCAACCCCCTGCCCTGGGCAGGAACGGACACCAGAGTCATATCACTCCAGCCTTATATCTTGCCAGCCTCCTCTTGAATACCCCCAAAGTAGGAGAAAGTACATCACTTGGGAGTCCATTCTAGAGCCTGGCAGACCTAACTCTAAAGTAATGTCTCCTGATATCCAGGCTGAATCTTCTCTCTAACAATTTGTGGCCATTATTCCTGGGTGGTGCCTGGGGGAACAGAGCCTCCTCCAATTCCCGCTGGTCCCCCCGGTGAGTTGGCAAATGACCATCAGATCTTCTCTCAGCCTTCTCTTGTGGAGGCTGACTAGGTTTAGGCCCTTTAGCCTCTCTTCATAGGGCCTGCCCTGCTGCCTCTTCACCATGCGAGTAGCCCTCCTCTGGACCCTCTCAATGCTAGCCACATTCCTGCAACTGTGGCTAGCCAATGCTGCATAGAGGGGAAGGATCACCTCCCTGGACCTGCTTGTGATGCATCTGTAGATCCATGACAAAGTGCAGTTAGCCTTACTGACCACTTCCTCCCATTGGCAGCTGATGTTCATCCTGGAGTCAACAATGACTCCAAGATCCCTTTCTGCCACTGTGATGACAAGAAGAATGTTCCCCAGCCTATAGGTATGTTTCTGGTTCCTTCTTTCTAGGTGCAGTACCTTGTACTACTCTGCGTTGAATTCCATCCTATTTTCATCTGCCCATCTCTGTAATTTGTCTAGATCTAGCTGGATTATATACCTCCCCTCCAGCATGCCCACCTTGCCCCACAACTTGGTGTTATCGGTGAATTTGGACAGTATGCCTTCCACACCCACATCCAGATCACTGATAAAGATGTGCCTGCACTGTTCAACATCTTCATCAGTGATTTGGACGAGGTGGTAAAAAGCACCCTGTTCAAATTTGCTGATGACACTAAGATGTTGGGGGACGTGGGCACACTGGAAGGAAGCAACAGGATACAAT
>NW_017728912.1:2892852-2898528 GCF_001723895.1 Crocodylus porosus | reverse complement strand
CCCCAGTATTCTTTCCTGCCATGGCAGGGGGTCGGACTAGATGATCTGCTCAGGTCCCTTCCGACCCTAGAAACTATGAAACTATTTTGAACAGTGCAGGCCCCAGAACTGAGCCCTAGGTGACTCCACTGGTCACATCCCTCCAGGTCAAAAACAAACTATCCACCACCACTCTCTGTATGTGACCATTGAGCCAATTTGCTACCCATCTGACTGTGTAGGCATCAATGCCAGAGTCACCTAGCTTTTTTTTTAAGAGAGTGTGGTGGGGAACTGTGTCCAAGGCCTTCTTAAAGTCCAGGAAGTTGACATCCACCCCAGCAACCTCATCCAGAGACTTTGTGACCTGATCATAAAAAGAAACCAGGTTATTTGGGCTGAACCTGCCCTCAATGGGCATGTCAAGTTGAGCATGCACATGCCTCTTCCCCATCTTAACCCTCCCCCTGCAAAGCCCACATGCCCCATGCCATCCTCCCAGCAGCACAGGGAGAAAATTAGACCGCTGGATATCCAGGAGTCTAAAAAAAATCAAGGTTAAAAAAGTGGAGTAGGACACAGTCCCAGACCATGCCCTGAGGCAACTGGAGGCTCGGTCCTCCATGAAGATGCTCTTGCTGCCAGAATGTTTCTGTGGTTGGCCTCTCACCCTGGTGCTGAAACACACAGCAGACCAGGCCATGTGTTTCAGCATCAGGGCTCCAGTGTCAGTGAGTAAGAGGTTAGGGAGGCTGGAGGAGGGGAGAGGGGACCATGAGGGGGGACCCCTGATGGCCCTGCCCACTCACCCAGGTCCCCCAAACCATGCCCTTGTTGGCCTGTCCCCCCATCAGCCTCCCTAAGAGCCTCAACCCCTACCCTGGCAGGCCCTCCCCCCACCAGACCCCCCGAGGCCCCGACCCCTACCATGGCTGGCACCTCCCCCTGCCATCCTCCCTGAGTACCCTGATCCCTGCCCTGGCGAACCTTACCACCTGCCAGCCCCCCTGAGGCCCTCAATCCCTTCCCTGCCTGGCCCCATTCTTCACAGCGCTGTAATCCCCCCATATCCCTTCCCCAAACCCCATAGTTTAAAAAAAGCAAAACAAAAAACCCCAGCACTTACTGGCAGTTGGAGCTGCTGTCTGGATGACTGGGACCCCACCAGCACACTGCCAGGCAGAGTTACAGCATCAGTGGCTCCAGCTCGGGCTCTGCTGCCCCACCTGCTGTCCTCTGCTGTCTGGGGGGGGGTTCTGCCAGGAGGACCTTGACCCCCCCACCCTTCCTTCTAAGGTAAGTACAGGGGTTTTTTTTTCCATTTTTTTCTGCGGGTTTTTTTGGTTTTTTTTAAGTGACAGTACCTGGAGTTGTGGGGGCAGTCATGGGGGCCTGGGAGTGCAAGTTGGGGGGTGAGGCTGGATGGGGGTGGTCTGGGGGAGTCAGGGGGCCAGGTTGGGCAGCCATCAGGGGCTGGGTTGGGGTATGTGGGCCTTGCAGGGGTGAGTAGCCCCTCCAGGGGCCATTTGGGCCCTGTTGGTGAGCCATACCCCTTCTGTCTGGGGCATACCCATTTTTGGGGGCCGTAACCCTGTTGGGGGGCTGAATCCCCTGTTGGGGGGTCTAATCCCCTGTTGGGGGGCTGTAACCCTTGTGTGGGGGCCATTTCCCCTGTGGGAGAGCAACAAAATATATATTCATGAATTCATGAAACGTATTTAGAGTTCACTTTATTATTATGATAAGCAGGGATCCTGGTTTTATCTGATTAAATATTGCAATTCTCTGATTAAAAACTACAAATTCTCTGATTAAAAACCCCAAATCCATGATAAAATTTAAAGGCCCCCCACAGCCCCTTCCAGTGCTGCTGGTGCCCTGAGCTCCTCCCTTCCCCACACACACACATCTTAACAGTCCTGATGTCCCTTGCAACAGCCCCCCACAGACATACAGACACAGACACCGACACCCACCCCGGCAGGTAAGTGTGTCTGGGGGGAGGGGTGGAGTGGGGGGGAAAGGGAAGGTGCTGGGGGAGTAGCTCAAGAAGGTGGGGAGTGTGCCCCTGTGCCCACTCCCAGGAGCAGGGCTGGGAGGTGAGGGCAGGGGTGCCACTCTGTGGGCCACACATGCCAGCTGGCTGGCCTGATAGGAGGTTTGCACACAGAGGCTGCCACTGCAGCTCTGCTACCACACCCTGTGCTACCATCCCACAGCCACCTGAATGGCTTTGTGGGCAAGTGGTGCAGGGCACAGCAGCAGCAGTATGGTGGCAACCAACATGTGCTGGCCATATATGTGCCACCTGGCTGGGGAGTGAAATGGAGGGCTTGCATTCAGTGGGATGTTCCGCAACCAGCTGCATGGCTCCATGGTGGCATCTGCATACAGGGTGGGGGGGCTTTGTGGGCAAGCACTGCCACCATGGAGCCATGCCCTTCACCCCTAGATCCTAAAGGTAAGTGGGGCAGGGCTAGGGAAGATGGCTTGGGGGCTGAGGGAGCAGGGTGTGCTGCCAACCCCCAGCTGGCACATCGCAACAGGAAGCAGGCCAGGGGATGAGGGCAGGGGTGTCCTTCTGCAGGTGGCTTTGCAGGCAAGTGATGCAGGGCACAGTGTGGTGGTACCTGCCATATGCAGGCTGCACACATGCCACCCATCCAACTGCCCAGGGGAGGGGGAGATGGAGGCTGGCATCCAGCTGGAGCACAGCTCCCTGGCCAGCTCTGCAGTCATGGTGAGGGATAGGGGCATGGAGGGGGGTGGGGGGTTAGGCTTGCATGCAGCTGCCACATACCTGGATGCCCCTTATGATGGTGACAGCCATTGCCTCCAAAACCTCCTGCTGCCACCACAAAGCCATGCCTGGAGCTGTGCAGCCAGCCACCAGGTGGCAGTGGCAGCATGGTGATGGCCAGACAGCACATAGACATCCCCACCACCACCCTATGCTGTGCTACTGCCTCCAGCTGCACAGCTCCAAGCATGGCTCCATGGTGTCACCGGGAGGTTTTGGAAGCAGAGGCCATCACCGCTGGCATGGGCTCCCACTGCCACTTGCCTGTGGGGCTGCCCATGCCAGCAGTAATGGCCACAGCAGTGACGGCCACTGCATACAAAACCTCCTGCTGCCACAAAGCCATGCTCACAGCTGTGTGGCCAGCAGCAGTGGCATGATACAGGGTTGTGGTGGCTGGGCAGCATGCAGGCATTCCCAGCCCCACCAGCACACGGCCTCCATAATGGACCTCCAGGTAAGTGGCAGCACAACATGCAAGCCCAAGCCCCATGCCCCCATCCCCCACTGTGGTTGCAGAGCTGGTCACAAACCTGTGCTCCATCCACATGGCAGCCTACATCTCCCCCTCCCCTGAGCAGGCAGCTGGGCAGCATGTGTGCGGCCTGCACATGGTGGGTACCAACATACTGCACCCTGCATCGCTTGCCCGCAAAGCCCTCCCCCTCCCTGCAGAGAGGCACCCCTGCCCTCACCCCCAGCCCTGCTCCCAGCTGTGATTTGCCACCTGCGGCTGGCAGCACCCCCTGCTCCCTCAGCCCCCAAGCCATCTTCCCTGCCCCTGCCCCACAGCCCCACTTACCTCCATGCTCCAGGGGTAAAGGGCAAGTGTGAGCCTGAGCCTGGCCTTGGCTGCCTCAGAAGCTCAGGCCCTGCCCTTCCTCCTCTCCCTCCCCCTCCTGGCAGGGTTGGGGGTTTCCCACAATTTTTGCACTTGGCTCCTTCAGGCTGGAGCTGTGCCAGCCTGCAAGAGCTCTTTGCAAAAGCAGAGAATCCACATATTTCTCTGCTAAAAACAGAAATCCCCATTTTCTCCAATAAAAACAGGGAATCCATAGTTTTCTCCATTTTTCCATGGGAAATGGAAAATCTGGATCCCTGATGATAAGAGACTTGCTTTAACACTGTTGATATATCAATAAAACATTGTCCAATTGATCACGGCCTCTGTCTTGCTCTCTCTTTATAGTGGTCTTTTGTTTTACACATGGAGGAATGTGGATTTGGGGGTATTTTACAGAGTGACTTTGGGATTTTTTAAAATCAGGGATTTTCCAATTTTCCAATAGGGAACACTAGAATTCATGCTAGGGAGGCCAGTGGCATGACCCTTCCTGCTCAGTGCTGGCACCTTGGACCCATCTGGCTGTGGCTGACCTCCTGGACAAATGGGGTCAGGAGGACATGCTTTGGCAGTACAAAGCAGGCCACCACAGCTGGAACATCTTCCAGGAAATATTTGCCCAGATGGCTGGGCAGGGGCGCATGTGGCAGTAGTGCCAGACAGAGGCCAACCCTGCAACCACAGTCCACTGGCAGCTGGCCCAAAGGGGCAGATGCCTTTACTGGCTATGCAGTCCCCATCCAGGTCTGGCAGGTGCACAGCAGATCACAGCCAGGCAGCATCCCCCACTGCCCCCCACTACTGCTTCAGAGAGTAGAAGGTGCAGAGAACTCTCAGGGCTGCTTCAGCAGTCCAGCTGGCACAAGGGGTAGTGTCCCCAAGTATGAATTGGCTGGGCCCCAGAAGCTCCTGAGAGCTAGTAGCCCTTAGCTACTTGCCAGGGTGGCTTTTTATACTGATGGGGCTAGGACAGGGCAGATTTTTATACTGCTGGAGACAGCACAGGTGCTGGCCCCAGACTCTAGCTCCCCCTAGCTACAGATCCAGGAGGAGGCAGGCAGGTTTATTTTGCCCCAAGTGGCACAATTTGCTCCACACCAAAGTGCATGTCCAAGCACATGTGCTGAGGCAAAAAGCCCGGGCTCAAATTTGCACCACTTCTATTTGAGCTGCTGCAAGCACACATGCTTGCGTATGCGGACAGGCCCAGTGAACTCATGTTGTTTGCCCCTGAGCATTACCTTTCCTGCTGGGCCCTTCCAGATGTGCTACTTGATAATTTTCTCAAAGGTCTTCCTAAGAACCATGGTAAGACTGACTGGCTTATAATTGGTAGGGTCCTCCTTTCTCCTCTTCTTGTAAGTGGGGACCACATTGGCACTTTTCCAACCCTCTGGTACCTAGTCAGTGCTCCATGAGTGCTCATAGAGTCATGCCAAAGGCCCTGCTATGACCCACACAAATTCCTTTAGCACCCTCAGGTGAAGATCATCTGGACCTACTAATTTAAACACATCCCTAACTAGTTCCCTAACTAGTTCATCTGTAACCCTAGGCATGGTGGTTCCTGTTCAGGAATATGGAGGCAAAGAATTCGTTAAAGGGTTCAGCTTTTTCATTTGCTGCAATCACTGTAGAAGCCGCACATTACCTGGTGCCTTCTTCTTACTTCCTATATATTTGAAAAAGGACTTTTTATTATCCTTAATTCTGGTTGCTAGCCCTAGCTCCATCTCTGCTCTGGCTTTCCCAACAGCCTCCCTGCAGTCCTGAGCAATGGAGGTGTAATCTTCATTGGTGATAGCCCCTTGCATACTGTTTTTATGCCTCCTTTTTTGCCCTCAGGCATCCCTGGATGCCTTTGCCAAGCCATGGGGACTTCTTAGCACTCCTGCCCCCCTTGGTGTACCTATGTCCTGCCCTGCCCTGCCTTGTCCTGTCCTGCTACACTTGGTGCACCTCCTGCCCCACTTGGTGCCCCCCTATAGACATCTATATATAGAGACAAATGTATATATAGACAGACACACACACACACACACACACACACACA
>NW_017728912.1:2887124-2892399 GCF_001723895.1 Crocodylus porosus | reverse complement strand
GGACCAGGCCCAGATCCCTGCTAGTTTGGCTTTACAATGGAGTGAGTCGCACGTCTCCAGGAGTCGTGCACAGGAGCCACATCTCCCAGAGCCCTATGATCCATTCCAGTGCAAAGCTGGACTAGTGAGCCACCTGGTGCCGGGTCATGTCCTCACCCCACCCGTGCAGGCACAGGAGGCAGAGGTGGGAGCTAGTCTTGGTGCCCGGCCCATGCTGACAGGAGCCAGCACGGCATGCATTTCCTCCATGCTGCGCTGGGTCCTACCATGGCTGGACCCTTCCTATAGCTGCAGGACCTGGCCCAGTGCACTGTGATGGTGCAAAGCTGATCCAGGTCCTGCTGGCCCTGGGGCTGCTCATGCTGCCTGGCAGCCAGGGACCCAGCTCAGCTCCGTGCAGTCTCTGCATTCCAGGCTGGGTAACAGGAGCCACCTGGGGCTGGCAGGATGCAGATCAACTCTGCACAGTCCCCATGAACTGGGCCAGCCCAGGCAGCATGAGCTGTGTGGTCCCTGGGTGGCTTATGCTTCCCGGCCCAGCCCAGTGCGTGGGGACCATGCGGAGCTGAGCTGCATCTTGCCAGCCCCAGGTGGCTTGTGTTCCCTGGCCTGGCCCAGGCTGGCATGTGACAAACACGTGGAACTGAGCTGGGTCCTGTCAGCCTTGGGGCTGTTCGTGCTGCCCGGCTGCCAGGTGGCACAAGCAGCCCCAGGCCAGCAGGACCAGGCTCAGCTCCAAGCAGTTGCCACATGCTGGGCCAGGTCCTGTAGCTATAGGAAGGGCCTGGCCGCCGCAGAACCTGGTGTGGCATGTGGGAACCACACGCCACACTGGCTCCTATCAGCATGGGCTGGGCCCCACGGTTGGCTCCCACCTCTGCCCCCTGTGCCTGCAGGAGGGTGAGGACATGGCCCAGCTCCACATGGCTCAGTAGTCTGGCCTTGCACTGGAACGGATCACATGGCTCCGGGAGGCATGGCTCCTCTGCATGGCTCCTGGAGCCATGCGACCTGCTCCTGTGCAAAGCCAGTCTAGCAAGCCTCAGGAATTTGGGCCCAGCCTGGCTGGGCTGCAGAGGGGCCCCAGGACCCAGCTGGGCTTTGCACACAGTCCCCAGGGCTGGCAGAACCTGGCTGGGCTCAGTGCACAGTCCCCCCACACTGTGCTGCTGTTTAAGGTTAGTTATGGGCCCTGGGCAGGGGGGCTGTGGCCCTGTGGGGGTAGGGGCTGTGGCCCTCCAGGGTGGAGCTGGGACCCTGGGCAGGGGGGCTTCCAGGGTGCCTGGGACCCTGGGTGGGGGGGCTGGGACCCTCTGGGGAATAGGAACTGTGGCCCTCCAGGGGTGAGCTGGGACCCTGGGCAGGGGGGGCATTCCATGTGATGTGTTGGGAGGGCTGCACCCTGTAGGAGCCAGGGGACCCACCCCTCCTGAGCAGCCCCCACACAAGGTCCCCCGCTCCCACAGTGCCCACAGCAGTTGCCCCACTCCTACCCACAGAACAACCCACATCCCTCCACATCCACCCACCTGCCTTCCCCCACACCCCTTATCAACCCCTATCTACAAACACCACATCCCCCCATCACACATCCATCATGTATAAAGAAAACCAAAAACACAGATCAACACATAGGTATTTAGAATTTTTTTTTTTTTTAATGATTATAGAGACACTGGCAGGCTTCTAAATTACTTTAACATTGTAAATATATCAATAAAGCATTACCCAACTTATCACTGTCTCTCTCTCTCTCTCTCTAGATATGTGTGTGTGTGTGTAGAGTGGTTTTTTGTTTTATCTCCAGATATCAATTGGCTGAGCCCCAGAAGCTGTAGACAATGAATAGCCCTGAGGTGCTGGCCAGGGCAGTTTTTTGTATGGATGGGGCTAGGACAGGGCAGCTTTTTATACTGCTGGGGACAGCACAGGTTCTGGCCCCAGGCTCTAGCACCCCCTGGCTGCAGATCTGGGAGGTGCCAGGCAGGGTTTTTTTGCCCCAAGTGGTACAATTTGCTACACACCAAAGTGCATGTCTGATGCACATGTACTGAGGCAAAAAGCCCCAGCTCCAATTTGCACTGCTTCTATTTGCTGCAAGCGCATGTGCTTGCATGTGTGGACACATCCAAACTGCCTTCAGTGGAGTTAGACATCACCTTTAACACTATAATAAAAAGGCATCTTGAGTATCCTGCAGTCAAGCAGGAATCTTTCAGGGACATAGAGGCAGCATAACATCTATGTTGCACATACTCTGCCTGAATGTAGGGGAACTCAGGGTCATGCTAGAGGTAAAGAGAATGGCTTAAATTAGACATAAGATAGTGGCATTTTATGACTGAGTTAAAGTAAATGTGTTCCTTTTAGGGCTGTCAATTAATCATGATTAATACATGCAATAAATGCATTAATCATTGTGTTAATATTTGAATGCATTAATCGCACACATGATTGGGCTCCACTCCATAACTGTCACTGCCCCATCTGAGCCACACCACGGGGCAGTGGTGGAAGCACAGAGGACTGTAAGGCAACCTGGGTGTGGGCTCCAGGTGGCTGCAGAGGGGTTGGGGGGGGTGCACAGACATAGACATGCAGCCATAGCCTGCACTCAGCCAGGAACACAACCCAGTGGTGTATGGAGCATCACCCAGCAGGCAAGTTTGTGAAGAAGGGTTGTGGGGGAAGGAAGGACAGGGGGCAGATTGAGGTCCCTGTGTTGAGGGAGGGAGCAGGGAATAGGCAGAAACAGGGCCAGGGGCTGGGGTGAATGGGATCCCAAGGTCAGGGTGAGTAGTAGGATGGTGCTGTGGCTTATCAAGTGGAGGGGTGCTCCTGTCACTGTGTGAACCCCCAGAGGAAGCACGGGGGGATCATACCCCCTGGATTTGTGAAAAGGGGAGAGGCAAGCTGCCACTTCAGGCTGGGCTCTTCACCCCACTGTCCTTGCCCTGGAGCTGCATGCTGGCTGTGCTACTTCCTCTGCCTGCCTAATGGAGGGAGGCACAGCATGGCATTACACAGCTCCTAGGGTAGCAGCAGCTGGGCACAGAACCCACTGTGCAGTGGCAGTTTGCCTCTATCCTGTTACAAATCCAGGGAGCACATGCCCCACATGCCTCCCCTGGGGGCGCACACAGTGGTGGGAGCAGCCCCACCTACACCCCTGGATGAACTGCAGTTATGTCCCATGATCTGCCCTGGCCCCAGGGCCCCATTCACCCCAGCCACTGCCCCTGCCTCTTCCCCATTCCCTACCTCACCATGGAGACCTTGAACTGGTCCCCCATCCCTTCCCTCCCCCATGCCCTTCCCCCCCCATACATTTACCTGCTGGGCAGTGTGTGTGTGTGTGTGTCTGTTGGTCTTCCCCTAGCTCCCAGTGTACAGCCCCCCCTCAGCCCTGCTGCTGCCCTTCACTCCTGACCCACAGTATCCCACATCCTGCCAGGGTATGCTGGAACTACCCTCCCCAGGCTCCAACCCCTGCCCACACACAGCCCCCCCATGCCTTCACAGATCCCCACACCCACCACCAAACCATATAAAGTGCCTCCATAATTTTGCATAACAATGTTTTTCTGTGGAGAATTTTGAGGTTTTTGCTGTACAATTAAAATTGCAATTAATTGCGACCAATATTTTTAATCATGCAACCAATCATGATCAAATTTTTTAATCACCTTACAGCCCTAGTTCCTTTGTGTACAGGTAAGTAGGCATCACATGAGTGGCCCTGTCTACCACCTTCCTTTAAATATTAAAAACAACAACAACAACCTGTTTTGTTTTGGGAAAAGAAATCTTCACCAATAAAAGATATTCTGATGGAACCAAATCTAACCCTCAATAAAAGTGAAACTTTTTTGTTTTAACCCTCAGTAAAAGTGAAATGTTGGGTATGTGACCCTATGGAAAAAAAAATTGGCTTAGCAATTACATTACTTAAAATTTGAATTACAAGGTATGTATTCAGCTCATTTTCCAAGAGTAATGTTGTTGCCCAAGTATTAAGCATAGTCTTAAAAAGCTTATAGGGTGTGGGTGGCATGGGGAAGCCATTGGGAGGTCTGGGGGAGTGAGGGGTAGGGTGGGGTGGGGCATCCATTGGGGGACTGCTGCAGCTGGTGGGGGGTGGGGCCAGGTGAAGCAGCAATTTGGTAGGGTGGAGTGGGGCATGTGGGCCTTTTGCAGGGGGGCAGCCCCTGAAGGGGCCATTTGGCTCCTGTTGGGGAGCCATAACCCCTCTGTTGCCATAGCCCCCCCCCCCCCCAAACACCCGGGGTTTTAAAACTGTTGCTATATCAATAAAACATTGGCCAACTGATCACTGTCTCTCTGTCTCTGTCAATCTCTTTATAGTGCTCTTTTGTTTTAATTGTGGAGGAACATGGATTTGTGGGTATTTTACAGAGTAACTTTGGGATTTTTTCATCAGGGATTTTTCAGTTTTCCAATAAGGAACACCAGAATTCGTGATAGGGAGGCCAGTGGCAGGACCCTGCCCATAGGTTGCGTTCACACATGGAAACATGTGCACTTGCAGCAGCTCAAATAGAAGTGGTGCAAATTTGAGCTGGGGCTTTTTGCCTCAGCATACGTGCTCAGATATGTACTTTGGCATGGAGCAAATTGTGTAACTTGGGGCAAAATAACCCTGCCTGGCTCCTCTCAGATCTGCAGCCAGGGGGAGCTAGAGCCTAGGGCCAGCACCTTTGCTGTCCCCAGCAGTACAAAAACCTGCCCTGGCTAGCAGCTCAAGGTTACTTGGCCTCAGGAGCTTCTGGGGTCCAGAAACTTGGTATCTGGGGACACTAGCCCCTGTGTCAGCTAGACTGCTGAAGCAGCATCCCAAATTCACCTTTTAATGTACCACAAAATCCACATTCTTCCACAATTAGAACAAAAGAGAAAGAGAAAGGGGGATTGATCTGGGCAACATTTTATTGGTAAATTTACAATGTTAAAGAAATTTGGAAACTTATCAGTGTCTACCATCCTAATAAATTCTAAATATCTATATGTTTTAATGTTTGCTTTGGGTTTCCTTATCACATGGTGGGTTTGTGATGGGGGAAGTGGGGTTTGCAGAAGCAGGTCGAAAAGGGGTGAGGGGATGGGGTGGGTGTGGAGGGATGTGGGGGGATTTCATAGACATTAGGGCTGGAAGGGACCTTGGGAGATCATCGAGTCCAGCCCCCTGCCTAAAGGGCAGGAAGTCAGCTGGGGTCATAGGATCCCAGCAAGATAAGCATCCAATTTACTCTTGAAG
>NW_017728912.1:2845571-2886199 GCF_001723895.1 Crocodylus porosus | reverse complement strand
CCCCACCCGCACTGGTCTCCCCCCTCCTGCTCATTCTCATGCTCTTCTCCAGCCTCTGGAGGCTGGAGATGATCAGGACAACAGCAGGAGGCTGTAGAGAATAGGAGAATGAACAGGATGCTCATTCCCCACCCCTTTGGTTCTCCCTGCACCCCATTCATACTCCCCTATGTACCGTTTATTCCCCCTGCCCCCTGCTCATTCCTCCCACCCTCTGTTCATTCCCAACTCCCCACTTACTCTTCTCCCCACTCATTGGCAGTAGCAGAGAATGAGCAGGAGGCTGAAGAGTGTTGGGGAAGTCTCCAGCTTATGTCCAGGGGCTTGTCTCCAGGCTTCTTCTGGTCTCCAGCCCCCTGCTCCTTCCCCTGCTTGTCTCCACCCTTAGGAGGGAGGCAGGAGACTGGAGACAGCCCGTGGAGACATTCCCCTGCTGTCTCCAGCCCCCTGCTCCTTCCCCTGCTTCTCTCCAGCCTCAGGAAAGCAGGAGAAGGAGCAGGAGGCTGGAGACAGCAGGGGAATGTCTCCAGGGGCTGTCTCCAGCCTCCTGCTCATTCTCTGGTACTGCCAGTGAGGGTAGGGGGCTGAGAGATCCAGCACAGAGCTAGAGGAATAAACAAGGCATGGGGAGAAGGAACAGGGGGTGGGGAAGGCTGAGAATACTGGGGCTGTCCCTCTGCCCCCTGCTGTGTGTTTGGGGCCCCAAGTGATCCTGAAGGCAGTTGGAGCTGCCAGTAAGTTTTGGGTTTGTTTTTTTTAAGTGAGCATGCTGGGGGCAGGGAACAGGGGCCTTGGAAGCTTGGGGAGATTGGGGCTGGTCAGGCCAGGGCTTGAGGGGTAGGCAGGAGAGGGGATGGGCACTATGGGAATCGGGGAGGCTGGGGAGGGGCTAGAGCAGGCACCGCAGAGATCAGGGGCCTCGGGGAGGCAGGGAGAGGGTGGGGTCAGGCACTGTGGGGATTTGGGGGCTCAGGTAGTGGGTGAGGCAAGTGGGGGACCTCCCCATAGTACCCTCCCCCCTCTTCCAGCCTTCCCCGACCCCTTACTCACCAGCTCTGGAGCCCTAGTACTTCAGCACCATGGCAAGGGGCCAATGACAGAGACACTCTGGCAGCCAGAGTGTCTCCCTGCAGGACCCAGCCTCTGGTTTCCTCCGGGCATGGTCTAGGACTGTGTCCTGCTCCACTTTTTAAAATTTTATTTTTTTAGACCCCTGGATATCCAGGGTTCTAATTTTCTCATTATTTTTTCATTCCCACATGTGCTCTTGCTCGGTCTCAAAGGGGTTTGAGATGGGGCAAGAGGCACATGCACGCTCATCTGGATGCAGCCTCACTGTGGCAACTTTATAGAGCAGAGCTGAAGCTTGTTCTACAATGTTGGAAAATCCTTAATAAAGTATTATTTTAAGAGATTTTTATGACTACAGTCATTACTACACAAATTGATTCAGAGCAGATTTAATTCATTTAATGCATCTGGCAGGAATTATTATTCAGCATTTATTATGCAGGATTTTTATTAGTTTAATAGTTTTATACATTTATCATAGAGTCACTGAAGACAACTTCCCTGCTTATAAAGAATCTGAATAAATCAGCATTAAGTGAAATTTTTGGTTTAGTAGGTTTATTAAAATGATTTGCTATATTAGGTTTCACCAGTTGTAACAAATAGATGATATTTCATTGGAAGAAAACTTGATCTAACACCCAAAGCCAACAGAAATCTTTTCCACGTGGAGCTGGGCTTTGAGTAAGTGTCTGCATGTGACAATAACCCTCCTTTAGTATTTATCGTCAATCTGGGACTCTAGCTCTTTTAAACTCTGTTTCATTTTGTTATAAAAACTTCATTTTAACACTGTTTGCCCTAAAGTAGCTTTAGAGTAACCACCATTTTAGGCATACCACTAGAACCATCATCTACAACCAAGCTTTACATTACAACCATATCTGCGCTACAGTAGCTGATAATTTGTATTGGTTGGATAATCGTTAACTTATCTCATTTTCCAGATGGAAGCATTTCTTATTTCTGTTTAAATGAAATACTTTACACTTTGGCAGCCACTTTATAGCAGATGCCTATGTTAAAAAAAGTAAAATAAAACTGCAATTTTCTGGCTAGTATATCAAGTCATGACTTGTCCTTATATGACAAAATATTATGAAGTATACCAAAATACTACAAAATAATGAAAAAAAAACCTCTTAGAGAGATCTTTAACACACAATTTCCTTTTTATAAACTAAAAGGCTATGGACAGAAATTACACATAAACTGGTATAAGTGATCAGAAACCAGTTCAAATCTGTAACACAGCAGAAGTTCAGTGCACATAAACTGCTTCCAAAATGGTCAAAACTGATTTACCTGTATGCATGTAGTATCAAAATTAACTGATTTAGGTTACAGTGGTTTATTGAACTTCTGCCCCAGAGCCCCTTCAGATTCAAGTTAACTCACAGTCCCCCGACATCCCGGATACTTTGCACCTCCCCCACAAATGCCCTTTTGCAGGGTGGGTGTATTAGATTTGGCCCAAGCTGTCTGTCCCAGCCAAGCAGGGAAGAGTGATCTAGCACCCCCTGGCTCCTGGCCTGGGTCACTGCAGGCACATGGCTGCATTTCTAGAATCAAAAGTGAATGTCTGTTTACTTGCTTATCCATTCAATCTATGCAGCATAGACTAATCTGTGAAAATTGAATAGATTCAGCCTCAGGTTTTTTGACCATCTGTACTTAGTCAAAAATCTTTAAATGAAAAAGTTTCATTTTCAGAAGATTTGTTTTCACAGCAGTTTTTCCAGTACTGAAAGGATTTTTCAAAATAATTCAATTCTATAAAAATGACATGCCCCACCCCAGTAAAAAAATCTAACTATTTCAGATATATTTGTATAAGGGCTTCATCTTTTCAACACAAAGTCAAACCTGCTTATCTGATGCTGAAGGACATTATTTCACCTGACCTATGCTTTCTTTCTAAACCCACTTTGCCTTATTTTTATGGTTCACAGACTTCTTGTCTTGTAACAGCAGCTAAGGAAAAAACTCAACAATATCAACACTCCATGATCATTATGTTGGATAGTAACTTAAATCAGTCACACCAAAACTTTCATGGAAGAAGTCACTTTATAGTGACCCCTCAATCAATATTTGCACTGGTATCCATCAAACATATTACTGCACCTGAGGCACTGCATCAGAAAAGGCTAGAACTTGCAGGGATTGGACAACAAATCCTTTTTCTCTATACACAACATGTCATCAATCCTACAAGTGTATTAGAAATAAGCTAATGGAAACCCAAGTAAAAACTGCCTCTTTAATTGGTTTTGTATGCAACTGTCTAGACACCTTGAAACAGAGATAAAAGTGGTAATAAGTGCATTTGTTTAAATTGCTTTGATTTTGCTGTTTACTTAAAAAGACTGCTCTCTCCAAAAGAATGACCTGTTTACAAAAGTTCATCATTAATCTAGATAAATTAGTTTAATGGCAAAAAAATAGCTAAAAAAATATTTCAAGCAAATAAATCTCCATTTCATTTTGCATTCATTGTTCTATCTGATTAGCACAAAAATCATTTAGCATGCTGTGCAAAAGTTGCTCCAAATGTATCTTTACCGACTAGCAAATAAGATTTGTTTTTCTTACTTAGGAATGCATTTTAGTTCATTGAGACAATTAAATGGACCTTTTAAAGAGATTGTTTGAAAATACTATTTAAAAGCTTTAGTAAGTTTCATAGGCAGACAAGACTCTTTGGGAAAATCGAATAGCTTTTATTAGACCAACACAAATAGTTGGAAAAAATCCTCTTTGCAAATTTTGGGTACAGATACCCTTCATCAGGCTGAGGAAGTATCTGCAGTCAATCTGTGCACTTCCTGATTGGAATAATAACACATCCAGAAGCCGCACAAGAAAGCCAGTCAGTGAAAATGCAAATTGAGGTAGTCAATGGGTGAGAGACAGTTGGGGGTGTGGAGGGGAATTAATGCAGCTGTAGTCAATGGGTGAGAGACAGGTGGGGGGTGAGAAGGGGAATGAATGAATATAACTGGTACAAAGTGGAGAGGTTACCTGGAGAGCCAGATGTTATGCAATTTATTTGTCATAAATCCAGTGTCTATATATAGTCTATGACTTTCTGGAGGTTGATGAAGTGAAGTTCACAGGCTTGTCTGTGAAAGGTGTTTTGTAAATTCCCTTTGAGGATTAGAACTGAGAGATTGGAGAGTAGTTTTCTTGTGAGACGTGTGCCCCCACAGGTAATTAGTTATTCTTGTCTTTGATATATTTCCAGTGTGCATTCATTCGGATGTTCAGTTCTTGTTCAGTTTCTCCTACATATTTTCTATCAGGGCATTTGGTGCACTGGGTGAGATATATTAACATTTCTAGAGGTGTAGGTGTAAGGAGACCTCTTCATTAGTGCCTTGCCCCCCAGCAATGTCAGGGTGAAACCTTATTCTGATGCCACTATAGATGATCTGGGTGTTGCCCCTTTTCTCATCTGCCACGTCTTCAGTGTTACTGTTGGAAAGGAAGTTCCCTGTTAGGGTCATGAAGGGGTCTCGACCCTGGGGGTGTCTTCATGGGGCTCCAAACCTCCCCTTTACCCCACCCTTACCACATCTTTGGCCTCTGTAGATGCTTCTCCCCACAGGTCTTCCCCACATTACCCACCTTGAAAGGGCTGGGTCTTCCTGGCCATTAACTTTCAGGGATCCACCCCTTGTCTTTAGGCTGGTTTCCCCTCTTTGAGGAAATAAACTTGCCCCAGCTGGGGACAACTGTAATTTAACTAAAAATGCTGGTGTCTACTGGTGGAGCTCCCAAGATTGTCTCCCTCTCTCTCGGGGCCCCTTTCTATCCCTTCAGGGCAATTGTCCACCTCAGCCACAGTACCTGAGTTCCTAGTTGGAGCCATGCCACTCCCCAGTGGTGTCCCTTCTGGTTGCTGCCCCTCAATGGGGCTCCTTTGCTTTTGCTGACTCCCGAGTCTGCCTCTGGCCTCACGAGCTTGGTTCCCCGGTGAACAGCTGGCTCCTTCCCTGGGTAGCTGGGGCTAGAGCTGGAGCCTCTCAGTTCCAAAGCCAGCATCTCTCAGCTGGTATTTTGCTCCTGTCTCCCCAGCTTGCTGCCAGCTGGTTCCCCGGCTGTCTTTTGAGCAGCCCACACTGCTTGGGAGCCATGCCCCAAGCCCTCGATACACAGGCTTAGGCAGCTGTGAAACTGCTGAGCCTGTGCCTGTGCCTGCGTCCATGTTCAGGTCTCTTCCCATCTCTGTTCCTGTGGTAAGTGTTGGGGTGCTCTGATCAGGGGTCTGGGCCATGCTGGCGGGCCTCCTGCCTCCCCTCTCACATCATGGCATAGTCTGGATCCATTCAATGTGTTTTGAGCTGTAAGAATTTTGCTTCTGGTGATGAGGTTGGTGAGGTTCAGTGTTTATTTAAAGGCTAGGATGAGTGGTTCTGGGAATTGTTCTTAAAAATTGGGTCTTCTTTTAGTATGAGTTACAATTGTTTGAGGATTTTCCGCATAGGTTCCAGGGAGGGATGATAAGTCATAACCAGTGGTGTCATAACCCATGGAGGGTTTTATTCTGTACTGCAGCAATTCTTCATGTGGTATCTAGGTAGCTCTTTCAAAATTGAGATCTATCTCTCTGGAGGAGTGTCCTTGTTGATTGGAAGTGCTCCTGAGATTTGTGAGGTGACAATCAAATAAGTTTCAAGTTTTTAAGATACTTTTTAAATTCAAAGAATGGATTTATTTTACATGTAGATAAATCATACAATAATCCCTTGTTTTGCAGTTTACAGTTGTTGCAGTCAAGGTTAATTAATTAGAACTATTAAAGCTAGGATTAACTCTGAGACCTGATTTACAAATCATTTGCTTACCAGAAACATGAGTTGGTTCATGAATTCTGTTTTTAAAAGTTAGTACTATTATAGCAGTAAGTATTTTTTGAAGCTTCAGCTTAAATCACAATTTAATTACATTTTTTCAGGTTAATAGATTCATTTTACATAAGAGGGAGAAAAGAAGAAGGGCAGAGGAATGTGCTTGAAAGGAGAATGTGAAGTTTGCTATTACAATATACTTCTAAAGACAATTTCAAATTAAAATAAATTTTTTCTTCTCCTTTAAAGAAGGAATTTCTTCTTTTTATGAAGGAAATTTAATTAATGACATTCTTATTATATAATTTATAACTGGGAGCAAATAAAAACCTATGTAACACACAATCTCTTTAATTCCAAGAGATAACTCGTTTATCTCTAAAGTCACTGGGGAAGTGAAAGAACCTTAGGCTGGATACATACATTCAGATAATCTGGGAGAATTCTCCCAGGTGTGTTCTCTTGGTAGAAAATCTTACCTAGAGCCATGTGTACCAACATTCAAATGCTGTAGCCCTGAACAGTGGAGATCTTCCAGTGCTGAAACTGTGCAGCCAGGGAAGTGGGAAAAGGGGTGGGGCTGTGCACACATCTCAGCAAGCTCTGCAGGGTCCTTTAGTCTGCTTGGTGACTGATGGCAACAGTGCACAGGGCAGCCCTGGTTGGCTATCTCAGACTGCCCATAGTCAGCCTGGGCTTCCCTGTAGCACAATGTGGGGATTGTGAAGGTGGTGTGCTTTGTTGCCTGCTGGAGTAACAGAGTCCAGTGGGCAACAAACTGTTTTCCTGGAGGCAGGAGGGGATGATGGACAATGTTCTCTTCTGAGAGAAGTCATAGCACATACAGACAACCACTCTCTCAGGAGAAATCCTCCTAGGAGTGATGTAGCCCTAGTTGTTCCCAGGTTATCTATCCCCTGGAGCAACCATTTTTATTTTTGTAGAAAAAGATGAACATTTGTAGACTCATGGTTTCTCTTGAGAGAACACTGATTATCTGTATAAATGTCTGTATGAAGTCTTAGTTATATAATAAATCAAGTATGATATGGAATATATGTATTAAAATAATACGAGAAATCTATTGTGGAATTATTCATGATCCAAGTTTCAGCATAGATTTTGCTCCCCCTTTAGTTCTTCCTTTAACATATTACTAGTGTAAAGTCTGTTTAAAGTTGTTTATCTAGTCACAGGGACCTGTTACATAGGGGGCCAGATTAGATTATCAGAATAGCCTCTTCAGGCCATGATAAAGATAAATTAAGAGAATTTGAAATTTCTAGATCAAGATGGCTTCAAGCATATATTTTCCCAAATATTTTATAGGGACTTTTGCAGCAAAAAAATGTTACACTACACTTTTCATATTTCTGTGTCTGCAAAAGTGAAAAGGAAATGTATTCCTGGATAACAGACATGAGATTTCAAATGGTATTTGGCCCTTTTCAGAAGAATACAAATGGATTTAGGATGAACTGTATCTTAAATCATAAATTAGTTACAAAATAAGTTACAATATTATAACCACAGCTCCATAATTAAGGCTAAGAATATGTAGAAAGAAAATGAAGTCCTTTAAATAAGAAAGAAACTAGGACATAAAAACATCACTTATAGAAGAGATGTACTGGATAGCAAGATTAATGGGAGAAATAAATGCAAGAACTGGAGAAACAATATATTCAGGTAGCTATCAAACTGTTAGTGTAATATAAAAATCATAGTAAAATTAAAAGCACACACTTCATCTCTTGACTGTAACTCAAAACTGTGATTGCTCAAGGTACTGCACCTGGTAAGCAGTCTTACTCTGGGTAAGCAAGTAAAGTGGGAGCAGGAGAGGATGGGAGGAGTGGAGGATGAGAGGAGAGATCTGGGTAGAAGAGTTCTTTATCAGAAGTGGACAGAAGTAACAACTGAAATATTTCTAATTCCTCTGAAATATTTCAAAGGGCCAGGCATACACATGCACAAGCCCTTTGAAACAGTCCAAAGGCATCTGAAGTGGACCAAAATGGTACCTTCTGTAAGGAGATATTATTCTGAAAAAATTCAGTTCCTGTAACATGTTCACGGGGGACAGGAAATGCATAAGTCTTCCAAAACCCTACAATGCTCCAATTTTCTCCACTCTCCATGGGGCAGGGGAGGCGTGAATGGCATATACAGTCTCATAGGCTGACTGACAGGTTGTCAAAGGGTATACCTGCTGAGGCCTACTCCCTGGTCACAGCTATTCCAGCACTTGGTGGCCCACCAGCAGTACAAGTGCTAAGCTCTCCAGCCCTAGTCCCCTCTACCTCTCTGCTTTGGTGACAGGAGTAGAGAGGTAGAACGGTTGGGGCTGGAGAGAATCCTGAATCCTGCTACTGCACCACCTGCCACCTCTTCAGGGACATCTTCCACTTGCTGTAGCACTTGCTGGCTGGAGAGCTGTGGCTAAAAGCAACTGCATCAATTTTGAAATGTTGCAGCTGGGGCACACTCCATGATCTGGATGTATGTCACCTGGCTGAAACATATTTTTTAAATGCTTCCAAGCCCATTTTACTTGGAAAAATGTCAAAAGTTACTTCGGTAAAAATCCCAAGGCAATCAGGGTAGGTACCAACCATATGTTAAATAGTGGTTTCATTTTTTAAAAGTCAATTCACTATTTAGTCCATGCACCTAATTATTTATTGTCAATAAAGGCAGGAGGGAAAGACAGACCTGTGCATATGATCCCATTTCTCCTCAGTGTGCATTATAGAGTTTTAGTAACTAAATGAAATATTGTGAAAAATATGATGTGCCATGCTGGTGAAGATTGCCTCAGTCTGAGACCACAGTTACAGTATCTTCTTAACAAATACAAACAGAATGATATCGTGTTGAAGGTGTAGGCGTGTAAAGTTGTGGGAGTCTAGATATCAGGACACAGTTTTGTTGTACCTTAAGCTTTCTGTGTAACCTTCCTGGAGATCATAATTTCTGCTTTTGATACCTAAACAAGAATATCCTAGAACAATATTTAGAGAATGATACATTAAATTGAGGTGGTATTCAACATTTTTTGTTTAAACATGGATGTAGGTGCCTAAAACTTTTTGCATCCAAATTTTAAAGTTTTTGCCTCATCTAAAGTTATCTGTGGATCATATTGCCTATTGTAAAATAAGAAATGTAATATTTAACTACTATTGCTTCATAAGATTCAAGAATTCATGATTTCATAGGAATTAAATCAAAGTGCATGGATACCGTCACATTAAAGGCATTATGAACGTGCCAAATATTTATTATAATTGTCATTATGCATATGGCAATCTTTAGTAAGCCTTGCAACATGTGCCATAGTTTATAATTACTATTGTAATCAGAATTTAAGTGAAAGATTGTAAAACAGATCATTTTGCTTTCCACCACTAATATATAGTTTATCTGATAAAATACTGGTATCATGTAATTAACACAAATGATCTATAAAATATTATAAATCAAATAGGCAGGTAGTTTTATCATTCTTAAAAATATGTTATTCTTTCTTTTAGAAATTAAATGAAAAATTAAAAGTAGAGACCTT
This sequence comes from Crocodylus porosus, assembly GCF_001723895.1. Classification (NCBI taxonomy): domain Eukaryota; kingdom Metazoa; phylum Chordata; order Crocodylia; family Crocodylidae; genus Crocodylus; species Crocodylus porosus. The sequence goes on along the minus strand of NW_017728912.1, from coordinate 2,876,707 downwards.
TTTTAAGTCTGAAGTCCAGGTGTATATTCTGTGCTCTTTCTTCCATAGCTGGCAGAAAGAAAAAAGTTTCTTATTCAATTACCAGATATGCTCAGAATTGTGCTGACAATACAGAGGATGCTGATGCATAAAGAAGGAAGGAAACAAAAATGTCATATTAATTTTGAGTCCCATTAAAAACGCCTGGGAAAAAAGATCATTGTTTGCAAAGCTGAAAAGAACAAAATACTTTCTTTTTTCAAGTTTTATTCTCAGTAAACATTACAGGCAGTAGAGAAACACAAAAATATTATGTTCTTAAAAAATCTGATAGATGGTAACTTTTTAGGTTTAGTTGAGTTTAAGTGAAAGAAAAATCTCAAATTAATACCAACTCAGGGCTCAAATTTACCTCTGTACTGTGAAATATGTGTACAGAGTGAGGTGGTTCAGAACTACCTTGAATATTAAAAGGTTTTCAGGAATGATTTGTTAATATTTCAAATAAGATTCTGCCATTCTTATTCATATACTGTACCATTCTTTACTTTAGTAGGACTATTTTTGGAGTTAGCTAATATTTGAATATTTAATCTGACTGTTATAATTATTTAAAGAAATATTCTGTAGACTTCCTTAGATAAAATGTGCCATTAGGCATTTTTGGTAGATCTAATTAAAATTCCAAAAAATATTTTTGTCACCAATTTCCTCTGAGATGGTGATTTTTTTAAAAGGCATATCACCCCATAAATTGGAAAGAAATATTAAAAATGGGGAAAATATTTTAAAACTTTCAAAAAAAATTCTCTATACTAACCAACTAATAGGGTTAATAGAGGAATTTAATTTTTTTTTTAAAGATCATTCCTTCCTCCTACACTCAAAAAGATTATGGCTCTAGCATGTTCTAGCATGTTCTGTAATGTCATTTAAGAAATTCCCAAACAAGTCAAAGAAACATTGCTATAAGTCTGTCCTCTTCCAGGCTCTTTCCATGTATTTTAAGGAGGATGTTTAGTAAAAGCAATGAGTTCAAAAACCACAACTGCAACTACATATGAACAGTGGCTTCACATGCATAGGTGACTTTGTATGCTTTCTGGTTTCCCCTTGGCTTTGTGTATCAGAGTAGTCAGGGATAGATGGGACCTTAACAGTTACATAGTCCAACTACGTTGTGTTATTCTTAAACTATCCCAGACAGATGCTTATGCAGCCTGTCCTTGAAAACCTCTGATGAAGGGGAGTCTACAACTTTTCCAAGCTAAATGCTTTCTGACTCAAATATATTACCTGCTTTCAAGGAAACCGGAGGAAGCTTTTCCATCGACTCTAACAGGCTTAGAACTTCCAGAGCCAGATCTAGTTGGATCTCATAAATACTATATTTATCTGTCCAATTAGCAAATGGCTAAAATCTAGGATTTACACAAAAATGTACAATTTGACCAGATGAAGATACCAACATGCTCAACCAACATGCTTTCATTGTAAGGTTGATGAGAGGAAGAAGGTTTTCAGGGAAAAGGGAACCCTTCAGGATCAAGGAACAGCAAACAGGTCAGCTACAGAGGAGTTTGCTAGGGAAGTTCTGTTTGGAAAGAGAGGCAGGAAGTGAGAGGCAGCAGATTAGAAGACCCAGGGAAATGGCTGGAGGAAGTGAAAATCCCAGAGCCACTGCCACTTCTGGCTCTTCCTCTGTTTGCAGTTGTGAGGTGTCTGTCTTGGCAGAACTACACACCATTGAGGCTTCTACCCAGGTCATGATTTGGTGCTGTGCAGACTTCGGCTTGCAGGTTCCTTCCAGTGTTAAATAAGCAGAGGAGTTCCTAAGATGTGAGTGGTGCCTTCTGGTGATGTCTCCTAGGGAGAGGGCAATAGAACTACAAGAGGATATAGCAAGGCTCTGATGCATCTTCTGACCTAAGGACTTCATCAATTCCATGCTGGAGGAAACATCTAGGACTGTGGAAAAAGGACTGCCAGAGGTGGTTCTAGAAGAGAATAGGGCATGGCTTCCCAGAAAGGTGACAGCTGGAAGCTTGTGACCTCTGGCAGCTAAAAGAAGTCATCATCTCCACCAACTTACCTGAAGAACAGGTATGGAGTGCCAGCAACAGAGCAGGAGGAGCACATTCCATTGGTGGAAGAGGCCAAGTAAGAAATCCCCAAGGTGGGGAGGATCAAGACCACTGCCACAAAAAAGAAGCAAAGGGGGCGGGTGGAGTGGTGGTTAGAGTTTCCCTTCTGTAGGGGATGGATGTATCTATCTGCTGGCCTGACTTGTTTTCCTGGGAGGTCTGCTGCTTGCCTAGAGCCTGGATCCAAGATGTCACAAAAGGATTATCAAGACTCATCCAACCCTCTGACTACTACCCCAAGCTGCTCATCCATGTGGGCACCAATGATATTGCCAGGGGTGACCCTGAGCAGATCAAGAGTGACTACAGGGCTTTTGGTGCAACGATGAAGAGGACAGGAGCACAGGCTGTGTTCTCCTCTATTGTTCTGGTGAAGGGGAAGGGCCTGGGCAAGAGCAGGTGCATCCTGCAAATTAAAGCATACCATACAGGTGGTATCACTAGCAGGGGTTTGGCTTCTTCAACCATGGGATGTTGTTCCAAGAAGAAGGATGGCTAGGAAGAGATGGTATCCACCTAGTGAAGAGAGAGAAGAGCATCTTTGAAGATAGGCTTAATAACCTAGTGAGTAGAGTTTTACGCTAGGATCATCAGGAGATAGAGACCAAAGGCATGAGGTAAGCAGAGAAGTGGGAGACTTGGAGGAAGGAAAAGTAGGAGGGGACAAAAGGGGAGGTGTTCTCATTCTTCCTGAGAAAGGAGGGCAATCTGTTAGGTGTCTCAGGTGTCTGTACAAGAACTCATGGACCCTTGGAAACAAGAAGGAAGAACTGGAAGTCCTTACACAGCTAAGGAACTATGACATGATTAAATCACCAAGACCTGGAGGGATAGCTCACAAGACTGGAGTACTGTTATGGATGGGTACAAAATGTTCAGGAAGGGAGGGTAGAAGAGGAGGAGTTGCTCTGCCTGTAAAAGAGCTGTATGATTGCTCAGAGCTCCAGTATGGAACTGGAAAAAGGCCTGTTGAAAGTCTCATTTAGGGTCAGAGTTAAGAGCAACAAGGGTAATGTCATGGTAGGTGTCAGCTATAGACCACCAGACCAGGAGAATAAGGTAGATTATGCTTTCTTCAGACAACTAGTGGAAGTTTGCAGATCACAGGTCCTTGTTCTTATGTGGGTTTTCAATCACCCTGACATCTGCTGGGAAGGCAATACAGCAGTGTACAGGCAATCTAGCAAGTTTTTGGAGAGTGTTGGAAGCAACCTTCTTGTGCAAGTGTAGGATAAAAAACTAGGGGCCATGTTCTTCTTGACCTGCTGCTCAAAAACAGGACAGAATTGGTGGGTGATGTATACGTGGATGTGACCTTGGGCAGCACTGACCATGAGATGATCAAGTTCAGGATCCAACAAAAGGAAGAAAAAAAGAGCAGTAGAGTAAGGACCCTGAACTTCAGAAAAGCAGACTTTGACTATCTCAGGGAACTGATGGGCAGGATCCCTTGGCAGGCCAGTCTGAGGGGGAATGGAGTCCAGGACAGCTAGTTGTATTTTAAGAAACATTAGTGAGGGCACAGGAAAAAAAAACTTCCTGATGTGCAGGAAGAATAGCATTTATGGTAGTTTGGTTTAGCAGAGAACTCTTTGGTGAGTTCCAATATAAAAAGGAATCTTACAAGAAATGCAAGCTTGGACTGCTGCCTAGTGGGGAGTATGAGAATATTGCTTAGGCATGGTGGGATGAAATCAGGAAGGCCAAAGCTCAAATGGAGTTGCAGCTAGCAAGTGACATGAAGGGTAACAAGAAGGGTTTCTACAAGTATGTTAGCAATAAGAGGAAGGTCATTGACTGTGCGGGTCCCTTACTGAATGGTGATGGCAAACTAGTGACAGATGAGGAGAAAAAGGCTGAAGTACTCAATACCTTTTTCACCTCCATCTTGACAGGCATGGTCAGCTTCCAAACTACTGCACTAGGCAGCAGTTTTGACAGCTGAGCAGTCCTCAGGGGACAGAACAAGTTAGGGACTATTTAGAAAAGCTGGATGTGTACCAGTACATGGGCCTGGATGCAATGCATCTGAGGGTGCTAAGGGAGTTGGCTGATGTGATTGCAGAACCTCTGGCCATTATCTCTGAAAACTCATGGCAATTAAGGGAGGTGGTGGATGATTGGAAAGGGCAAATATAGTTTATGTGTTTAAGAAAGGAAAGAAGGAGGATCCAGGGATCTACAGACAAGCCAGCCTCAGCTTAGTCTCCAGAAAAATCATGGACAGGTCCCCAGGGAATCCATTTCTAAGCACTTGGATGAGAAGAAAGTGATCAGGAAGAATCAGCATGGATTCACAAAGGGCAAGTCATGCCTGACCAATGTGATTGCCTTCTATGATCAGATGACTCACTCCATGGATGCAGGGAAAGCAGTGGATATGATATACCTTGACTTTAACAAGGCTTTTGATATGGTCTCCCACAGCATTCTTGCAAGCAAGCTAAGAAAGTATGGGTTGAATGAATGGATTGTAAGTTGGATAGAAATCTGGCTGGATCATTGGGCTCAATGGGTAGTGATCGATGGCTCAAGGTCTAATTGGCAGACAGTATCAAATGGAGTGCCCAGGGGGTCAGTCTTGGTGCCAGTTTTGTTCAATATTTTCATTAATGATCTGGAAGATGGGATGGATTGCACCCTAAGCAAGTTCATGGATGACAGAAAGCTAGGAGGAGGAGTAGGTATGCTGGAGAGTAGAGACAGGATTCAGAGTTACTTAGACAAATTTGAGGATTGGGCCAGAAAAAAATTTATGAGGTTCAAAAAGGACTAGTGCAAAGTCCTGCACTTAGGACAGAAGGATCCCATGCATGGCTGCAGGCTTGGAACCAGCTGGCAAAGTAGCAGCTCTGCAAAAAAGGACCTAGGAATTACAGTGGACAATAATTTGGATCTGAGTCAAGCATTTGCCCTCATTATCAAGAATTCTAACAGCATACTGGGCTACATTAGTGGAAGCATTGCCATCAGAGTGAAGGAAGTAATTGTTCTGCTCTGTTCTTCACTGGTGAGGCCACATCTGGAGTACTGTGTCCAGTTTTGGGGCCCCCACTACAGAAAGGGTATGGAAAAGTTGGAGAATGAAAATGGTTAGGGTCTGGGGCACATGACTTGTGAGGAGAGGCTGAGGGAACTGAGCTTATTTAGTCTGGAGAACAGAAGACTGAGACGGGATTTGATCTCAGCCTTTAACTACCTGAAGCGTGGTTCCAAAGAGGATGAAACAAGACTGCTCTTAGTGGTGGCAAATAACTGAACAAGGAGCAATGGTCTCAAGTTGCAGCACGGTAGGCTTAGGTTGGATAGTAGGAAAAACTTGCTCACTAGGAGGGTGGTGAAGCACTGGAACAGGTTACCTAGAGAGGTGGTGGAATCTCCATCCTTGATGTTTTTTAAGGCCTGGTTTGACATAGCCCTCACTGGAATGATCTAGTTAGCAAGGTCCCTTCCAACCCTCATTTTCTATGATTCTCTGATTCTATACTGAAACTGGGGGCAGATAAATTCCCAGAAGTATGATTCAGAAAGCATAAAGGTATCTTGATGTAGTCAGTAGGAAATGCTGTGTTCACAGGTGTGGTAATATGTCTGAATTCCCACCTCGCTCAAGATCTTATGTGCCTTGAAAACTTCTACTCACTTGTGATTCACTATGTATACTGTTGCTTCTGAAGATAAATACTCCCCATATTTTGTTAAATAGCTTCAGAATTCGAACATTCATCCAGGAAAGTAGGAGATGTATCCTAGATATCCCTTGTCATGAAAGCATTTAAATTACATCATCCATTTCCCAGGAGAATGGCCTATTCACCATCCTAGAGAATAGGCTAGGTAAGAAAACTTTTCAGCCCTCTTCTTGAAGCTGGGCCACTGGTCGGTTATACATGCCAGCGTCATAGAATTACAAGGTAATGGTCTGCCTCTCAAGCTTAGTGTTTGTGGCCCTCAGAAAAGAGGATGCATTCTGGGCTTTGGCCCCTGATACAAGGGTTCCCCACTCCCCATGTTTTTTAAAGCAAGGGTTATGTACTACAAATATATACTACATATATATATATGCAGAAGGAAGCCTGCCTCAATAGCTTACTGCTTATAACTCTGTCTTGGAATTGGGGGAAGTAGGTTCTGGTTCCTATTCATAATTTTTTGAATGAAATTTATACTACATACCTGTAGTTAAAACATAGAAATAACTTTAAGCCCAGTGTTTTGGGGCCTCTGAAGATTTTGTCCTCTTCCCAGCACCAAACTGTATTTCAAGTGAGCCCAAGCAGATGTTAGGCACTGAACTGAACAAATGGAGTCACTTCTGAAAGCCACCAAATAGCTTCTGGGCATATGGCAAAGCCCAAGTGTATCTGCAAGAGGTACTTTGCAGTTCAAATGGAGTGTTACCTGAATTAATCTTTTACTGAATTTTATGGCTTATGGGGCACAGCCCAACTTGATCTGTCTTTGGAACTTAAGTTCATAAATTCCACCTAAATCCCAGGCAAGAACATCTGAGACCAAGGAGGGTCTGGCCTTTAATCATTATGTCATTTCATATTGAGTAGTTTTACTGTGGCTGCATTATGCAAAAGGTCTGGCTGTTGCTTCATTCTACATTTTAATTCCAAGCATGTCTTTAGACATTTTCTATTTGAACTGTAGCCAACATACACTGACACATCACTAATATGTTTCTACGTTTTTATTATTGTTCACTATTTTAGTTAAAAGAGATTTGGTTTGTATCATCCTATGAGGAGGGTTGCTGGTATTATGAAATATTATCAATCAGCTTAGATACATTTTTTCATTTTGCAAAGTTCTTTTTTCAGGAGAGTTAAAACAGAGGCAGTTATGGCCTATCCTAAATCATTTATCAGCAAGTTAATGTATGGCTGACTATTTCTGAGTAGTCTTATGGAAACTATTATTGACTGTGTTTTTGTGTGTTGGTATATAAATGCAAACGTGAAATTCACAGGAAGCCATTCATTCATTATAGTAAACATATATGTATGAATTATAATTTCACTCTAACTCATAAAGCTTGGAAGTACCAATGATATATATTTCATGCTTAAAACAAAAGGAAAAAAATGAGTTACTCTAAAGGAAAAATCTTCTGCTGTTATACCCTGCCTCTTCCCTACCCCGTGATACCCTCCTCCCCAAGCTTCCGTATGGGTAGTGTTCAATTTGAAATTATCTAACTAGCTAGGATTTAACTAGCTAGCAGCCTCCACAGAGAACCCTTGGCACTCTCTAATAAATTTCTTTTGAGATGTTGGAGCTGGATGGAACTTTAAACTGCCTTAAATAGGCACTGAAGAGCCTGCAACTCCTCAGATGTGCAACTGGGGAGTCCTAAACCAGCTTAGGAACTAACCTCTCTCCCAGTGAATCCAACATTACTACCTTATCAGTTTCCATTAGGAAGAAAGGATTTTTGTCATTAATTTCCATGAGGCATAATTGGGCCTAGTTTAACACCTTGCTGGGGTCGTTAGACCCCAGTACTCTTTCCTGCCATGGCAGGGGGTCAGGCTTCATGATCTGCTTGGGTCCCTTCCAACTCTACCAACTATGAAACAGCTGACTACTTACTCACACAACATAATCAATTTACTTAGTTAAGTACACCTGAAATTTGGGAATCCTTAACCTAAAAATATTAACAATAACATATCTTATATAAAATGAACTCATACCAAACCCTGAAAAGTAATTAATGTGGCTTAAAGTTAAAGGCCTTAACCTATATATTTTAACTTAACAATTAATAAATATATTAATACAAATATTAGATTAACTTTTCTGTGTAATAATGACCAAAGACTGCTGCTTTAGGTGCAGTCCACGTTATATCTAGACTACTCCTGACTAATCAATTTTGGTCTGATAGGCACTTACTGTTATCCTTCAAACGCAACATTAAGGTTAAGAGGGCTAGCAATATTGAGAAATGACTGCTGTCATATGGCTGGGGTGATGAATCAATTTTAAAATGAAAAAGAATTACTATGTGAATTACCACTTGAGAATTACCACACTTTTCTTTCAAGTTTTTTTTCACTGGTCTTCAAATATAGTCATCAATGTCCCTATGAACAGTATCTTTCTCACTTGCAAATGAAACTTAAGACAGAACTCAACATGCTTTGCCAAGGTATCTCCCCTACAGTTGAGATCATTAAGTTTAGCAATGTTCCAGTTATTTTGAAAGAGTTAAGGGGGAAGAAATACAAAGGGTATTGCCTACTTTTTCCTTCTAACATTTTAAAATACAGCTTTAGGCACCACAAGATCCATTCAAAACTACCAAGTACTTAGTAGATATTTCATACACAATATTGATTTAAAATGTTATTTAAAATTTAATTAATTATTTAAAAAATTAAATAGCAAAGAAGTTTTCAAAATACTCTTTAGGTAGTCCAAATTATTTCTAATAATAAAAATAATGAAAGTAAAAATAACAGTAACAGTAATAATGATGATTGTCTTGGGGAGACGGGGCGGAGCTTGCCCGCAGCGGCGGCGCCCGAGCGGGACATCCGCCGCTTGTTTGCACCGGAAGCTGGTGCCCGTGCCGGCGGCCGGGAGCCGGCAATAAAAATGGCTGGCCGGAAAGAACGGGGCAGAAGTCCGGAGAGGGAACTCGCTGCCGCGGAGGCGAAGGCTCCAGGAGGGGAGCCGGCAGACGACTCCGCACCGGGCGGGAGTGTGGACCCCGACGAGGAGTGGCCACCCGCCCAGGCGGAGGGAAGGACAGCGGTGGCAGCCGGACCCCAGACCCCGAGCGGGGAGTGGTGGATCGGCCCGGAGGACGAAGATTCCAGCGATCGGGAGTTCTGGGACTGTGCACCTCCAGCTCACGGGACTTACAGGTCTGGGGTCAGGGCGGGGGCCCAGGAGGGCACCGACGAGGCACAGTAAGCACCTAGACTGGTGCCGGACACTAGCGGCCAGGAACCCGGTGAGGAGTATCCCCGGGAAGGCCCAGGTCGAAGGCTTGGTGCTAGCTGGCTAGGTTTCTCACCTTGGACGAGGAATCCGGTGAGGAGCATCACCGGGAAGGTCCGGGCGGGAGCTGGGGCCTCGACTACAAGGAGACCCAAGGGGGCGTGAGACCGGGGTGAAAGGGGGTGGCGGAGCCCCGCAACGTGACCGCCGGGGACCCCGGGCTACGGAGAACCAGGAGCCGTCCTACTGAACCTAACAGCAAGTCGTGGCGGGCGAGAACCAGGGTGGGAACCTGATGACCCATCATCTGCTCCGGACCTACGGCGTCCCAGGGTGAATAGCGGCACCCTTCCACCATGAGCCGCTATTCCGAAGGGGATTCACCCTCCCCCCCTTCTCCAGCCCGATGGTCACAATGATGATGTTGTGGAACAGTCAAGCTTGACATATATATCTGAGAAAATGTCACAAAAATGAGGAAATGAAAAGTTAAATTTCAGTACCCATCATACAGCGAATATCCTCCGGTTTTCCAAGCACAGGATTACATCTAAACACTTCCAAAACTATTGTACTCGGCTAGTATTAATTCTGTCCACAGAGGCACAAAGCTTTGAGCATTATCTTTAGCAAATAATCCTCTCTCTTAATATATTGGACTGCCTCACAACTTCTAGAAGAATGCCTAATTTCATTGCTATTAGTTGTGGATGTTTTATGTACTAATATAAAGTATAACCATAAAAGTGGATGAAGTTGTTCAGTAACATCTACACAAAGATAGTTGAGACAGATAGCGAAGCTATCTCATATTTTCATTTCATATGCATAGAAATAAACAAGATTAGGTAATAATACATCTATGTTCAGTCTCATATGGGTAAATGTGACAAAAATGAAATGAAGGGAAAGCTGATTTATTTTTTGTGATGTCTTACTACATTATTTATTAGGCTGATGCTGCTCATTATATTTTATACGCCATCATTTCCCACTGTGAAACCTCTTACAATATCAAATGAAGAAAATTTATATTTAAATTAAAATTTTTAGATTGCAGCATATTAATATTCAAATAAAATAAGGTGCTATTGTGGGATTTTGGTAGGGGAAAAGCTTTTATGCTGAACACAATGCCAAAATGATAGACAGCTCTGTTATCACATTCATTAGTCATTCTAGACAGTTCAATACAAGCTATACTACATATAATAATATACAGTATTTAACTTCTTAAATATTAAAAAAATGTTTTAAATGGAGCCGCTGCTCCACAAGCTTTTAAATTGTTTTTAGTGCCTCAAACTTTACATTACAGAAACACTGTTATGGATCTGTTCAGAAATAAATACCCATAGGTTTCTAGCTCCCAAAAGGTCTAAAAAGTACCTTATTCTGGTTCTATATCAGGATGACCTGCACAATGAAAATATGGGCTTGACTCATAAATCTGCAGCAAATTTCAGAAAACAGAAAAGCTGACAGGAAGGTAGAGATCTATTATGAATGAGCGTTCCACATCTCAGCTTTCACACTTCCTATTTGTCAATTTCCAGATCTTACTTCTCTCTGTATTTCATAAGCCCATTTCCTATTTTATTTGAAAATTAACAGAGAAGGCTAATTAACTCCGCGGTAAAGTGCCATCATCTACATATGCGCTGTTGTTAGGGTGCAGTATACTAGTTAACTTTTGGAGACAGTACTATCTTACAGCAGACTAATAACTACACTGAAACTCATGTGTAGACACTGACCAGGGGTATAAATTATGCCTGGTTAGCCAAGCTAGCCTTCTCCACCCCAGTTCAAACTGCTGTCCCAGGCGCATTTGTAGATGCTGTGCCCAGGAGCAGCTTACTTTAACTCAAACTGCTCCAGAGTTCATCACTTTGCATTAATAGCACATGTAGATAACTCACTGTGGACCAAGAGGCCTCTCTCAAGTTTTTTTTTGTGTGTGTTATAGCATCAGTCAATACCCTTGCACATCTTAATCTACAATCTCTCATGTACTTTACCCTACCAACCCTAACAAGGGCTCCAGACCAAAAGAAGGTATAGTGGGATAGAGGCTTCAAAAAACCTTTTTGGAAACAAATTTAGTATATGTACAGATTTTTTTCCCAATTAATTATAATGCTTTATGCTTACTTTCTTCCCCATAAATCATGAAAAGTCCTCAATAGATCTTGTGCCCATCTGACTCATCAAGAAATGGTGAGCTTCTAGATTTTCATTTTCACAAAGCTTTTGCATTATATTTATAGAGTCATGAGCACTCACATGCATCATAGAAGCCAACAGTGCTGAGCAATCAGATGAAGACAGATGCCACCTTCTGTTGCCTTTGTGGCCCCATAACATTTTTTTATGGCAGCACAAAGTGAAACCAAATAGACATACATACCTTTTGTCAGGACACAAATGCCTGTTTATTATATTATAACTGTATAATAATTTGTGCTGCTTCACTGAAGCAGACATCCATTTGCTTTATGGCAGAAGAGGATAAACAGCCCAAAGCTGCCCACAATCTCCAGCCACCCAGACAGAAGCTCCCAGGAATGGAGGGACTCAGGAATTCCCACACAGAATTGGACCTGTCAAGCCCTAAGAGCACCTACCACTTCTTGGCTTCCACTGCTTCCAATAATATCTCCCCATAATTTGGGGGGCATGTCCCTAGAAATGGGGAAAACTGGAGTTCCCTGCTTCCAAAGGTATGTCTCAGAGATTGCCAGGTGCATCTTTGGAAGTGGGGAATGCCAGCTTTCTTGCTTTCAAAGATTTGACACAGAGATTGCTAGGGGTGTGTCTCTCAAAATAGGCAATACATAGCTTTTTATCCTGCAAATCAATGGGCATACTCAAGTACTAAATCACTATGCAGTAACCAGCATTACTGAGCAGTAGCATCCCCTCATAGCTTCCTGATGCTGGCTGTGCAGTAGCTCATTACCACTGTGCAGTAGTGTCACATAATGGTTCATGCTATGCAACTGTACTTCACAGTTGTAAGGAGCTACTCCTCAGTAGTAAGAAACTACTGTGCAGTCAGCATCTTGTGCAGATACAGCCATTAAACAGCTTAAAATTGCAGTACTCCAGGACAGGATTATGTCTGATCTGTGCTATTCAGCTCATGTTACACTACCATGTAACCATTCTAGGTTACACCTTAGTATAAACACCCAATCCAACCTGCCTCCCCTGCTGGTCTGGATTGGACCCACTGTCCCCTCTCCCTCCCAGCCTCCCCAGCCCTCCAGATTACTACTCACTGCCTCTCTGTCTCACCTGGTTCCTTGTGACTGCCTGCTCTGTCTGTCTCAGAGGGGATGACAGGAAAGGGCTAACCTTCCTCCCAGATCACTGCTATTGTCACTGCTACCTCCTCTGTTCTCTGGGTCTGCTAAGCCCAGAGAAGAGCAGCAGGTTGGCAATAGTGGCTGGCAGTCAGGTTAACTGTTCCCTGCCTGCTACCCTGGGGCAGAAAGTGGTGTACCTACTAGTAAGGGAGCCCCAGGGGTGGTGGGAGCAGAGGGAAGCCCTGGTGACTGGAGTGGGGAACTGGTGGAGCCACAGGGGGCAGAGAGGAAGCCTGAAGGGGAGCGTGGATTCTTACTTTTCAGATCTCTAGCCCCTGCTGGCCTGAACATGTGACTGTTCCAAACTTGAGCTAGTAGTAACACTGGTCAATATTTGTGTGCAACAAGGCCCTTGGGTTCCAGAGGGACAGATTGCTTAGAAAGGATCCCATTCAAGTTCCTAAAACCTAGTGACCATCTTGAACGGTAGTCTTATTTAACTTGGGCATGGAAAAGAGAACTAGCTAGGGACTCACAAGGGGCCTTTGAGTCGTGTATAAGAGTGCATGCAGGGCATAGCCTTTGTACTGTCAGACTTTAGATAGATATAGCAATTGTATCCATATCAAAAGGATACCAATACAAACTTTTACCAGTACAGGCATACTTCGTTTTATTGTGCTTCGCTTTATTGCGCTTCGCAGATATTGCGTTTTTTACAAATTGAAGGTTTGTGGCAACCCTGCGTCGAGCAAGTCTATCAGCACCATTTTTCCAACAGCATTTGCTCACTTCGCATTTTTTAGCAATGAAGTATTTTTTAATTAAGGTATGTACATTGTTTTTTTAGACATAATGCTATTGCACACTTAATAGACTACAGTATAGTGTAAACGTAACTTTTATATGCATTGGGAAACCAAAAAATTCGTGTGACTCGCTTTATTGCGATATTCGCTTTATTGCAGTGGTCTGGAACCGAACCCGCAATATCTCCGAGGTATGCCTGTAATTATAGCATCTGCTTAGTTCTGTAGTTCTATAGTGATGTGATTGTAGCAAAACCACTTCAACTCTGGCCATGGATCCATTGGAGCAGGTTTTGATCTGCATTAGACCAGCCCTTCTTGGTTTAGGATGATTTGTCCTAGTGTAGTATCAGCTTTCATATGGCCCCCTCATATAACCATATTATGTAGCCTGGGTCTCATTTCTTTCTGGTCCATTAATCAAAGCACAAGTAGTTTCTAGTTTAGTTTGGGGTTTGCAACTTTCCTCTTTCAAGCATTTCTTTCAAAATCCAGTGTGGTTGTGACACTATAAACAATACTATTAATATTTTTCTAGCATTTGTTGTGTGAGTAGCATCTGTAATTATATTTCTTTCACTGTAAATACCATAAGCACTGATGCTTTTATGATGGAAATGAATTCAGAAGTCTGAATATTTATGAATTAGTATCTATCCTCTAAGAGAATATGACAGGATTGAAAACATGCAATTATGAGAAATACCTATAGTGATTAAAATGATAATTAATGACAGCCACCCATATTAACATAAAATAGAGCAAACAGATTTTTTTAAAGGATTTTAGACAATATTATGCATTTTGCGGCTAAACAGTAAAAATGCTTACAGATTGTTAGCCTTTGTGTAAATGACAAGTGGTACACAATATCAAAAATATTAGCAATGTATTCGATGACAGGTTTTAGATTATATAAAGTCAGATTAATACAACCACATTTCTAAAGAGGAAGAAATTATCAAGATAAAATTAAAGCTATAAATATAAATGCCTTTAAAGCATGACACAAATAACTTTTCCTCCGCTCAAAGGATTGCTGTGAGGTTTAGAGTCCATCCTATTCCCACTGCTGTCAGTGACCTCATTTTCATTGAGAGCATCAGTCCTTTGTTGTTCAGTAAACCAGGAAGATCTTTTGACATCTACATTTACATTAATATTTGTATATTAATCCATTATTTACAATCCCATGCATCAATCTGAAAAAATATATTAAGAGACATACATGTTCACATTTCCAGATGTTCCTGGCACAGCTTTCCTTAAAATATAGGCTAATATGACTAAAAAGTCAGTCCTAAAAAAGAATTCTGAGTATGCAAACTGAGTTTTAAAACCCAATCACTTAGCAAAGCCAAAAATCAATTGTCACCAGAACATTGAGAGTGCTTTTTATCAGTGAACCATGCCAAGTACTAACCTTGGATAGTGAAAGTCTCTATGTCTGTGTGTGGGCATGTGTATTCATGTAGGAATATAAACACTTCTGTAATTAAACTCCAATGATAATCAATGTTTCAGAAAGTTATGAATCACTGAAAACAGTTATATGAAAATTCTCCTGATGCCATTATTATAGTTTTTTTAATATAATAAGAACATTTTATCATAATAATGGTATTAATTAGACTTTTCATCACTTAGCGAAGGGCTTTTGTATTATTGCCTGGGATCTTATGCTTCCAACCTGTAGTTCATTTTATACATAAGAATTTTAAAATACCTTCTGAATTACTTAGTTCTTCCCCACTGATGTACAGTGCTATGAATAAAGCTCGGAATGGCATCAAAGGACTGACACAGCCAATTAAAAAATTTAGCTGATGGTAGCATGATTGAAGTTACATTCTGATACAAAACAATCCACTGTATTTTCTGTAAGATTACCAAAGACTGCCTCTATCATTCAGTTAGGTGAGGTGCCTTGTGTAATAATTTTGCTTAAAGAAGGTTTTAGTTAAAGAAAACTATTATGAGCTTCAGTATTCATGTAAAAGATTGTGTGGCTATCTGAAATACATGCAGACCAAGATCACAGGTTTCCCTCCACACCCATATAATATGACATTATAGGCTGATAGCCAATTGACTTCTTATAGACTGTTCTACATCTGTTTTCAAAGTTGTATGTCTTGCAGGATATCACAAAACAGCAGGGTCCCATCATGATCCTTTGTTTCTCCTGTGTCTGGCTCACTTGTATCACATTTAGAAGTGGTTAGAAAAGTGTAGGAAAAAATTAAGGAAACCCTCAACCCATGCACAGAGTTCAAACTGAGCTCAAATGGAATATTTTCTTGGGGTCTGAAGTAAGACTGTCAAGTTTGTTTATCTCAGCCTTTAAGGTGTCTCTTGGTCCTTATGATGCTTAGTATTCAAGTGCTTTATAACTGAAAATGGATTTTTCCATCTAAATCCCCACTTGGAGTGGTATCTGTCCTCCACTTGGTGGAACAAAGACAGATTATAAACTAGATCAGCAAGAGAAGTTAGGCACTGTGACAGTGATTGCAGTGATATATAACTGCAACAGAAAATTAAACTGCGCCCCCACACACATCTGAATCTGTACCCATCAGGAGCAAATTTACTCCCAACAGGAGCAGTTAAGTCTAGGGCTTCTCCTGCCCTGCCTTGCCCTACTGCATCAGCCATGGGGAGCTCCAGGCTCCCCAGGGTGCCATCTCAGGGCTGGCAGAGAGCACAGGAGCTGATCCCAATATCTGTGAGGTAGGGTGAGGGAGAGCTGTCCTGGCTACTGGGCAGCTGCCTCCCAGCCATGTGGAGACCAAAGACTCCTCCCAATCTCTGCAGAGTGAGGAGAAATGTCCCAGCTGCCAGGCAGCTGCCTCTCTACCCCATGGAGATTGGGATCCTTCCTGATCTCCATGTGGCTGGGAGGCAGCTTTCCAGCAGCTGGGACAGCTGTCTCTGCCATGTGGAGATTAGGACATGTCCCAATCTCAACATGTAGCAAAACCCACAGTTTTTCTTTTTATCATAAAATGCATTCCCTCCCCTTCCC
The DNA here is from genome assembly GCF_001723895.1 of Crocodylus porosus. Classification (NCBI taxonomy): domain Eukaryota; kingdom Metazoa; phylum Chordata; order Crocodylia; family Crocodylidae; genus Crocodylus; species Crocodylus porosus. The sequence continues at coordinate 2,860,476 of NW_017728912.1, read as the reverse complement.
CACCCATTTCTGACTTTTCTCTCCCTCTTTATTCCCTATAGATAAGTATAAGTGAGCTCAAACTTAGCATAAGCTCTAAACATTTTTATTATGGTAGCAAATTTCTTGTTTTGTATATCCACTGTTTTATATTGTATAATTATTAGGTTTGTATTAATTTTTACTATTGTATTATTATAATTTTTATACTGTTTTTTTTAATTGTTTCATATGGATATTGTACGGTTTAGGCCTGTATTTGTAAGTGAACCAAAGTCATGCCAAGTTTCCATTTTATACATCAAGCCTCCATATTCTGTCCTCCGCCTGGGCATCCCATGTTGCAACAATATGATTCATTGTACCCCTCCCATGTAAATTGGTTCCCTGATGAATAAGAATGATTGGGCATGGTTGAAATACAATGGTAGCAGGCCTCTACTGAATGGCCTGTAACGACTGGGCCATCACCTCACATTGATTCATCCAGGAACCACGGACCTCCCCAGGAACAGAGACAAGACCAACATTTGAAAAACAAAAGACCCTGCAGAACCAGCAATTCTCACCATTACAGACACCCAAAACTGCACACCCCACACATGCTCAGTATGCCAGGGGCTGACCCTTGCCTAGGCATGCCTCCTGTCACTGGGGTCACACAAAGTCTGCCCCTATAAAAAGGGGCAGTGAAGACAGATCCAGTGGGACACCGTCTCCATCTGCACCAGCACCATGCCACACCACCTATCCACCCAGAGGCCCTGCCGGTGACCTCTCATCTGGACAACATCTTCTGGACAAGGACCCCTTTCCAGCCTAGATAGGTAGATATTAGCTGCATACCTTCCCCTACAATTTGGACTTTCTCTCTCTCTGTCTCTCTGTCTCCTGCTGGACTTCAGCCCCTGCACCAAGCCTCTCTAACCCCTGCGGCCATGGTGTGTGCATGCATGTGTGTATGCATGTGTGTGTGGGAGGGGGGAGTGAAAGGGAACCAATTTGGCATTGTGTCAGCATCTTCCCTTTTCAATAAAACCACTGTCATTTGCAACCCTGAGTTGGGTCATGTTTTACTGAATCCCAGTCCCTTCCCTATCTTAAATTCCAGCCTTATTCTCTCTCTCTCTCTCTCAGCTCCAGATCCCACCCTCTCTGCTAGTTTCCCTATCTCCTCCCAATTCCATCTCCCCTTTTGTGCCACTCTCAGCCTCTACTTGCTTTCCTACTGTCCCTGCTGCTTTTCCTGTGATTTTCTGCTGCCCTGTCTCTCTGTTTTCAGGCTCCCCCCCCCACACCTTCTGTAATCTCCCCCCCTGCAGCTTCCCAGCTCCTGTTAGCTGTCCTGCAGTTCTTTCCAGCTTCCAGCACCTACTGTGCTTTCTGCAACTTCTCTAGCTGTCCTGGAGTCATCCTCTGGCTCCCCACACCCAGAACCCCTCTTTAACACCCACACTTTCCCTTAGTCCCATTTTTTCCTCTCCCTACCTACCTTTTCAGCTCCCCCGTAGCTGTGCTGGCATTGCTTCCCTGTTCTGAAGGCTTTGGGCATTGTCTTTTAATCAATTAAGATCAATTAACGTGAAGTTACCCCTGAGCCTCAGTTCTTCAGCCCAGGCCCCTGTAGTCTACTGGTTCTAATCCTGGTCTTAGTAACTTTAACTTCCTACACTTCTACTTTCTTACCTTAACATTTCCCCAGGTATCCCAAGTACACCAGGCACATACATACATACTTATCACAATACCCAACTTAAGAACTCACCTATGTGTATGTGTAGGTCGGTGGTACATGTGTGAATTAGTGAATATACACACATATATATACACACATACATATATAGATTTCATCGTATTTGTGTGTGGTATATGAATTAGTAATCCACATACGTGTATTGAATATGCAGGTATTGGTAACTGATTCTGTCTAAATTTGGTGTGTGTAGTGTGTGTGAATCTAGAGTAATTATTTTGAACATGCATATGTCTGAGTTGCTAGTGTGAGACAGTGTGTGTGTGTGTGTGTGTGCGTGTGTGTGTGTGTGTGTGTGTGTATGGCATTGTGTGCCCGATACATAAATTAGTAATCTGTATCTAACTTTTGAAGTGTATAGTGTATGCGCCTGAGCTGGTAGTGTGAATGTGTATGCCTAATAGGGGTGTATGCACCTAGTGAGTGTGTGCTTAATTGATTTTTGTGTGTGCATGTGCAGTTGTACACCACACCTTCCTGTCTAACAGTGCAATATTGAGATCCTGAGCATTGGCCTGACCCCTCAGGGCAACAAACGTTGCTAGCAGGCAGTGTCCCACCAATCCAGAAAAGCTCTCCCCACCTTTTCTGGCCCTTTGCTATTTGCTCCATCGGGGTCTACAAACACTCTTTGGCACAGTAGTTTAATGCACTGATTTCTACTACCTGTATTTACTGCACAGTAAGTGCTGTACATGTGTAGATGGTGATACTTTACTGTGCATTAGATTAGTCTAAGGTGCAGTAAAGCATCTCATGTAGATGCACCCTCTGATACTCCAGGTCTTCCCCTTCTAGATGACTGACCTACCAAGTCAGCTACTTGAACCTCAATATAGGTAAAAAGAACAGTCACTAGGTACTTTAGTTTTATATTGGAGACTAAGTTGTAAAAACGGGGGAAACTAAATTGGAAATATTACTAGCTTTGTTTCTTTCTTACAAATAATGAACTCCAAAATACAAAACTAAAACTAAAACAATACTTCTTTACTTCAAGCTCCCTAGCATGTCTTCTTCTACACTTCTCCTCATTAAGTAACTCAGCTTCACATTAAAGTTCTGTGACCAATGGTTGAGAATTCACACCTAAAATGTATGGCTGCTTTCTATCCAAATTATATCCTCATGTAAAGAAGTTAAAGATTATCTTCTGGAGAAAGCAACCACAAAAACAAATTTTACCTTCATCATTGTTCTCAATCCTTGCATAAATATTTCAAACTAAACACTAATTCAAACTCACTCTCCTATGCAGTCTTCTTATTTCCTTCCAGATGCTCACCTTTTCCCAGAAGAAACCAAAAAAACATAGATGACCCCTGCAACATGATGTGAAGGTCAATAGATGAACCAAGAAAGCAAACTGACCTGAATTATGTTTTAGCAGTTTCTGACTACTCCCTTTGTGGATTGATTAATATAGTACTTGATAGAAATACTGAAACGTTTAGGCAGAAGAAAAATACTATTTCAGACATATTTTTAACCACCATCTTCAACAGAATAAAAGTAAATTACTTTGGCATACTTTCACTCCATAAAGAAGATAAACTATGCTCTAGAATAATTTTGGACTATGAAAGAGGAGGCATTTTTAATTTATCTTAGTAATAATTCATTACTACTTGAATTTTTTTGATGATGACTATTACAAACACTCTGGTAATCAACTTAGTTCAGACTTTTGTTTACTTAAACATTTAATTCTCTTCTTACTGGAAGACATTTTTCTTTATAAACTGGGGCAAAATTAATATTATATTTCATTTTTGGTAGCTTTTCATTATGATTGATGTAGACTTTTAATGTGTTAATTTTACACCAGGAATTCATATTCAAATAGATAGCCTAGTTAGGAAAGTGAGACCATACCAAAGCTGTTAAAAGTGAAGACCCAAAACAAAAATATATTTTCCTGCTTTTTGCATTAAATGATAAAAATACACTTTTTCTTCTTTAATGAACAGGCTCCACAATATATCATTGTTCTCATGTTGTTTGCTTTGTTGTAGGAGTAAGGCAGACACTCCTCACTGCAAGATCCTAGTTAGGCAGCACTTAGACACATACTCTTTGAAATGGGAGAATTTAATCATGTATACCAACTTAAAATATGTAACTATAACCCAAACTAAGAATGGGCAGAAATCCCCACCAAATCTTATAATCACACCACTAACCTCCATTAGGGCATGTATAGATGAAATGGGGGCCCTAAATTGAAGTTTAAAAACCCACCGCTTCAATTTAGGGCCCTTTAAACCCCCATGTTGTGCACACGCCCTGCACCTACCTGCCACTCTAGCAGCAGGGAGGGGAGGGTGAGCTGCCAGCAGGCAGAGTGGTCCCTGGGTTGTGGGGAGGGCTGGTACTTCCCCCTGTGGTGGCGGAGCCCTCCCCTCCAGGTGGCACCTACCCACAGGCACCCAGCTTGGGCTGTCCTGGAGGGACATGGCAGCCGTGAAGGCCCCCACACAGCTCAGGCAGGCAGGCAGGCAGCTCCAGGAGGGGAGAAAAAATAAAGCAGGGTCGCTGCTTTTCTTGGGTGGAGCCTGCCTTCCTGGACTGCTGCCTGGTGCAGTAGGGGCAGCAAACTAAAATTCCTCAGAGGAGTTTTAGTTTGCTGTGCTCCAAATCATTTAAGGTGCATTATACCACCAAGTTTCCTACAGTAGCTGGAATTAATGCACAATCCATCACAAAGGTGTGCAAACAATGACACTATTAAAGTGATGCAAAAGCATTTAGCCCACTTAGAAGTGTCATGCACACACACCCCTCATTTCACCTACACACGGCCTTAGTTGCCAGATGAACATGGACATGCCTCCACTTGGGGAGTAAAATCTCATCAATCCAAAACACAGGGAACCAAAAAATACCAGCTCAGAAAGAAACAGGTTTAAAATAAATGTACTAATAGTAATTTGCAAATACATCTACTTTGAAATGTGAAGCAGTTTTCTGCTCCCTTGGAAAACTCCATTAATTTGAAACATGAGGAAACAAAAACTACTGGTTGAAATACTGGAAATGGGTTTGAAATAAAAGTATTCATCACAATTTGCATCCAAATTATTATAGGTACATATAGATTTAATTCACACAAGTACAGACCTTACTACCTGATAGAACAACATGAGGAGTCATCCTAGTGATTAATTAAGCCAATTTCATGGCATATAGTACAAGGAGTTACTAATGCAGCCTAAGAACAATGATCTAGAGCCCCCTTTTCTTCTGCTTAGATCAATCTAACTGCAGAACTGTCCCCCTCACCCATTTCCCTGATACCCCCACACAAACTTAGCTTTTGTGAGCCCATGAAACCACTCCCAATTCCACCAAATGCTGATCCTGACTCACAATTATGGATGTAGCTGGGGGTGTTACCCCAACCTCCCACCCCTGCAGACTCCCCTGTGCCTGGCACCTACTGTCCTGAACTCTGACCACTCCATGCTTTCCTACTCACTCGGGATTGGGGACAGGATCAGGGTTTGGTGGGATCATGAGGAGTTTCATGGGATCAGGGATGGTGGATCCATGGGGGTTTTGTGGGTTCAGGAAAGGGGTGGTAGAACAGTTCCACATTTATACTGATCTAAATGGAAGAAAAAGGGTCCCTAGATTATTGCTGCTGGTCTACATTAGGAACTCCTTGGGCTATATCCCATGAAATTGACTTAATTAGTCACTGGGATAATGCCTCACTTTATTCTATCAGTTAGTAAGCTCCACACATGGGTGAATTAATTCTATATGTACCCATAGTAACTTGGTTACATTCAAATTACTCTTGATACATTTATGTCCAACCCATTTCCAGTATTTCAGATCAGTATTTTTGGTTTCCCATGTTTCAAATTAATGGGGTTTTCCAAGGGACCAGAAAACAGCTTTGAATTTCAAAATAGATGTATTTTGAATTATCTATATCATTATGCATGCAAAACCTATCATTTTAGTGGGGAGTGACAACAGCTTCAAGGTATCAAACACTTTGAACTATCCAATATCAAACTAATGAAGTTTTACTGTAGCTTTGTGAAACCAAAAGAACTGTTTGTACAAATCTGCTAACAAATGCCAACTTACAGCAGTGGTGCTATCAGCAGATCTTCACTGTCATCAGCCTTCTGCCTTTTAGTCCTATCAGCAGATGTTAAGTATCTGCAGCTGCTAGAAAGAATCCCAGAAGTAAAAAGCACTATCAGTGTAGTAGAGCATTAGAGTCATCGACATGGCAAAATACATATACTCAGAGACTTGAGATGGATTCTATAAAGGCTTATGCTATACAATTCAAGGGTTGTCTTCAGCTGGTATAAATGGGCATATCTTCACTGAGGTCAGCAGAGTGATGCTTATGTACATCACCTGGGGCACAGTAATGCACTAAGCCAATTCATTTTGATGAGCATATCTAAAACATCTCTCTCTCTTATGGGCACTGTGAAAGAATAACTCACCCTTCCATGATAGCAACCTCAGTGTATCCAGAACATCCTGCTGCTTGTAGAGAGTCCCTTTAGGCTACAGTGTATTGAATTTGGGTTTTTAGAGGTGGACATTTATGAACTTGCAATGTAGCTATACTGTATAGCTGTATTTACATTCCAAAGGTTTAGTCATAGAAATGGTTCCAACTGCATTATCAAGCATCACCTTCAGTTTATAGTAAAGCTTTGAATTAGAATCTGGCATCTGGTAACTTTGGAGGCCATATCCAACAGCTGTCATAAACTTTTGTACTGTGTGCTATATGACTTCAGGAATGTGGAGTAGTGATGGTACTTAGCTATTTGAACAACATCCATTAATATATATATGAGCAAGTCAATTAGTTTCCATACAGTATGGGACTTGGGCTAGCGTCTTCAGACTAAATTTCATTTTGCATTTACCTTATGGAACATGTTTTCTAGAATAAAATGCTTGTTTTAGAGTGCAAGAATATTTATATGGGATGTTATAATTGGAACTGAAACAGAATCCTTGTTTTAGAATGCAATAATAACTATGGTATTAAATTCTATTCCATTTTTTCTAACATGGGTGTTGTTGCATTATAAAACAAATATTCTATTCCAGTACCAATTGTACCTTTCCATCAACAGTCACAGATATGAGGGCCTTTCAGATGGGCTTGTCAATAGTGGAGAAAATCAGGACACAGACTATTTTATTTATTTACAAACCTGTCCCAAAATGAGATAGTTAAGCAGCATAGAGGGAAACTTCTTTCTCTAGGAATTTCTGACCAGTACTCATAAAGCAACTCTGCCACCAGGAGATACTTGAATCATAGTCTAAAGTAGATAACAAGCCCTCTATTGTTCACAGAGCTTCCTCTTTTCCATTGCTGACTTCACATCATGTTTCCATAACCCAAATCTAACTTCATCACTAAACATCTTGCCAAATGCAAACATTTGCTCACCTCTTGGGGGTCTGTGGGCTCATTTACACAAAATGCTATGTCACTGTAGTGATGAGCTCTGGCAACACAGCTCATCACTACAGTGACATAGCATTGGTGGGGATGAACCATGTTGCTGGGACTGCACAGTAGGGTCAGAAATGACCCAGATGGCACCAGGACTGCATGTACTAAAGCAAGTACTAAATGACTGCACAGTGCCAACTGTGTAGTAGGGCACACATGTAGATTTGCTCTGTATATAACAGTGCCACCTGGTGATACCTGCCATAATAGATTAATAGATTCATAGATTGTAAGGGGCTGGAAGGGACCTCACAAGATCATCAAGTGCAGCACCTCTGAACTAGTCAAGAAAGACAACTGGGGTCAGGTGACCCCAGCGAGGTGACTGTCCAGTCTCCTTTTGAAGATTTCCAGGGTAGGTGATTGCACCACCTCTGGAGGTAGTTTATTCCACAGTCTTTGAAGAAGTTTTTCAATACAGAGGAATGGAATCGAAAAACTAATACAAGTGTGGAGTTAAAAGGAGAAGACCCGGGGCCTGAGACCCAATCTCTCCCTGTCTCACAGTCCCTGCTAATAGCAGCCTCTGTTTACAGATTGAGCAGCTCTTTCTCCTAAAACCTCACACACCAAATGCCCATGCCAATCACTAACGCCCACACCAAGGTTGGGGCTCACAAGCCTTTATAAGAATTTGGTGGCCAATCAAATCGTTCCCTTCCAAGAAATTTCTAGTCCAATTATGTCATGCTGTTACTGTACTGAGCATGCATCTAGTTAGGTTCTGCATATGACTGAGCATGTGTAAGCTGAAAACTAGGTCATGTTTGAGTGACAGGCCCAGGGGTCGAGCAGGGGGCAGGCTCTGACCATGCTATGGAATTTTCCACTAGCCTAGGCTGTCTGCACATGTCAGAACCAACTCTCTGTATTGGCAGCACACATATCCAAGATTTTACTTTGACACTGGCCATTACTCCTGTTTTTTTCCAAGGGTACCTTGGTGATATATTCCCCTGATATAGCAGTAAGCTGCTACCAAGTCACCTCTCAGCCTTCTCTTTTTAAAGCTAAAGAGACCCAAGTTCCTCAGCCTTTCTTTGTATGGCTTGCTTTGCAAGCCTCTGATCATATGGGTGGCTCTTCTCTAGATCCTCTCAAGCTTTTTCACATCCTTGTTGAAGTGTGGCACCCAGAACTGGATTCAGTGCTCCAGCTGTGGTCGATCAACTGGATGCACTACTCCTTCTCTGGTGTCTCCACTGGAACCTTCTCATGTGTGGTGAGGGGAGCATACCTGTTGTGCAATGACAGGGGAGGGGTAATCCTATCTCTGCATGTCTGGGAGCCTGAGATGACCGTCCTCCAGGTAGCTCCAGATGGGTCTTTTCAGTCAGTCTTCTTGTTGGCCAACTTCTCATCTATCTTCTCTTCTCCTGAAGAATGAAGGAGAGCCTGAGTATAGTAGTCAGCAATCTCCTGCTTGTGAGCCCTGATGGCACAAAGTCTGCCTACCTGAGCCTGGAGCTCAGTCACCTGGGACCCCAGGGACCTCACTAAGAAGCATACATCACAGGTGGGGGTGACCTTGCTCCCATTCCTAATTGCTGGAAGCGAGGGTCTCCAACTGGGTGGAGGCCAGAACCATGGGTTCCATCTGGGTGTGGGCCCCAGTGGTGCAAGGGAAGGATGCACCAGTTGGGGCCAAGGCAGGGGCCATGGGGTAGGACACATCCCCACCATTGTGTCTTAATAGGCTATCCTACTATCCATGAACTGGCCTAGCAATTGGCCTGTGAACTGCCTGTAAACTGCTTCCACCATTTGCAGTCTGTGTTCACTGGTTTCCTGGTCACCCGAGGAGTCTCCTTTAATACTTTCTAGGCCTGTGCTGACTCAGACCCTTTGTTAGGCCCAGGCAGCAATTACACAGCAGTCAGCAATCCCACAACAATCAGCAATCACTCAGCAGTCAGCAATCACTCCCAGCTTCTTAGAGGACACTCCCCAAACACACACAGCACACCAAACAAACACTCAGCAAAACCAAAGGTACAGGCAGCTGGATCACTTTGCTTTCCTGGGCAGGATTTGGTGCCTGGCTTCTCTCTTCCTTCTCCCTCTTGCCTTCAGCAACTGCCTGCAAACTGTTTCCCCTGTTTGCAATCTCTGTTCTGTGGCTTCTTGGTCACAGACATAATACTACGATCTATGGACTATATTGAAATTATGATATGATTAAAATTTTACTTATAGGAATAAAGATACACCAAAAAAGTATATTTTTGAAAATATTTCCCTTTTGAAAAATCTGTATAGGTTTCACATTATTTAAACCAGATAGAAAAGTAATGTGAAATAGTGCTAAAGATGCCTTTTCTGGATCCAGTAACAAAATAATGATTTGAAACTTAAATTCAGAACCACACACACACACACAAACACAAATATTCCCATGTAAAATTACCAGTACAAATACCTTTCAGTGTGGTTTCTTCCTTGCTAGGGGATTTACTATCTTATCAAGAAGGGTAGAGTGGCCAGTGAAGCAAAATACAGTATATTAAAAAAGGTCAAAGTACTATAACAAAATAACATAAATCACAAAATATATTGGGCATTACAATTTTGACATCTCATTGTCATGACCAAGATTATAACTAGAGAGAGAAATTATACTGAATTAGCCTATTACTGATATGCTCTGAAGATTGTAATTTCATGGTACTTGGATGCCATTCCCTGTATCTTCTGGTTTTCCGCAGTTCTGTAGACAAGCATTTAGTTATCATCTAGAGAGTGGAAAAATGAGAAAATGAATTTAAATGGTGAGGTATATAGTAAGAATTCACATTGACTTTTCAAAATGAGAGTACCTTTTCAGTACTATTTTGGCCAATGTCAGAAATCTGCAGTAGAGATCTTACTGAGGCTCTGGCAGGCTTAACTTCCCAGTAATGAGAGTTAAAAATAGTATTATGAAAATAAGATCTTATTGATGGAGCTTACTGGTTGCATGTTATCACCTTACTAATTATGAGCACTGTAAAGGAATAGCTTGCCTTTCCAGATACGCGAGGATCCTTTAACTGTTCCATCATAGCACCTTCAGTGTATCCAGAACTTAATCCATTGGAACAAGACAGACAGACAGATGAGTCTCTCTAATTCATGTTAAGTAATAATGTGAGAAAAATAATTTCATCAACATTTTTAAATTAATATACATGCTTGTTACAATGTTAAAAGACTATCATGTTTCATTAGAGGGTGTAGCATATTAAAAAAATATTTAGGAAAAGGATTTTTGAAGGTTTCTTCTTCTGGCATTTGTGATGAACTGGGGATTCTGTTTATGTATAACTTCTAAATCCTCAATATAGGCAGCTGTACTTTTTAGATTATTTAAAGGGGGAAGGAGAAAGCTGCTGCTGCTCTGGAGTACACATAAACTGTTATAAATCTGTTATTTCTGCATGATCTAAGTTAGCTGAAATTGCTGTACCTTTGACCCTGAAGAAAACACTTGCAATGGTTTTGCTACATTTGTATTGATAGATATTGCTAGTCAGGCAAATGAAACAATCATATTGTAACAGCTTATATCAGTATCATTTGATACAGATATATCATTACAACTGCCTGTCCCCCAGTCTCTCTGTCTCCTTCTGTGTTTTGTCCTGTGCTCCTTGTAGCAAAAAAAAGCAAGGGAGGGTCAGTAGGCAATCTAATCATAAATAAGTCAATTGCTAAAGACTGGGAGCACCTAAATGAGACATTTACTGCAGAGCTGCCTAACTAGCTTTGCACTAAAGTCTTAGCATCTACATTTGTGGCCCTATTATGGGCAGAGTAAATTAATTAACTCTGCCATAGGTTAGTACTTTTAAACACTTGTAAATGCATGTGTAGATGTTGACAGGATGGCTAAGGCTCAAAGATGTTTTAGTGCTGTGACTGCCTGCCAGTTAGCCTTACACTGGACAACCATCATAACTCAGCCAGCCCCCCTGTAGCATGTTGAGTGGGGTTGGAGTAGCTCCAGGGTGTCAGATTGACCCCCACTCCCCACCCCAGGTCCCCTGCCAGCCATACCTGGAGCTACTCTGACATACCTAAATGTGCTACGGTCATGGGTATATGTGTAAATGCAGTTCCTGGAAGCAAGAAACTCTGGTGAAATATGTGTTAGAGTTTATTGTGTCACATTAATTTTACATGTATAAACCCAAGGGTATAGATAAGTGTACCTTTTAAGTTATTTAAAGGGGCTAGGAGGAAACTGATGCCCTAGAGTACACAAAAAAGTGTTATAATCTGTTACTGCTGCATGATCCAAGTTAGCTAAAATTGCTGAGAGTCATCTAAAAAACACTGAGAACCTAAATAGACTTAAACTAGGGGAAATACCCCCCCCCCCTTTTAGGTATATCTAGTAGGTCTATGTGAAGTGGCTAGTATTCACTTCAGATTCGGATTCGGCCAATTCAGGGGACAGTGATTCAATTCAGTGACTCGAATCACTGTCCTAATTTGATTCCTCCATATCTACAAATCAGCCAGGCCAGGCCCACCCCCCACCCCTCCCCCAGCCTGGGCAATGGCTGCCCCAAAAGCCTCATCTCCCAGCTCTTTGGAAATAAAAAAAAGCCGTGTTCACTGGGTGCTAATGGGCAGGGGGCAATCCCTGCTGTCCCCCCACTTCCCTTTAAGAAAAAAAAAAAGAACCCCCCCCAGACTCACCGCTCCTGTCCACTGCTGATCTGCACCATGTTGGGGGTTCTGCACAAGCCCCTGAAGCCCTGAGGCCACTGCAGGAGTGGTGAATGGCTTTTCTCTATTTTTTTTCTTAAAGGGCTGGGGATGGCCTGGGCGGGGCACCTGTGGGGTAGGCTGGGGAGCGAGATGGGGTCAGGGGGCTCATACACAGCCCTCATGCTGCATGGGGCTGTGTGGAGCAGCAGGGATCACCCCATCGCACTCAGCAGCACCTTGTGAGCATTGGAACTTTTTTTTAAAGTACCAAGCTAGGGTCAGGAGGGGCAGCCATGCAGGGACTGGGGGAGCAGGGGGGTTGGGGTGCTGGCAGGGGTCCCCACATGGTCCCCTCCCCCAGTCCCCCTTCTCCACCCCTGGTACTTACCAGCTTAGAGTGGCTGCAGCTCCCTGCTGCAGCCACTGGGGACTGCCCGAATCATCTCTGAAGATTCAGAGAGCTTTGAATCGATTCAAACCTTTGAATTGGTCTTCCAATTCAATCTGGATTCAGAGATTTGGCCACTGAATTGAGCTGAATCTCCTCTGAATTGAATCAGCACCCAAAGCTTCACACAGCTGTAGTATCTAGTTTTCTCCAACTTCTCTGAATGGGTTGGACTTTAAGAGATTGTTTCTTATCACAAAGGGAGAGATCAGGTATTAGCATAAAATCTTATGTAACTTTAGTAGGCAAAACTAACACAGGGGAATGGGTTCCTCATGGAGAGTGGGCTGAGGAAGAAAGAAACTGGCTACAGAAGAGGAAGAGAAGACAATTCTTTGGTTTCAAAGTCAGGAGAATGGACCCTGGAGTCACTATGACACTGTGACCTAACCCTAATCAGTACTCAAGAGAGGAGAAGGAATTAAGGAAAAGAAATGGATATAGACGTTTTATTGATTTATTTTATTTTTTCCATCTACCTAATACTTGTAATAATGAAGAGTGGATGGTTTCAAGAACAAATACAAAACTGGCATTTCTGTTTGCTTCTACCTTTTCATGGGAAAAAAAAGATGAGGAAATGCTGAAGAAGTGAACTGTAAGCTAGAGTCATCACAAGAGTGGAACTCTGGAAAAAAGATGTGCTAGGAAACTGACCAATGGGGAGAAAAGGAATGTAGGATGAAATGTTCCAGACAGACAAAGGTGAAATAGTTCTGTAGCCTATTTATGCTAACGGGGCCAAAGTATAATGGCTAGTGAGTGCTTAGCATGGAGACCTGTGCTAGGACTCTAATAGATTTGTATAGTTTTGTGAAAGATAATTTTACTGCCAAAGAGTAAATATGCGATGAGAGTGAGAGGACATTTCCATCCACCATTTGTAATTCTATTATTCTGAACTGTTTTGATTGTGGGTTTCCATTCAACACATAGAAGTTCTGATTTTAAGGAAACAAAAATAGTAAATATTTTGATGTGTGATTTTGGTACCAAATGGGTACATCTACATGTGCATTAATGCACCTTAGATACTGAGCATGTAGTTTTGTACTTCCTTAATAAAGTATTAGCTAAATGCACAGTACCTAAAGTTATTGCACAACAGTGCCGGAGAATGGTTTTTTAGTGATGCTTGCTGTGCATTAGCCTAATAACACTGCGCAGTAGGCTATTAGCATGGTTTTTGCCATGACACACTACTGTGCAGTGTTATTAGGCCAATGCGCAGTAAGTGTCTCATGTAGATATGCCCAATAATGAGGCATTTTTAAATATAATTATGGATTCTGTGGCTGTTAAAACAGAGTTTAAAATTAGGGAAATTCTAAACCCAACTTCCATTCTCCAATAAATTTATAGTAAATGCAGAATACTTTCATCTTAACCAACTAGTGTGAATAGAACATAATTATGAGATACCACTGAGCAGATTTAGGGACAGTTCCTCCAATTATTTTCCAAACACAATGGAATATTATTGATCAAATAAATAACTTGATGAATATTGCAGTTTTCATTAAATCATTTATATGAAGATTTTCTCCTACATTTGGCCATTTTAACTGATTAAATGCAGTTAGCCATATAATTTCTTCAATAAAAATTAATAAAGTTATACAATACCACGTTTGTATAATAATTTAGTCAATGAATAACAATTTTTCTGGTATCTAATGTGATGCATTCTTTTACCAGAACAGTTTATAGATCTTAAATTTAAACTAGTAGGCTTTGATTTTGAACAGGCTACAGTGCACAAGTTGTATATTTCATTTCAGGTATTAGTAAGGGAACCAGCTAATGAATCAAACAACAGCATTGGTAAGGTTTGGTGGGAGCCAGGAGTCACTACTAAAAATTTCATGGAGGGGGTTATACCACACTCATACAAAAGCAAACACAACTCATCTTTGCCATCCAGAGTCCCAAAGGTATGATTATCTCCTGATAACCATATCTCCCTCTTCTGCCATATTCCTAATTAAATTAATTAATTAAGGAAACCTTTCCCCAAGTGAACCTGATTTAATGTGCTGTGTGTAATTAGCTGCTCTTGGAATTTGAGATGAGATTATTTCCTTTTTTGAGAGAGAGATATTATAAGCCTTGCCTAAGTAGCGATCTCATGTTTTTTGTACAGTATAACATATGAGAACTCAGTTAAATACAAAGGTATTCTGATAGTAAAGATTAGGAAGGGATATTGTAAACATAAAGGGTGCAGACTGGGGCTGTGCGAAGCTTCAGTCCCTGATTATATTTGGCAGAGATTGGGCCTGATTCAGTGGCCGAATCTCTTAATCTGAATTGAATCAGAGGACCCTTCAATCTCTCCAAAGAGAACCCTCCACAGATGCATCTCGAGCAGGTCCAAGGAGGTGATCTTCCCCCTCTATGTGGCACTGGCCAGGCCGCAGCTGGAGTATTGCATCCAGTTCTGGGCGCCACACTTCAAGAGGGATGTTGACAGCATGGAGAGGGTCCAGAGGAGGGCCACTCGTATGATCAGGGGACA
>NW_017728912.1:2818420-2844820 GCF_001723895.1 Crocodylus porosus | reverse complement strand
TTGTTACTGGGAAATTGGGAAATCCTGGTGACAAATTTTGTCTCCATACTGCAAATTTGCAATGTGGGGCATGTTTTAATATTCCATGTGTGGAGATTGTGGCACCACAAATTGTCCATGCCTTCATGTCTGGACATGTATCAGAAATAGATCAAGAACTTTGACAAGAGTTAAATATAGTCTGCAGGGCTGTGAAGAGGGGAGAGACAAACTGCAAATTCTTCGGCAAAATTGCTGCAGAAAGAATAGCTTGATTAGTGGAAAAACAAGGCCATTGACAAGGAAAGTAGGGCATTAGCACCTGCTTTGTGAAGAGCAATTAAGAGGAATCAAGTAGATTCTAATGAGGCATGAAGTCAATTGACTCACTTAGCACTGCTTCAACAGAAATGTCACTGCTTCTGTTCTGGACAGAAAAAAACCTCTTTTCCACTTAAGATATTCAACCCAATTTTGGAAGCAAGGTGCAGGGGGTATGTGAACAAATATGGGATTTAATAAAAGCAATATGAACTGTATTTTTGAGTGTTAAATTTACAGTTCATAACTGTTTGTTAGCTTTGCTTGTCATATAGTATTATTTCTCTTCTCTGACTGAATGGTTTATGTATCTTAGTAAAGTTTTTTGTGTTGATTTATTATATAAATCATAGCAAAAGAACAAACAACCCTAAGTATTCAACTAGCAATCTACATATTTAATCATAGTGTTTTAGCTTTGATATGAGAACACCAAGATTTCTTAACTGAATACATTAATGAATAAATTCAAATGAGGAAAACATTAAACTATTTAAGAAAATAAAATATGCATTTTTCACTTAGCTAGCACTATGGCTGTCCGTTTAGTATCTCCTAAATCTACACAGATAAGTACTGAATAGAAAAGCAATACTAATATGGAGAGGAATGGATAATCCATCTTGGAGGAATGGGTAGTACATCTTGGGATAGTTTAAATAGCCACAAAAGAACTCACATTAAAAGTTATTCAGCAAAAGTTATTTTCAGAGTGTCTGGCCCCCAACTATCTTGCTGATATCTGGCATAAGAAATGACACCTGCTGGAAGGTGGCAAGGAAAGTAGGAATGTGTTACATATGTTATAGCAGTATCCCATGCTATTCCTTTAGAGAGTGGGGGAAAAAAGAGACTGAATATCATTATGAGCAATGACATTTTTAGTGATCCAGAAATATTTGTGCTAGATGACCTGAATGGTCCCTTGAATTTAAATGAATGACAAAAGAAATTCCTATTAAGAGTAAATGCAATTGCTATAGGGATGATACCATGGAAATGGAAATCTGCACAGGGATTAAACACAGCAGAATGGCTCACAGAATGAAGTGACCTGAAAAATTTAAAGAAAATCACCTCTAGTTAAAATAACAAGCAAGGAACTTGAGGAAGTATGGCCCATTCTTTTAAAAGATATACTGTATGCTAGTTATCTGCTAAAATCATAGCAAATGCAAAATGTTATCCTTTTATATTTAGAATGAACCTTATATTGTGTACAGTCTGAGTACATCTGCCTATCATACTTTTAGTTTGCATGTCAAGTAAAAAGGAGGAAACATAGATGTGGCATTCTTTTTTTCCTTTATTTTTTTAAAAGAAGATCACACTGTAATTTATATCTGGAGATAATGGCCATGCCATAAATTGGAAAGGCACGTGATAAATTGCATGACATGTCAGAGTTGTTTTATTACCTATTACCTCATCTCCTGCCCACAATGTTTTCCTAAGATTTATTCCAATGTTCTAAACCTTTAGTAGTTTCAGAGAGCTGCCAGTTCTTAAAATTCAATCGGCCAAAGGAATGTTTCTTCTTTAACCCCAAGATGTTGAATTTAATCTCCATAATTACTCTTGCCCAAAGACTGTGATTGACAAAATTCAATCTGGGTCAACACTTTATCTAACTAAATATGAGCTTTAACCAAAAAACCCCAAAGTTTTATACCTCCTACATTGAAGAAAAATGACATTTTACACCACTGGAAAGTGAAGGCTCCTTGATCCTTCACAGAGCACAGAGAATTCACTCTCAGCCATGGAATCTATATTACAATAATCTAGGTCTAAAATGGTTCAGTAGTTTTTTGAATTTCTTTTGCATTTATTTTTTAAAATATTTTACTCAATATGATATTGTTTTCCCTATTTCTAAATTCTACATTAGAAAATTGGTTTTACAGGTAGGTAGACTAATGTCAATTCATAAATTTATAATTTTCTAAAACAGAATTTAAAATGATTCTTATATTATGTACAGTCTGAGTAGATCTATCTATTATACTTTTGGTCTGGATGTCAAATGAAAAAGAAACAAACATAGATTTTGTTTTTGTTTTTTTCCCCACCTCTTTTCCTTTTTCCAAAACATATGAAATTGGTATATGACATGTGAAGCTATAAGTTTTGGAAAGGTTTGAATTTCACTGATTTGAAGTGATATACCTTATAATTTAACACTTGAAACACTTGAAAATGACATATTCCTTAAAATTTATAGCAAATAATCATCTATCCTACATGGCACATCCTCTTCTTTCCTGTGTATATTTTAAAAATGAAGTTCAATTAAATCACAACATGAATGCAATTGGGAATTACCAGACAGTAACTTGTTCAGTATAGGTCATTATTCTTTCCATAATTTATAGCAGCAGGAAGAGAGCTACCTTTAAACCTTACTCCTCCACACCATTAATTTGTTCCCAGATAGAACTTGGAATATTTCTATACTTTAAAATATAGTCCTCGTTTCTATTAGGATAAAACCAAAATCTTTCAATTCGTCCCATGAAGAATAGAAAGAACTATCTCCATTCCCACAATACAACTTCTCCCTCTGCCTTGAAGACCAAATACTTCAGGAAATTTACCTGTGCTTTAAAAAATTCGGGCTCATGGTCCTACTCTTTTTTTCATTCAGGATACCAGTCCTAATTTTTTGTAGGAATTACCTTCTGTCAATCTGCTTTCAATCCTGCTTTATCATAGAATTAGGGCTCTCTTGTGAATAATCACCTGTACTGAGCACTGAACAACTTGTCTCAAACTGCATTTTACAGTTTAAACTACCTACCATGTCCCTAAGCTCTTGAGAACTGGATAGAACAAATCCTACCTTTCCAAACAAGTGTCAGTGATAGGAAGATTTATTCACTGACACAAGAAGGTGAATAGCATGATGGCTTCAGAAACTCAATCTGTTTTCATCTAAGGTGAAGGAAGGGGAAGAGAGAGATCCTTTGCTTCCAATGTAGATTGTGAGGATAGAAGTGACAGCAAGTTTAAAGACATGCAAAAAATCTACAATACATGCAAGTTATGCAGAAAAGTGCTTGATTTAGAGATCAGTAAGGTATGGTAGAAAACTTTCCATCAGAAAGAAGGTAGTTTCATAAAATTCTGTAGATAAAAGACTGCATTGAATTTTTCCTGCTCTCCTTTACCCATAAGTGTTACTATCTTATTACTTTGGTGTATGTAAGGAAAGTAATTCAATTCGCCAATGAACAGAAATGCTGAAAGGTGCTAAGTAAAACTCATAGTTAATGTGGTAGTAAAGTCTAGGACCAAAATTGAGCTCAACTGATTTGAGCAATGTAGCAAACACTTACAAGATTAATCTCTGCCCTATAAAGTTTACAGTTTAAATAAACAAGATAAAAGAATAGAGGCATAGAGAGAATAAATGTCTTGCTCAAGGACATACAGCCTGAGGCAAAGCTAGAAAGTGAACAGGTTTCCAGAATCATAGTCCACTGGCTTATTCCTAAGAGTTCCAGGGACAAAAGTGTAAAAACGAAATATTATATTTTAGTCAAAGTCTTCAGTACTACATGGAAGATGAATGAATTGTAAGTGTAGCTGTATATTTTATACTGGTGATAATTTAAAACAGTAGGGAAACTAGAAAAAAATGTGTAAGATTTTTAAAAATGTTTTCAGGTACAAAATGGGAAATTTTATACCTCAGAAACAAACAAACACACAATAAGAAACAAACAACTCCCCAAACAAACAAACATCTCTGACCAGACATACACCTGAAGAGAGGCTGAAAGTAACAGTATGTTTTCATAAAATTTGGGCTGGGATTTATTTTTTTTTTTGGTAAAAAATTAAAAATGTAATTAAACATGTTATCAATTAGACATTTGGACTTATTTTCATCATAATAAAGATGGATTACCCAGGACTGAGATTGGGAAAAGTCATAAACATTGAGAATTTGTCCAAACAATGTTTATACTTATTTACTCAGGGAAAATATTTGTTGGGTATTAAGGTCCAACCAATATATTGAATGTAATCTTATTTGAGCATATTTATATAATTTCAGAACCAGACTTCTATACTTTAAATTCAAGACCTGTCTTTTTCTAATTCTCTGCACAATACAATTCTTAAAATGTTGTATGTATAGTTATATAACCTTGTTATCTACTCAACAATAATTCAGTGCAATCGCAAATTATGTTTTCTTCTTGAAAGAATTCAAAACATCACTTCTACTAATGAAATACAGTCACTTTGGAGAGTCATAGATGGGAGATGCTTAGTAATTCTCAGGAGCAATTAAGGGTAAATTGGGGAGAAAATAGAATACCCCAGCATAAAAGCACAATATTTATTTCTTCCACACATGGTTATTTTTGTCATGGACTAATCATGAAGACTAATTTTATTATCCAGTGTAGAACTCAGGCACCTCAGTCAGAAATAGGACCACATGATTGTGGGTGTTTTCAGATAGCTCTTCAAGCCTACTCCTCCCCCACAGAATTCAGGAAAGTTTTCTGGAACCATCCAAGGTTATAAAATCATCTTCTTAATATCTTACTATTCTCTTCCTCTATCTTATATATAGGTATATATAACTTTATAGTCATTTCCTTTTCTTCGTGGTCAGTTTTTCTCATGACTTCTTCCAGTCATGGCATCTATTTTAAAGTAGCCACCAGAGGGTGCTAGAGATTGAGACTATACTCCCAAGCAGAGGAAAGAAAAGAAATCTTTCTTGGAGAAGATGAGGGTTTCAAAACAAGAAAACAAGCCAGTTAGCAAGTAGTTCAGGCATTTCTAGGACTGTAGGAAAGGGATATCTATAAAATTCCCAGCAAAGTATTTATTTGTTTGTTTTTAAATATACAAGTGGACAAAGACAGCAACTGGATAAATTGCTATTTAGATAATGGAATTGATGATGTCATCTCTAATCACTAGTTTTAATCTGATTGGAGTCAATAATAATCATACATTACTCGACTCTGGTGACAGTTCAGAAACCTAACCAATATGAACTTGTGGTCTGACTCTGGTTCTTGATAATACTTCATAAGATCAACACTAGAAGTATTTGGAAAAATCAATAGAGGAAGCAAGGAGTGAATTCATATAGACTGGCAACTAAAATATCTCATCAATCCTGAACATTCCCTCCAAATCTAATGAAATGTATTAGTAAAGTCTGCAAAGAGGTGCAGAGTTTTCATGACACTGACTTTAGTGCCTTTGCTGGATTATCTTGTGGGAAGACTCCATCCTTTTGGCACCTTTAGTAAATTCATTAAATAAAAAAGAAGAAAGGTTAATTAAGGATGACTTTACTGCCAGCAGTTCGTGGACAAAAGAAAAATATTGAATGGTTAAAATATGATTTTTTAAAAATCTAAAATATATTGTTATTTAATGAATGACCTCAGGGAAATCTAACAGTCAACGAAAGAAAAAAACCCCATCTACACTGAACTTTTTGAGATCAGAGAAAGATTATATTGTCCGTTAAAGCAAAACTACATTCTGTCCTTCAATTAATATGATAAGAAGTTTGATGGTTATCTCACTTTGCCAATAATTCATTGAACACTGAATGAAAAACAAAGTTTTTACTCTGGAATAAACTAATATGTGATAATGTCAACAGAAATCATTCAAACTTGCATATACGCAATGGGATGGGGAAGGCAGTGATTTGAATTTATAAAATTTATTGTGTAATTCAATATAATGCGATGCTACATTTCTTCACATCATACGGCACTGGTGGACTACAACTTTCACTTTATGTATTTGTTTATATGTTTATTTTATTTGTCTATTGCCGTCAGTTCCCACTAATACTACATTTTCTAATCCTGCAGTGAAGTACAGGCAGGCAAATTACTACCATGCATGTGACACCGTGTTGAATTTCTTTGTTTTTTCTAAGGAACAGTGGGTTTGCCTGCATAAAGCTGCAAAACTGAGGCTGCAGGGAGTTTCAGGCATTCTTCATTTCACAAGATCAGAACATAATTAGGCAAGTAAAAATATATTAGACCAATCTGGGGTTAGGATTTCACAGTATCAGTACATGTAGGTAAGTATCAGTACATGTAAAAATACAGGTGCATTTATCAATTCAGTAAACGATGCAGCAATAATTACTAGATTCACTGTCCCCTCCTCTTCACTTATGTTAACTGTGTTATGTGTAAAGGGCAGAGAAAGAAACCATATGATCTTCCAATGTCTTTTACTTATAAAGTTTCCTTAGACATTTTAAGATTAAACAGGTAAAACAAAGCTAATTAAGTAGCATTTACTTTTGTGTAAAATATCCCCTTCCTCAGCAATATTTTGTTTCCAGTCCATTTGCAGAAAAATATCCCCATCAAGAGGACAAGTGTTTCATTGCTAACAGAAAGGCATTGACATTTGAAGAAATTCTTGAAGGAAAAAATATCACATTTTTTTATTCTAAACATATCAAAATCTTCAAATCCTTGATCTGCAGTTATGTCTATCCCCCAGATGGATATTAAAGATGATACTTAGTGAGAAGAGAATGACCTGCTGTAGGGAGAATGAAGAATGATAGAAAGAAATGATGGAAGATTTTTAAAGCGTACATGCTGTCTTTAAAACTTAGTGATGAACTATTTCCATAAAAAGTCATTGGGCATATAAACTGTAAATATAACAAAGAAAGTTATTGAAATCAAGCTATATTTTGTTCTGCTTAGACACTTAAGCAGTTTTAGAATGGAGATTTTGTAGAAATCCAAGTTATCTCCATGACACACCAATTATTCCTCATGAATAAGATAATGATTCTGGCTCTCCAGCTTTTCCAGAACACTGATCTTTAGAGTAACTAATATGTAAATCCAGTATCTGTCCTTATAGTGTTTCAGAAATATTAAGAGACTTTGAAAACAAGAAGACTTGTTCATTTATCCATCGAAGGGATTTCTGAGGTATCTATCAATGCTTTATCGAAAATACATTGAGATTAGAAATTCATGTCCTAAACACAAAGGACAGGCAAAGCAACTATCACAGACAGTGCTATTTTAAGTTACTTTTTGTATGCATCTTTACTGCTTGTAAAAACTCTGTAATAAGTACCTCTTTGGGGTATTCCAGGGCAAAAATCTGTTCCTTGATCCATTCTCTGCTTTAATAGCCAGTAATACCTATAAGTAGTGAAGTCACAATATTTTCATACAAGGTTAGTAGACTACAAAAGAATTTTTTTAAATAAAAAGCCACAAGGCTTTAAGATGAGATTATGACAAATTTTGCTTTTACATTACATTACCTGTCTACTTAAAACAAGAAAATAAAATCTATGAACCCCTGAGATGTGTTATACAGTGCTATGGTTGTTCAAATATAATCAGAAAGCCTTTAAAAAAATAACAAAAAACACCTTTGTATAATAGTTTTAAACACACTATTTTGTACAGAATTGATTTTTATCATTATTACTATTAAAAATATTTTGCAAGTGTAGTGTCTCCTATTTGATCACAATCATATACAGGGGCTTCCATGAACAATCTTGTTGAGCATCGTCCTTTTAAAGTATGTAGGCAATTTCTAACATTGGTGCTCAACCTTTGGCCCATTGGCTGATTCCAACCCATAAACCATGTCATCTGGCCTGTGAGGTTCCTCACAGGTCCGGAAATTTGGGGTCCAGAAATTTGGTAGTGGGGAAATGGTGGAAGCATTAATTGCCATGGCTTTCAGAGCTTCAGCAATTAAAGCTGCCAATTCTTCCCTGCCATCACATTTCTAGACCCCTGGGGAGTACTATGGGACAGATAACATGGCTCCATATGCCTAATTGCACTAACATGCAGGGCTGGGTTATGGCTAGATCTGGGCTGGCATGTAGATTTAGTGCACAGTGCCAAATTTGATGCACAGAGCTGGACTGGCATGATAGATTGCACCTGTGGATTGAATCCACATTCTGATTGCACACTGCAAACTGACCCCACTAGCAAGATCCTGCCTATGGACCATCCCCACAAGATTCATTGAGCGTTCATAGCTAGAAGGTTGCATAACACTGGCTTAGAAGGAAGTAAAAAGTTACCATAATCCTGAAAAAATGTATATACCTGTATAATAATAGTAATGGGAAATCTTCCTGACCACAGAAAATTATCCGTTTATGTCCATGAAGCATGAGGACTGTTAGCCATTCTGTACAGAATACGATCAAATTTTCCGTATCAGGTCATACAAGGCCAACGTCCTTAATTCAACGGTTGATTCTTGGGGCCCCACAAGCCCATAGAGGCAAGTAACAGACCTGAGGATACCCTGCATCTGGTCTTGAGCATGTCAGGGACAGAGATCTTCTGAGCACGGGAGGTAGGGGCTCAAGACAACTTTGGCACCTCATTTCCAACATTGGCATACATGGAGCAGGACCTGATGGGCAGGGCTTGCTTGGGAGGAAGAGCTCTGTAAAAGGAGAGCTCTAGATTTATATATAAACACCTTTTCAAACTTATGTTTCTAAAACAGAGGTGGGCAAAATGCAGCTCGCGAACCAAATGTGGCCCACCAGGCCATTCTATCCAGCCCATGGAACCCCTAAAACATTCAGAAAATTAATATTTATCTGCCCCAGCTGCCTGTCATGTGACCCTAGATGGCTTGCCAAAATTTAGTAAGCTGCCCTCTGCCCAGAATAATTCCCCACCCCATTCTATAAAAATATTCAAAAGCCAGATTCTCAACTACTGTAAATTAGCATTGCTTTACTGAGAAAGATGTGTTGCTTTAAGATGGATCAATGACATCACATGAGCTATGTACAGATATTCAAAAAACCCAAGACAGAATTGAGATTATGTGGTTTTCTGTAAGCAGAATAGCTTAGCTCGGTAGTGAACAGTGCACAAGAACAAATAGGTATGTCAGTTTCAAACTGACTTTTGAACTTGTTTCTCATTTAATATGAACAAGTATCATGAGACTATTTGTGGGCACATTTTAATTATGGGTGAAAAAGGAAGGGGAAATAAAGGTTCTTCTCCTCCCACCCTTGGAAGCCCCATGCAAAAGCCAGATACAACCACAGTCTTTTTGTTCACAAACTATTTACTGTCTGAATTCCTGACACAATATATTACCCCAGAAGGTATATGATAAAGAGAAGGCAATAGCTTCTTCTCCCACTTAAAACACAGAGACCGTGACCCTATATCTACAAAACAGGCTGCACAATGTAGCATGGCAAGGTAACAGGGGACATGGTAACATGGTAGTAAAACCTTTGTATACTGTGCTTGGAGCCAGACTATACTTTAGACTTTGCTCTGGGCTGCCTTTCAAAACACAGGCTACATATCTGGCAAGCACAAGATCTCATTTAATGAATTAGCAAAATACTTCCTGCAAATTGCCACAACATATTTCTAGCCAACTTCATGTGCATTTAAACAAACAATTTCAGTATTTTTTCTGCACTTTCTATCATCCAAAGTATGATACAACAACACATGCTACTGTGTCCTGAATCATGATTTGGAGTCCTAGTAATAACACTGATATCTATTGTTCAAAGAGAATTTTTACAGAACTCTAGGCCCAATCTCAGAAGCACTTACTCACAAGAGTATTTCCATGCACTTCATTGGGACAACTTATATGAGTAAAGGTGTATACAACTGAATTCTTTGTGTTTCCTGAAAAATGAGTAATTTATAAACTAGTTCTTGCTTGAAAGTCCATACTCCTTGCATTTTTAATTGTCAGTTGAATAAAGACCTCTACAGAGATTTGGAAGAACTCTAAAGGCTTTAAAGTAAGTACATTCATGCTTCATGCTTAGGGCATTTGGTATCAACCCAATGCACAAGACTTAGCCTCCAGAAAATAATATTTTGACTTAGAGAAACATTTCTTCGTTGATCCACTTTTCATTCAAGATAGTGTTACAGACTCAAAATTTCATAATTCTATCATTATATCAATTTGTTGAATAAAGGATTGTTCAATTCTGCACCTAGCTATGACTCAATGATAAAAGCCATTTATAATAATTTAAACGTATTGTTACATTGTATCTTGAGCATTCATTTTATATTCCTTGACTCTCTATTTGAAATCAAAGGGATTTATTTTCTCATTAGTTCTTTACCACAATAAACATATACTCCTTTTAAGTCCTAGTTTGTCCTTGTATCAAAAGAAAGAGGTTTGTAAAGATTTTCTTGTGCCTTATGCTCTATTTCCCCATATGGGGGAGGATGTATTTATAGTCCCCAGATTTGGTGAAATACTGGAGTCCCTTTTAATACTTCCAGTGTACAAAGCACTACAGCAAGAGTGAGAAATTGCCGCCCATGTCTGAAAAAGCCCTAACAATCTGGAGCCAGGCCAGACCCAGGAGAGTATAAAAGGAAACTCCCCAAGAAACCAGGGACTGAATGAACAGGAACATAAAAAGGGCATTTTACAAACAGTTGGCCACTTCCCTCTTTGAAGGATATACTTTAAAGTAAGTTCTTTCTTTAATTAAGATTAACTAACCTAGATATTTAGCATAAGTCACTAAAACTCAACTGTTTCATCAATATTAAGTCCCTGGTTTGAGGTCTAGAAAATGATACTTAGAGATATGCTTTTGGGAATTAGCTTGTAGGTAAAGTAAATATGCATTAGAATAACTTTCCAGAGGAACAGCAGCGGTTAATTGGTTTCTAGAAGTCTGTTTGTGACAAATTTTACTTCAAGATTCACTGTGTCTGAAGCTGACAGACAAGCAGACACAAAGGTTGGGAAATTGAACCACACTGTTCCATGTACCACATTGTTTCATTATGTGAGATAAGGTGGCATTAGGTCACAGTGCCCAACTGCAGAGCCCTTGGGATTTCTGGTTTTGGTGGACAGAGCAAATTAGGAGACCTGCTAAATAATCAAATTACATACTTGTGCTGTATGTAAATGAGCTGTATGATTGCTCAGAAATCCAGTATGACACTGGATATAATCCTGCTGAAAGTCTCTGGTTTAGAGTCAGAGGTGAGAACAACAAGGGGGACGTCATGGTGGGTGGCAGCTACAGACCATCAGACCAGGACGATGAAGTGGATAAGGCTTTCTTCAAACAGCTAGATGAAGTTTCCTGATCACAGGCCCTGGCTCTTATATGAGATTTCAATAACCCTGACAACTTGTTGGAAGGGCAATACATAATTGTACGGGGAATCCAGGAAGTTTGGGGAAAGTGATGGGGACAGCTTCCTTGTGCAAAAGTTGGAGAAGCCAACTAGAGGCCATGCTTTTGGTCTGCTGCCCATAAACAGGGAAGTAATGGTGGGGAATTTAGAAGTTGTACATTAAAGAAACCTTAGTAAATGTGCCAGAATGAAACATCCCAATCTGCAAGAAGACTAGTAAGTATGGCAGAAAACCAACTTTGGCTTAGCAGGGAACTTTTCAGTGAGCTAAAACACAAAAAGAAAGCTTACAAGAAGTGGAAACTTGGACAAATTACTAAGGAGAAGTATAAGAGTATTGCTTGAGTATACAGTGATAAAATCAGGAAGGCCAAAGCTCAACTGAAGTTGCAGCTAAAAAGCAACATGAACAGTAACAATAAGGCTTTCTAAAAGTATGTTAGCAGCAAGAGGTATATCAGGGGAACTGTGGGTCCTTCACTGACTGGGGGAGGCAACCTAGTGACAGATGAAGAAAGGTCTGAAGTACTCAATTCCTTTTTTAACCTCAGTTTTCAGAAGCAAGGTCAGCTACCAAATTACTGCACCTTGCAGCACAGTTTGGAGAGAATGTGAGCAGCAGAAAGTGGCAAAAGAATAGTTATGGGGTATTTAGAAAACTTGGAGGTGTACAACTCCATGGGACAGACAAAATGCACCTAAGGGTACTGAGGGAATTGGCTGATGTGATTGCAGAGCTTCTGGCCATTATCTTTGAAAAATTGTGGTGATCAAGAGAGATCCCAGATGATTGGAAGAAGTCAAATATAGTGCCCATCTTTAGGAAAGGGCACAGAGTAGCTGAGGTGCATTAAGTCCCATCCTTTCTTGACTGTAGGTGCACAGAATAATTGTGGATTATGAAGATTTAGGAACTCAATGGGGCTTACAGTCCCATTCCTAGCTGCTGCTGCCTTGTTTGGCATCAGAACACTTATTAGGAACTGTTTATCTAGATGATACTTCCCAACTGCTCAAATGAATGTTTCCAGGTAACTATTTTGTATACCATTTGTGTTGAGATGCAAACATTTTACAAGTTTAAGTTTCAGTGCAAATGTTTGAACTCTGTGATTAGAATGCAATTTTAATAATGCAAGCTTCTGATAATTTGTTGCACAGTTTACATTGTAAGAATATAACCTTCTGATACCCCCAAAATGTTTTCTCCATCTTCTGTGTGGCAATCTTCATAACCTACATCATTATCGCAAATTATTTATGGTGTGCTTTACTGTATAGCAAACAACTTTTACTTTACACATTTGCTATTCCTGAATGACGGTAGCTTTATAATTTCTATCCTGATAACTTCCTACTCCAGTAAAATGATTTTCATTCACATGACTAAACTAGACTGGATTAGTGCTCTAACAATTGGAAACAGCCATAGTTAATTCCTCTTAAGGTGTGATTCAAACTATGCAACTCTAATTTCATTTCGTTGCTTGGCATGCTGTATTTCTTTATCATTATTTACTTTTGACAATTAATTCACTTAACTCATCATTCTATTTTATTATTTTTATTTGTTCCAATTACCAGACAGGTATATAAATTTAACCAATCATTAGATAATTCTGTATTTCTGAAATATTTTGGTTCAATATGGGCACATCCACATGAGACACTACTGCACAGTAGCCAAGAACTACTGTGCAGTAGTGTTGGCAGGCACTAATTGTGATGTTCATTGCTACTGCACAGTAACATCTGAAAACAACCATGCAGGGATTCAACTACACAGTAATGCCCATTACAGTGAAGCCATTTAGTACTTGCCAATGCAAGCACTAAATGACTGCATAGTAACAACTGACTATATACTCATTTTAACTTACACTATACTAAGTGTGTCCTTGAATTCAACAATAAATCAGAATTAAAACTCAGAAAGAGATTCACAATGCCTGGCCACCTGGACTAGCTCATGAATATTGAGAATAGGGTTATTTCCAACCTCACCCCACAACACCACCATCCAGTCACTTTACACAGGGAAGAAGGGAGCTGCCATTCTCAAGAGGCACTCAGGAGTAACAGCACTGAACTCTGCTGGAGTTTTGTAATTAAATTGTTTCTTCCAAAAATATATCAGGGGACAGTCTTTCATTTTAAAAGACTTCAAGATTTTTAAAATAATATTTCACTATTAATTGGGTCAGAGAGAAATAAAAAGCTTAAGTACAAAGCCAAAAATATGCATAGTTCTTTTTATCACTGGGCATGTCTGGAGGAGATACTTTACCACACAGTTAACTACTGCACAATAAGGTGTGACCGTTTACACATGCCAGTACTTACTGCACAATCTATTAGTCAAATACAGGGTTAATTTTCTACCTGAAAATGCAGGTAGAAAATTAACCACACAGTAGTGACTGAATAGTAGCCCTTGTGTAGACAGGTGTCTGAGAACAAATTTGCTGCCAGTCAGCCCAGGTAGCGTGGGAGAAAAATCCCCTCCCAGGGGAACTGCCTGCTGATGGGGCAGGCTCCGAGCTCAGATCCCAGGCCAGGTTAATATCCCTATGCCTTGGCACCAGGCCGCTTCCAGCACTGGCTCTGCAATCAGTGCAGGGGCTGGGGGATTGCTCCCTGTCCCCGGGAGCTACCTGCTGCCAGGGTGGGCTCTAAGCATGGAGCCTGGCTGGGACAATGTCCTCCTTCCTCAGCAGAATGCAGCTCCCAGCCCTGACTCGTAATTGGAGCTGGGAGCCAATCAGTGTAGGGCCTGGGTCCCTCCCTGCCCATGCTCATCCCAGTGCTGTGGGGCTCTTGGCTCCCTACAGAAGGGGGGAGCTGAGAAGCATTAGGGACCAGGTAGCTACTGGTGCAGCAGCTAGAAACTCCCAGCTTCCCCTGTTGAGTGGGGATTCCCTGTCCAGCTGGGGGTTTACTGCTAGCTGTCCCCTCCCAGTGAGACAGCTCCCAGCTTCCCCTGCCTGAATGGGGGATCCATGTTTAGCCAGGGCCTTACTGTTATCTGCCTCACTGGTGAATGGGCCTGGCCCTCCCCCACAGCTTTTTCCCAGCCTCATACCCCAATCACCTGATTGACTATCATCCAATTGGGGCATGGGGCTGGGAAACAGCTTCAGGGGAGAGGCACAGCCTACATCTGGTTGGGACTTGCCCCAGATAGGGATAGGTCCCAGTCAGCTGCAGGGAAGCCCCACTGGGCACGGAGCTTATCCCCATGTGCATGGGGGGGAGAGCTCTGCAGCAGCAGCTCTCCCACCCCATGCCCATAAGGACCCATCCCAAAGTGTATGGGGCCACAAAATAGCTGTATCCTGGCCCTGTTCTCCCTGCCAGCCCCTGGTTTAGCATCCAGGAGGAGCCTGGAGCTCTCCCTGGCTGCTGCAGGGGGGCAGAGCAGGGTGTTGGGAGTAATTCTGCTTCAAAAAAGGAATTACTTTTTTGCATTAGCATTTTTACTGTGCAGTAAGCCTACTTTGAATTAATTGCATGTGTAGACACTCCAACTAACTAATAGGGCAAGGAGTCTTACTCACTTCCTTTCTTTCACCCATGTATTCCATTTAAAATGGACCAAATGAGGTGTGATACAGGTACCAAAAGTGTAGTGCTTTAATGACTCAGGTGCTTCTTCACCTTCATCCAGAAATGGGATTTAAGGTAGCTATGGAACTTAAATGTTAACAACTTTAGGTGACATGGATACTAGGTGATAAGGGATGGGGAGAGAGAAAATGAGAATGACTATTTTGGATCTAGAACAAACAGTAGAGTTAGAGAGATATTAGGCATTTATAGGAACAGATCCATAGGGGAAGCAGTGTTGCAGATTCATCCCCATTTGATTCCTGCCCCACTTGAAAGCTGCACTGAGGAAGCGTGATGTGTCTGGCACAATGTTGGAGTGGGCTGGAGGGAGAGGAGTAAGCCAGTAAAAGGGACGCTGGGGGAGAGGCAGGTGGAGAGATTTAAAGGGGATAGGGTAAGTAGTTAGGAGTCTGGTAGGGCTCCCTAGGTCCAGGGAAAGTGCTGCTCCTGGTGCAAGTCCCTTCAACACTTCCTCACTCCCCTCTACATGAAGAAAGCAGCTGCTGCCATAGGGAGCAAACTGCTTGAACTGAAGCCAGTTGAGAATAGGATAGGCAATACCAAGCCATGAGATGGGCTGAAGATATCCAGAGCAGATACTGCTCTTGGGGAAGTCCAGTTCCCCCTTCTCTCTTCCCCATCTCCTCTACATGCTGCTGCTGCCATAAGGGAGCAAACTACCTGCACTGAAGCCAGCAAGGAATGGTGTAAGTCACACAGAGCCCTAAGAGAAGAAGTCCCAGAAATCAGGACAGGTGCAGGTCTGGGAAAAGTGCCTTTTCCCAGGTCACCTTGTGAAACAAGTTTCCCTATTATAGAGCTGGTCCAAGAAACATATCACAGAAATCCTTCCCAGAGACTTAAAACTTGACTTCATTTAACAATGGCTGGAAATGTTAAACATTAACTCAGATGTGAACATAGCTGTTAGTGAAATGTTGAATGCACTGTCTAGACACGCAAGAAGGCTAGATTTTATTTTATGAATCTGCATGAGACATTTCATTCTAATGACTAGGTTATTTGCTTAGTTTGTTGTGTTTTATTCTTTATATATATATTCCAATAATGTTAGACTTGTTTTCACTTCAATCTTAACCTGAATACTATAGCCCTAGGCCCCTGGCATATTTATAACATTTCTAGCTTAATTTTAACTGAAGGAAAAAAGGGTTATATTATATGCAATGATGTACCACACCATCCCTCATTCAAAATCCTAGGTCCACCCATGGCCCCTTTTTTTTTGGGGGGGGGGGGAGAGGATTTGGACATCTTCTAAGCGGGTAAGAATTTCAGGGCTTTGTGTTGCATTTGTTAGGTACTTGTTTAGGGTAATTTACCATCTGTATCTTCTTAGATCATTATAAATAGGGATGTATCAAAATCATGATTTCATGATTTTTGTGGAAAATGCAAAATCAGGCATTTTCCTTGAATATCAGAGAATTCCATCTAAAAAAGGAGCCCCACAAAAAAGTGAGGAGAGCAGCGCTCTGTGTAAAAATAAAATATTTTATTTTTATTTTCTGCACGGGACAGCAGCTGAGATGGCTGCTACCCCTGCCCTGCTACTGATGGAGGGCCTCACTTCCAGGAGGGATTCCCTCATGCAGCTTGTCATTCTTGCAGTCTGGGCAGACAGGGTTGTGCTCAGCCTTGACATTTTTTCTGTACAGCCACAGCTGCCTGACCTGGCTGGGCCCATCCCATGATAAGTTGGTGTGGTGCAGGGTTGGGACCAGGGCCAGAGGGAGCAGAAACATGCCAGGGGGAGTAGATCCAGGGTGGGACAGGGGGACAGCATGGCCAGCCCATGGTAGGGGGGATCAGGGCTGGGCCAGGGAGAGCAGGGCTTGGACAGGGCAGAGGTGGAAGTGGGGCCTGGCTAGGGGGTTCATCTCCATGCTCACATAAGGCCAAGGAGGGGATGGGACCAGGCCAGGCCAGGGGGTAGTAGGGTTGTGGCAGCCCATGTGCTTGCTGGCTACCCCAGAGGTGTGCTGGGGGGCAGCTGTGATCTGCGACGGAAATTGGAACCCAGGGCTGCAGTGAGCTCATGAAATTGGCCCCAGTCTCCGTGACTTGAATACATCCCTAATTATAAGAGAAAATAAAGAAGCCTCTTTTAAATTCTGGAAGTTTTTAAGTTAGTAGCTGACCACCATGATTCATACTTTCGTATGTCTTTGTCAGGCTATGTTACATGGTAACACAGTACCATGGTACCAGATAACCACATATCATTAAGGGCTAGAAGTAAAACTTTAAACTTGGCGCACTCCTGCAGTGAACCCAGCACATGCCCAGGAAAGGCAGCATGCTAGTTTTCCTAATGTCTATAGAGATTGGGCACTTCATTGGGGCATTTTTGGCACCTTTATCTAATCGCTGATTGAATCAGCTAAAAGTGCCAAAAAGCCTCACTGATGCACCCAATCTATACAGATGCTGCACACCTGGGTCAAAGTCATATGCTGCTGCTTCCAGTAGAGTGCTTTTTTCCCCCCTCCACTCAATCACTCAATAACAACAAAATAAAAAACCAAAGTATAGCAGTCAACTTTACAACACAAGCCAGATTAAATTATTTCCTCATTTACACAAATGTGGACATAGGCCACTTTCACGCTGCAATTAATGTGATGCAATAAACTCTGGAGCTGTTTGAGCCAGAGTCAACTGCTTCCAGCATCTCCATGTGCACCCAGGTCAGCAGCAATTTGACCCAGTACAGAGCAGCCACAGGCTAGCAGGGGGTACAGGGGATCAACCACAGGCTCTGGCCATTGGTGTCAGGTGGCAAAAGGGCTAGCTGGAGCACAAGGTTTCTAAAATGCAGAGCTGTGTTCCCCAGCCAGCCCTTGTCAACGTCCACGTTTCAGTAATTATTTACTCTAACATAAGATAGCACTATTCCTGATAGAATCATTTTATGGTAGAACTAATCAGCTTAATGTGCCCTAATACCACTGCATGTGTAGACAGTGACACTTTACTGAGGAGCTCTTAGTCAACTCCACAATAAAGGGCACATGTAGATGTACCTACTGAGTTTAGTATTAAAGCTGAAAAACTAGATTGACTATATGCTTCTTTTGCTTTCTCTTGGTAAGTTTCTAACTTCATATACTACAGTGCAAAAAAAGAAAAGTATTAAATATCAGGATCATAGAATCAATGGACTGGAAGAGACCTGAAAGATCATTAAGTCCAGTCCCCTGCCATAGGCAGGAGGTTAATGAGCTCAAACTAGCTCAATGAAGTGCTTATCCAGCCTCCTCTTGAACACCTCCAAGGATGGCAACCACACCACCTCTGCCAGGAGCATGTTCTATGTTCTAGTTACCCTTATAGAGAAGAAATTCTTATTTATGTCCAATCTTAATCTTCTCTCTGTTAGTGTCCATTGGCCCTCATCCTCCCAAGGGATGCCTTCCAGAACAGTTGCTCCCCCAAATAATGATGCTTCTTGCTGACATACTTGTAGGTGGCTATCAAGTCTCCTCTCAACCTCCTCTTCCTCAGACTGAACAAGCCCCATTCCTGGAGCCTCTCCTCATATGGCATATCCTCCAGGCCCCTGATCATGTGGGTGGCCCTTCTCTGCACTCTCTCAAGCTTATCCTGATCCTTCTTGAAATGCAGCACCCAAAACTGGGCACAGTACTTGAGCTGTAGTTTCACCAATGCTGAGTAGAGAAGGAGAAGCACCTCTCTGGATCTGTTAGCAGCACATCAGCTGATACAAGTTCTATTCAATGCAAGTTCTATTCACCCTGCTGGCAACTTTATTGCATTGTTGGCTCATATTCATCTTCTGGTCAATTGTGACCCTCAAGTCCTGTTCAAATCCTGTGTAGCCAGCCTATCCTACAGTTATGGTGAAGGTTCTTCCTACCCAGATGAAGGACCCAGTACTTTTCCCTGTTGAACCTCATCTGATTCTGATCAGGTCATAGAACCAGTCTGTCTAGGTCATCCTAGATCCTTATCCTATCCTCTGGCATTCCCACATTTCCTCACAGCTTGATATCATCAGCAAACTTAATCATAGACCATTCCACCCCTTCATCCAAATCATCAATACATTTGTTAAAATGCACCAATCTCTGTGGGACACCACTGGAGACAGCTCTCCAGGATGAGACTGTCCAAATAACTACAGCTCTCTGGGACTGGTCTCTAAGCCAGTTATCCACCCACTTCACAAAAGGCTGGTCCAGGCCAGTACCCTGCAGTTTAATTGAGAGAATTTCATAGGAGATAGAGTCAAAGGCCTTACTGAAGTATAGGTAAATGATGTCTACATCATGCTCCTTGTCCAGCTGGTTCGTTACCTGTTCATAAAAGGACACCAGGTTTGCTAAGCATGTACAAAGCCATGCTGGATGTTTCTTAATACCCTGTCAGTTAAAAGCTTGTGATTTATAGCCTCAATAATTTTTTCAAAAGTTTTTCCTAAGACTGAAGTCAGACTGACCCATCTATACTTTTCTAAAAGGTGGGTATTATGTTGGGCCTTTTCCAGTCATCTGGGACTGCTCTTGTGTTCCATGACTTTTCAAATATCTTCACCAAATGTCCTGCTATGAGTTCAGCCAGTTCTTTTAAGACTCTTGGATGTAGGTTGTCCGACCCAGTGGACTTGAAAATGTCCAGTTGTTCTAAGAGGACCCTTAACTGGTCAGGGTTGATTTCATGTTGTCTGTTGACTACCCCATACTACCTGGGCCTCTTGACAGGTGCACAGCTCCTGTTAGTTTTATGGAGTACCAATGCAAAGTAACCATTTAGGAACTCCACCTTTTCACGGGGATCTACTGTGGGCTACCCCTCCATATTCAGTAGGAGTCCCACAGTGGAGCTTGATTTTTTATTGCTCCCAATGTACCGGTAGAAGGACTTTTTGCTGTCCTTAACTTCCGATGCTAGCTTGATCTCTATACCCGCTTTGGCTTTCTGTATTTCATACCTGCAGACCCTGCTTATATGAATGAACTCTTCTGTGGTTATTGATCCTTTTTTTCCATTGCTTTTTTGTGTCCTTTTTATTTTTCAAAAGTTCTCTAATATCCCTGCTGAGCCAAGCATGTGTCTTGGCTCCTGTCCCACTTTTTGATTTCGTAGGAATGGCTTCTTTTTGAGCAGAGATGATTGCTCCTTTGAGGAGGCATGATTGATCCTGAACCCCCAAATCCTCCAGTTGGTGGTTGCAGAGGGCCTTTCTAACAAGACTCCTGAATTTGTTAATATCTGCCCTTCTAAAATCAAGGATTTCTGTTCTACTAGTAGAAATCCTAGCTTTCCAGTAGTAGATAGTGAACCTAATCAGATCGTGGTCACTGTCATCCAGGGTATCACCAGTCCTCAGGTCACCTACCATGTTCTCTCCTTCGGTAAGCACTAAGTCCAGAGTGGCTTCCCCACTAGTCAGTCCTTCAACAACCTGTGACAGAAACAGGCCATCAATAGTTCCCAAGAAATTGACTGACCTGCTGGAGCTGGCCAAATGGTCCCCTCAACAGATGTGAGGATAGTTGAAGTCACCCATGACAATCAGGTCTTTAGTGCTGGCTGCATTAGCCAGTTCCCTGGAGAATGCCTGATTTTTCTCCTCGGGAGGGAGGCCTGTAGTAGACTCCCACCATCAGGTCTCCCTTTCCTGAACCCCCTTGTATCTTGACCCAGATGGTCTCAAGGGACCTCTCCCCGCTATCAAACTTGACCTGCAGGCAGGGGTACTGCCCTTTTACATAGAGGGCCCCCCTCCTCCCTGCTTCCCAATGCAATCTTTCTTGTAGAGCCTATACTCGTTGATATCCACTGCCCAAGTGTGTGTCAACTCACCAGATCTCTGCCAACCCTATGAGACCAAATTCCTTGCGTATCCAGTTCCTTCTGTTTGTTGCCCATGCTTCTGGCATCTGAGTTACCCTATAGTTGCCTCAGGTTTTCTGTCACTATGCAAGTATCTCAGGACATTTGTGCTCATCTGGGTGTCTACTACATCAATGTCCTCTCCTGGGTCATCATGGAAAGAGGATTCGTGTATGGTAGTGGCTTCATGTACAACAGTGGAACCTCCCCCACATCTCCTTCAGTCATACCTAGTTTAAAACCCTCCTCAGCAAGTCACCTATTCTTATAGAAAAGAGCTTTCTTCCTTTGCTGATGAGGTGAATACCATCTCTTGTATGTAGACCACTGCCATCAAATTGCCTACCAAAGTTGAGGAATCCAAAGCCTATGCAGTCACACCATCTCCAAAGCCTTTGGTTGACCTCCTCAATGCACTCCTCCCTTCATTGGCTTCAGCCCCTGACTGGGAGGATTTAGGAGAAGACCACTTGTGTCCCTAGGCCCTTGAGCTTTGCCTCCATGGTCTTGTAGTCTCCCATGGTTCTCCCAGTGCTGTTTCTGAGCATGCCACTGGTGCCCACATTGATAAGAAGCATGGGGTAATAATCCATTGTGTGGACTAGCTTAGGGATCCTTTCTGTGACATCTCAGATCCTGGCTCCTGGAAGGCAGCAGACCTCTCAACCAAAACGGTCTGGACAATAAATGGCTCCTTGCGCACCCCTTAGCAGGGAGTCTCCCATGACAATCACCCTTTGTTGTTTTCTTGGCAGGGGCAGCTGTTCCTGTCCTGTTTGCAGAGCAGAGGACACAGATGCCCCATCCATCAATGATGTGAGAGCTGTATAACTGTTGTGCAGGGCTAATGGTGGAGTTACTGACACACCTCATGACTTCAGGCCTGATGTGACCAACTTCCATCCACCATTTGTTGGGGCATCTTACTCAAGCCTGTACTTCTGTCTGGTTTCTATGGCATCCTTCTGTGGGTGCAGGGCCTGGCAGTACATGTCAGTGTCTGCCTCATGTTTCCTGATGACTTGCAGCCTATTTGCCTCCTCCTGGAGATCCCTCACCTGGCTCTCCAGAGTCTACACCAGCGAACACATCCCATAACTGGGGGTGCCAGTGCCCCATCTCTCAGTCTCCAGCAGACATGCCAGGCAGCTCTTGCAGCCTGGAGTCAAGGGCCCCATCTGCTTGGAAGTTGGGACCATAAGTTCTGTCTGGGTAAAGACTTTTGTAGTATCAAGGCAGGGTGCTCCATCTAGACCTAGAAGCCTAGGGGTACAGCATGTAAACATCACCATATCTGCAGGATGGACCCTGGTCACATGGCCTCCTAGGTGCTTTTTTAAATAGGAGACCAGGTGGGTGAGATTATTCCCATATAGTCTCCAACAGCTGCTGTTGCTGCTGCTTAGCAGAAAGACTCAAGTAGCTGTCTGCTGTGGGATCTCCTGGCCTTCCAGGACCCTGATCAGCCAGGGGCTTCCCTGGGTCCCTGGGTCTTACTCTGGAGTAGGGGAGGGTTGGTTCCTCATCTCCTTCACCTTAGTGAAACTGCATGCTGATAGCCTTCTGCTTGAACTCCATGCACAAACTCATGTGCTGAGCCCAGAGCACTCCTGTTTGTGTGGCTCTCTAGAGGGCTGGCCTAAGTAGGAGCCATGGGGGTGTGTGACCCTCCTCAGCTCCACTCAGCTGCCCCCATTACCTAGTGCCCACCCACTGAAGGCCCCACTTACCTCTCTGCTCATGCTGGGGGTCAGGTCAGGGTGGGGGTTTGAGCTCACGGAGATGTGTTGGACTTATACCTGTGCAGCTCGCTCAGAAGCTGGGTCTCAACTGTGGTTTTTTTTGGTTGGTGGGGCCTTTTTAAAACCTGCAGATGTGCAGTACATAGCTGATACCATGCTCTTCTCAGGGACAGGGATCACCTGTCCTGCTGGAGAAGGGGACAGGTAAGTGTCGCTGCCCTCCCCTACTGCTGTGCTGACTCATGTGCCAGGCCCAGAGCATGTCAGTTAACGTGCTCTGTTTGGGTGGCTCTGGTCTCATGACTTCCTAAGGGGCTGACCTAAGTAGGAGTCATGGGGGGTGTGACTCTCCTTGGCTCCACTCAGCTGCCTAGTGCCCACCCACCACAGGCCTCACTTACCTTGGCTCATGCTGGGGGTAAGGTTGGGGGTCCAACAGGGGTCCAAAGGGCTTACATCCATGCATCTCGCTGTGGAGGTAGGCCCCAACTGAGAAGTTATATCTTAGAAGTTATTAATCCCAAGGTTATGAGACTATGACAGCTTTCACTATGTTTCACTAGGTAAAATATGTCCCAGGCAGCTAGAAGATGGAATATTATTTCCATTTGAAAGCCATTTGATTTCCTTATTGTTTGGTTAATCTCCTTCTGACTAAAGTTCATAGTACAAAGGTATCCACATCACAGATAAAACTCTTGCTGAGTGCATCTATGTGAGATGTTATGTCACCATAGAAATGAGCTACAGTGATGTTGCTCATTGCTACAACGACATAGCATTGGTGGGCACAATTTGCAACACTGTTGCTACTATGTAGATGTGCCTGCTGACAGCTTCCTTTGATAGTGTAACAACAAAACTCTTACCCTAGAGGTGGTCCTTCCAGGTCATTACTAAGGTATGTTTCTTTGCTGGATAGTGAATAAATATATAATAAATGAGTAGAAAAATATAATAAATTGTTTACAGCTGCTGCTTGTACAGTACCTGTTATGAGGATAAATAGAGGACTTCAGTTGCAAAGGCTGTCAATCCATTACCTCTAATGTTATGACTAATCTGGGAGCACTGTTACACTGAACCATATGCTTGAAAAAGAGATGTTACAGAAGGCAGGCTTATGTCTTAGAAATATCTATTTTCACTTAACTTCATTAGAGGATATGTCGTGCCATACATGAATTGTACACTATCTATTTAACTACATATTTTAGTTGCAGATGATAGTGTCTATCCACATAGGACATGATTCAATTTTCTTGAGACACTTAAAATGTGATTACAGAATCACAAATGCACAGGCAGTACTTACCAGGAGTGTTGCTTAGTGTTCTGTTTTATGCTTGATTCTCATGAGGAATCTCCAAAATTTAACAGAACAAGCATATAACAGAACACCATGTCAAATGAGCCACTGGTCTGAGTGTATACGTTACATTCTGAAATCTCATTTTGACATAAGTGTCCTTCCAATTTGTTAGGTACACTGTAATAAAGCCCCAAAATGGCATATGTCACCTCTGATGCATGTTGCATTTTGCATATTATGGAAATAACTTATGAATCCACTGAGTAATAGAAGGCTCAGTGGAAGAATGATATGTATGAAAGCCTTGAAATGAATCTGTCTATTCTTGTGTTAAAAATATTCAATCAGATAGCTTCTTTTCAAATATTACAGAAAAAAATGTCAGCTGTTATAAAGTAAAATTAGAAGTTTAGCATGGCACACAGCTAGATGAAAACTTAAAATGAAACTGATAAATTTTGGCTTTCAGATCATTCTTTTTTTATCTTTTTGTAAAATGCCTCTTATAGATTATTTTCCTTAAAGTAAAGGATTGTATTACAGGGAATATTTATCAGAAAAATTACTACTGTAAAATTCATGAGTGTGTATTTTTTATTATTATTTACTCTATAGAATGTTTGCTAAATGTTAAGGTTCTCTCATTTTACACTTAATGTTAATAACATAAAAACTTTCAGGTCTTTGTTGTTATATTTGCTTCTAACTCTCATTAAAATTTAAACATTTCCATATGTCTTTTTTAAAGATGTATATTGTACCTTTACCTTTCGTATATGCTGTATTAGATTTATTGGGGTATATTCTGTATACTGGGGAATGTACAGCAATAAAAATGGGCTATTCTCTGTTCATGAATATCTAAGCAGAGATGTATTGCCCTATATTAATACTGAATGAAAAAAATGTAGCACCACCTATTGGTAGAAAAATATAAAATTGAACCTCATCATCAAATATCCTACTTTCACATTAATACCAGATTGTAAGAAACTTATTTTAATTTCCAAATTAAAATATTTATTAATATATCTGTTTCGGTTTTCTTTTAAAGTATGTGTTTAAATGCTAATTCTAGCATTAGTCACCATACAACTTGAATTTTTTTTTTTCCATTTCTATGGTGTCTCATTATTTTATACTGCATTAAGGAGAAAGAAATTGTGGGCCATTGGATGAACTGGGAGACTGGAAAACTTATGCTGTGTATTGGATGTTATATGCTAAATGCCCAGTTAATCTTAATTTCCATATATATGTCTAATTGATATTTAAATGAAGTTGCAACTATTAGACTGCAGTCATTGTAATACGTCTGACATTTTATTTGTGGCCCTGAAGTTGTACCTTCACATAGCAAAATGTTGAATTCAAAGTTCTGGAGTAAATTTCTTCCCAATTGCCTCTTTCATAATTATGTAGATTTTGTTCTAAATTAACAGCTACTTCATTTGTTTTTCTGGTAAATTTGTAAATTATTCAAAATACACCTGGAACAGCTGATGGAAAGATCATTCTCATCCACTTAACACTTTTTTCCTATTTTTTCCTGTTTTTCCTGTTTTTTCCTAATGTTTTGCCTTTTCTCCTTGGATCTTCATTATCTGCTTCATAAGCTTATGGGAGATGAGAATGATGCCAGTCATGTGGTCAGAACCCCACATCAACCAATCACACAGTATGCTGAGTCTGAAAGCTGACCTTCAGCTGTACATCTATACTGTTCCAGACAAATTTTTCTTTCAGTACTTCGTTGTGAAAACTATGTTTTCCTTAGAGCAGAACTAGTCAGACTATGATCCATGAAGTATTTACCTTTGCCGTTGAAATGAAATTAGTGTTTATGAAAGATGTTGGATTAACTATCTTGGAGACCATATTCTACTATCAACAGAACAGTTGAGTAAAGTCCTGGCAAAGTTTTTATACTGTTCTGCATCATTTTAGAGAGACAATCTCTTATTGTAAACAGAGTACTCATTCTCTGTGTCCACTCATAATGAAATTCATCCATGTGCTAATGCCATTGTAAGACCCAGGTATTATGGAACCCATATTCCATGAGTTTCAGTTAGATTTGAGTACTGATTTGCCAGACAGCAGCACAAGTGTACATTTCATCCTAATTCATAGTTAAATTTGCCAATGATAATACCAGATAGTAACAACATTATGATGGCCTTCATAGAATCATAGAAGTAGGGTTGGAAGGGACCTTGTAGATCTTCAAGTCCAACCCCCCACCTTGGTGGGAGAAAAAACTGGAATCAAATGAGTCCAGCTAGGTAGGCATCAAGCCTCTTCTTAAAGACCCCCAGGGTAGGAGCCAGCACCACTTCCCTAGGAAGTTCGTTCCAGCTCC
>NW_017728912.1:2791105-2818027 GCF_001723895.1 Crocodylus porosus | reverse complement strand
GTGGTGGCCTGACCAGCGTTGCATAGAGGGGGAGGATCACCTCCCTGGCTCTACTTGAGATGCACCTGTGGATGCATGACAAGGTCTGGTTAGCCCTGCCAACTGTGACCTCACATTGTCAGCCCATGTTCATCTTGGAGTCAATAATGATCATTTAGTTTGGGAGC
Organism: Crocodylus porosus; assembly: GCF_001723895.1. Classification (NCBI taxonomy): domain Eukaryota; kingdom Metazoa; phylum Chordata; order Crocodylia; family Crocodylidae; genus Crocodylus; species Crocodylus porosus. The sequence goes on along the minus strand of NW_017728912.1, from coordinate 2,817,860 downwards.
AGCACGTGCAGATGTTTTCAAGTGCTGAGATCTGTACAAGAAACACACTGTAAGTAACTCAGGGTGGAGGGAGAAGCAGACGGGATTGGGGGACTGGTAAATCCACAGGGGGATTTGGTGGGTCTGGGGAGGGGATTGGAGGGCTTGCTAAAATTAGTCCAGAGACAGGCAGTTAGGAACAGCACAGCTCTGTGGCTGGGATGAGCAGCTGGGCTGGGCTTTCCCAGTCCCATTGCTTTTCTAAGTTAATTCTGCCTTTCTAATTGAGAAAAGACTTTTTATTTATTTTAAACAAATAAAATTTGATGCACAAAAAACCCTCCATTTTCTAAGATGTATGTGGTAGCCATGTTGGTCTGAGACAAAAAGAAATGCAAAAATCTACAACTCTTGGTTCCAAAATGATACCTTTTATTAGAACAACTGAGAAACTGCAGGAAAAGAATTGGGATTTTTTTTGCAATTTCTCAGTGTAATAAAAGGTAACATTTTGGAACTAAGATTTCTAGACTTTTGCAGCTTCATTTTCTATACACTTTAGTTTTTTACAAGTGTATATAGCCTCTAAATAAAAAGAAAGTAGCATTTGAGATCCAAATCACTGGATGAAGTGAATTATTATCCATAATATACAGAACAGTGGCCCCCATGGGCCAGATGAGTGGTATGGGGTCAGTGTTCAGGCCATATCCCACATAGGGTTGATATGTGGGATTGGTCTGTGTGCACCTGGATCTGGCTGCATACAGGCACTATCTGGCTCACAACACAACATTATCCAGTCTATGAAGGTCCCCAGAAGTCCATATATTTGACAGCAAGAAAGCAACAATTAACTCTGCAATCATTCCCTCAACACCAAGTTCCTGGAACTTTTCAAAGCCCAGTGGGTTGGATGACATGCTCCACAGGCCAGATCTGGCCTAAGGGCCAGGGGTTGAGCACCCCTGTGATAGAACACAGAATGTCATGGAATGGTGTCTCAAAGGTTTTATCAGCATGATTTTTTGGATGGCCGTGAGCTTGTTAAGCAATGAGTTAACTAACTTAAACAAATGCCAGGAAATCCCTTATACAAAATCCACACTGTCATTTGGTTTGTCTATCATCTTATTGTCAGTATAATTTTCAGGGAAAAAGTCACTATTTTAATATTAGATAAGTTAGGTATACTTAAACAATTTGTTGCTCTGATGGACGAACAGAGAGACAGACAAGAAGACTCTTGAACTGTAACATTGACAAAAGATAGAAATAAATTTAAGAAAATATAGAATTTGTTGTCAATTTATCAACAATAGAATGGCCTATTCCAAGTACTTGATTCAACCTCCATTTAATGAAAGGGAGAATTCTGGTTCATTATTGGAACTGGATCTAGTCCCTAAATAAATTAATCTGAAAGAAGAAGCTTTTTGCCCCTGAATCTGAGGAACTGCAATTTTTATATTAAAATGGTAGCTAGAGATAGGAGTTACAAAAATTATCATTACCTTATGGAACTGCTGCTCAGATTAATCATTTCATGGTTTAATGAGGCAGTGATGGAACTGGTTGGATAACTTCTTACAAATAATCATTGTAAGTGATTTTATTCACAGTTTTTTATTATCCAGCTAGCTTTATAATATTGCCTAAATATTGCTCATAGTGACTTTTAGTACTTTTCCAATTATTAATTATTCTCTCTCACACATTTTCCTATTAATAGATGACCATACGTAGTTATTTCTAAGCCTGCTTTGAACCAAAAATTAAACACCTTTAACTGGTTACACTTCTTCAGATTGTGTCAGCTCACTGGCTGAAAGGAGTCAGAATTTTCTAGCACTATTCATTTATATAGCAGCCAGTTGGGGAAAAGCACTGAAGTGTACAGTACTGAAAACACAAATACTTCCACACACAATCAAAGACAGACTCTTTTTGGGTTAGTTAAACATTTCCAAGCCTGAAAACATATTTCTGTGTTAAATCTGGCATTGCAATCAGGAGGTAAAAGCTCAAAGGTCACATTAAGAGTTTAAGTCTAAATCTTATGACAATTTGACAATTTATTATGTTTAATTGTGAACACTTTAGTTGGAAAGGAATCCCCACAAAATTTATTTAAATTTAAATAACTGCACACACACACAAGCTGACGTGAGACTCTAGATACCTTAATACAATTAATAATTGAATTACTGGAGATGTAATAATTTCGCTAGGAACTCCTATCCACTGCTAAGGGATCCAACGTATAGGGAAATAAGCCAGGCATCCCAAGCCAAGGCTATTAAGGGCTTTACATTTCAGAATCAATGACTTGTATTTCAGCCAGAGACAAATGGAGTTTAGGACCTGAAGTATCTTACTGCTATGTTGTACCATGTCCGCTCTAGTCTCCAAATGGTTTTAAAATAGGGGTGTGAAATACCCAGCCTGTGGGCCAGAAGTAGGTCATCTGTAGACTGGACCCACCCACCTCTTTGGGCTGAATTTTACACTTGGGGCTCAGTGCCAAAGGGAGCTCCTGTAGTGGCAACATTCATTCCCACAGCTGCTGGGGGTGCTTGTTCAGTGTGGCTGCAGAACTCAAGGTGTTAATTCCACTTGCCTTCCCACTGCCAGAATTGTGGCCCCTGATAACTAAGATGCGTGGCAGAGGGAAAGTGGGGAATGAATGTTAGAGGTGTTAAGTGTTAACAGGTTCTGAAACTGTTCTGAAACATCAGCTTGAGAATTTGTGGGAATTAATACCACTATTTGAGGGTCATCTGGCCCTTCAGTCTAGCAAGGAGAGGCATAACAAAGTCTGGATCCCACCTACAGGGCCAAATAAGTTTGTCACTTCCTATTTTAAAGTATGTATAGAATCTGAGTACCTAACTTGTATAGGCAGTCCTCAGATTAGAAAGGCTAATGGAATGACTGAACTTAAATTAGCAATGGGAATCAAGGACAACAAGAAGTTCTTCAGATACATATGAAACGAGGAAAACAACTGGGAGTGTGGGAACATTACTCAACAACTCAGGCTAGCTGGTTACCAGCACTCAGGAGAAAACTGAACTCCTGAGTGACTACTTTGTCTTGGTATTTGACTGGGCCAAGGGGAAAATCATGCCAGCTAGGGTACAGAATGAGTAGGGTAGTCATGATTGCCTTTCTACTATTTCCGTAGTTCCGTATTTCCACAGAGCTCTTCAATGAGTTCTTTGCTTCAGTATTCCTAAGTACTGACCAAGACAATTCCCCCACCTTGAGCATAGACAGATGTCCAGAGGCACCACAATGCCAAAATTTAGTGATGACTTGGTTGGAAGGGCTGGATGAGTACAAGTCAGCCGGCCTGGATGACCTCCATCCACAGGTGCTGAAGGAATTGGTCAGTGTCATAGCTGAGCTGCTGGCATGGCTGTTTGAGCACTCATGGTGCCTGAGGATTGGAAAAGGGCCAATGTGGTGTCCATTTTTAAGAAGGGGAGAAGGGATGAGCCAGGTAACTTTAGGCCAGTCAGTCTTACCTCTATCCTTGGAAAAATACCAGAAAAAATCATCAAAAGCACATTTGTGAAGCAGGGGAAATGATGCCGAAAGGAAACCAGCATGGGTTCATCACAGGTAGATCCTGCCTGACAAACCTTATAGTCTTTTATGACCAGGTCACACATTGCCTTGACACAGAAGCTGAGGCTGATGTCATTTACTTGGATTTTAGGAAGGCCTTCAACACAGTTTTGCATCCTATTCTCATAGGGAAGCTAGCAGGCTATGGAGTGGATGCCTACACAGTCAGGTGGGTGAACAACTGGCTTAAGAACTGCACCCAGGGAGTGGTGGTGGACAGGTTGGACTCACCCTGTAAGGAGGTGGGCAGTGTGATCCCACAGGGTTTGGTCCTTGGACTAGTGTTATTTGGATGAGGGTGTGGAGAGCATCCTCTCCAAGTTCACAGATGATACTAAATTATGGGGCAAAGTTATGGGGCAAAGGGCAGGGAGCAGATACAGGCCAACCTGGACAGGCTGGATTGAAGGGTGGAATGAAATAGGATTCAGTTCAACAAAGATAAATGGAAGGTACTCCACCTAGGAAGAAGGAATCTCCAGCACACCTACAGGTTGGGGGATGACCTCTTTAGCAGCTCAGAGGCTGACAGAGATCTTGGAGTCGTAGTTGACACCAAGATGAACATGAGCTGGCAGTGTAATGAGGCCATTAACAAGTTGCCTTGTTGTGTATTAGCAGATGCATAACCAACAGATCAAGGGAGGTGATGCTCCCCCTCTATGCGGTGTTGTTCAGGCTGCAGTTGGAGTACCGTGTCCAGTTTTGGGTGCCGCACTTCAAGAGGGACACGGAGAATCTGGAGATGGTTCAGAGGAGGGCCAATCTCATGATTAGTGGCCTCCATGAAAGACCCTATGAGGGGAGGTTGAGAGATCTGGATCTCTTCAGCCTTTACAAGAGGCGTTTGAGGGGAGACCTTGTAGCTGCCTATAAGTTTATCAAGGGAGGCTAACAGGGAATTGGTGATGCGCTATTTAACAGAGCGCCCCAGGGAGTAACTAGGAATAATGGGTGCAAACTAGTGGAGAGTAGAATTAGGTTAGACATAAGGAAGAAAATTTTTATAGTAAGGGTAGCCAGAATCTGGAAAGGGCTTCCAAGAGAGGTAGTACTATCACCTAACTTTGAGGTTTTCAAGAGGAGGCTTGATAGTCACCTGGCTGGGGTGATCCAACCATAGTCCTATTTCCTGCCGGGGGCAGGGAGTCAGACACAATGATCCATTGTGGTCCCATCCAACTCTACAATCTATGAATATATGAAGAAGTCAGTGGGAGCTGATGAACTTCATCTGAGAGTGCTATAGGAGCTAGCCAGAGTCATCACTAAACCCCTGGAGAAACTCTTCCATAACTCATGGCGCTCTGGAAGGTCCCTGAGGACTGGAACAGGGCAAATATTGTACCCATCTACAAGAAGGGGAGGAGGGAGGACCCAGGTAACTATCGGCCAGTTAGCCTAACTTCTCTCCCAGGGAAAATTCTGGAAAAATTAATCAAGGACTCTATTTGCGATAAACTTGCAGAAGGTAGGATTCTGAATGACCACCAGCCTGGCTTCATTGATGGCAGGTCTTGTCTCAGCAACCTTATCACCTTTTATGACCAGGTCCAGTTCTTTTCAACATCCTTATCAATGACTTGGATGTGGGGGTGACAATCTCACTGGCCAAATTCATGGATGACACCAAGTTATGGAGAAGCATGATCATGTTTGAAGATAGGCTACAGATACAGGTGGATCTAGACAGGCTACCAATTTGGATGGATCAGAATCACATGCAGTTCAACACTGAGAAATGTAAAGTGCTCCACCTGGGGACAAACAACTCCTTATACACCTATGGGCCTGGCGGCGCCAAACTAAACAGCACCATGAACAAAAGGGACTTGGGGGTAATAACAGACCACAGTATGAATATGAGATAGCAATGTGACACTGTATCCAGTAGGTCAAAGAATACTTTGGCAAGCATCAAACGATGAATCTCCAGCAAAACCAAGGAAGTAATTCTTCCACTCTACTTGGCATTGGTGGGACCACAGCTGGAGTACTGCCTCAAGTTTTGGGTGCCACACTTTAACAAGTACATGAAAAATCTTGAGAGAGTTCAGAGAAGGGCCACCCATATGAGCAGAGACTTGCAAGGCAAGCCATACAAGGAAAGACTAAGGGACCTGGGACTTCAACCTGAAAAAGAGAAAGCTGAGAGGGGACTTGGTAGCAGCTTACCGCTTACATTAGGGAAGTACATCAAGGACTTGGCAAACAACTGTTCACCAGGGCACCTTTGGGGAAAACCACGAATAATGGCCACAAACTCCTGGAAGACTGTTTCAGAATCAAAATTAAAAACTTATTTACAGTCAGGGTGTCCAGACTGGGGAATAAGCTCGCTCTAGAGGTGGTGCAATCAAGTACAATGGAGATTTTGAAGAGGAGACTGGATGGTCACATTGCTGGGGTCACCTAACCCCATTTGCCTTTCCTGCCTGCAGGGGGCTTCCCCTGATCATCTTCCAAGGTCTCTTATGGCATTGCAATCTATGAATCTAGGATTTCGTCCTTGTGTTGAGGTCTATAGCAGACCCCCATGATAACATCACAATTGTTTCTCTCTCCTCTGAGCCTAACCCAAAGACTTTCGATAGGCCTATCTGCAGTTTTATACTGGAGCTCTGAGTAATCATATGCTTCTTTATATAAAGTGGAACTCCTCTTCTTTTCCCCTTCCTTTTCTTCCTGAACAATTTATACCTATCCATGAAAGCTATCTCACCAAGTCTCTGTTATTTCAATCATGACATATTTCCATCACTGTGCAAGGACTTCCAATTCTTCCTGCTCGTTTCCCAGGCTCCATGCACTTGTGTACAAGCAGCTGAGGTAACTAATCTATTTCCCAGCTTTCTCAGGAAGAATGAGAACATCTTCCTTATTTCCACCTCCTGCTTGCTCTTCTTCCAGGTCACCCACTTCCCCACTTACCTTAGGACTTTGGTGTCCATCCCCTGGCAAAATTAATTTAAAGCCCTCATCACTAGTTTAGCTAACCTGTTTGAAAAGATATTTTTACCTCTCTTTGTCAGATGTATCCCATCTCTTCCTAGTAATCCTTCTTCTTGGAACACCACCCTATGCTCAAAGAAGCCAAATCCTTGCTGGTGACACCACCTGTGCAGTCAGACATTGACCTGGAGGATGTGTCTGCTCCTGTCCAAGCCCTTCCCCTTGTCTGGAAGGATTGAAGAGAATACCACCTGAGCCCTTGTTCCATTAACCTTTGCATCAAGAGCCCTGTAGTCACTTTTGATAAGCTCAGCGTCTCCCTTGGCAGTATCATTGCTGCCCACCTGGATGAGCAGCAAGGGGTAGAAGTCAGAGGGCCAGATGAGTCATGGTTATCCCTCCATGGCATCTTCAATCCAGGCTCTGGGCAGGCAGCAGACTTCCAGAGATAACAGATTAGGTCAGCAAATTGATCCCTCTGCCCCCACAAAAGGTAGCCTCCAACCACCACCACCCATCACTTCTTCTTGTTGATGGTAGTCTTGATCCTTCCCACCATAGGGAGGCCTGGGCTGTGTTCCTCCAGCAATGGAATGTGCTCCTTGCCCTTTTTGAGGCCCTGCCAAAGCCCTGCACTTTAAGGAGACATCCACATCTTGCATCTACATGTGCATGCGTTAAAGCCCATTAACGCTGTGAGTGTAGACGTGGGACTGAAGTTAGTCCTAATTCAGTCCATACATAATGTTCATGTACCTTAATGCATCTAAATGTGCATTAATGCTCTTTAACTATTTTGCCTAAATTTGATATTTGCTTTTGCAGATATCAAATTTAGACATGAATCACCTAAAATCACCATTTTCAAGGTGCATAAAGAGTACACACATATAGATGTGTGCCCTTAATGTGCCTTAAAGTGCCTTTAATCGACACATGTAGATGTACCCACAAGGCCATGGAGTATCAGAGCATCCCACCTCACCCTTTTATTTCAGATTACTTGATTTAACAAAAAAACTTTAAAAAGTGAATTTCTATAAAAAAGTAGTGCCAAATAAGATGTTTTTCTCCCTAAAATGCCTTCCATCAAAAGAACTGTATGCCAGTCAAATGAAGAGAACCAAAGTACCAAAGCAAAATAACCTGAGTTTCATCAAAAGATTTAGATTTATTATGGATGACATGTCTTATTGTACTATTCCATCACTTATACTTCAGTCTTCTGTTGAAAGCAGTTGATTCTTTGGGTTCTATTTCTTTCTGTCCTTTAGTTTTCCATTCACTCTCCCCCTGCTCCTCTTCCCCCCACCCCTTGCTGCTTCCTTTTATTCTGTCTGCAACATTCCACTGTAAGGGATATCCTGTGCTTTAGAATAATTTTTCATGAAATCTGTACAAATTGATACTACTGGAAGCCATTACATATATGCCCCTTAATTGATAACCATAGAGTTCAGAGGAACAGGACGATATCCAAATGTTTCTCTACCTACTTTAGGCTTTTGCTTCTGAACTAAAAAAGCAGCTTCACTATGCAGCTAAGGTTAGAAAAGAAAAACTAATGTAAGTATTTCATAATTCTTCAAACATTAAATATTATAAAGAATATGTATTTAATTGTAGGACTGAGCAAAGATAAAGGATCCCTTGACATAGGGTTTTATATTGTATATAATTAAAAAGAACCATTGTTAGCAAGAATATATATATGGGATTAAGGATAGATTCAACAAAAAACTTCCAGTGACCTTGTACATTGGTTTCCATGCTTGAATCGTGAACATTTCTATTTAATTTTTATAGAGTGAGTAGGCTCATAGCAACACCAATATTTGAACCTGTTTTTAGTGACTTAAAACTGTGCTAAACTTTTACTTTTCATGTCAGGTTGAATTCCTTGGGAAACTTTCAATATGGATTTGTGTTCATGATAATCTACCTCAAGGTAAAAGAAGGAGGGGATTTACCGTAGATCAGTGACTGCACATTCCTACCCTGCAATCAAATGAAGGCTAACCCATTGTGGCTTATCTTTCTTTTATTGAAAGTGAAGCTACCATAAGCTTTCAGTCACCATCTTTATTATTGTTTAGTTGAGAAGCACTAAATAACATATTTACTCAAATATAAGTTGATCCATAAAAATTAGAAACTATACATGGAAAATTTATAAATTTGATATAATTTTGCAGATACATAATCTATACCTGTTCACCAGGATGCCTCTTGGGGTAACAAGCAACAGTGGTCACAAACTGACAGAGAGAAAATTTAGGCTAGATACCAGGAAAAACTTCATGGTAAGGGTGGCCAAAATTTGGAATGGGCTTCCCAGGGAGGTGTTGCTCTCCCATACCTTGGGGGGAGGGGGGTTAAGAGAAGGCTGAATAGGCAACAGGCTGGGGTATTCTGACTGCAGCACTCTTTCCTGCCTAGGCAGGGGGTTGGAGTCAATGATCTGCTGAGGTCCCTTCTGACCCTAGCATCTATGAATCTAACTAGCAAATTGCCCATCAAGAATGATGGGGGTCGGGGGAGGCTGGTGGGAATGGATCCCTGTGTTTCACCCTGCACATTCCCCTGCCACTCCTTGTTCTACCCTCATCCCCCTTCCACTGTTTTGGTTCTACCCTGGTCCCCTCTCCCCCCCCAGCACTTCAGGTTTGACTTTGCTCTGCCCCCTTCCTCCCCACTGCATTGGGTCTCCCCCTTCTCTCCCCCTCCCTCCTGATGCATTGGGTCTGACACCGCTCCTCCCCTTCCCCCCATGGCATTGGGTAAAACCCTGCCCCCCCTCCTGCTGCATCAGGTCTGACCCTGTTCCATCCCACATTTTGGGCCTGACCCTGCTCCCTCCCTCCCCCCACCTCCTCAGGTCTGACCCCACTCCTCCCGCCACCCCCACCATGGTGGGCCTGACCCCACTTCTCCTCCCCCCACCACAGCAAATCCGACCTCACTCCCCACTCCCCCTGCACTGTATCAGGACTGATCCCACTCCCCAACCCCCCTGCCATGGTGGGTGTAACCCCATTGCAGCCCTTCATTGCCTTCCTTTTAGACCCTGCTTTCCCTGAGGATATGGGAATGAGAAGCAAATTTGAAAACAATGACCTAGAAATAACATACCTGTAGTAACCTTCATATAGGGAAATGGGTACTTGAAACGGCTATAAGTTTTAGTATAGGTACTACATAAACATTTTTGTACCTACTTGTATAAACTATGCATAATATTAGTCCACAGCCAAAAGTCTCATTATTTACTATATAGTTAACCAAGCTGGGTCCCAGCAAAAAGAGCAGCTTTTCAAGCAATGATGAGCACTGCTCAGTATGTAAGTGCACACCAGATACTGCCCCACTCCCCCTATAAAGGATCCATGTGCTAATTTGCCTCATGTTGATTGAACCCTCCCCCACATCTTATATTCGAGTAAATATGGTACATTCCTGGTTCAAAACATCTACTTGAATTTGGGCAGGGGGTTGCCTTTGTATGATGGATATGCCTTTATGAATTAAAGATATGCTACAAAATGCAAAAATGTTAATATCAAAACATCCCTTTGAAACAATATTTTAAAACTAGATTTTATGAAGTTTCCATTTCCCTGTAAATTTCAATATATATTTTTATTCCAATTAAAAACAAGAATGTTTTAAAAAATCAAAATGTTTCACAAAATATTTTTTTTTAATTTCAACCTATCACCTAATAATCATGAAAGGCTAATTTATGACCTGAAAACCAGACTTGCCAAACAGAACTCCCTAATGCCCGAAGCTATGTGTCCTTTCATCACTTCTTTATGATATGTGCCTTTAAAAAACTCCACAGTGACAGAGTTATACCTAACCTTTAAAGAGTTCTATAATGATATCATTATGCATGTCCCCATCTCTGTACATCAAAATAGTGGGCAGGCAGCATCCTATTCTAAATTATATGTAGCAGTGTAAATATCTCTACAGGAGGTGTATAACTCTTTACTAATTCTACTGATCAAGTGAAAGTAGAAAGTTTTGATTGATTGGCTTGGTAGCAAAGCTAAAACACCAAAAAAAATTACTTTAATTTGGGATGATCTCAAAAGTATTTGCTCATCTGCTCTCTTCTCCCAACAGCCTCTTGCCCTTCAAATATAGCTTTCAGTTTAAAACTTTTTATTTAAAGTTATAGTTACTTTAATCCTTCACCTCCACCCCAATTAATTTCTACATGAAAGATTGTTTTGAATTGAAAATTTGAAGACTTTTGTTTTGAAAATGTGAAAGTGAAATCCTCTTTCCCAGTTATTTGCCTGAATTTATTTCCTGAATTTCACCTGATTCATGAATAGCTTCATTTGACTGTACTAGTTTCAGTTGGTGTACTATTTACTTGAAACATTTCACCAAGCCTCAGCTACAAGCTCAATCGTTAAAGAAGTTATTGGGTTTTATTATGGAGGTCAGACTTACTATGGCTCCTTGTAGTCTTAAAAGCTATTCATTCAATGTTATTAATTTATTACATGTAACACCCCTTGTGGTAATAGCAGTGCAAAGGGAAAGAAAGCATGCTCAAAATTCGTCCAGTGGTGTAAAGACTATATAAAGGCAAGAGTAGTAGTGAATTGGGGCATTTTTTTTGAAAAACTGATATCTATAGAAGTCTCTTTACTAAAGCCTAACAATTTTCTACTACCAAATTCTACATGATTTTTCTCTCATTTTTAAGTAATCTTTCTACATGTATGTATACTGAGTATATAAAATATTGCTAGTTCCTTTTAGGAAGTGAACTTCCTTAAATTCAGGAACTGATGACATTCCTGATCATATCTCACTGTTTTTTATTTTAAATTTTAGAAACATGAGAAAGAGTTAACACAGGATCCTATTGTGGCCCCCATCTTCTTTGGAAACAATGGATCCCAGGCATCTAAGCTCCTTGATTGTAACCCATGGGTGATTACTGTTTCTAGTTTCTTTGCCTCTTTCTAGCTCTTTGGCTTATCCTAAGATCAGACCCCAAATCTAACACCATTCTTGGGAAGTGGTACCACTGTATCTATAAACCTTAGGTATCAGTCTCCCACTTTTCCAAACTCCCTCACAGTTTCATCTTGTTAAGTTACCTTCAGCTCTTTGATTAATTCCTGCAGAAGTAAGGAAGCAAGAAAGAAACAAATGTATTTGTTAAGCCTGAATTCATGTCTGTGGCTTTGGACTAATGTAATTACGTTTCTCTTAATAACATGCTACAGAGAGTTATAATGTCTTTTGGCAGGACAGGACCCCCTCCATACTTTAAGCTGATCATCTTGACTCTCCTGTGAGACTGGATTTGGTTAGCATCCATAAACAAGGCAGTCCTTCCTCCTTCCTTAGCCTCCTTCCTTAGTGGTCTAATTTCTTTTTTCTTAGAGAAACACCGCTTTTTTTAGTAGTCTCTCTCCCATGTGGTACAGCAGCTGGGGGCAATTTTGGGATCCATTCCCACCTTCTCTTTCATTCCATTTCTACTTAAGAAGTCATTTGAAAAAAATCTGTGGCTTCATTTGGAAAGGAAAGGAAAAGATATTGTTCCAGCAGTACAAAGTAATCTGGCATTGACAGTCCTTGAGGAGTCTACCAAGGTGGTAAGACCCTAATAATTTACAAAGGCCTTTGGAATATAATTTTGAACTATATTACACTCTAAATATATATGTTATGTTCTAAGATGTATTGTCTTACAAAACAGAGCCCCTGAAACAAATGAGATTCACCAGACAACACCTGGGATATGTCTGTGTCAAATTATGAATGCAGTCTGTCATATTGCATATCACTATTACTTTTTCTTAGTCTAAAGAATAAGGTGGGATTTAAGGGGTAAGCAGACCTTGTATTAGACTATCCTTGTATGGGTAGATTTCACCAGCAAAGCCTTACTTTTTAGCAAGAATTTACCCATAGATAGGAGAAACAACTGAATACTATTTCCATGTCTGTAAAATTCAGATTTGATTCTTTACATTTATTTTTCATGTTAAAAAAAATCAATAAAAATTGGAATCAAAAGAAATAGCAGCCCCCTAGTTGGGGCAAAATGAAGGAGTATTGGAAACTACTGGAAGTTTTCACGGTCCAGTTTGATTTCAAAGTATATGGCATTTTTGTAAGGATAATCTCCTTGACTATTGTTTGCAAAAATTCAGTGGCCATGACTTGGGTGGATTGCATTTGTTTAAGTGTGTTGAATGAAATTAGATTAAATGTATTAAAAAAAAGCCAGAATATGCTTCAGCAAGAAGTATGGCATCACCATTGCTTCAGGTTTGCATGGAACAAGTTCTGAAACCTAAAAATCTATGAGGAAAAAAAAGGAAAAAAAAAAAAAACCCTAACAGTTGCAGTCTGCTACTTATCACACACTGTGACAGTGATAAATTTCCTCAGTGAATCTCAGGTGCCCTGTTGTTATCTTTAACTGTCTTCTAGCTTGTCAATCTTCTGCTGCCAGATGGTATCGGTCATTCACACAGGCAAAACCTTGCTTAGAGGGACTTATACTTTGTGCTAGTAATAGGTGTTTTATCTTTTGGTGGATTATTTGCCCACAGTTCTTGTGGAATTTCACAAAAGAAGCATCTCTGATTATCTGACAATTTATCTTTTGTACGAATCGTGTTGGAGACTGAGTTACTAGAGAAGGGTGGTTCTGTCAGACCAGGATCTCTCCCTCAGGCTTTTAGAAAGGGTAACAAGACTTTAGGAGATGAACTAGAGAAAATGGGTGTAGAAGAAACATTCACAAAACTGAATTGCTGGATAAGACTTCTGTGAATTGTACATTTGTTATCGATACTTAATCTGGCAGAAGGCCCATACAAAAACAAGAGAGAGAAAAGAAAGAGAGTGTGTGCGTGCGCACGTGCATATACATGTACACACCTGAGTCTGATATCCATTGTACATTTTATTACTATATAATTATTACAAATTCTGAGGAGGAGTTGGGCAGGATAATCCTACTGGACTAATTTACCCCTACTACACTGTGGGCACTTCTACACGTGACCTTACAGCATCATAGCAATGTGCTACATCATCTTACGGCACACTACGGCAATGTAGTGATCACACATGTCTACACATGATCACTAGCTATGATGCCAGAGTGGCATGCTCCCCAGGTATAGTGTGTTGCTATGGCACTGTAGTGGCAAAATCTACCCATGTCCTTCATGCACAACACAGAAATCATCCGTACTGCACTGTGCTTTAGTACATCCAAAAGGAAGTACTAATATATGGCACCATAGCAATGTCACCATACGGTGAAGTGTAGATGCGCCCTGTGATATAGTACTGATTTTGGAAGCTCTAGTGGGTTCTTTTATTGCTGCATTGCTGTAGGTATACAGTTGATGAACTGTGCCATAGGTAAATCAGAACTATGTATGCCTGAAAAGCCTAGCAATCCTTTTTTTTTTTACACGCACAGAATGAAAGCCGTTTATTTCAACTTGCCTTTATATTTGGTGGATATTGTGAAATACCCTGACATTTTACCATCAAGATGTTTGTAAAACAATCTGACAGTAAAGAAACATTTTCTTTTACCCAGAACATTAAAGGGGGTATATGCTGTATATTTTTTCCATCACAATGCAAATTCTGTTTTAAAAGGTATCCTTTGCAGTGAACATGGCAACGTTACAGTCTTTAGGCACAAGGGTCCAGATACACACTGGTATTTAGGTGTCTAAAATCCCATTGATCTCGTAAGACTTCAAAGCTGAATCACTGAAGAGCAATTTACTATGGCTCACAGAGCAGCATGAGAGGGAGAGAGGTGTTAGCTATAGTCACTCTATTGAATGAAAAGTTCTTTTTTTTCTCCCAGTGGTAGCTGAGTAAAATATTTCCCAAGGTTACTAGAGGGTGGGTTACTTCAAGTGTGCTTCCCAGCAGTGCAGACAGTTTGAGTTGCATTACACTGTTACACAGCATAGCAGAAAAGAATCAGAAAAAAGCAATTTCTCCAAATGGACATAACTTTGAAGGGTGATTCAGATCATATAACACACCAGGACTCATACTATGCACTAGAAATCATTTTTTAATTATGTAAAGCAGCTAAAAACTGAGCAATGGACAGGGATAAAATGGAGACATTTCTCCATCATTGAATAATAGAGTGGAGCAATATTTTCTATATATTTATTTGAAAAAAAATGAAAAGACAGTTATGAAATGACAGAAATGAACAAATAAGAGACAAGAAAGAATAAAATGTAGGCTTATAATCAGAATGATGACCTCTGATACTAATCACATCATGATGACAAAGGAGTTTGAAAATGCAAATATAGTGAGCATGTCTACATATGCAATTAGTGCACATGAATAAATTCTGGAGCTTATTGCTCCAGAGTTTTTGTTCATTTGTTTGTTTCCAGGCATACTATTTGAAAGTGTGTCCAGGAGCAATTCACTCTGGAGCAATCAGCTCTGGAGTTTATTCATGCACAATACATAGAGCCTGGTCAGAGAAGGGCTGGCTGGTAGGGGACCCCAGAGGTCAGCCTGCCAGCCTGGGGCTGCTCCAACTAAACTCAGCTGCAGAGGGGGTGGCTGAAGTATGAGGGTGGTTCAGCGCAGGGCTAGCCAGAAGGCAGGTCCTGCACTGAAGCACCCTCATGCCCTAGCCAGCTGGGTCAGTGTCTCCACATGTGCTGCTATTCATGAAAAACTACACAGAAAGGTAGTAATTACATGTATAAGTACTACCCTGCTGCAGATTTTATTAATTTCCTGGAGTCTAACAGGGGCACATGTGTAGACACTGAGACATTTAGTGTGGAGCTAATTGGTCAGCTCTACAGCAAACACCTTGTGTAGATGCACCCAGTGAAAGATATAATCAGTGATTAAAAGTCAGTGATGTTAAAATAGTATTGGCCTATATTTAATAAGATTTACAGGATGAGGCCTGAACTATGAACCCACTAAAACTGACTGAACAATAAAGACAGCAATCAGTTTTGAGCACCTTAAGATATCTCTTTAAAGAAACTGCATAACCTTCTGGAATTTAGTTTCCTGGTTGATTTAATGAACAAATACCATGTTGCTGCTCCATAAAAGAAACCTTGTTAGACATTTATTGGCCATAGTCATTATTGCCACTAAAACTGAAATAAATTAAAGGAAGGCAATAGCTCTCACTGAAGCAATAATCACTGCTTTTCCATCAGTAACATGACATGGAAGAGGGCCTATCTAAACAGTATTATAATTTTCAAGTGTAACTAGTTTGAAGTAATCTTTGTTTCTTTGAAAGTTTAAACCGCCATAAAGTCATGATAGTTTTTGATTTTTGTCAACCCAACACAGAGTTAAATAGTCGGATAACCAGGTAGCCAGGGATAAAAGCAGAACTTACTTACCTACATTTAAATTCCTTATCACTGTAATATCTAGTGCTCACCTTATCACTGGGCACATCTACATGTGCATTAATGCACTGTGGTTACTGCGCATTAAATTTAGTACTTGTAATAACAGGTACTAACTCAATGCCCTGTAACTGGTGCTACTGCGCAGTAGTGCTGATACATGCCTTTTAAGTAATACTAATGTACAGCAGACTAATTCTATTGCACATTAGTGCAATAGCAAGGCTTTTGCTGTAATGCACTAATGTTCAGTATAATTAGTCTACTGCACATTTAGCATCTTGTGTAGCTGTGCCCACTTTCTAGAAAGCAGAGGAAATGGGGGAGAAAAAATTTTTAACACACAAAGCATGTACAGTAGTTAAGAACTGCAAATGAAAGAAAGACAGATAGCAAAAAAAAAATTGTTGGTAGTCAGTAGTAAACAAATATCGATGGGTTTTTTCCACTTCCTATTTTACCATTTGACATTTTTATAGAGGGGGGGAACCTTTAAAAATAATAGGATTAAAGAAAGAAAGGTCAATGCTATTATTCCTGGAAAATGCGGGGTGTAAATAATACTTAATAAAGCCATAAATAATGCTTTTATTTGTGCTTACATACCCTCTTTAAACTGAACATATCTTTGCAAGCATTAATTTTAGTTAAGACTGAAAAAGGCCCAATGAGATAAGCACTACGATGAGGAACTTGAGGTCCAGAGATACTGAGGATGATAATTTCAAAGAAGTACAATAGGGTTTTGGCCTGTAGGTACTATCATAATACAAATAACAAATAATCTAGGGGATTTGTTAGCCTGATTTAAATAGGAACTGGGGATCTATATTCATCAGGCAGCTTTGAAAGTGTCAGTCAGTTTAAGTGCCTTGCACAAGAAAGATATTAAATCAATAACTTTAAGCTATGACTCTCTGACTCCATCTCTCCCATATACAAACCCTTTAGTGGGATGCATTACTAAAATTAAGGGGGAAAAAAGCTGATCTTCCCAAACATTTACATTTAAATAAGGCAGATTTATTTTAGATAGACACCATTTGTATGATAATAGATGTATCATTTTAAAATGAATTCTTGTTGAAAAATGTAGCAAATGTTCAGACACCATAAGAAAAAAAATTCAATACAATCCGCAATGCTGAATTTACAGTTTTGATGGGACACTCTAAAAATCTCACAAAACCTAAATGATGTGAACAGGACATGCAGAAATCCAGATCACACCTTCTTTCTGCACTGAGCTGAGACCTTTGACTGACTTGTGAAAATGTTTTTTTTCTATGTTTGTTTTTAACAATTCCCACCACAAAAAAGCTTTATTCCATGAAGAAGAAATAATGCTTTTTATCTACACCTGTATGTTCTCCTGGCAAAGAGAATGGCATTTTTAATTAAGCACCTGACCCTTCCTCCTTCAGAAAAAACTCCTGCCTGTTATGAGACTGAATGAATACTTAGGCATTGTTTATTTCACTTAGCCATTTTAGTACCGTTTGCAGCCACTGACAGTCACTATTTTTTGCCAGAGCTACTGGAGTTTTTCAGTGTCAAATTGTACAGCTCTCTACTTTCAAACTCTGCCATGCATCTTTTCCAGTAATAAATAAAACAAGCAAGCTACAATAATTCCAACTCTCTCAAATCATGAACTTCCTTGAAACTGACAGCCCTGAATTTTGCAAGGTAACCAATACCAGGCATATGTTGTTTCCTTATATGTAGCGGTGGAAGTGAAAAAGCAAAAAGTCATCGGCACTAAAATGAACTTCCTATTATGCCTCCAAAAATGGTTGAGGAAATGAACTTTTAGATGATTACTTTGTAAGCTCCTAAGATTTCTTCCTTATGAATGAGGAAAGGGGGGTGGGGGGGCAAGAGAAAGGATGGTGATGTTTGATCGCAATATATTTAGAAGCAAGCAGAGATACAGCTGGTTTAGCATTTCAGTGAATCACCCATACTTTTGCACTGATATATTTCAAGAAACTACTTTTCTCCTGTAGCGAGACATATTTAACTTCTTAGACCTAATAAGAGTAAATAAGATATTGAATTTTGTCATTATCCTTACTATTATCCTGAAGATCCTTTAGTTGTTGTTCTTTAACCTTCTATTTAGTTCACTCTTAGGAGAGGGTACCAAATTAATTTGCAGATACCTAACAGCTGTTTTATGTTTTGTCAGACTTTCCATTACATTGTAGCATGTATTTGGATTATGTCATCTTGTGCTTAATGTGTGTAATCCATGTCTGTATTAAAAGGATACTTGACCGCATTTGGTGTAAATAGCAATGCCTTGTAGTTACATGAAGACAACCAGTAAATTATCTTACAATTAGTGTGCTTCATTTTATCTGAGAGACTAGCACTAATCCATAGTACTAAGGATCATTATAGCAGAGCTTTTTATTAAATATAATGTTGTGGTTATACCAAACTTAGCTCCTGAATTCTGACAGAGTCAGTGAAATGGAAATATGAATAATCCCAGCAGTTTTATGATTAGTATTGTAATTTATAAAAGACTGGGAAGGCTGTTCTAAATTATAACAATCTGAATCAGTACATTTTAGGTTGGTGCCTACTGAGCAACTTCCTTAATCTCCTCCAGATGGGAACAAACACATTAGCAGTTACTACAGGAGAAAATTAAAAATAGAAATTCCTCTTAGGGTTTTTGTCACTAGTGCCATTTTAGTCAGTAATGCAGTTCTATAGTAGAAGCAGAAGTATGCACCCAATTTTGAGTTTTGTGCCCTGTGCTCAAACAAGAATAGGAGAAAAGGAAAGGAGAAATGTGGCTTTAAGTGACCTCTAAGTCTCCAATATTCTGCTGAAATTCAGGCATTCATGAAGCTGTCCTAATTCCATTACTAACTTTGAAAATTCGCAAGTTTATGCACTGATTCTCGTGGCTATAGGAAGCACTGATTATCTGGAATGCAGTGCATGTCAGATATAGCCTCCATTCTTCTTAACCTAATTATGACAGACTTTCTCTTAGCCCAAACATGAGCAGAAGCTGGTAGATAAAATGAAAAATTACCTTCACTCCAAGTTTGTCCCAAACTAGCCATTCAAAGAAAAAATCTATTTCACGAACCATATCAAACAGTACTCCAAAGTCAAAACATACTTTGCAATCTGTGGCATTATTAAGAAATTATCAGTGAAAACAACCATGTTTCCAGTTAGAGATGAAGGGTTTTCAGCCTCCCATCTCCATACTGGACAGTCTTAAGGTCCCTTGGGAGGCTGGATACCATGGGGCTGTCCTGCCTCCCAAGCGTTTTATGAGGAGGACTCTGGCCCTAGATCAGTCAATCTGGTGGACCTGTTCAAGAAATGTACCAAAGACCACAAGAGACAGAAGGAGTTGAGGCAGCACCACAGAACTCTCCAAATTCGACAACTGCAACACATTATGCTTACCAAATTGACATTTGCTGATGAAATACAATTTTGCTGAAAATTTTCCCATTATTTAGCAATAAGTGATTGGATAATCTTGTGCTCACATTTTTTCCCCATTTTGGCCAGTATGACACTTTTCTAGACCTCATCTTACAAACAAGGTAATATAACCAAGGGTATGTTGCTATAAAAAGAATTGCATAAACATTGTTCTCTACAAATTTAATGAGAAACCATTTACTTGAAAATATTTGTACAAACAGCAGAAAGAGCTATTGATTTATATTCTATTTTTATTTCTAGCAGAAAAGGATTGGTTCATTTGTTCTGGTCATATAAGCAAAGGACATAGTAACAGCACTACAGTTCCTAATAGTTGGAAACATTGTGAACGTTCCTTTTATCATGAGGTCAAATTAACAGAGAAAATCTGATTTATTACAACTACAGGAACTGGCATCATGTCCACAAGAACATCTAGTTCAGGATCCTGATAAGAACAGTGGTCAATAACATATGCTTCAAAGACACATTAAGTAAGCATTTGTAAAATAATCTGGCCATAGAGAAAGTTGGAATTGCCTCAGGTTAAGAATGAACAAATTTTGAAACTGAGCATGGTTGCAAGGTAAAACAACCATAATTCAAAATGAACGTGTAGTAAAAATGGAAGTTTCTTTGAAATGGAAACCTATAAATAATACAAAGGAATAATACATTTTACTGTAAAACTACACTACACTGTACAACTACACTATGAGTTGAGAATCCTAATGAACTAAAAATTATGCTTTATAGCTTTCCATTTGCTGTATGCCAGAAAACATACAGAGACACTAAATAATGCATAATGTACTGTCTGTATGTATTGTGTGTGTTTATGTATGAAGCTGAATACAATTTTCTGCTTTAGTTTTCTGAATATAATCTAGAAGAGACTCTCAGAAAAATCAACTGGTTTAGGATTTGTCAAATTTGTGGCTTGCTAAGAAGAATGTAATGCTTTTAAGCCATTAGCTCCCCATATCATCTAAAACACATTTATCAGAAGATTTCAATTAACTCAAAAAATTATACTGTAATACATTTTATAAAAGTGTTGGAATTTAAGGGTGAAAACATGAAGCCAAAAAGGATACTTGACAATACTTTAAATACTGCCAGATAAGGCTACAGTAGGGCAATTAGACAGTAGATAGTAAATGTTGTTTATCATCCTATTGTGCTTTATTTCAGGTTGATGTATTTGTAACTGAGCTTACTGTCTTTTATGACATTTAATTTAAATTTGCATTCCATCAAATGCATGATTATGTCAAAGCAAGATAACTCTCAAATCAGATCAAACGTTTCCAAAACTTCACTCTAAAAATGGAAACTGAATAGTCTGCCTATGTTTAAATATCCCATTTTGATATTTTGGAGGGAACATATTTTTTATTTTTAAATAATTGATTTAATTTTGAAGTTATTCTTATATTAAGCCTTTAAAATATGAGAATTGCATACCTGCAAAACATTTTAAATATTATCCTTCATAGAGAATTGTGAAATTTCTTGGTTTTCACATCTTTTAGAATAAAGTCCCATTTCAAAAATCTCAAAATCCTTCTGTAGTGTTGTTTTAATTTTACACTGATTTTAAAATTAGCCTCCATAACATACAAGGTATTGAGAGGAAGATAAGTGATCTGAATGTGACAAACAGCAGGATAATCCTTAACACATGGTAGAGTCTCATGCTGGCATTATGCCTAATACTCTTGAATGTCTTAGAGATAAAACATAAAGTAGTCTGTGTTGCTGCTAGTCCTTAATACTTTTAAAGATGCATTAAGTAGTTGGGGCCCTCTGGATTTAAAGCTTTTTTGTGTATTACACACAGACTGCTTTGGTTTGCCTTAATGAGAAGTCACTTTATTCCTGACCTGCTGTTAGAATCATGAAATGCTTGTTTAGGAAATAACTGTGTCTAAGTGTGGGGTGGTTTCAACCTAAGTCACTTGTTCTGCTGAAAGAAGAAATGAAAAGACAATCATTTTCTACTATAGAACTACATAGTAGTTGCAAAGACTTGTTAGATACGTATCTCTGCCACTTTTCTATTTATCAAGTGGGAGTTCCTATCTTTGAAAAGTAAGGGAAAAGAGAAGGAAATGGGTACTGCTAGTCCATTCTTTCTTTTTCCTTTAATACTACAAGGGTTCCACATTCATGACAAATTTAACCCGGGCTCACCTGTTTGTGTATATTTAACATCTCAGACTGAAAGGGAAATTCTGACCTGACTCTGTTACATTAATCAACTTTTGTTAATCATTTAACAAAATGAAAACCGAGCATTTTGTTCACAAATTTAAATGGCTTCATTTTTAGATGTTGTCTTGACTCCTTAGGTAGAAAGGCTGTCCTGTTCACGTGCAGTGGGATTAGGAATATGGGAATTACATTAGGAATATTAGAAATACATACAGCACCATAACACTTCAGAAATATTGGAATTACACTTAGGAATAAAACACATTAGGAATATTGCTATGCAGAGTACTAACAGCCAAACAAGATTTTTTCCATGGAAAATCCCCCTCTTTTTCTCAATCTTGGGCTTCAGTTGAACAAGGGGTCAAACTGGTGTTTACCACAAATTTTGTAGGAATCAAGTTAGGATGAAAACAAGCCACACATAAGAAATAAAGGGAAGTGGTGTGTGGTGGCCATTTCTTTATTACAAACATACTGTGGAAGGAGGGGAAAGGTAAATACTGCAGATCCTATCTGACTGCAAGACATTTACTGTTCCTTAGCTAGAGTGTACCTCAGCAAATGCTCCCATTCCTTCATGGCATTAAAGACTCTATATCTTTGTTTTGAAATTTCCAAGAATATCAGTCTAAAATATTAATTGTGCAACATGTGATACTGATGTGAGAGCTCATACAGTCTGAAGTGGAAATAGAGTGCAAATGGAAAATGTAAGCCAAATCCACTGAGTTCAATTTGCTTGTCTTCAGACCACATTTGTTCCTGAATGTCTTATGCTAGAGAAATATTCAGGGTGTACAATGAAAAACTACATTTATGAAACTCACATTTATATATGTTTCTACTAAAATTCCATTGTTCAGTCATACATGAATAATGGAAAGAGGACACTCTGAAAGAGAATGAAGTTCTAAAATACATATTTACTAAGACTCTAGTAAATATGATACTCTTCTCAGTACACTTTACTTTCTGTGTCCCTGGCTTCAGAGAAAGATGTTTTAATGCACCTGGACAAAAATTAAGTCAAAGGGAAATGTTGGCCTTATTGTGACATCCCTAGTTACGTTTAGTGCCTCATTTTCTCTCTTACATTTTTATGTTGTTTTTTAATGGAGTTGCTCATGAATTGTGGTTCAGATTCTTGTATTATTAAAATCAAAATCAAAACTCACATAGCTTTCCATGGTTAGGACTGGGCTGTTATACCAAAATAAATGAGTGTGCCTGTGTATGCATAAGTAATGCATACCTGAATCTTAGCTGGATTCGTCTAATTTGTATAAGTTTTTCTCACAGCTAGTCTATGCAAAATATATTAATCTTATTCTTGCTCAATGATTCCTCACAAAGTTCCATCAATTTGTTCACCCAGCTGTTGTATTTTGTTTTATGATTATAGGATGGGACCATTGAACCCCTTTTAAAAAAATCCCTGCCTTAAGCCTTTTCATTGGGTGCATCTACACATGCATATTAACGTGGAGTAATAAACTCTGGCACATATCATTTACACACATGACTGGGACCACAGCACACTGAGCCAGGTCAGAGCAGCCACAGCTGTTGGGGTGTCCAGGGTGCCCCTGAACTGAAGCCCCTCGTGCCCTAGCCAGCCCAGTCAGTGTCTACATGTGCATTGCTATGCACACATAAAGGCTCTAATAGGGCCACACTAATAGGGCTGCATATGTAGACACTGTGACATTTGTTGTGGAGCTAGTTAGGCAACTCTGTAGTAAATGCTTCATGTAGACAAAATCCATTTTTACTCAATTTGTGTAAAGTCCACATGAACCTAGTAGCCCTTCAGGCTAGGATGGAAAAGGCATCCCAGTTTCTGTATCTAAAGGTGCACAAACAAGTGTTTTGGCTATCATCAGGTCCATTTACCTTTGACTCCTCAGTCAGAGTAACCAGATAGTTGTCTACATCTGACCTTTAGTCTGATTCCAGAGCAAGACTTAAATGCTTCATGAGTGACAGTAAAACACCTTAACCAATCTGCCAAACTTCTCCTTTCTCTCTGCAGGGAGTGTGGGACACATTGTGGGACATGGTTTCCCATAAGTCAGTAATACTAACTCAGAAGACCTCTAAACTTGAATCATACTTTTCCACAGTGCCATTTCTTTATTTAGTATTCTCTCATTATGCAACAATGTAGGACATATAGCTAAAGATCAAAGTATGATGTAGAATGTCAGTGTTTGAATTAAGCTTTCACAATAATGAAGTTTTTATTCTGCCAAAGCTAAAAGACTGAGGTGCTAGGCTACAAAATCCTGTCTGGGCTCCAGCACTCCTTATGCACATAATAATATTTATTTTGACTTCCTTGATTTTACTTCTTGTGCTTAGAGACAGCTGTGTGATTGTAGATCAGGTGTGGCAAATGTCTTCACATACCCTCAGTGAAACACTTTTTAGCTGAATAGTAAGGTGAATAGGGACATCATGTTTGTAGAAGTTCTGTGTTTCAATATTCCACTGTGATATAATTTCAACTCAGCTATCATTTACTAGTGTGAGCACAGGGACAATCACTTTATATTTTTGTCTAATTCAAATAATTTTAAATATTAATACAACAAGCTTCCCTTACTCCAATAGGCCAGCATCATTTCACCTTTTTGAATATTTATCTGATTTTTAAGTACAGAAACTTCCCATTTAAACTGAAGAAACCGCCTTGTTTTTTAAGCCTTGATAAATGAGAGCATTAGATACACCCAACAGCCTAATAAAATTCTACACCTTGGTTTGGATGCTATCAAATGTGCTACAGATTGTTTATTTCCCAGAGTGTGATTACTTGGAGAAAAATCTCATCTTTGATAATGGTGCTAAACAATGTGTAACTTCATTGATATTTAATAGATAACATACTTAAAACAACACTGTTGAAGTATATTTTTTGTATCCAACAGCTGTTCAGTTTGAAAACACAGAAGTACAATACTGTATTGTATATCTGAATTACACATCTAGTTTAAGGGATAAGAATCCCAGTAGCAGATGGCATTCCAGGCTGTCTAACATAGCAAAAAGGAAGAGTGGGGGTGGGTGGGGGAAGCAGGCCAATTGTCTTCTTTGATACTATAAATCAACAGATTGGTTACTGATGAATACATAAGCATTAATACATTAAATCCATGGGTAATTTTTGAAAATTAAAGAAAATGCATGCTATATGTAGGAAATCATGATATAGTGATGATATGCACGATAAAATAAGTGAACAAGTATCCCCATTACTGTTTTCATTAAGTGTATTTAGTGATAAACTAAATATTGAGGGAACAAACACTCTGTGATCTTAAATTCTATGCTGTGATCTTATTGCTCAAATAGGCCAGAATGATGAAGACATGGAGAGCCTGATCCAAAGCCATGTGATACTACAGTGAGTTCAAACTGTGTAGTTGGTGGTCTAAACTTATAACACAATCACAAGGTGTCTTAGGGCCTGATTACAGAAGGATCTGAGACACCTGTATTACATTTTACAAATCCTCCTAACTTCAGATCACTTATAACTTGGCTCAGATTGCCTTGAAGACAGAATTCGCTAATGGCCATAAAAACAGGTCATATATGGTATATGTATACTGAGAATGAGTGCAATGAAATCCTCTTTTACAGACTGAAGACTGAGTTATATTAGTAAACATGACTGTGGGACTGTGTTCAGTAAGCTAGGTGTGAATTTACAGTGTGCAAGCTCTTCAGCTGTATAGTGCAAGCTTTTCAGCTCTTACCATGTAGACACACTTATTTCCTTTTGACTGTGGGTGCAATTACATGTTACAATTAGCACCTGATAACTCTAAAGAGGCTGTGTTAAAGTTAACATGTACTGTGAGCAATTGCAATTTAAGGGTTAATACCCTTTCTCACATGCACTGTTCAGACCTGCCACTAGAGAGCAAGTGAACAGGAGTGTGATTAGGAGCTGCAAGACTGCTCCATGCCTACTCTAATCACCGTCTCTCTAACCACTGCATAGGCTGCAGAGGCTGGGGTGGGAGGAGGTTCACACACCATTTGGATTACCTCCCACCCTTCCAAATCACTCCCCTACCCACAAATTGACCCCTCTACCCTCCACTGGCCACTAGATTGCTCCCCTATTCAATCTTCCATGTCCCAAAACATCCATCTACTACCCTAATCCCTCCCCACTGCCTAGATTGCCACCATGCCATCAAGATTGCATCCCTCCACTCCCCCAATCACCTGAACTCCACACCACCTCCCCCATTGCCATTTCTACCTCTCATCACCACCTTATTGCCACAATCAGCCTGAAAGCAGCAAGAGTGGTGGGGTCGGAGGGGACATGTTGTTTCCCCTCTCTGCCTACTCCCAGGCTCCCTTAAGCCTGCTCCATCCACATGTGCCAATATCCAATCCCTACTGGGCCCTGCAGTTGCCTGGCAACTTCTCAGTCACCCACTACTTCCCCCCATTCCCTCTTCACTCATGGGGAGAGGCAGATTGGCGGGCTGGGAGGTGACATGAGGGCTGGTGAGGAGGGGTGATCAGGGTGGCAGGGCAGTGATATGCGTAGCAGGGGGATAGTGATTTGCATGCTGGCTAGCCCCATACTGAAGCTCCCTCATACCCCAGCCAGCCCCTCCACAGCATATTTTGCCAGGAGAACAAGACCCAGACTGACAGACTGACCCCTAGAGTCTCCTGTCAATCAGGGCTGCTTTGACCTGGCTTCACAAGCTGTATATGAATAAACTGCAGAGCTTATGACTCTGGAGTTAACTGCTCCCAAATGGTCCATTAAATATGTGCCCAGGAGCAATAAACTCCAAAGCAATGAGCTCCAGAGTTTATTCATGCACAATAAGAGCACGTATAGATACATTTAGTTTCATCAATTTTGAATCACATGTACATAGAATCATAGAATCATAGAAGTAGTGTGGAAGGGACCTTGTAGAGTTTCAAGCCCGACCCCCTGCCTGGGCAGGAGAAAAAGACTGGACTCAAATGAGTCCAGCCAGGTAGACATCAAGCCTCTTCTTAAAGATCCCAGGGTAGGAGCCAGCACC